>NC_067169.1:85687356-86294598 GCF_903995435.1 Acomys russatus | reverse complement strand
GATAAACACCTTCAGCAAATTAGCTGGATACAAAATTAACTCAAAAAAGTCTGTAGCCTTCCTATACACAAATGACAAGCTTGCAGAGGAAGAAATCAGGAAAACCACACCCTTCACATTAGCCACAAGCAATATAAAATATCTAGGAGTTACCCTAACTAAGCAAGTGAAGGACTTGTTGGAAAAAAATTTCAAAACTCTGAAGAAAGAGATTGAAGATGACCTGAGAAGATGGAATGATCTTCCTTGCTCATGGATCGGGAGAATTAACATAGTAAAAATAGCCATCCTACCAAAAGTAATCTACAGATTCAATGCAATCCCTATCAAAATACCTCCACAATTTTTTAAAGACATTGAAAGTTCAATTCTGAACTTCATATGGAAAAACAAAAAACCCAGAATAGATAAAACAATCTTGTACAATAAAGGGGCTCCGGAGGAATCTCCATACCTGATCTCAAACTGTACTATAAAGCAATAGTAATTAAAACAGCATGGTACTGGCACAGCAACAGGCTGGTTGATCAGTGGAATCGAATCGAAGACCCAGATATGAATCCACACACATATGGTCACTTGATTTTTGACAAAGAAGCCAAATCCATTCAATGGAAAAAGGATAGCATCTTCAACAAATGGTGCTGGTCTAACTGGAGGTCTATGTGTAAAAAAGTGAAGCTGGACCCATATTTGTCACCGTGCACAAAACTCAAATCCAAGTGGATTAAAGACCTCAACATAAAACCAGAGACACTAAGTCACTTAGAGGAAAAAGTGGGGAAGAGCCTGGAACATATTGGCACAGGAGACAACTTCCTGAAGAGAACACCAACGGCCCAGGCCTTAATGTCAACCATTAATAAATGGGACCTCATGAGGCTGAGAAGCTTCTGTAAGGCTGGAGACATTGTCAAGAGAACAAAGCGACAGCCTACAGACTGGGAAAAGATCTTCACCAACCCTACATCTGACAAAGGTCTAATATCCAAAATATATAAAGAACTCAAGAAATTAAACACCACCAAACCGAATAACCCAATTGAGAAATGGGGCTTGGAACTAAACAGAGAATTCTCAACAGAGGAGTATCAAATGGCTGAGAAACACTTAAAGAAATGTTCAACCTCCTTAGTCATCAGGGAAATGCAAATCAAAACAACTCTGAGATTCCATCTTACACCCATCAGAATGGCTAAGATCAAAAATTCAAGTGATACCACATGCTGGCGCGGATGTGGGGAGAGAGGAACACTCCTTCCTTGCTGGTGGGAATGCAAACTAGTACAGCCACTTTGGAAATCTTTCTGGTGCTATCTCAGAAAACTGGGAATAGGGCTTCCTCAAGACCCAGCTATTCCACTTCTTGGAATATACCCAGAAGATGCTCCGGCACACAACCAGAAAATTTGTTCAACCGTGTTCATAGCAGCCTTATTCATAATAGCCAGAACATGGAAACAGCCTAAGTGTCCATCAGTAGAAGAGTGGATAAAGAAACTGTGGTACATATACACTATGGAATACTACTCAGCTATTAAAAACAAGGAATTCCCGAAATTTGTGGATAAATGGATTGAGCTAGAAATGATCATAATGAGTGAGTTAACCCAGAAGCAGAAAGAATCAAATGGTATATACT
This sequence comes from Acomys russatus, assembly GCF_903995435.1. Classification (NCBI taxonomy): domain Eukaryota; kingdom Metazoa; phylum Chordata; class Mammalia; order Rodentia; family Muridae; genus Acomys; species Acomys russatus. Next base: position 86,292,956 of record NC_067169.1, on the reverse strand, counting down.
CACTTATATCTGCATACTAGCCCAAGGGGCATGTCCCACGAAAGCCTTCACTTACCAGGGAACTGGGACAGAGGGGAGGATATCCTATTGGGACTCTAAATGAGAGACGCATGGGAGAACAGCAAAATAAAAGGATCCAGAGGGTCCTAGAAACCTACAAGTAGAACAATATGATAGGCAGATTTGGGCCTAGGGGTCCCGCTCAAACTAAGGCACCAGCCAAGGACAATACAGGAGGTAAACTTTAAACCCCTTCCTAGATCTAGCCAATGGTCAGAATATTCTCCACAGTTGAGTGGAGAGTGTGATATGACTTTCTCACATATTCTGGTGCCTCACATTTGACCATGTCCCCTGGAGGGGGAGACCTTGTGGCACTCAGAGGAAGGACAGCAGGTTGGCAAGAAGAGACTTGATACCTTATGAGAATATACAGGGGGAGGTAATCCCCCTCAGGAACAGTTACAGGGGAGGGGAATAATGGGAAAATGGGGGGGGGGAGGGAGGAATGGGAGGATACAAGGGATGCGATAAACATTGAGATGTAACAAGAATAAATTAATAAAAAGAAAAAAGAAAAAATATTATTATTGATTATTTTATACTTGTTTGACTTTATTTTTTGAAGACATAAACATAGGATACTATTATCAAATAGTATTATTATTTTTTTCTTGTTTGGCTTTATTTTTTGACTACTGTTTTCCCAAATTAATAAGATCACTGCAGTTTCTACCTTATAAATCAAAAACTGATGAAAGTCTTGCACTATAAGCAAAAGTGCCAACTCTGCTATTTATTACTGCTCATTTCTAACTAAGATTATTAATATGATCTTTAGACCAAAGTCAGCTTAAAGAAATATTTGTTTAAGCCACAAGTCTACTTTGTGAAATTTCACTGAATAACATAAGCATATTCATCTGATCATTTTTATACTGTAGTGTATTACAGTGTGTTGAAAACTACTAAATGTGGCTATAGTTCTGGCATTCATAACTGTGGCAGTTTGAAGGAGAAATATTCCATATAGGTTCTGGTATTTGAATACTTAGTCTCTAGTTGGTGGCATTGTTTGAGGAAATTTTGGAGATATAGCCTTCCTAGAAGTATACTACCAGTGTGGGTTGGCTTTGAAATCACAAGCCTCTTGCCCCCCCACCTTGCATTTGAAGATGTACACTCTCACTTTTTATTCCTGTTTCTATTGCTGGCTTTTTGTTGTTGTGTCTCTCCACCGTGTTTGACACTTAACCATATGGAACTATAAACCCAGCTAAACTGTTCCTTCTAAATGTTTCTTCTGGTCATTACGTTTGACTATAGCAAACAAAAAGTCAGTAAAATAATAGCCTTCTTTTGAAAGGTCATAGGAGTCTTAGGAGGCACAAGCCCTTCTTACTTAGATACTGAAAGGTTCCAATGTCAATATGGGCATTAAATTTTAAGTACATCTTAGTTCCTTCATTATAAAAAAGGTAAAATATTAGATGTTTTACTGTTTTTCTTCTGGCATCCCATTTTGGAAACCAATCATCTAGAACTCTCTGCAGACAGCACATGTACTGGATAGGTATAATGTAGTATTGTACCATCCTAATAATTTTGGCTCTTCTTTATTCTTGATAATTTCTCACAGATATTCAACTAAATATAATTATATCTTCTCTGCATATTTTCTTTTAACTCCTCCCCACATCTCTCATCACCTAGTCCTTCCAACTTCATGACATTTTTTTAATAACCCACTAAGTTCAGTCAACATTGCCCATATATGCATGGGTATGAGGCCAACCTCTAAAGCATGGGAATTCTACCAGCTACCATGTGTTACCAACACAATGATTCACCCTTCCCCCAACAGCTGTCAGCTGCCTTGACTGTTGCTTAAAGCCCAAAATACCTTATAGCCTTTTGAATCCTAAAGGCATTTATTTAAAAGGCAAGATGGCCCTTTTGTTGATAAGGGGTATACAATACAAATTATAGTAGAAATATAAATACATTTTAATATGGTTTCTCTGAAATGACTACAGCAAGAGTGACTGTTGTCACTTCCATGTTCCCAGGTCTTAGTACCATAGGTGATAGGCAAGCAACACCAATGACCATAAAGCAACTAGTACTTAGTTTGCACATGAAATATCTATACAGAAACCAGTAGTTCCACGGACTACTAAGAAACCAAATACAGACCCACAATTTGAAAACACGAAACAGAAATACTAGTGATACTACTATAGTTGTGTGAGAGTATGGTGGGGAGCATCAGCTAATTGAAGAGGTATAATGAGAAAGTAAATGGCTTAACCTACTTGGTTTTCATGGATGCCAGCTACCACTGGGTAGATTTTAAAAAAAATGGTGATTAAATAAAGTGCAATGGCATTCCCAAAGACAAAGAGTACTATGAGAACTTCTAAGCCATGTTACTCAGGAACTAGCTCTTGACTTTGGCACCAGCTAGCCACACAGAGCCCAACTTGGTAACAGATTGGCAGATGGCCTGATGGGAACTGGCACCAGAGATAAGGAAGCCAAGACACGGAGAACTTAGTTCATGTCAGCCAAAGTAGAAATGACACAAGGCCAGGTCTTGTGTCCCTTGCTTTCTTCCTCACTTTGATTCCAATAAACATTATAATTTACTAAGTATCCTGAATTTATGATGTGAAAAAAAAGTGTCATTGGCTAAAGTTCTAAGTGCTCTTCAGCTTCCTTTTAACTATCATTGCTCTTTTCCTGGAGCCCTAACACTGGCTTAGATGTTATTCCCAAAGGCAAATTCTAGTGGATGTCAACCAACTTTGAATAAAGTTCACAGATGAGTTGTCAGGTATTGGCTTATGGTGTTCCATTTCTCAAAGAATTCATTTCTTTTTGTGCTTCATATTTGCAAGGCACTACTAAGGACTAGAAAGTCTTCTATAGACAAGAGTATGAAATCTTAATAAAATTTCAGACGCTGTGATAAAAAGGGGCAAAGTAATATTCAGAGACAGAAACTATTTAATTAATACAACTAGTGTCCTCCAAGCCCAAATCTGTGTTAGTTTGAGAAGTTTGACATTTACTGTGCATACTAATGGCAGAAAATTTATATTCTTTTCTCTTTTACCAATATTTGGTGGTGATGACACATGCCATAATATTGAACCCTACAATATCATGTGCCCTATTATTACCATTCACTGCACTAGCAAATAAGTAAATTAAAACCCAATGAGGGTAAGAATTGGAGAAGAACATATAGGTAATAAATGGCATAACTGACACTGGAAAACGGGTGATTTCTGTGATCTATCCACTTTGCTAAAACTAATTTCTGATGTCTATTAGGAATTAGCAAGAAGTGTATAAGAATTGCCAGTGTTGCTGATATAAAAAGCAATCACAGCAGAAAAAGCAGGGTCACCCTGTGTTCATGAAGTATCATAAAGTTTAACTCTCATACTTATATTCATATTCTCTACTGGTTTAGGTCATTTTTGGAGCCATGAATGTCGAAGAACACTCAGAACATACCTCATCCCATTATTTCAGAGCCCTGTAGGAAGACAAGAGTACAAAATGGCTCTGCAACATATATCCCCACACTGGACTCCTTTCCTATCACCAGAAGCAATGAGAATTTTGTGTCTATTCTCTATTTTCATTATTTAATTTCCATTGACATATGGGAACACTGACTATGTCTAACCGCTGGCCAAAAAATTGTCAGTTTTTCTGATGTTAATGAGAGCTATTGATTTTAAGGCTCATAACATTCTAAGGGATCACAGTTGCCAGGAATGGATTATTAGATCTTCACACAGCTAGTTAGAAATTACTGGATTAAAATTTTTATTAAGTATGCAGAGTCTAAAGTTTTCAAAATAAGCAACATAATGACCTCACTTTTTGATAGAACTGTTCCACTACTTTTGGAATAAATGAACCAATTCCTCATGCTACAGATGTTGGAAAGAACTTCCTGCACCTCTTGACTAAAATAAACATGTTTGAGGAGACTATTCTATCCCAGGACCCTCTAAGCCAATAATATATTTTAATATGCAAATCTATTAAAAAGAAAGATGGGTATCTATTACTGTAAAATAGATTTTCATGGAGCAGAAGGAAAGAACATGGAACCCAAATACAACCTAGAGTTTCATAGTTGCTTTCACGTAAGTTTCTGCAACTACAACTCATAGTCAAGTAGCTGACAGGCAAAATAGTTCTCTAGCACCCAGTTATGAATCATAAAACAAAGTCTTCCATTAGAAAAGAATTGATTATTTGGGGCTTATGGGCTATGGTAATTATTAACATACAAGCATTCTATGTTTAGAGGTATAGTTATTATCAATTCATTACATTCTAAAATAGTTTATGTAGACCACTCTTGCTATGTAATTATGGTATCCATGCTTGATATGACAGAATATATTATTTTGATGAAGCCGAAGAGGACTTCTGTTTCACGCTTCATCTTAGCTCACTAATTTCCTTTGCAGTGTGCCTGACAGAGATAGAGAGCCTCGAGAGACTATAGGGCTGCAGCCTTTTCAAATTGCTTCTGGATTGACCTCTCTGAAACCTCTACTCTTTGGCCTTAGTGCTGCCTCCCCAGAGTAACAATGAAGAATTAAATAAATGATATTCCCTATTTAGCCCTTGAAAATTGTGGACTGATGTATAATCTCTTTATCTTAATGTGCCAACAACTAAATGTAAAGCCTTTAAAAGTACTTGGTGGTGAGTAATTAGAGCCTCTGTGTATTTCTGGTAGGAGAATAAAATATTGCAGCCACCTTAGAGAACACTATGGTAGGTGATCAAAAACTAAGTTTTCATCTTGGAGTTCTTTTGCCTTTTGAGTTGGGGTTTATTCCTAGTTACTTTAATATTTTGGGGGCTGTTTTGAATGAGAGTGTTTACATTAGCTCTTTCTTAGAAGGCTGACTATTGGTATATAGGAAAAACACTGATCTTTATGTGTTCACTTTACATCTTGCCACTTAGGTAAAATTTGCTGGAATTTTTGGTATCTCTTGGGTATAATAGCATTTCATCTGCAGGTAAATGGATGGAACTCAGAAATGTGATACTGAGTGAGGTAACCTACATGGACAACAAACACCAGACCATATTCTCTCTTATTTGTAGATCCTAGTGCTGACTGTTTATATTTAAATATATAAACTTCAGTAACCATGGAAGGCAACAAAGTAAAAGGTGCATCCACATTCATAGCCTCATTATTCACAACAGCCACAAGGCAGAAAGAACCTGTGAATTTATGAACAGATAAGTAGATAATCAAATTATATATACACAAAGTATATTATACCATTTTCAGATTCATTAAAAAGGTATAAGCTACATGGATGAGCCTTGAAAACACTATGGTGAGACAAATAAATATATAGAAATGACAAATATTTTCTGAGTTTTATGTCTCTGAGGTACATACAGTAATTACCTTCATAGTAAGAGATTAAAAGTCAAAATATATAAAGTATTACTTCAGTTCAATAGCAAAAATCCCATCAATAATCCTATGGAAAAATTGGACAAAGGAAGAGAATCAACATTTCTCAAAAGACAAAATACAAACAGAAAGATATAAAATATCAACCCTCAGATCTGGTATAGTATCATACACCTGTCTGCCACTCAGGAAATTGAGGCACAAGACTTGCCATGAATATGAAGTCAAGATAGACTACAAAGTAAGTTCTTTGCCAGTTTGGCATGCAAAGTAAGTCCTTATCTTTAGAAAAGAAAATCACTAACCCTCAAGAAAATTCAAATTAAATACATTGTCATATTATTTCATATCTACTTGAATGGCTACTGTAAAACTCAAAAAGAGAGTGCAAAAGATGTCTCAGTATATCAAAACAATTACTATTCTTGCAGAATACCTGGTTTTGATGCTTAGCACCCACATAGTGGTTCACAGTCACCTACAATTCCAGTCCCAGAGATTCTATGCCCTCTTCTGACATCTACAGGCTCCTGGAAGCATACAGTGCACAGACACACACTCAGGGGCATATGCACACACACTCTCACTCACACACAATAAAAATACAGACATTAATTTAAAAACAAGATAACAAATTGAAAGAGTGTCAAACTGGTGTAATGTCTACTGGAAAACATGATATTTCCCCCAAAAAACTAAAATTTCAAAAATAAAAAACTAATTTTAAAAAAGATAAAAAGGACAATACAAAGATAACAAAGAAATAAACTACTTCATGATGGTAATCTCATTGTGTCTACAATTGAAACCTGGGTCTGAATGTTCTGTCTCTATGCTGACATTTCATTGCAGCATTATTCACAATAGTCAAGGCATAAATTTATCCTAAATGTCTATCAATGGATGAATAGATAAAGAAAATAGATTACACATCTATAGTGGGATGTTATTTAGCACTTAAAAAATAAGAAATCTCTACTACATTTGAAAATATGGATCAATGTGGAGGATGTTATGCTAACTAAAATAAGCTAGCTACAGAGGACAAATGGTTTATGATATCACTTCAATGGGTGATATAAAATATCAAACTCATAGAAGCAGATAGTAAAAAGACAAATTCCAAAATCAGGATGAAAAGATGAATAGGAGTTATTACCTGAAAGGAGCAAAGTTTCAGAATTCAAAATGAATAAATATTAGGGTTTTGTGTACAGCACAATTTCTATAATAAATAATACTGTATTTTATACTTTGTATTTTGCTATGAGGATAACTCATGTTAACCATTCTCACCTTAAAATAATAAATTGAAAAATAAATAAAAATAACATTTAATGATGATAGATACATTTATGGTATGGATTATAGAGATGGTTTCATGAACATATACTTATTAAGTTATATACATTAAATATTTATAGCATTTTCTGTGAGTAATAGTCACAGAAGTGCTTTTGTCCAAAATAAAAGAGTGGTTCCTAGTGGATTTAGAAGGAGATCATGAAGGATTATGGTTTAATGTACTCAGAGTTTCACTTGAGCAGTAAGAAGATTTTTCAGACATGTAAGGAGCTTATGTTAGTGTAACACTGAAGACTGACCAAATGCCAACATTCAAATTGCAAAAATGTAAAGTTTTATGTTATACATGTTTTAACACAATTGAAAAAACAATAACAACAGAAAAACATTAATGCTACAAAACTATTCATGTCTATGCATCACCAAAACCTATTGTTAGTTTGCCTTAGAAATATTTATGTTTGCACCCGTAGACAAGGGCTGACCTCCACCGTGGTCAGAGTCTTGCTTGCAGTGGGCAGCAGTCAGTGCAGAGACATATAGCTGGCCTAAAAAGCAAAGACTGAATGCTCAGCTCTAACAGCTCATCTTTATCAATCCTCAATATGCCCTCCCCAACAAAGCTCAGTGAGCACCTAGGAGGAGGAGGTGGCAAGAATGCAAGACTTGGGAGGATGAGGAGGAGTGCTGTCTTCTAGACATGACATTGCCATTGTACACAGGAACTCACATCAGCTGTGATTACTGCATAAGACCTATGCAAGGTTAAGCCAAGCAAAATTTCCACATCATTGAGGGAAATGACTTCCAGACTTCATTTCTTACTGAGACACTATTGACAATTGATGATTGCTGAGAAAGGGAGAATTGTTCCTTTATTACTGTATTGTTAGATTACGACTGTTAGACTACTCATGCTCCAGTGGATAGCCCTATACCCAAGCATATATGGGTAGTACTAACTGGACTTCTTGTTAGTTACCAGAAAATAAAAGAAGATTAGGAAGAAGGAGGAGGAAGATGTGAAGTAGAAGGGAGATATTTAGGAGTCATGGGGCTATTGAAGGATAGAAATGTAGAATGAGGGTATATATGGTCATATTTTATTATATATGTGCACAAAATTCTCAAGGAATAAAAAATAATTTAAGAAAGAAAATACAAAAAAAAAGAAAGAAAATATGTAAACAAATAGTATATTCAGTTCTCTTACTGTACTGGGCACATAGACACATTTTTTTACCTAGATGAAAATTACAACAAGCACTGGTTTAATCTTGTGCTACGACAATGATATTTTCTGAAATTTTGAATATGCAAAGCATTTCTCTAAGACCCTTTTACTTATTAATTTGTTTAATCCTCTCTATAATCCTGTAAAGTAAATAATAGTATTAGCCTTATTTCACAGAAGATAATAGAGCATGAAAAACAAACAGCATTGTGTGACTTTTAAAAAGTTAATGCATAGTAAATTCACAGTCTATTATAAATCCCAAATGTTAATTCTTTCTTATAAGCAGTTGCCCACTTAGTTGTCCTACATTGCTGTGATTGTTTTGCTATTTATTTTACTGACTAGATGCCTCAACTAGAAATTTTTTTAAAAAGTTTGTAAGGTCATCTTTTAGACATTGTGTCAAGGAGAATAAATATTGCTGCTTATATGACATAAAATATATGTACTCCAGGATTATTTAGTCCTTAAAGTCAATAGTGAGTAGGTGGAAAGACTGAAGAGGGAGCCTGGTTAAGCTACATTATAAGCCAATGTCTTCATTAATATAGCACTGTAATTAAGTACAGCAGGTCTTGTGAGAATACCTTTTAATAAGGATAGACAGTGTTGATTAAACTTGGGCAAGAAAATATTCACTGATCAATTGAGAGATGCTGAAAGGCAAGAAAGGAAATACTGAGCTCGGACTGCCATCCTAGGAATTTCACGTCAGTATCACTTGCCAATATAATTGTTCTCCAATTTGCCACTGGTAATCCTCTGTTAGGCCCTCAGGCATGTGCTCTTCCACTTCTATCCTATGAGACTGTGATAACAGTAATTCAAAACCTCAGCTTTTCTATGTAACAAGAAGATAGGCAAAATACCAAGCAATCAACACAGCATTTAAGAAGCCTGGTTAAAGAAAAAAAATTTTTTGTTCAGTGCCATGAGAGTAGCAATAATGGTCACACTAGGTGCCAAGAGTTAACCCAAAATCTACATAGTCATTACTTATTTAAATAAAAAATAATCAAAAGACAACTGTTATCACTTGCAGAAGTAGATAGTAAATGTTACTCTATACTATTGGATTATACCCTAGTCCTAAACCTTGATTTATTTCTTCCATGGCAATCATGATAATTTATTTTCTTTAACAATTCATTTATTTTTATTTTAGGTGCATTGATGTTTTGTGTGCATGTATGTTTGTGTGGTCCTGGAGTGCTTAGAACTGGAATTGCAGACAGTTTTGAGCTGCCACATGGGTACTAGAAATTGAACCTGGGTCCTCTGGAAGAGCAGCCAGTGCTTTTAACCACTGAGCCATTTCTCCAGCCCCATTCTCAGAATTTCTATTTACCATTTTTTTCCATTTTTAAAACAAGACTACAGACTTCAAAGAAGGGACAGGAAATATCCTTAATTTTGCTTCGCATTAAAAGTCCAATGTTCCTAGAATATATATACTAGAATTCAATAAACACTTGTGGGAAAAAGACCTAAATTGAAGGCAGTTCCAACTATAGGCTTCTGTCCTTACCCATTAAATGATACATTGTTATTTTGCTGTGAACTGCCGGCATCACATTTAGGTCAGCACCTCAGATTAGTCCTCTGGAACATTCCACACACAAAAAAGCAACTCCATGAGCTGTGTCAAAACAAGTAGAAAAACAACAGAAAGTTATCCTAAAAACAGGCTATTAAATGCTATCTTCCTGCCTACCTTCTCTATGATCTAATTTTAGGCAGCATGGTTCCAACTGGGATATACACTCTACCAGAGCATCTTATTGCACAGTGCATGATTAAGTAGGGCCTTACACAGGCAGGTCCACAACTTTCTCTAGAAGTAGTTATGCTGATGCACTCTTCCTGCACTGCAGCAGTTTACACACACACACACACACACACACACACACACACACACACACTGTCTACTTTACCTTCTGGACCTCTGTTTTAATTAGTCCTTTTTTCTAAGTTCCTTGGAGACTCTGCTTTGAAAAAGTGTTAAAATTAAAAGAACATTTTCCAGAATAAATCCCTTCCTTCCACTTCCAAGGCATCAGTTGTCTATTTATGACTGTGTGCTTCATTTTACTAAGTTCTATTTCTAGGCCACTAATACCATCTCATGCAGAGAGAGATGTATGCAGCATTCCATGTGGTGTCATTTTCTGAAGAGGGTGAAGTCTCATTTTCAATGCCTTACTATTCTTTCTTACAAAGTTTTAGAGCACATAAACCAACTGTCTCGAAGGAATAGCTCCCTTCCATTCTTGTCATTCCTATTACTGAATTCTAGTGGTGAATGGTGAATGTATATACCATGATATGGTGGTTCTCAGGAAAAAAAATGTCTTTCCTCTGGGGAAAATGTTATGTTCTCCAAGACTTTGTAAACGCCAAGCTGAAAACACAGGACATAGCCTAGAAGAAACTTAAATATGCACTTCATGTATCACTGTCTTCAGTGCTTTTCTTATTACAAATGACTAAGTAGTAGAATCTGCCATGACTGAGTGTTTTCATTAAACACTTAGATTATATTGATGTAAGCTTTATGAAAATTCTCATTAAGAGGCCAGTGAGATTGCTCAGTAGGTAGAGGCACTTGTACAATGACTTGATGACCTGAGTTTCACCCTCAGATCCCGTAGGGTGGCAGAAGAGAACTGATACCTAGAATGTTTTTTATGACCTCTAGAGGCTTACTATATTCCCAGGGATCACATACACACACACACACACACACACACACACACACACACACACACACACACACACACACACACAAATAAATAGTCGTTGGACTGTTAGTATGTCAGGCATCAGTTATATGTTTTCTCATTTATCCAGTCCTAAGTGTTCACAGCAACTCTCGGAGTTGGTACTATTACCATCCCCATTGACTACACGTGGGGACTGAACTATAACATGGCAAGTAACTTATCCCAGTATCAAAACTTGGAAATGAAAGTTGAGACTATAATACTATCATTTGACTCCAAACACCACAGTTTTAATATATGCCTATCTCAGTTACTCTTGTCTGCTGTGATGAAACACCATGACCAAGGCAACTCGGGGAAGGAAGGGTTTGTTTGGACTGAGGGTTCCAGAGAGATAATAAGGATCTTTCATGGCAGGGAAGCAACAGGAAGGTTGGCTGGAGTATTAAGCTAGGAGCTCAGAAAGGAACCACAAGAACAAAGCACAGAGAGTACACTGGGAGTACTGTGAGCCCTTAAATATCTCAGAGTTTGCCCCCAGTGACATATTTCCTGCACCAAGGTCACATCTCCTAATCTAATCCAGATATCAATGCATTCAAATGTTCTGTATCCAGTATTGAAATGTTCTGAGAAGTACAGAATACCTCCTAAATTTACTTAAACAGAGACTATGGGGTACATGACATTCAGTCCACTACACTACCTTATAATGCCTCTTGGAGAACAATTTAAGAGGGCTAGGTAAGAAATATGTACAAAAATGATTGTTAGCTTTTTTCCATAGTAAAGCAATTCAAAGAATCTAAATTTCCAAAGGTAGTTTAGGAAGTGACATTCTAAAATGTAAAAAAATAAAACAGTCTTTCAGAAACCAAATACATCTAAGAAGAGAAAGATTTACAGAAGAGAGAGATTTATATAGGTAGAAATGCCTCTGAGGAAGAAGTAATGGAAAGTTACAGCCAATAGATGAAAACAAGATCATAGTAATGGTTGTGTACCCAAGTGTTCAAAAACCTTTTAGGTTGAAAATTTATAATTGTGGATCATGTGATATGTCAATTATATTTTAATTAGTGTTTAATAAAACAACAGAAAGAGCAAGGAACAATAGAAAAGCTTAAGAACATATTTACAGAAACGTGTTTCAGAAAGAAATATAAAAAGACTACATGCCTAAATTAATTTGTTATGTACTTCACTGAACATGCCAGAAGACTCTTCCCAAATGTGTCTGGAAATCTGAAGACAGCATCACTCCTTGTCCATATAGCAGTGCCTCCTATGGGCATCTATGCTTGGCATCCAGAGTGTGTAAAGACAAGAGTATATAGCTACCCTGAACTTTTTTGTTTCTTTGTTTGTTTGTTTGTTTTTTTGTTTTTGGAAATCAAGTTAATCTATAGCTAACTCAATCTTGTTTGTAGAGAGATATTAATATACCAGTCTTGGAGGAGCAGGCAAAGAAGAGTTATGTTACAGTCACCACAAACCCAAAAACACTGTTCTGAGAAATGATAACAACAAAACACCAGTGATTTCACACTGGGGCTTGACTATATACCAGGTCTTAGAGGTTCTTCAATGAGATTAAAACCAGTCCTTTTACCAAACACTTTTTATTGCAATTGAACTATGTTCCACAAGATAATCTCTAGCCTGGAAAATGACTTGAGTGCTTATACTGTGTCTCCATAGAACATAGAGCCAGCATTTCCAATAAAGCTTGATCCATTTTTTAGTTTACTGAAATCAACTTTCTCATGTAGTTAGAATCCCCATTTAGTGAAATAAGAAGATGACAGCTATTCTTATTTTTCAGTCTCTAGAAATCCTTTTTATTGAATATTATTCTGGTCCTTGGAAAAATCCTTTTTGTGTTTGTCTTTGTTTTTATTGAAAATATTTTTCATATAATATATTGTAATTAACTTTTTATTTTTGTATAATTTATTCACATTACATCCCAATTGTTACTTCCTCACATGGATCCTCACATTCCCATCCTCCAAGAGTTTTTGTATGCTTCTCCTTATTTTTAGTAGATTTTAGTGCTGCTAAGTAAAAACAAGACTTTTTAGTTCTAAGCAAGCTATTTACTATGGACCTATATCCATGGCCCTCAGGATTTTATGTTTTATTCACTGCTTAATGACAAAGTGATAACATTCATAGAATGAAATTGTATAACTACCAAACTCTTAGAAAATACAGACACTACAAACATAAATATGTCTGATCTTATAATTAATTATCAATGAGGATGTTTAGATCACACACATATCTTGAATTAGTCCACTTGTAATAGGCCATTCTCCCAACACTGCATAGATCATTGTCTGTAAAAACACCAATGATTTATTAAGAAACAAAAGAACATGAACAACTTTTACACACAAACAATTATTTTGTGACCTTCTCTAATGAACTCTTCCTTAACTAATAGTGATTTAGAGTTAGGGTATCATCCATTCATTTCAAGGATAATTTATCTTGGCTTTGCAATAGATGCTTTGATTTAACCTTTGACCATAATACCACAAGTTCCTGTTCTTGGCAATATGAACATCATCCTAGTCTAATAACTTTCTCAGTAGGGCATGTTCTTAGGCCATGCAAATAAATGGGGTCAGTATATATAACATCTTTGGTATCCATTATCATTGCTAAATACACATTTAGAATGTGTATGAGCCACATAAGCAGAGGCCAATACAGTGACCCTGAATTCAGTTTTATTAAATCTTGAATGAAATAGAACAAGCAATTTTTAAGAGGTTTAGGATTTCCAAGTTGTAAGGGAAAATACTGACTTCACAGTCTCACTACTGACCCTTAATACCTCTTTAACCAAGGAAATTTTATATGTTTAATATATCAAGATTAATATACCATTTGCTTTGAAAAATAATTTTATGTGTAAAATTTCCACTTCTTGGAATATACCCAGAAGATGCTCCAGCACACAACAAGAAACTTTGCTCAACCATGTTCATAGCAGCCTTATTCATAATAGCCAGAACATGGAAACAGCCTAAGTGTCCCTCAGTAGAAGAGTGGGTAAAGAAACTGTGGTACATATACACTATGGAATACTACTCAGCTATTAAAAACAAGGAATTCCCGAAATTTGTGGATCAATGGATTGAGCTAGAAATGATCATAATGAGTGAGTTAACCCAGAAGCAGAAAGAATCAAATGGTATATACTCACTTATATCTGCATACTAGCCCAAGGGGCATGTCCCACGAAAGTCTTCACTTACCAGGAAACTGGGACAGAGGGGAGGACATCCTATTGGGACTCTAAATGAGAGACACATGGGAGAATAGCAAAATAAAAGGATACAGAGGGTCCTAGAAACCTATAAGTAGAACAATATGATAGGCAGATTTGGGCCCGGGGTCCCGCTCAAACTAAGGCACCAGCCAAGGACAATACAGGAGGTAAACTTTAAACCCCTTCCCAGATCTAGCCAATGGTCAGAACATTCTCCACAGTTGAGTGGAGAGTGGGGTCTGACTTTCTCATGTACTCTGGTGCCTCACATTTGACCATGTCCCCTGGAGGGGGAGACCTGGTGGCACTCAGAGGAAGGACAGCAGGTTGGCAAGAAGAGACTTGATACCCTATGAGCATATACAGGGGGAGGAAATCCCCCTCAGTCACACTCATAGGGGAGGGGAGTAAGGGGAAAATGGGGGGGGGAGGAATGGGAGGATACAAGGGATGGGATAACCATTGAGATGTAACAAGAATAAATTAATAAAAAAAAGAAAAAAAACACACAAAAAAATTTCAATATTTCATAAATCATACACTATTGACCATAAGCATTGATGGACTCTCCACATAGTAAATTTAGAGTAACAAAGAAAGTTTCCTTCTCAAAAGTACATGGTTGTATTTTCTATCTCTTAACTTATCATGTCCATTTATTAAAGTTTTTCATTCCCAAATATAGTCAAAGGCTACCAGATACTGTAATGATAAAGACATTACAAAATAATATTTTGTATATTTTGTATGTATAGAAGTAATTTTTTGACAAAACCCCCAAATAATGGAATAAGTGAGGAAAGTGAGCTTAAAAGAGCAATTTTCAATAGAGTAAGGTTCAAAAAAGGACTCCAAAGAGATACTATTTAATATGAGATGGTCCTTGGAGAAGAAAATTAAGCTAGAGCTCAGTGAACCAGTGAAAGAGATATAGAGTGATTTATCCTGGCTTTATAAAGACATGTTTTCCGCCATTAAATGAGTTAAAACGTGATTGAGCTAGCATACAAAAGTCCAACTTGAATTCTATGGATCAGTTTAGTCAGACTTGTACAAACAGCCCATTACCCTTGAGCCATCTCACCAGCCTTTAAACTGTATAAGGTTTCTATGTATTACACACAGTGTGCCTCTTTCTTATATTGTCAGCTCCATAGCATTAACAAAGGTTTTACTGTTTAGCATTCCTTGCAAAAATAAGGAAGGAAGGAAGGGACGGAGGGAGGGAGGGAGGGAGGGAGGGAGGGAGAGAGGGAGGGAGGGAAGCCTAGTCTTGAGGTTGTCTGTGAAGAAAATAAAAGAGGTCTAAGAAAGCATCAAGAAGATTGACTATAGTAACTTAAGTGACTAATGATGGTAACTTGAACTAGTGTTATCACCAGAGACTGCAGAAATTACTCAGAAGAAACACATCCTGAGGTGAAGTGGATGGTGTCTGATGACCGATTACACATGAATTTGAAAGAAAAAGAAAATCAATACCTATTCTTTAGATTTAGTATTAAGAACTTGGATCTGTAATAAGGCCAATTAAACCAGGTGGCGAAAACCTTATATGTCATAAGTTGAATTACCCAGGACCAAAAGAGGAGTAGAGGACCAAAATCAAGCAAATTATGTTTTGAGAATGTGAAATTTCTAACATTTAGCCAAGAGAGAGTGAGAAACTAGTAAGATATAGATGTTTGTGGAACAAGAGCAACAATAAATTGAGGAATCATCGCATACAATGGCACAAAAGCTAGAACACTGAATGAAATTGTCTATTCTTATGATTATGAAAAAGGAAGAGAAATTGGGACACAATTTCTAGACAGTACAAATTATGAGAGGCCATGGAAAGAGGTGAACATCAAGGTTGCAGAGAAGAGTCAGTCAGGAAAGGGGAGGCAAAGCAGGATGTAGTACCACAAAGTTCTAGAAGAGAGTATTTCAGGAAGGATGATGTAGCCATCTTTCTCAACAATTTCTGAAAGAGCAAATGAACTGAAAACAGAAGTAATAACAGAATTGCACAATCTGAAAGATAGGTAAGAAGTTTTAGGGATGGAGTAGGAATTAGAACAATCATGAAGAGTAATGAAAGGTATAAAAGAACTAGTGAGAAAGTTGAAAAGAGTAAACAGCACAAGCAAACTTTTCCTTTCCAATTATTGTATAATTCTCTCACTGGTAATCTTCAGCAGTTAAGTTCTTTGATTTCTGAAGGGTAAAGGAAATAACCTCGCCACAGATGTTCCTACATCCCAGGAGAACAGAACAAGTCAATAATCTTAATCCTGTGCAGACAACATTCAAATCATTGTAGCAGAGAGATGTGGATGGAGGCAACTTAAAACCGTTACCTACTTCTTCAAAAAATATTCGGGAAAAAATATTCTGGAAGCCTCAGATCCTTGCAATATTGCAACATACAATCCCCTCACCCTCCCTGTTTTTTTGGCCAATGTTTATGCAGCTCATTTGCCACTGATTTCGGTGTTTCACAGGTACTTATTATATAACAAATTGTAGAAATGGGCTTCTGATCAAAATAGATGAAATACATTTATAATTACAACTAAGCATTTAGTACTGGCTTATTTTAAAAGAACGAGTGCCTCTACAGGTGTGAATTCAACTCTTTTATGAGGAAATTAATGTAGAACAATTTCCTCATTGCTATCTGTGTGTGTATGAACTTGTTCATCAAAGAACCCACTCTAAAATGTAAGTACATTATACTTTTGAGAAATAAAATCACTTGATGCTCAATCTGTTATATTTTCCTATATTAATAACAATTAATTTGTCCAACTTTATTTTGTATAAATATTTTTCTAAAACAATCTTATGTATGCTACTATCCTATCCCTATCTCTGTAGTAGACCACCTGCTGTGCCCTCTACTTCCTCTCTGCACTCATTCCCAAGGATCTACAGGGATTCTAGAGGTATCCCAAGCTTTCCTTCCTCCTGGGCATATACCCAAAAGATACTCCAGCATACAACAAGGACATTTGTTCAACTATATTCATAGCAGCTTTATTGGTAATAGCCAGAATCTGTAAACAACCTATAGGTCCCTCAACTGAAGAATGGATAAAGAAATTGTGGTACAGTTACACAATGCAATACTACTTAGCTTTTAAAAATGAGGAAATTTTGAAATTTGCAGGCAAATGGATGGAACTAGAAAAGACCATCCTGAATGAGGTAACCCAGACACAGAAAGATACGCTGAGTCTTGAGATAGCACCATTCCTAATTTTCTAAAAAAAAGCACCAAATATATTACAACACTGGTTGTATAAGTTTGCACTCTGACCAGCAATGAAGAAGTATTCCCTTTTCTCCACATCTTCACCAGCATGTGCTGGTCACTTGAGATTTTGATCTTTGCCATTCTGATAGGTATAAGATGGAATCTCAGAGTCATTTTTATTTGGGTTTCCCTGATGACTAAGGACAGTAAGCATTTCTTTAAGTGATTCACCACTATTCAATATTCCTCCTTTGAGAATTCTCTGTTTAGCTCTGTACCCCATTTTTAATTGGATTAGTTGATTTGGTGGTGTAGAGAAAAGTAGAATTTCTAGAAGCAGACCCATATAAATATGTGAATTTATTTGAGTAAAAGATAAAAAAATGTTTCATTCAAATATTAATTTGCCCCTTGTCTTCCTATTATCAAATGTTAGGTCCTGTCACTTTTTCATTCCAAACATTTGTTTGTTTTTCTATCACTTCCACTTTAAATAGTACTCAGGGATAACCACAGCACTTGACAAAAGAGCTGCCTTCCAGATGTAATGTACCTCAAAATAATAAAGGCAATATACAGCAAACCTATAGCCAACATTATATTAAGTGGGGACACTCTGAGAACATTTCCTCTAAAGTCAAAACCAGAAAAAGATGCAAACTCTTTCTTCTCTTGCTTGATATAGTGCTTGGAGTCTTAGCTACATTGCAATTAATCAATGGAAAGAAATGAAATCGATTTAAAAAGTAACTCATATTATCCTCATTTAGAGATGTCATGATTCTTTATTTTTAAAACTCTACAGAGTGGCTGGAGAGATGGCTCAAGAGTTAAGAGTGCTGTCTGCTTTTTCAGAGATCCTGAGTTCAATTCCCAGAAACCACATGCGTCGCTCACAACTACATACAATGACATCTGGTGCCTTCTTCTGGTTTGCAGGTGTATGTGCAGACAGAGTACTCACACACATAAAATAAATTTTAAAAAATCAAAAACAAAAACAAACAAACAAACAAAAACAAAAAAAGCCCAAACCTTACAGATCCTATGAGAAAACTCATGGACCTAATAAACATTTACAATAAAGTTGCAGGATAAAAAATAAATAATTTTCAATTGGCCATCATATAGCAACTATGTATTTTCAGAGAACGAAATTAGAAAAGATATCCCATTGAAAATGACTCCAAAAATGAAGTATTTAGAAATGCACTTGACCAAAGAAGAGAAAGACCACTATATTGAAAATTTCAAGACATTAAAAGAGGAAATAATAGAAGATACTAGATGATGAAAACATTTTCTATGCTCCTGAACCAGCAAAACTTATTTTGTAACTATTTATGTACTACCAGAATAAATCCACAGATTTAATACAGTATATATCAAAATTGCAATATTATATTTAATAGATTAAAAAAACAATTCAAGAATCCGTATGGAACCACAAAAGGCCACAAATAGCCAAAGGAATATTAAGGAGTAGGAAGACTGCCAGAGGTTTAATACAACCTGGCCTGAAATGATACTACCAAGTTCTACTGAAAAAGAAAGCCTGGTACTACTATAAAAATAGACATAAAATTGAAAAGTAGATAGGTAGATCAATAGAATAAAATAGAGGAAATGAAAATAAGATGACAAACCTCTGCCCACTTCAGATTTTATAAAGGAGGCAAAAATATGTTGCAAACAATACGCCTATTCAACAAACCGTGATGGCAAAATTGGATAGCTATCAGAAGAAGAATGAAATCAGATTTGTAGTTTCATCTTGTATAAAAATCAGTTCAGGATGGATCAAAACCTTAGTTTAAAGCACCAAGCACTGAAATTTCTAGAAGTAAACCTAGCAAATGTTTTTCAAGTGATAGATGTATAAAAGAACTTTCTAAATAGAACACCAATAGCATAGGAATTAGCCAAAAGCATCAACAGATCAGACTACATGAAAACAAAAATTTTCATACAGCAAAGGAAACTATGAGTAGAGCACACAGACCACATAATAGAAGACATTTTTTCTTTTTACCAGCTAGAGTTCAGGCACAGGGCTAGAATCAAGAATTTAAAGATTTTCAGATATTAAATGTCAAGCAAATAAAATCACAGATCAACAAATGGGCTAATGAATTTGATCAACAAGTAATTTTTAAAATATTCTGTAAGTGTGCATGTGCGTCCATTTCTTGTGCCTTCTCTTGGGTTCTTCTCCTTTTTTGCATAAACACTAATGCATTATGATTTTGATTTATCTTATATTTTATTTCGTTGTATTATTTCTTATTATTATCCATTCTAGGACTATTTATTTTCTAATGAGAGACATAAAGGAAATGAATACAGGTGGAAGGGTGCGATGGAGGAAAAGTAAAAGGAGGGGAGACTATAATCAGAATATATTATATGAAGGAAATATCTGTTTTTAATAAAAGACAAAAGAAGAAAAGTGACTTCTTAATTTTCTTCTTCACAAATACAAATGCACTTAATAGAATAGAAACAAGTATCTTTTACAAAATGATGTGAGAATTTAATATGGCTTGACTGTATTCATGAATGGATAAACTGTGTTTCAAAATCAGATGTGATGCTACAAACACAGAGAACGGGACTATGACCCATGGGCCAAATCTGTCTCCCTGCTTGTTTTTATAAAATAAATGTTTATTGAATATATATATTCAATTATACAAACACACACACATATATGTATATATATATATATGTATATATATATAGAGAGAGAGAGGGGCTTGTAAACATTATCTGTAATATTACGTCAATGGGTAATACAATTCTTATGACTTTTTCTGACATCCCTACTTTTGTTTTACCATTCTCCCTCCTTCTCATTGTTCTGTATTCACCTTCTTCCATCCCTAATTACAAGACCTAAACAAAGATGATATTAATAGACAGGTTAACCTTGAAGGGAAAAATCTCAAGGGGCCTCAATGCTAGAACTCAGCCCTAGACAAAAAAACTATAGGCAACTGAAGAATGCTGAAAGTGGCAGAAATATTCTTCCCCAAGGAAATGCCCCCTAATTAACTACCCAGTACTAAGTCGTCAGGCCTGAAATCATTCATTCTTTAACAGTTAGCTAAATAAACATGTGACGAGACAGACAGACATATGTAATAGTATAATACACTGAACCACTGATTGTAGTTACATAGCCTGCAGTGAGTGTATTTGTGTGTATCTGCGTGTGTGTGTGTGTGTGTGTGTGTGTATGTGTGTGTGTGTGTGTGTGTGCATTGTGTGCATGTGAAAACTAATGTATATGTGAGTACAGTTTAGGATACCAAGAAAGGGTAAATATTAAATATTAGGTAATGAGACAGAACTGTATGCAGACAATGGACATATTATATATATTTATAACTCAACAATAAGAAAATGATACTAATTGTTTTATAAGATTTAACTCTGGTTTGGACTTTTGTAGATTAGCTGAGGTAGATAATTGCATAAAAATAGATTTGATAGTGAAAATTTCAAACTTATTGTGAGGCTCTACAGCTTATGAATGGCTATTTTAACTACATTGAATTCACTTAGATGTATAGAATTGGGGTTTGCTTAATTCCATTTTATCATTTTTTTTTGGTCTGGTGGCATCATTTTTTTTATTAAAAGAGATTTTTTTCATACAATATATTCTGATTACAGTTTCCTCTCCTCCAACTCCTACCAGATCTTTCCCATTTCACCATCCACCCTATTCCACACCCTTTCTTTTTCTCTCTCATTAGAATACAAAAAGGAATCTATAATCATGATAATAATAAGATTAAATAAAAACAAACAAATCAGAATAGGACAACAAAAATGACCAAACAGAAAAAAGGACCAAAGAAAAATCAAAAGAGCATATACTGACATGAGATATATACATTTGTACTCACAGAAAACCCATTAGAATAAAATCAGAAACCATAATACTTAAGTGAAAGATCTGTAAGTTTAAAAAAGAGAGAAAGAAAAAAATACCCAGTCAAAACACTGAGAGAGAAAAAAGACCTCCAAAAAAATACCGTTGTTCTTTTTCTGTTGGCTATGTACTGCTAAACATGGAACCTGCACTTAAATTTAGTTTATATATTCAGTGAAATTCCACTGGAGAAAACTAATTTTTTTCCTTTATGAGTGGTTTTAGATTGGAGACAGCTTCTGGGTTAGGGATTGGGGCTGATGTCTATTTCTCTTCTCAGCATTAGGATCCCATTTGGCTTAGACACATGAAAGCTATGTGTCTGTGGCAAGTCTCTTTGAGTTTCTACGTGAACCTATCCTGTTGTTCCTATAAGTCCTTGTTTCCTTGGTATCTGCCATCCCTATTGACTCTTATAATCTTTCAGCCTCCTCTTCTGCAGAGTTCCCTGAGCCCTGAGGTTTGATGGGGATACCTCATTTAAGACTGAGTATTCCAAAGTTTCTCAGTCTTTGAACATTGTCCAGTTGTGACTCTCTGTATTGATTCCTATCTACTGCAAGAAGAAGCTTCTCTGATGATGGCTGAGAAAGACACAGATCTATGAGTACAGCCTTCCTTCAGCAGAACAGTAGTATTTGGTTTTCCTTCATGTACCTAGCCTATCTAAGCTCAGATTCATGACCATCCAGAAAGTGTCTGGCATAGGATCCATCTCATGGAATAGGTCATAATTCCAATAAGATAGCAGTTGGTCACTCCTACAACATTTGGGCCATAATTCCACCAACTTACCTTGCAGACAGGTCACCATTATATATCACAACGTTTGTAGATGGGCTGATATTTCTCTTTCTCCTATGATACATGCCAGACAACTAATTTTTCTATTTCTTTAATTATCTTATTTATTCACTTTACATCCCAATTTTAGCCTTCTCCTTCCTGTCCTCACAGTCCCACCCTCCTTCCCTCTTTCCTATATCCCCACCCTCGGAAAAGGGGATCCCCACACCTTACCATCTCACCACATCAAGTCCCATCAGGAATGAGTGCATCCTCTACCACACTGGAAAAATCTTCTACCACCCAGTCAACTAATTTAATATGGAATATATGAATAGAAGAAATGAAATTACATGATCAGTGAGCCAATTGCAATAATAACAACATGCTTTTTCAGCACCTCTGTCCTGAGAAATACAAAGAACTCCATGGATTTCTCTGGTAGCTTTAGTGTGTTTGATGCTGGACTAACTAAATAATACATGCTAGATTATTCATATAGAATCAGGTTTATTTTTCACAGTTCTGGAGTCCAATACCAATGTGTCAAAGTCTAGAGAGAAACTTCACTCTACATCAAAACATGGCAGAAGTGCAAATTGGCATGCACAAGGCAGAAGGAAAGTCAGGCAGGCCATCATGTTTATCAGGTACTTATGCCTAAAGTATCAAAGCTACCCTTAGGATAATAGAATTAATATATGCATGAGGCCAGAGCCCTTGTTGTCTAATCACCTCTTAATTCTATTACAATGGCAACTATACTTCACTAGGAGAAGTAAAAATAATAAGGAGAAAGAATGTAGAGCAGGATAACATGAAAGGCTACCCACCACATGATTTGTGGTGGTTCATCATTTTGCATTATCCCTTCCTTCCAAGTCTCACATTCCCTATCTAATCCATGGACTGGGCATGATGGTATTTTGGCAGGCCAGTTCTGGGCAGTCATAAAAATTCATTCTTCCAGTATGGAAATAAAGATTTCTCTATTTGAGTAGAAGGTGAATTGTGAGCCTCTACATCAGCAGTCTATTTAGATAAGTACCTAAACACTGTAGTTCTGGACAGAAAATTGACTTCAAAACCGAATATGAGGCTTTGCCTATCCAATATAGCTATTTTATTTGCAATGCTGTCAGTGCTTTAGGATGACTCCCAGAGTCCCTAGTTCAGAAAGGACAATGCAAACTAATTTTATATCCAAGGAAAGTTCTTGATTAGAAATCATTAAATGGAATACAAAAGTCATAATATTTAGCCATCTGTGAATTCCCCATAGAAAAAGGAAAAACAACACCATATTCCTGCACCTACAATCTATAAGAACAAATACGCAGCTAGATTTTACTAACTGAGCTCTAGAAAACAAATGATATAATTTTCATGCTTCCTTATGACTGAATAAAATTTCTTTATGGAAGAATGATATATATAGTGATCCTTAGAACGAAAGTGTTCCTTGGTCTTGACATTGAACTTTTACAGCACTCCACTTCTAGTGACCCTAAAGCTTTCAGAAGATACTTCTGCTCTTGACACCAAAAGGTGATCTCCAAACAGCAGCAACAACAACATAGAAACTAAACAATAAAAACCTGAATCTTCTTTATTGTAGTTATCATATATGTTATATATTATATTGTATATATATCATATATATCATATATAATATGCATATAAAGTCCTATTTTAATCCACTTATATGTTTGTGAACATATAGGCTGATTCCATGATTAGGCTACTCTGAGTATTACCACTATAAACATTTATGTACAGGTACCTTTATTGTATAATAACATTGATTCCTTTGGGTACATTCCCAGGAGTGGTAAAGCTGACTCATATGTTAGATTTATTTTGCATTTTCACAAACAATACACTGCATTCCGAGCACCCTTAGGAATTGCATAAGCTTACAAAAGAAATATATGACAAGCTCTTGTTTTCAGGGGTTTATACACTAGCTATAAAACACGTGAATTAATAGTGAAAATACTCTGCCAATACAATTGGTCTTAAGATGTCTTCCATTTGATGAGCCTGAGGAATGTATTACATCCTTAAAAAGTCTTCCCAACTTAGACATATATATATATATATATATATATATATATATATATATATATATATATATATATAAGAATATATAAAAAATACAAACATAGTTTAGTGCACTATGATAAAGAAGGTTCAGGTGCTTATTGTTTACTTTCTATGTTGCTGATGCTCTTGCTGCTGTTGTTGTTCAAAGATCACTTTTTGTCCTGAGAGCAGAGGTAGCTTGTCAAAGCATTGGGGTCACTGGAAGTGGAGTGCTGTAAAAGTTCAATGTCAAAATCAAGGATCACTTCCTCTCTAAGGATCACTAAATGCAGTCAGGAAAGTCAATGACTCATTGTAAGACCTCCTCAGGGAATATATGGAGGGCAACTCCAAAGTCAGATTGAAAGTTTCCAAGCTCTTTTTTCATCTCAGCTGTCTAAATGCAGGAGGATTGGAAGATGATTTCTATCAGGGCCATTATTTTGGCAAAGAGCCCAGCATCTGCCTGGGAATAAGGGCTGTTTTTTGCTTTTGGGTTTATTTTTCCTTTCTTTCTTTCTTTTTTTGCTCATGAATAAAACTGGTAAATCTTTTGTAACATTGATGACGTGACAATGTCAACTTTAAGACAAAAGGTCATAAACAGGCTGGAGGTAAGAATACAACAGAATTGGTAATAGACTTGGTCAGTAATTATAAACAGAGTTTAGAGTCATTCAGTAATGTCCAACTACAGCTGCAGCACCTTTGACACTTTTAAAACATTTGTTCCACTTCAATTTATTCATAAAGTAATAATAATAATAATAATAATAATAATAATAATAATAATAATAATAATAATAAATACTATTAATATTATTAAAAAAGTAAGATCTTGTGTACATAGCGTAAGTTATTACTTGAAAACTAGTAGGTGCTCAGTAAAAAGTTTGTTGATATCATGTTTACAATCATCATAATAATTTTCTCCTCATATTAATTGTAATGAGACTTTTAACTCATTATAAAAATGACTTAGCAGAAAGTAAGTGCTTTGAAAGTGTCAACACCACATTAGTTCCTATGGTTTCAAATCCAAAACAATTTGGAACTTAATGCTTTCCATAATTGGCTGCACTCAGACTGTTTCATATCATTTGTCACTGAAGCCATACACTTCCATGATCAGGACTATCCAAGTGCCCTACACTATCCAACTGTCATTGGAGCATGATGTCAGTTTCTTAGTCTCCAGAGAATACATGTGCATTAGCTGAACTTCCTTGTGCATAGTACTCTGGAAGCCTAGAGTAACAGCTTGTTTCACATCCCAATGGCATGCCTTTTTATTAACTCATGCTGATAGAGCCAAGTTGACAGAAATTCACATCAGCTTCCTAGTAAGGATGAAGATTCTTCTTCTCTGTCTGTTTAAATCTAACCAGTCATTCCCTAGTCAGAGAGTTGGGCTCATGGATGAGACTTTTATTACCCAACTCAGGACCAAAATACCATCCCAAGAGAAACTTTCAGTGTTATCTTTCAGTTAGAGTCTTTAACTGACATGACTTTGAAATTCCATGACATTCGTGAGAATACTACTGCATTATACTCAGCGTGTTTCTATTGGGTTTATAGCAGGGAATAGAAGTCCCTCTCAAAAAGAATAAGTGAGAATCCTTTAATTAATGGAATCTTTAAATTATCTGGAAAGGATAGATATAAAACAACAAAGAGGAGTAAAGTTCCCAAGCATTTGTAATAGCAGGGTCACTATTGCCACCCAAGACTAAATAGACAAATCACTGAATTTCAAAAAGGAAGAATCCATACTTCTATCTATAGGAGATGGACTCTCTTTGTATAAATTAATATTTTCATTGGTGTGAATAAATGCTTGAAAAAAACAATTTAAAGGAGGGAGGCTTAATTTTGCCTCATGGGTTAGAGGAATATATGATAAGTGGATGATTGATAGAACAGCTAGGTCAATGGTATCAACCAAACAGGAGAGAATGGGTAATAGCTATGCTTATCAGGCCTTCTCTTTCTTTCTTTGTTATTCAGTGAGAGACCTTATCCCATGGGATGAGGCCACCTACTTCCAGAGTAAGTCTCCCTCCCACCACCCCAGAATGTATCCATTCTAGAAAGGCCTTCACAGACAGACCCAAAGGTGTGCTTCTTCAATTTCCTAAGCATTTCTTTTTTGTTTGCTTTTCACTTGTTTCTTTCTCAAGACAGGGGGAGTATCCCTGGCAGAACTGGAACTCACTGTGTAGGCCAGGCTGGCACTAAACTCCCAAACATCTGCTTTCCTCAGCAGCCTGAATGCTAGACTTAAAGGCATGCATCACCATACCCAGCTGTCCAGTTTTCAGCTCAGTTAAGAAAGCACTTGGGACTTTCAGGAGGTTCAGTATACGCTACCTGAATCAGGAGAGGTTAAACTGACAATTGGATGGGTTCGCTGAACTTCTGAAAAGAACCAAGGCATGCAAGGTACAGATTACATATTCATAAGAGAATCAAAACATGGAGGGGACAGGTTACATGTTCGTCATAAGCAACTCTTACAGTCATTATGAAACATAAGCCATTTCTCACACCAAGATCTCGTCTAAATTCTTGAGTTAAAAAAAAAAAAAAAGGCAAACACATTCAATTGGTGAGATGATCTCTTCATCCAAAAAGTCTTCAGGGTAAGATTTATCAAATAGAAGAATGTGAAAGCAAAGCATGATTCAAGGAAACCACGTGACCTTCTGCCCAGAAAATGATGAATCCTTTCTGCCTGGGTCAGGAAGGAAAACATGAACTAGAATTGATTTGTTCTATTTCCTGGCGGCAAAAAAGTAAGAATAAGGAAACTAGAAATTCCAATTTAAAGAGTCTGGATCCAGATGTTTGTTTGTCTGTTTGTTGTATTGAATTTGAGTGAAATAAAATGCTTTGTTGCTCAGTGTTTGGTTTTTGTAATTTGATCTGAATATGTTCTTATAATTATATAAAGTTAGAGTTTGAAACCAAATAAATATCTTAGGCATCTGAAATAAATATAACAACAGTTTTGGAGTTAGTTTAATATCTTGCAGGCTCTATGTTTAACTGAAAAGTTGAGGTGAATGCCATTTTTATTTTTAAAGAGAATGAGGCCATTTAAAAAAGACTGTTGTTAGCACAAGGAAGAGCTATTTTCTGAAAGTATATAGATGGAATGGCATCACATTACTATGGCATAAAGTCAATAAGGAAAGTATTTCTTTAATGTAAGAGAAATGAAATGATATCATTTCATTGGGGTACATTTTCCCCTAATGGAAGAAAATAACT
The DNA here is from genome assembly GCF_903995435.1 of Acomys russatus. Classification (NCBI taxonomy): domain Eukaryota; kingdom Metazoa; phylum Chordata; class Mammalia; order Rodentia; family Muridae; genus Acomys; species Acomys russatus. The sequence goes on along the minus strand of NC_067169.1, from coordinate 86,265,601 downwards.
TAATTAATTGCTAATAAATGATCCTAGTTCAAAAAATGAAAAATACAGAGTAAGTTTTGTGTTTGGAATAAGTCATGTCTGTAGAAGCCATTTGTCATTTACTTCTTATTGATAGTTGTTCCTTTCTTTGTAACATATGTGCTCATTCAATTAATGGGTTTATTCAAATTCTATTAAGAAGGGTTTTATGCCTAGTACTATGAAAAGAAAGTAAGAAAACATCACCATATTTTTTAAAGTTTTATTTTAATTGAAAATAGAATTTTCTTTCATGAGTATGTTCTGATTTTGCCTTTCCTTCCCTCCAACTCTTTTTCTCATGGCTTTTAAGAATTCCTTGTAGATGCTGAGATACAGAACTTCAGTATCAATTTTAATATTTTCCTGCATGTTTTGGCTTTATTCTAATGCATCTCCTAGATTTATATTATATTATATTAGAAACAGATAAGAGAGGCGTGTTGCACAAATATCACAAGGATAAGACATATCTGGTGTATAGTAAAAAGTTTTAAATGTCACGATTTATAAATTATTATAATCCATACTGAATTACACTCAAAAGACGCCCCCATTCTTCAAGATTCAGGATTCTAATTCATACTTGGGGATTCAAGTCCTCCATACAAAAATAATAATAAAATTAAATAAACCAGAGTGAAGAGTGTGTACCTCTTCCCTTCGGGAGCATTTGTCCTTATCATCGCAGCTTCATCATTTTCAGTTTGCTATTAAAGAGAAACTTTCAGTCTCTAAACTATGATTAACTAGCTCTGAAATAGCAACTCCACCCAATAAACATCCCTCTTAGTTCTCTTATTTTTGAGTTGCTATATTTCAGAGTCTCTTAATATATTACATATTTGTCTACCATCTTTATTTTTTTAATTTTTTATTAATTTATTCTTGTTACATCTCAATGGTTATCCCATCCCTTGTATCCTCCCATTCTTCCCTCCCTCCCATTTTCCCCTTAGTCCCCTCCCCTATGACTGTTAATGAGGGGGATTTCCTCCCCCTGTATATGCTCATAGGGTATCAAGTCTCTTCTTGGTGACCTGCTGTCCTTCCTCTAAGTGCCACCAGGTCTCCCCCTCCAGGGGATGTGGTCAAATGTGAGGCACCAGAGTTCATATGAAAGTCATACCCCACTCTCCACTCAAATGTGGAGAATGTTCTGTCCATTGGCTAGATCTGGGTAGGGGTTTAAAGTTTCTCCCACGTCTACCATCTTTATAAGTCACATATTGATGGTTGTTTTTTCTGTTTTTTTTTTTTTTTCAAAAAAAAATTCTGAAATATATTAATACTTACAATAGTGTCTTTCACAAAGTCAAGCACTCAAAAATATGTTGACTAAATGAACAAACAACATCTGTTTATCCTTTTTTAACCATATCTGACCCAATGGGCCTCAACTTCCATGTACTGAAGAACTATAACCCTAATGTAATCCATCCATTACTCTGCCTCATTTGCCAATACCTAGTATAAGATTTTGATTAGTGAACTGAACTTTCATATTACCCAATAACAAAAATACTCACATGTAAATTTTTGCATACAATGGGGCACACTCTCAAAACAATTTGTATTTCTTTCCTTTTGTTAAAAAAAATGTCTTCTTATGTTACTATATTTGAAAAAGTAAAGTTTTGATTTTGAAAGCTTCTTCAGATGTTCTAGCAGGGGAATACAGGTATGCATATAACCCTGACTAGGGGATGCATGCTATCCAGATGAGACCTAATAGGCTATGGCTAGATAGTGGGGTAGGAGGTCCCCCTATTAGGGGCCTAGGGGAGAGGAATAGGGCAAAAGATGGAGGGAGGGTGGAAACAAGTAGATAAGAGCAAGGGGATAAAAATTGGGATATAATGTGAATATATTTTAATAAATAAAATTACATTAAAATCCTATTAGGACTCTAGATGAGAGAAGCATGGGAGAATAGCAAAGTAGAAGGATCCAGAGGGTCCTAGAAACCTACAAGTAGAACATTATGATAGGCAGATTTGGGCCCAGGGGTCCCGCTCAAACTAAGGCACCAGCCAAGGACAATACAGGCGGTAAAATTTAAACCCCTACCCAGATCTAGCCAATGGTCAGAACATTTTCCACAGTTGAGTGGAGAGTGGGATATGACTTTCTCACGTACTCTGGTGCCTCACATTTGACCATGTCCCCTGGAGGGGGAGACCTGGTGGCACTCAGAGGAAGGATAGCAGGTTGCCAAGAAGAGACTTGATACCCTATGAGCATATACAGGGGGAGGTAATCCCCCTCAGAAACAGTCATAGGGGAGGGGAATAAGGGGAAAATGGAGGGGACAGAAGAATGGGAGGATACAAGGGATGGGATAACCATTGAGATGTAACAAGAATAAATTAATAAAAAATAAAAATAAAAAATAAAAAATAATAATAAATAAAATAAAAATTGAGAAAAAATTAAATAAGTAAAATCAGGACAAAATAAGAAAGGCCCTCTACTCTCTGAGCATGCAGCTTCAGGAGATATACACATGGAATGGTGAGAAAGGGAATACTAGCAATCAGGGGTATAACAGATATCGCAGCCAAATCACTGTCATAAACTGATGCTTTTGATTTTATCACAGGAACCAGAAATATCACTGTACACCATCCACCATAAGATTGGTAACCTTACTAGAGCTACTCTCTGTCCTAGGTCATGGTAACATTTTACTAAGCCAAAGACTAACTCACAGAAATTTTTTAAATCTGCTTTACATTAATTAGGGGCACACTACAAACTGGGGGCTTTGTTACTCCCTTATGAAACACTCTGGCCCACTATCTCACCTTTAATGTTGATAGAGTATATGTAAAAAGAGTTTAGAAAATATTTAAGTGCTAGGATTTTGTTTCCAGGAGTATTCAATCTAAGCCATCACTTTTCCCTAGACAACTGCCATGATTGCATCGTCTATGCAAAGAACATACCAAGAGCACTCTTTTTCCCATTGACAATTCAAGAGACTCTTCACACTCTCTCTGCTCACTCTCTGTGTTACTGTTCAATGATCTAAAAGAGTGTGCAGTCACACGAGAAAAATTCAGTGAGAATCAAATTGTTGTCTACCTGAGAAGTGCACCCAGCAAAAGTTATGTGATTCTAAGGAAGCAATGTAAGAGTTGGGGGTTAAGTGGAAGGAGTTGTAGGATGGATGAACTCTCAGAGATGAGATTATGAGGGAGGAGCTCTCTATGATGTCTGACAAATAGAAGGTTTTATGGTAGGAGACTAAAAGGAAAGGTGTGTGTGTGTGTGTGTGTGTGTGTGTGTGTGTGTGTGTGTGTTGTCTGTGTCTGTGTACTATGTGTATATATGGTTTTATATATATATATATATATATATATATATAGGCAAACACATTTGCGTACATGTACATGTATGCTTATGTGTGTGGAGGCCAGAGGTTAACAGCAGTTACTTTCCTTAGTTCTTCTTCTCTGCATTTTTGAGATAGTGTCTTTCCCTGATCTAGTAGCTCATCAGTTCACCTAGACTGGTTGTCCAGTGAAGTCTATAGATTGACCTATATTCACATATTTCTTTCCCTGAGCATGGGAGTTATAGAGGTTCATTACCAGCCTCAGCACTTTTTATGGATGCTAAGGATTCAAACTCAGGTCCCCAAACTTATCCAGCAAGCACTTTGCTAAGTGAGTCATCTCTCCAGGTAACATACAGAATTTTATTTAGTAAATAAAACTCAATACTTTGTAATAAGTTTAGATTCATAGAACAGTTTCAAAGACTGCATGGGCTTCTCACTCACTTTCCCCTAGTATTGACAATCATTTTTTTCCTATGATAAATTTGTCAAAAATAAGAAATTAACACTGGTGCATTATTATTACATAATCTATGAGATTTTACTAGTTTTTGCACTATTTTTATTTTCACTGTTTCCAAGTCCAATATAAGATTACACATTACATTTATAAGATAGCTTTTTGGTACAACATAATATCTAATCCACAAGCCAGGCAGATAGTAAAGCTCATCAGAGAGAATTAGCTCATACTTGGTCTTTTCTCCTGACTGTAAAAACTACTTAGTCTGTACTACATTATGCTTGCGAAGAGAGCTTAGCTAAATGGTATGCAAAGAGTACTTTTCAAGAAAGACGTCATTCACATATGGAAATGCACAAGGGAAAAGCAAGCTAAAATACTAGGTGTCAAATAGAAATAAAGAATATAAAAAAGGAATTTTATGGCCCTTTTCCCAGAGCTTCCAAAGTCAAGAGGTGTCAAAAATTGACCAAGGAGGAAATAACTGAATATAACTCACTAATAAAGGAAATACCAGGCATATGCTCATGCACAAAAAAGGCAGTATGCATACACAGAATGAATGCCCTACCTTCCATTCAATAAATAACGACAACCCTATATTTTGAAATAAACACATAGTCTATTTCACTAAATTAATGTGCACCAAACTCTGGGTTACAACATCCCAGCGGTTAGGAAATTACAGTCCTGCAACCCATATTTTGTTTTCTTCTTACTTATATAAAGTTTTATGGAACAAAGCGCTTAGCTGCTCCTAATCATCTATATGTTATCTGTGGCTACTTTTGCATGACAAAGACAGAGTTGAATAGTTGAAGCTGAGACTACTAATGATTTGCAATGCCTAAAGGATTAACTATCCATCTCTTTATAGATTTAATTAATAGCTAGAGAAATAGAAGCCAGGGAAGGTATACAACCATTATCCAATATATGTGAACTCTGATAGAGGTCTTGTGTATGACTGCTCACATACTCGATAGTGTGGAGAGCTTCCTGGAATTTCTGGAAGTGTCAGATAGGTGACTCTTCTTTTCTACTCCAGACTATATGTCCTAGAGCCTCTAATTAAGGAAAAATCACTAATCCATGGAAAGGATAACTGGTTATTGAGAGAAATAATTCTTTACTAATTCTCTGAAAGCTCTTTGCAGAAATAAAATAACATGAGAAGGAAAATGAAGGAAACACACCTTATTTAGATATGTGTGTATTTTTGCCAAAATCTTCCTCAGGCTACTGCTAGCTAGCCTTTTAGAACTTCTATGATTGGATAAGATTCAATGACAATTTGTACCTAAGTAATTATTGAATACTTAGTACATGTATAGCCCACATGATTATAAATAGGAGGTGTAAGCTATGATTTAATAAATGTGAGAAAGAAAAGACATGTACTCAACTACCCATAATAAAATTCCAATATGGAAATTATTCAAAATGTCTAAACACATCCACATATTTTCTCACTCTTTTTTTTTTTTTTTTTTTTTTTTTTATTTTTTATTTTTTTTATTTTTTTTTTTTTTACTTTTTTTTTTTTTTAATTTATTCTTGTTACATCTCAATGTTTATCCCATCCCTTGTATCCTCCCATTCCTCCCCCCCCCATTTTCCCATTATTCCCCTCCCCTATGACTGTTCTCACTCTTAAGATGGATCTTCCTATCATCTCCCTACAGCATCCTTCCAAAGTCTGCCACTATGTCACTATGTAATCTCCTTTCCAAGCCAAGCAGACTCTCCAAACTACTGAAAGCCACTTTCCACAGTAACTCTTTGCTTAACTGAATTATGGCTCTAAAAGAAACCCATTTCCCTTCCAACTTTCTTAAGAGTAGGCTGCTTATTCTCCTACACTCCAAAAATCTTACCACTCTCACAGTTGGTTTTATTATTTCCATTTTAGAGATGAGAAAAATAATGTTTACAAAGGTCAAGCAACCTTCATTGCACAGCTGATGGATGGCAGGACCTGGGTGAGGACACATGGAAATGACTGGAATGCATTCTTTATGAACACACTGGCCAGCCTTTTAGAACTTATGTGATTTCCATTATCATTAATTTATCAAATTAAAACAATCAATGAATAGTACTTTTAAAAGTCTCTTTAGAATTAGGTACTTAGAGGGCCCAACATAATGGAATGATATCTCCATAAGGGAACAAGAGATTTCCTTGACTCATTTGATGGTCTTTAACCTATCTATTCTTCTGTTGTAAAGGAAAGATATTGCCTAAAGAAATTCAATTATAACCTTTAGAGTAGTTCTTATTGAATATGACAACTGTATGAAGCCGGGTGAAAGTTGGAACCAAGATAAATCAACAGAGATGTAACTCAGAGAGCTAAATAGGGGTGTAGTTGGGTGGATTTTGTTAACCAGAAGTGTTTTCAAATCATTCTTCCCCGACACTCTAGTGTGTTGTAAATGAGTTATACATTTGTTAATATGTGGATATATATTATTATTCCTTCAGATTCAAGGCTTTAGTACTCATCTTCCTATACTAGGGGTCCATAGAGGTATTATCTCCTGATATTACAGTTCCTATACAGGGAGTTAGAAAGCATTGATACCAAAGATGACTGGAGTGATATCCCAGCTAGGAAAGACCCTATGGCCTGTGTACAATGTAGAACTCCTTTGCTTCTGGTCTGCTGCTATATTAAAAGATCAGAGTGTTTCTTTCAAAGCATTTGAAATAGTAAAATATTAATTATTTTATTTTTGTTGTGACAAAGTAGATCACAAAAAGCAGTATAAGGAACATAGAATTTATTTCAATTTCAAGTTTAAATGGTAATACAAGTCAGGTGCTGTGGTATACACCTGTATTCTTGGTACTTGGGAGGCAGAGACAGAAGAGTCTGGAATTCAAAGTCATTCTCAGCCATATAGTTTAATGCTTCATGGACAATAGAATGAGACCCTTTTTAAAAGATAATAATCATAATAAGGGGATATACTATATCACAGTAGGAAGGCACAATTATTCTTGTCAAATTGTGGGGAGAGAGAGAGAGAGAGAGAGAGAGAGAGAGAGAGAGAGAGAGAGAGAGAGAGAGAGATATTAATGCTGTTGCTTATTTAGCGTCCTCCCTTCCTCTGTTTATTCAGTTTGGAACCCCAGCCTGTGACATAGTGCTGTCCACATTCAAAATGTTTTTTTTTTTCATACTTAGTTAAAGCTTTGGGTAAATACTATTACACACTTGCGCAGAGGATGTGTCTCTTGGGTGATTCTACATACAGCAAATGCACAATGACGGTTAACCATCTAATCAGGGTATGAAAAAAAATATGAAGTAGAATCAGCAACCCCGAAGATGGCGGCGAGCAGTGTGGACCGCGTTTGGAGGCTCCAGTGAACAATTCAGGGAATTGCACAGATTTCTGAGCCAGGAACACCGAGGTCCGAACATCACGGCAGCGGGAGTGCTCCACGGTTCGGAGGGACCAGGGTGCGGAGGACCTGCGTGCCCCTGCACACGGGAGGAGCGTGGTTTTTCTCTGATCGGAGCGGCAGCGGTAGAGGCGGCAGCACCAGCGGCACCAGCAGCGGCGGCTGAGGTTTGCAGCTCATAGCCTTCCGGTGGAGGCGATTGGTGTGTTGGCTGGTGGGAATTGCTGCGGGAGAGGGGACTCGGGGCAGGATTTGGGTCGCGTGGAGCCTTTGGACCCAGATTGGACTCGGCGGACAGTTCGGCCCCAGAGTCCCGGGTATTGGCCCGGCCCAGCAAACAATTCTGCCTGAGGCACTAACTCAGCGTGGCCATAGCTCCCCTGCTGTGGCGCAGGCGTAGTTGAGCACGCTGCTCCACACTAGGCACCACCTCAGCTCAGCGGCAGCTCCCCTGCGGGGACACAGTGCGGGCGGAGCACTTGGTTTCACCACAGGCGCTAACTCAGAGCAGCCGCAGTTCTCCTGCTGTGGCGCAGGCTTGGTGACGTGCTCGGTTCCATCCTAGGCACCACCTCAGCTCAGCGGCAGCTCCCGTGCGGTGACACAGTCCGGGCGGAGCACTTGTTCCACCACTGGCGCTAACTCAGAGCAGCCGCAGTTCTCCTGCTGTGGCGCGGGCTTGGTGACGTGCTCGGTTCCATCCTAGGCACCACCTCAGCTCAGCGGCAGCTCCCCTGCGGTGACACAGTCCGGGCGGAGCACTTGTTCCACCACTGGCGCTAACTCAGAGCAGCCGCAGTTCTCCTGCTGTGGCGCAGGCTTGGTGACGTGCTCGGTTCCATCCTAGGCACCACCTCAGCTCAGCGGCAGCTCCCGTGCGGTGACACAGTCTGGGCGGAGCACTTGTTCCACCACTGGCGCTAACTCAGAGCAGCCGCAGTTCTCCTGCTGTGGCGCAGGCTTGGTGACGTGCTCGGTTCCATCCTAGGCACCACCTCACCTCAGCGGCAGCTCCCCTGCGGGGACACAGTCTGGGCGGAGCACTTGTCCCACCACTGGCGCTAACTCAGAGCAGCCGCAGTTCTCCTGCTGTGGCGCAGGCTTGGTGACGTGCTCGGTTCCATCCTAGGCACCACCTCAGCTCAGCGGCAGCTCCCCTGCGGGGACACAGTCTGGGCGGAGCACTTGTCCCACCACTGGCGCTAACTCAGAGCAGCCACAGTTCTCCTGCTGTGGCGCAGGCTTGGTGACGTGCTCGGTTCCATCCTAGGCAGCACCTCAGCTCAGCGGCAGCTCCCCTGCGGTGACACAGTCCGGGCGGAGCACTTGTTCCACCACTGGCGCTAACTCAGAGCAGCCGCAGTTCTCCTGCTGTGGCGTAGGCTTGGTGACGTGCTCGGTTCCATCCTAGGCACCACCTCAGCTCAGCGGCAGCTCCCCTGCGGGGACACAGTCCGGGCGGAGCACTTGTTCCAGCACTGGCGCTAACTCAGAGCAGCCACAGTTCTCCTGCTGTGGCGCAGGCTTGGTGACGTGCTCGGTTCCATCCTAGGCACCACCTCAGCTCAGCGGCAGCTCCCCTGCGGGGACACAGTCTGGGCGGAGCACTTGTCCCACCACTGGCGCTAACTCAGAGCAGCCGCAGTTCTCCTGCTGTGGCGCAGGCTTGGTGATGTGCTCGGTTCCATCCTAGGCACCACCTCAGCTCAGCGGCAGCTCCCCTGCGGTGACACAGTCCGGGTGGAGCACTTGTTCCACTACTGGCGCTAACTCAGAGCAGCCGCAGTTCTCCTGCTGTGGCACAGGCTGGACAGAGCTCTCGGTTCCACCAGCTCTAAGACTCTGGTTGGACACAGTGTACAGTTTGAATCCAGAATTCCTGGCTGAGATTGGTGGTCAGTTCGGGCCCTGAGTCAATAACTGACCACAGCACGCACTTTGGACCAAAAGGCCCTAGTGGAGCTTGGTGCGTAGTCCCAGCCCAAAATTTCTGGCTGGGCCCTGTGTGCATTTTGGGCCCAAAATCCCTAGCTGAGCTTGGCAGACGGTTCTGGCCCTGAGAATCTAGCTGAGTTCTGCCCGTGGTTCGGTCCCAGTGCTCCTGGCTGGACTTGGCAGGGAACACAGAAGGCTGTGGATACCTTGGCCTGACCCAACGCTCATTCAGAGACCCAGAACAATTGCAGGATCCACAGCAGAGAGGGACTGAGGATCACTGGCTGTGAGAGACCAGAACAACAGGGCTAACCTCCTAACATCCACACCAGTGAAGCTTTGAGCTCGCAGCCTAGGGAAATCGTAAGAAAACAAGTGAATCTATCATCAGACACCCTCCATTCAACTCTGGAAGCTACCCAACAAAAACAAAGACGGCAAGATGTCTAAAGGACAACGAAAAAGCATACGCAAAAAACCCCAAAACAACATGGCGTCTCCAGTTTCCAGCTATCCCAAAGAAAACCACCCAGAGAACTCAAATACAACGGAAATACAAGAAAATGACCTCAAATCCTTAGTAATGAGGATGATAATGGAGGAAACAAATAAAATTCGTAATCAAATGCAGGAAGACGCAGACAAACAGGTGAGAGACATAAAAGAAGCACATAGAGTGGAACTGGAAAAATTGCAGGAAAATGCAAACAACCAGATGAAAGAAATAACTAAAACGGTTCAAGCTCTGAAGACCTATAAAGAGGCAATGGAAGAAACTCAGGAATATACAAAAAATCAGATGAAAGAAATCAAAAAATCAGTTCAAGATCTGAAAATGAAAATGGATTCAATGATAACACACAGACAGAAGAAAAACGAGAACGTGAGACCTCAGAGAAGAAGGCGAGCAACACAGAGGTGAGCTTTTCTAACAGAATCCAAGAGATGGAAGAACGAATCTCAGGGCTAGAAGATACAATCACAGATATTGAATCAACCATTAAAGAAAATGCCAAATCTGGAAAACTCCTGACACAAAACATCCAAGAAATTAAGGACACCATGAAAAGAAGAAATTTGCGGATAATAGGCATTGAAGAAAGAGAAGACATCAGACTCCAGGGCCCAGAAACTATTCTCAACAAAATCATAGAAGAAAATTTCCCCAATCTAAAGAAAGAGATGCCTATAAACATACAAGAGGCCTACAGAACACCAAATAGAATTGACCAGAAAAGAAAAACTGCCCGCCACATAATAATCAAAACACAAAACATGCAGAACAAAGAAAAAATATTAAAAGCTGCAAGGGAAAAGGGCCAAATAACATTTAATGGTAAACCTATCAGAATTACACCTGACTTCTCAGCAGAGACCATAAAAGCCAGAAGGTCCTGGACAGAGATCCTGCAAACCCTAAGAGAACACAGATGCCAGGCCAGACTACTTTACCCAGCAAAATTATCAATAACCATTGATGGAGAAAACAAAATATTCCATGACAAAAACAAATTCAAACAGTACCTATCCACAAACCCAGCTTTACAGAAGGTACTAGAAGGAAAACTCCATCCCAAAGGGTCAAGCTACAACCAAAACTACCCAGGAAATAGATAACTATCCCATGGCAAAAACACAACTACACAAACGCTCGACTGGAAACAACATCAAAATTAAGACTCTTAACAGTCACTGGTCATTAATATCTCTCAACATCAATGGCCTCAATTCTCCAATAAAAAGACACAGACTAACCGAATGGGTACATAAACAAGACCCAACATTCTTCTGCATCCAAGAAACACATCTCACCCATAATGAAAGGCATTACCTCAGGGTAAAAGGTTGGAAAAAAATATTCCAAGCAAATGGTCACAAGAAGCAAGCAGGTGTAGCCATTTTAGTATCGAACAAAATAGACTTTCAACCAAAATTAATCAAAAGGGATGAGGAAGGACACTTCATACTTATCAAAGGTAAAGTCAACCAAGATGACATCACAATTCTGAACATCTATGCTCCCAATACAAGGGCACCCACATATGTAAAAGATCTCCTAAAAAAGCTTAAACCACACATCGATCCCCACACAATAATAGTGGGAGACTTCAACACCCCACTCTCACTGAAGGATAAGTCATTGAAACAGAAACTAAGCCGAGAAATAACATCATTAACCAATGCCATGGGTCAAATGGATCTAACAGATATCTATAGAACCTTTCACCCAAACAAGAAAGAATACACCTTCTTCTCTGCACCCCATGGAACCTTCTCCAAAATTGATCACATCGTAGGTCACAAAGCAAGCCTCAACAGATACAAGAGGATTGAAATAATACCTTGTATCCTATCAGATCACCATGCTCTTAGGCTGCAATTCAACAACAACAGAAATAACAAAAAGCCTACACGTTTGTGGAAACTAAACAACTCTCTGCTAAATGACACCTGGGTCAGGGAAGAAATAAAGAAAGAAATCAAGGAGTTTCTGAAATTCAATGAAAATGAAGAAACAACATACCCAAATTTGTGGGATACATTGAAAGCAGTGCTAAGAGGAAAATTCATAGCACTAAGTGCCTTTAAAAAGAAATTGGAAACATCGCACATAAGCATCTTAACAACACAACTGGAAGCCCTAGAAAAAAAAGAAGCAGAAACACCCAAGAGGAGTAGACGCCTGGAAATTATCAAACTCAGGGCTGAAATTAACAAATTAGAAACTAAGAAAACAGTCCAAAGAATCAACAAAACCAAAAGCTGGTTCTTTGAGAAAATCAACAAGATAGACAGACCATTAGCCAAACTAACTAAAAGGCAGAGAGACAGTATTGAAATCAACAAAATCAGAAATGAAAAGGGAGACATAACAACAGACACTGAAGAAATTCAAAGAATCATAAGATCCTACTTTGAAGGCATATACGCCACAAAATTTGAAAATCTAAGGGAAATGGACGATTTTCTTGATCAAGTTCACTTGCCAAAGTTGAGTGAAGAACAGATAAACAAGTTAAATAGTCCCATTTCCCCGACAGAAATAGAAGCAATCATCGATGGTCTCCCAACCAAAAAAAGCCCAGGGCCAGATGGTTTCAGTGCAGAATTCTACCAGACCTTTAAGGGCGAGCTAATACCGATACTCTTCAAGCTACTCCAAAAGATAGAAATGGATGGAAAATTACCAAATTCATTCTATGAGGCCATAGTCTCATTGATACCTAAACCTCACAAAGACTCTACAAAGAAAGAGAATTTCAGACCAATTTCTCTTATGAACATAGATGCAAAAATACTAAATAAAATACTTGCAAAACGAATACAGGAGCACATCAAAGATATCATTCATCATGACCAAGTAGGCTTCATTCCAGGCATGCAGGGATGGTTTAATATACGGAAATCCATCAATGTAATCCATCATATAAACAAACTGAAAATAAAAAACCACATGATTATCTCCTTGGATGCAGAGAAAGCATTTGATAAAATTCAACACCCATTCATGTTTAAAGTTTTAGAGAGATCGGGGATACAAGGCACTTTCCTCAACATAATAAAGGCTATATACAGCAAGCCAATAGCCAAAATCAAAGTAAATGGTGAGATACTCAAGGAAATTCCTCTCAAATCGGGAACAAGGCAAGGCTGCCCACTCTCTCCATATCTCTTCAATATAGTACTCGAAGTTCTAGCCAGAGCAATAAGACAACAAAAGGAGATCAAGGGGATCCAAATGGGAAAGGAGGAAGTCAAATTATCCCTCTTTGCAGATGATATGATAGTGTACATAAGTGACCCTCAAAACTCCACCAGAGAACTCCTAAAGCTGATAAACACCTTCAGCAAATTGGCTGGATACAAAATTAACTCAAAAAAGTCTGTAGCCTTCCTATACACAAATGACAAGCTTGCAGAGGAAGAAATTAGGAAAACCACACCCTTCACATTAGCCACAAGCAATATAAAATATCTAGGAGTTACCCTAACTAAGCAAGTGAAGGACTTGTATGAAAAAAATTTCAAAACTCTGAAGAAAGAGATTGAAGATGACCTGAGAAGATGGCGTGATCTTCCTTGCTCATGGATCGGGAGAATTAACATAGTAAAAATGGCCATCCTACCAAAAGCAATCTATAGATTCAATGCAATCCCTATCAAAATAACTACACAATTTTTTAAAGACATTGAAAGTTCAATTCTGAACTTCATATGGAAAAACAAAAAACCCAGAATAGCTAAAACAATCTTGTACAATAAAAGATGCTCCGGAGGAATCTCCATACCTGATCTCAAACTGTACTATAAAGCAATAGTACTTAAAACAGCATGGTACTGGCACAGCAACAGGCTGGTTGATCAATGGAATCGAATCGAAGACCCAGATATGAATCCACACACATATGGTCACTTGATTTTTGACAAAGAAGCCAAATCCATTCAATGGAAAAAGGATAGCATCTTCAACAAATGGTGCTGGTCTAACTGGAGGTCTATGTGTAAAAAAATGAAACTGGACCCATATTTGTCACCTTGCACAAAACTCAAATCCAAGTGGATTAAAGACCTCAACATAAAACCAGAGACACTAACTCACTTAGAAGAAAAAGTGGGAAAGAGCCTGGAACATATTGGCACAGGAGACAACTTCCTGAACAGAACACCAACGGCCCAGGCCTTAATGTCAACCATTAATAAATGGGACCTCATGAGGCTGAGAAGCTTCTGTAAGGCAGGAGACACTGTCAAGAGAACAAAGCGACAGCCTACAGACTGGGAAAAAATCTTCACCAACCCTACATCTGACAAAGGTCTAATATCCAAAATATATAAAGAACTCAAGAAATTAAACACCACCAAACCGAATAACCCAATTGAGAAATGGGGCTTGGAACTAAACAGAGAATTCTCAACAGAGGAGTATCAAATGGCTGAGAAACACTTAAAGAAATGCTCAACCTCCTTAGTCATCAGGGAAATGCAAATCAAAACAACTCTGAGATTCCATCTTACACCCATCAGAATGGCTAAGATCAAAAATTCAAGCGACACCACATGCTGGCGAGGATGTGGGGAGAGAGGAACACTCCTTCATTGCTGGTGGGAATGCAAACTAGTACAGCCACTTTGGAAATCTATCTGGTGCTATCTCAGAAAAATGGGAATAGGGCTTCCTCAAGACCCAGCTATTCCACTCCTTGGAATATACCCAGAAGATGCTCCAGCACACAACAAGAAAATTTGCTCAACCATGTTCATAGCAGTCTTATTCATAATAGCCAGAACATGGAAACAGCCTAAGTGTCCCTCAGTAGAAGAGTGGATAAAGAAACTGTGGTACATATACACTATGGAATACTACTCAGCTATTAAAAACAAGGAATTCCCGAAATTTGTGGATAAATGGATTGAGCTAGAAATGATCATAATGAGTGAGTTAACCCAGAAGCAGAAAGAATCAAATGGTATATACTCACTTATATCTGCATACTAGCCCAAGGGCATGTCCCACGAAAGCCTTCACTTACCAGGAAACTGGGACAGAGGGGAAGGCATCCTATTGGGACTCTAAATGAGAGACGCATGGGAGAACAGCAAAATAAAAGGATCCAGAGGGTCCTAGAAATATACAAGTAGAACAATATGATAGGCAGATTTGGGCCCAGGGGTCCCGCTCAAACTAAGGCACCAGCCAAGGACAATACAGGAGGTAAACTTTAAACCCCTTCCAGATCTAGCCAATGGTCAGAATATTCTCCACAGTTGAGTGGAGAGTGTGATACGACTTTCTCACATACTCTGGTGCCTCACATTTGACATGTCCCCTGGAGGGGGAGACCTGGTGGCACTCAGAGGAAGGACAGCAAGTAGCCAGAAGAGACTTGATACCCTATGAGAATATATAGGGGGACGTAATCCCCCTCAGGAACAGTCATAGGGGAGGGGAATAATGGGAAAATGGGGGGGGAGGAATGGGAGGATACAAGGGATGGGATAAACATTGAGATGTAACAAGAATAAATTAATAAAAAAAAGAAAAAAAAAAAAAAAAAAAAAAAAAAAAAAAAAAAAAAAAAAGAAATCAGCAACCCCCCCCCCGCAATAATCACATACTCTGATGGCATACAAGGTAAACTGGTACCTAGGCTTTTCAAACAATTCTTCTTTCTTGGCAGACACTTTGCTCAGCATGCAAGGGAAATGAGTAAGCAAAAATTAGCATTATAGCAAATAAATGAATATTTCTACTGTCTTTGTTAGTCAGATCATCCCTGATTAGGTACGGACTGATATTTTTGGATTCTTCAAGTGAAGTAATGGAAATATCTCCAGTCTTAGAAGGCTGTATGCTAAAATGTTGATAGTGTTTATTTCCTGTACTTCTGTGTCTGTCTGTTTATTTTAATATTGAGCATGCACTTGTCCTATACTAAAAATAGCAATGAAAGTATTACCATTTTTGGAAAATAGGTACATGATGCAACAGCTTATTTGTTCTGTAGGAGCGGGAGAGACTTCACAGGTAGAAAATACCACCACAAAAATAAAGCACAAATGCTCTCTTAAACATTTCAAAGTAACATTGAAATTCAGTTTCTCCTCTCAAACTGCTAGAAGAAAAAGTAGAAAGTGCACATAATACAGACCTAGGTAAGAACTTTCAAAATTTCTATAGTCTCTCAGGAAGTAAGGATAGCAACTGATAAATAAGACTTCGTGAAATTAAAAGGCTTCTGTACAGTAATAAAAAAAATGTCAACAGAGTGAAAGTCATCCTACATGATGAGAGAAAGAAAATATTTGCCAGCTGTATATTTCATAGAGGATTAGTATCAATAATATACAAAGAACTCAAAAACCAAATATCAAGAAAACAAACAACCCAATCAAAATGGAATAGTAACTGAATAGAGAATTCCCCAAAGGAGAAATATAGGTGGCGGCAAAACTATACGTACTTTTAAAGGAGATTGAATAGAAACACTGTAGATGGGTACACAATGCTTTCCCCAGATATTCTTAGTCCCAGGTATAGAATACCTCTTTATGAGTTATTTTTTGTCAGGACCCAGGGATTTTCCACACAATACAGCTTCTTGTTATTGTTCTTTGTTGCCCACAAGAACTTGAGGGTAAGCTTTAATGCTGAAGGCACTGCACACCTTGGTTACAGGGCATAGATAACTCATGCTGAAACTGAGGTGTAAATTTCTTCCTTACCAGATAGTTTTTGTAGTACCAGAAGGTGTCTTGCAGGTTGCTGAGAGACAAAAGTAATCAAGTGTTACCGAGCTGTGAATCCTGAGAGCTATAATAGTGATCATAAAGGCAAGATGTAACCTTTAGTACAATAATGGCATGATGCTTATAGGGTTCACCAACCATTTTCTGATTAGATTTGAGGCCTGATCAGGAGATCAGTTATTGTAAGCCTAGTCAAAAGTATATAGCTGAGGATGCTATAATCCCTAGTGGAAAACCTAATATTGTTGTTTTGTTAAACTACTGTGGTAATTTGAATAAAATGGTGCCATAATCTCATAAGAATTGGCACTATTAGGCATGTTGGTAGAGTACATGTGACCTGGCTGAAGGAAACATGTCACTAGGGGCAGGCTTTGAGGTCCCAGAAACTCAAACAGGACCTAGTAGCTCACTGTCTCTTTCTACTGATTATGGATCCAGATGTAGAACACGCAGCTCCTTTTCCAGTACCATGTCTGCCTGCATGCCACCGTGTTTCCAGCCATGATGATAATGGGCTGAACTTCTGAAAGTGTAAGCCAGCCCCAAATAAATGTTTTCCTTTATAAAAGTGACCATGGTTTTGTGTCTCTTCACAGCAATAGAACCATAAGACAACTACCTTTTAACTGCTTATGCATATACCAATAGAGTGCTCCTGCTTTCAACCTTGGTCAGATAGACTTTTCTTTACAGCAGTTAGCAGTTAATGTAGAAATTTACAACTGGTCAAAGTCCTGAGAATAAGTGATAATTGAGAGGTTTGCCCTAAAAAGAACACCTGCCAGATTGCAGAAGAGGAGACAGAAATAATTAAGAACAAAGGGATGGAGAGTAGTGATACGATCATTGTAATCACTAATCTACAGCAGCTTTGATTACCTGCATAAGTCATGCAGAAGATTAGGCCCTTCAAAATTCCATCCTAATTCTCATTGAGATCCCTCATTCTTGAGATGCTATTGCCAGTTATTGACTGATGGAGGAAGGGAGTCTTTTTTTTTTTTTTTTTTCAGCAACAAGTAAGTTTCTTAGCAACTGTTGAGTTTTCTGTGGTGTAGTAGTAAATAACTCCCATTCAGGCCTTTACAAGCATGAGATAAAATAAATAAATAAATATTGTGAAAGGGCAGGAAAGAGTTGAGAGGAAAAGGTGCTTCAGCAAGAGTAAATAGGCTATAAGATAAAGTAATGGGTGAATATGATCATAAAACATTGTATATACTGTAAAATGTTTAAATGTAGTGGTGAATTCAAGCAAATGTCTTCTAAGAAAAACAGGATAATAATGTAATTAATATCAATATAAAAAGAAATAAATGAAAGAAATGAAAATTGTATGCTTCTTATTATCTTAGTTCATTACTCGTTAGTGAACACCATAAAAAAGGAACCTATAAAGAACCAGGAATTATTTAGGCCACATTTCTAGTGGCACAGAAGTCCAAGAGTATGATGCCAGCAACTGGTGTGGGCCTTCAGGCTCTATCGTAACAGGACAGGAAGCATCACATGGTGAGTGCAAAGCCTTATGTTAGCTCAAGTTTCTGCCCCTTCAATGCTGTCAGTTCATCCTGGAGACTACTCACCAACAGACATTTCTAATCCCAATTACTTCCTAACACATGGAATTTGGGGAACATTTTCAAACCATGGGACGCATAAGACACGGATATGGCATCTTGAAAGTTGTCATAAACATCAACAACAATAATAGTGGACATAGCTAAAAGTCAAAAAGCAAAAACTACAAGCCCTCTAACTGGAGAATTTCAGTCTCATAGAGATGAAGTTGTCTGGGTAAGAGAAATGAAAAATAAATTTAGTGAGAGCCTTTGAAGTCCGGGTCAGATTGCTTAGCTTCCCTCACGAAAAGGCAACAGAGGAAGGAAGTTAGGTGGAATGTAGATGCATTCAACTTTGGAGGAATTTTACCCAAATGCCACTAAGAACTTGGAACTCACCCCATGGGAGAGGGCCAACCTCTGTCACTATTAATGACACTCTGTTATGCTTACAGACAGAAAATTAGCATAAGTGCTTTCTGAGAAGCTTCATCCAGTGGCTGATGGAAACAGATGCAGAGGCCCACAGCCAAACAAGAGGTTGAGTTCAGGGAGTTTTGTGGAAGAATAGGGGGAAAGATAGAGAGAACCAGAGGGGTCAAGGATACCACAAGAAGACCTACAGAGTCAACTAATCTGGGCCCATGAGGTCTCACAGAGACTGAATAACAACCAAAGTGCTTGCAGGGGCAAGATCTAGACTCCCTACACATATGTAGCAGATATGCAGCATGGCCATCATGTGGGTCCCCTTACAGCAGGAGTAAGGGCTGTCTCTCACTCTATTGCCTGACTTCGGATCCCTTTCCCCTAGCTGGATGGCCTTGTATGGCCTCAGTGGGAGAAGATGGGTTTAGTCCTATTGTGACTTGAGGTGCCAATCTCCCTTTCTCTGAGAAGGAGAGAGGGAAGTGGAGGGGGAAGGCAGCACAAGGGCAGAAGTGGAAAGGAGGAAAGGAGAGAGGAGGCTGGGATATGGCTGTAAAGTGATTACATAAATAAAATGTAAATAATAATAATAATAATAATAATAATAATAATAATAATAATAATAATAATGATAGAATTTACTGAACCACTGATATTTCCATCCTGATTTTTCCTTTTCTTAGTGATATAAAAGAATTACTGAACCTATGAATGTCCTCCAAATAGGATACTGAAAGTTTCTCCTTGTAAAATGTAAATCTGACATGCAGATGGGACATTACTGTTTTTGTCACTGACCATAACAATTTGAGACTCTTAAGTGAATTGTAGAATTTAACTATAGTTAATATGACCTTTTTCCCCTGCAGAAGTATGCTGTATAGTTTGTTCTGAGGAAGTTTTTGTCATATTTCATTATGTCCTGTCAGATACACAAAGATAAAAGTATGCAGCATGTTTACCTTTAAATAGAAGAACTCAAGAAAAGGAACAAAAATTGAAAAGCTTTCAAAGTCAAAAGCATAAGATAGGAAACTGCAGAAGAAGCTCAAATACTTAATCCAAATTTCTAAAGTACTTGTTTCTTCATACAAGGCCCTGTCCTTAAGATTTCACACACATCAATTCATTTGCACACCACACAGCCTTAGGAGGCACTTTCACTATCCCACTTTACGATAAATAAACAAACTGAAATACAGGGTATGCAGATAAAAGTACTCACGAGGCAGCGATTGGGGAGGCACTACAAATCTGAATCAGTTCAAGGTTATATATTTTAATACAAAAAGGAGAGAGGTGGAAGACGGAAGGGAGAGGGAGATGGAAGGGGAGAAGAGAGGATGGGACACGAGAGGGAGAAAAGAAGGTCCCTATATTCACTTGAGAAATTCAGCAAGTTGTATAACTGAGCAGTTGATCTGGGGTCTTTGTCTACATTTAGTCCCTCCATTTGTTCTCTAGGAAACAAAGCCATCCCATGCACAGGCTGCAGGGACTCTGAATAAAGGAGAGCCCCTGTGAATATTCCATCTCAGTTTCTTCAGGCATTTTATTCTCTCGAGTCTCTTTTTACCCTACTTGCACTCCTTCCATTCACTCAGAGTCGGAACACTGGCAAAGCAGTATCTCCAGCAAGTCCTACAAATGGAACCCTTTATGTTTTCTATGCTTTCTCTTTTTCTTTTTTCTTTCTTTTTTTTTTTTTTTAAGGCTTTTGAGTTCAGTGGTTCTTAATAGGAAAGGCTTCCGTGCCCTGAACATCTCCTGCTCCCCTTCTTCCTGCCCACTCAGGGTATTCAAGAATATAGTCTCCATTAGAAATGAAAAATGGAACAGAAGGAATTCAAGAATATGGGAAGACTGCGCTGCAGCCTGTGTTTATCCTCCCTATTAGCAGATGCAGAGGCTACAGCAGCACTTGGAGTATTAACATTTGACAAAGGTTCTGAAAGACATTACTGAATAATACAAATCCGAGGGTTATCACTAATCTTTGTCAGGAACATTATATGAATTACTCATCTGAATTCTAAAAAGAAAGGGCTGATCCTTTGCATGGAGAAAGCATCAATAAGTCAATTATTCCTTAGGTTGGAAATCTCCTTAATAACCTTCTTTCTGAAGACTATTGAATTTTTCAACATGAATTGCTTTTTCTGAACACATATCCCATTTTTAATGAATATGCTTACAATTAATGGCATTTAAATGAGAGGCAAAATGCTAAGATGCAGGCACTTTAAGTCAGTTTTTAAAAAGATCTTTTAAAAAATCCTTAGGAGACCCTGAAAATACATTCACAAGACCCCATCATCTTAGAGCTCAAAGAGTAATAAAAAGAAAGGCACAAGCACAGCTCAGTCACACCATTCTAAGCAGGACCCTTTTGGTTTTCACCTGTCTGTGCAGAAGAGATGTGAATACAAATTTAAAGTAATGAAAAATACCACAAATAAATGAGAGAAACAATATCTCAATAGGAGTGAGTGAGCAAGAAAATTGCAGAGAATAAGATTTTGTACTGGCCATGATGCTTCAAGAGTCCGATGTTTCCCTGATGACCTGGTGGCACTCAGAGGAGGGACAGCAAGTAGCCAAGAAGAGACTTAATACCCTATGAGAATATATAGGGGGACGTAATCCCCCTCAGGAACAGTCATAGGGGAGGGGAATAATGGGAAAATGGGGGGGGGGGAGGAATGGGAGGATACAAGGGATGGGATAAACATTGAGATGTAACAAGAATAAATTAATAAAAAAAAAAAAGAGTCCAATGATTCAAGGTGATTGCTTTTAATCAATCCCATGCTCTGAGATTTTATTGTGTCACTATAGCAAGAAGGAAAAGACCAGGTGGGATCTAGAGGGAGGATTAAAATATAGGGGCAGGGAGGAAAAGTTCGTTTCTTTTTCAAAAATGTTCCACGAAGCTAAGGAGAAAATACACTGACGTGTTCAGCACATCTTAACCTCTTAGTGGCTTTTAAGATGACGCTCTCTAGTCTTAAAACCACGATCTATATTAGTATTTTCATGGCTCTGAGAATGGCAATATTACACATGCTGTGTACATTTATTTCATGTAGTGCGTCTTCATTTTACTTTGTTTTCTGAGAAGGTGTTCTACAAAGCAATGGTTCAACTTATGGGGAACATAGCATATACCAGCTCTGATTCTCATGGTCATTTCAATATATAATAATTTGTAAGAAGCATTAACTGATCTGGAACTGGGAAAATGAATGCAATATGATGATATCAATAGAGTGGCATGTACTCCTTGTGTAGATCATGGAAAAGGATAAAGAAATATAAAGAACAATGCCAGGTACAGGAATGACTAGAGGCTCACAATAGGTAGGAGTGCCTGCCTCAAACTGATATTGTTGGCAATGCAAGTAGCAGATCTGGCAGGAAAAGCCTTGATCTTTCCAGGAACTCTTAAATACAAGGTATACTATAACAAAATAGTCATGATGAGGAATTGAGAAGATTGAATCAGACACCCTGGTGGGAGCCAGAAAGGCAAGGTTTTGAAACACTATGCGTTGAGCTGGGCATAAAAAATAATGCTAAGTAAGTAAATGGAAGCCAAAAGAAATGGACCACAGTCTGAATGTATAGGTTCTAAACCAATAAAAATGAGGAAGTCAAAAGCGTATTGTAGAAGCTGATTCTTGGATCTGCACAAACAGAATATGGATGTGAGAAGGATAGAGACACTCAATCGTTGGTAGGCAATAGGTATAGTCAGTAGCACTACCACAGTGCACATATTTCCATGACCTGTGATCAAAGTCTGCCAAGTGAGTATAAGCAGAACTCAGAGAGGAATAGGATTCATCTATTGTATCCCCACTTGGTTTTAGCTCTTGACTAAGAGGGATTGATATAGTTATATTTTCTATTTTTTTTTTTTTTTGCTATTTTGTTGTTTTGGTGGTTTGGTTTTTGTTTTGTTTTGGTTGATTTGTTTTGTTTAGAGACAACAGGGTTTCTGTGTGTAACCCTGGCTGTCCTGGACTCACTTTGTAGATCAGGCTGGCCTTGAACTCACAGAGATCTGCCTGCCTCTGCCTCTCAAGTGCTGGGATTACAGGCCTTCACCACCATGCCTGGATAACTAATATTTTCTTCTAGAAACATGTTCATAAATAATAAACATGTTTTTCTTATTGATATGGCTATGGAGAAAATGAATGGCCTGATAAAGTAAATTGCCATTTCCAGAAAGCATCCAAAAGGAAGGCCAGACCTGAGAAGACAAGGCTAGGGTACCTCTGGGTGAGTAACATGTGGACAACCCATCAATTCCACAAATAAATTCCATGAAACTTTAGCTGAGAGAGACTACTTTGAGTCTGTGAAAATGACATGAGCATTGAAGTCAGACTACTATAGTTTTATTTCAGAACTATCACTCAATATTTGGCTTATCAAAGACACATCACCCCTGTCTTCTGCAGGGGAGATTTCATAACTGTAAAATTAGCTCCCTTTTATTGATGAGATTGATAGTTGAGGTTTCAAAATAAAACGTATATTCTTCCTATTATCCTTCACCAAACTGTCTATAGCTGAGTGTGGAGAGAGAAAACTGGTTTCACCATTCCCAGAGACTCAAGCAATCCCTCATGGCCTTGAGAAAACCTATTAGGGTATAAGAGTGGGAGAGTACTGTAGAGGTTCATTTAGTGAGAGCCTGTGCTCTGCTAGGAACCTTAAATATATTGTCTCATTCAAATCTTCTCACAATCCCATGAGGGTCCTATTCTTCATTTGACAATACAAGAAATTGACGCACAGAAACATTCTATGATTTGCCAAGATCATGAAAATCTAGTACTTGAATGAGCTTTATCCCAAAGTTCTCACACACACACACACACACACACACACACACACACACACGCATACATACAAACACATGCTTTTGACTACAAATATTACCACCATGTGAACTTGAGTTTCTGGTTACGTGACAAAGTCTTCATCTTCACCCAAAAGAACTGTAGGAGGATCCCATTAAAAGTACATTTTGAAGCAAAAAGGATGCCATTCAATATAACCATGACAAAGCATGTAGAGACAAGATTTGGACTAAGAAACAAATACCACTGCTTGCATTTGACTTGCACACCATGGTTTACAGAACTCTGGACCAAGGAATAATGCATTTAAGCTTCACATTGAGCCTTGAAAAGAAACATGACTGTTATTTTTACTGCCCTTTTCAGAATTAGGGTAGTAAGTCTTAAGAAACTCAAATAACATGTCCCAGGTTACGAAGTTAGAAACGTGACAATTCCAGCATTTAGATAATAGAGTTTCTAACTGGATTCTACACATTTGAGTTATTTCTACATATTATGCTTTCTACTGTTACTCATGTGATGTGAATACTCAACACATAATCAATGGCATCTACTGCCTGGCTCCAAAGTAAAAGAAGGACACAATGCAAATGTGATCTTTGCATCTTAAAGCACTGAATATGAAGAACAGATAAATGAAGGGGAAGTGCAAATTGTGTGCCAGGTGCTTAGTATTCAGCATTCAGCATCAGCAGCAGGCGTCAATGTTGAGACAATTCTATTTTCAGATGCCGCTAAATAACTTCATCTCTTTCCCCTGGTATGACAGTAATAGTAATAAATTCTTCTGAATTTTCAAGACAGGACTTTACCTCCTTGCAGCTTCTGAAGCTGAAAATACCAGTCAAAATGGGAGGAAACAAACCCATGCTAGAAATTCCTCAATAATTTGCACTTACTTGGAATGACAAAGAGAATGACATACACCCATCAATTTCTGTGATGGAGTTAATGATAATTAACTATTAAAAAAAGTCCTCCAGTGACTTGGTGCTGAAGGTTTATTCTCCTCCATATGATTTTTACCTGAAGAATCATTTCTATTCAAGTAAGGCAGGTCAAACCGGCTAGGAAATACAGCACAGTAGAAAGTACTCCAAGCAAGAAGGTCTAAACTAATTCCTATTGCTAATGACGTCAGATGAATAATTTCTGTTTTCATTCGTGGAGATATGTGCAAGGCTAAGTAAGGTCCTTTAAGCTGACATGGTTTATTTTGGTTTTATAATCAATAATGTAAACACTGTTCCAGCCACATCTATGTCAAAGCAAAAAAAAAAAAAAAAAAAAAAAAAAAAAAAATCCAACAGGAAGAGTTAAAAAAAAAAAAACAGGATGATTTGGTTATTTATGGACCATATACTAATATTTTCTGTGATAAAACTGTTGAAATTTTTTCAAAATGTCTCTCTCGTAAGTGGAAAATATAATTAGGTTTAATTAGAACCCATGCTGTTTTTGAAAATGCATATAGCTGAAGAAAAAAATCTACATTCCTGGGTATTAGACAATCACCAGGTTAAGTCACTCTGTGGAAACGGTGGTGATCGGAGTGCAGAGGCAGCACTGGAGCATAGTTTTCTCCAAAACAGAAAACAGGCTAGTCCTGGAAAACAGCAGGTACAACAGGGTGTGGTTGTAAACAATTAAAATATATATGTTTACACAAGTTCCTGATGTGCAATAGACATAGAACATTTTAAAGGTGGGATTGTCTGTTACTTATGCTTGCAGTGATCCCTTCTCTGGCAGAACAGCTTTGTGTTCTCTGTTCTTCAGGCATTATTCTCACTCACTCTCCACATCTCTCTGTCTCTTTCTCTGTCTCTCTATCTCTCTGTCTGTCTCTCTGTCTGTCTCTGTCTCTCTCTCTTTCTCTTTGTCTCTCTCCCTCTTCCTCTCTCTCTCATGAGTAACTAAGCTCATTCTCACTGAAGGGCTTACTGTCATAGGTCTATTTGTATTTTGAAGAAAAAATAATAGGGAAAGGAGTGATTTTCCCAAAGCAATTCATGCTTGTGGAGAAATGTTACCATTCCAATGAATACAAAATCAGGAAGAGGATTTTACTTTGGAAATAGAGAGAAATGTTCACTACTTGAGTGACAAAATAATGCACCTGCAAGATTTTCAAGTTCACCAACCTCCTTTATATGCACCACAAAATAGGCACCTAGAACATGGAGGTCTGCTTGTATTACCAGCTAATCAGAAAGCTGACACAGGAGGACAACTTGAGCTTAAGACTTCAAGACAAGATAGTGCAACACAGCAATGCCTTGTCTCATAAAAGAAAAGAGTAGGGAAATTGCTCACATTTAAGTCTCTTTTTCTCTACTTGCTTTAGTTTTTAGGTAGCATACATAGTGATAATCTTCACTTTAGCATTTTCAGACTTAGACATGGTTTATCTGTAGTTGTTATTTTTCCACTTCATATTGCCACACCATCTGTCCTCCCTCTGTGTTGCTAGTCCCTTCCTCCTCCCCAATATCTTTTCTCTTGCCTTCATGTCATAAGTGTTTCATTAACCTCTCTTCCCCTCATCCCTTTCCACCCCATGCTCCTCTCTTATGGTCTCCTTCATACTTTCACACACACACACACACACACACACACACACACACACACACAGAGAGAGAGAGAGAGAGAGAGAGAGAGAGAGAGAGAGAGAGAGAGAGAGAGAGAGAGAGAGAGAGAGAGAGAGAGAGAGAGAGAGAGAGAGAAACATATGCATTTAAGACACAAGCCCTTGAATTTGATATCTGGAAATTCATGGTATGCATTTCTATTTTTTAATTTTTTATTAATTTATTCTCTGCTAAATGACATCTGGGTGAGGGAAGAAATAAAGAAAGAAATCAAGGAGTTTCTGAAATTCAATGAAAATGAAGAAACAACATACCCAAATTTGTGGGATACATTGAAAGCAGTAAGAGGGTAAGAGGAAATTCATAGCACTAAGTGCCTTTAAAAAGAAATTGGAAACATCGCACAAGCATCTTAATGACACAACACGACGCCCTAGGAAAAAAAAAGAAGCAGAAACACCCAAAAGGAGTAGACGTCTGGAAATAATCAAACTCAGGGCTGAAATTAACAAATTAGAAACTAAGAAAATAGTCCAAAGAATCAACAAAACCAAGAGCTGGTTCTTTGAGAAAATCAACAAGATAGACAGACCGTTAGCCAAACTAACTAAAAGGAAGATCAATGTTTCAATAAGTAAGAAAGCATACACACAGATCAGATACCAGTCAGAATGACTGTTGCAGCACAGGAAGGCCCGCATATTGGAGCTTTTCTGTACCTTTCGAGCACACAGCAATCCCCAATACCATTCCTAAACAGGAAAAGGCTGGCGGATGTGTCTTAGTTGATGGAGGCATGCACCACGTACTAATTGCAGATATTCAAGATAACTGCTGGTCAGGCAAACATGCTGCACCTTTCTATGAATCTCCACCGATGGTGGAGCAGCCAGAGTGTTGACCCAACTGAGGATGAAGAGGACAACTGAAGTGAGTAAGAGTAGTCAAGCTGAGAAGTTTGGAGAGGAGTAGGGACATTACAAATTTCCCCAAGGATCAGAGGCTTAGGGCTTTTCTGTCTTAAGTTCTACCTTAAAAGGAAACATTACAATCATACAGAGTATGAGATCTACAAGTATACTTAGGGTCCACTTAGCCCACCGTGCCTTCTGTTATAAGAATATTTATTCTGCCTCAGAAAAAAAATTCATCACTTTATTTAAGGGTTAATTTAACAAAAGATAACAAGGAGAAAAGAATCAAGTACATGCAACAGCTCCATCTCCTACATTCAGGAGTAAAAGGTATTTTTAAATATTTTCAGAGAGAAATTTAGCATGATACATTATAGTGACTGTCCTGGGGTGCAAAGAACAGAAACCGATGAAAAAGATGGCCATGTATTTGGCCCCCACTCTAATAAAACTTGTTGCTCTTAAAGCTTCTGGTGGATTTTTAAAACAAAGCTTTACACACACAGTCTAAATTCTCTTTGGGTGTTTCATTCAGTTGATCTTCTTTTCTACCCAGTCCCATAAGCTGTGACCAATAGCCTCCTCCCAGTGTGGAAGAATTGAAGAAGAATCTTCCAGTGTAGAAAAAGCATGCCCCAGCGACAACATTATATGACAAATGTCTTCAGTACACATGGGCAAATTAATCACTTGAAATTTCTGCATCAGCTTGCATTTTCTGTCACTATCTCCATATTCACAGTAACATTGGGAATGCTCAGACTCGACATTTCCAATACGATAGAAGAAAAGTGGTATTGAATTGCATTAATTTTATTTCTCTAGTAACACCGAAGCTCTGCGTGTTTAAAAAGCATTCAAATTTTCAATTGTGAGACTTGCTTGGTTATCCATGTTCAATCTTTCTAAGTTAGTTGTCATCTCTTTCTTTTTTATGTGTCTATGATCCTAATATATTTGGAATTATTTTCCAGATAGTTATACTGCAAAATCTGCTATTGTGTGAACTGTCTTTTGGTGCACAGAAGGATTTTTTAAATGTATTGATCAATTGAAATGCCAGGGTGGGTTGCAACCACTTGGGAGCCTCCCTTTCTCTGAGATGAAGGAAGGGGGAATGAGAGGAGAGGAGGGAAGGGGCTGGGATTGGCTATAAAGTGATTTAATTAAATAATTAATTGGAAAAAAGAATAAGACTAGGCAGTGGCTCATGGAGCCCTGTGGGTCATAAATGTGGAACTGTCTACACTGCTTTATCCTAGTGCTCTTGACATTCTCCCTGTATCAGCCTGCCTTACCCCCTTGGCATTCTAACCACTACCACAACCTTCTAGGACATGGGCCTCAACAGCAGGAAGAGCTCCCAGGCATTGCCTTCAAGTATTGGGTCCAATATTTTGTTAGGCCTTGATGGAGCACAAGAACAATCTGTGAGGAAAGGGAAAATGGCATCTAACATTTTGGAAACATTTGAAGAAAATTCACCAGCGGGTGCCAAGTATAGTAGTGGCAGGAGAGAGTTGGAGTCCCCTAGAACCCTGAGAAGTAACCTTCTAAAGCAAGCTCTGGAGACTTCTTAGACCTCAAGGGAGAAGGCAATGTATATTACAGTGTGGACACAGACTTCTAAGACAACATGTGGGAGATGGAAAAAAAGCCTATAGCTGCTACTCCTATGCTCACCTGGTGGCCTCCACCCAGGCCCTGGCACCATGCAGGAGAAACCCAGCCTGGCCTTGGATTAGCCTCTTCTCTTAGAGCTCTTTGCTTCTGGTTCTATTTTCCATGCTTGGGAACTTCACATCAGCCTGGCCACATCTTTCAGATTTGTTTCATTAAAAAAGAAGCACTTTAAAAAAAGATTATGAATTAATCCATGCAAGTCACTAAATAAACAATAGACAATAAAATAAATGCAAGTATAAAAAAGTCCTCCTGGCACCCCATTTGCAGAATTACTACATAATATCATTTTAAATGTACAGTTTTCAAATAAGTGTACAATTCATGCAGGTAAATATGAAATTATAACTTATACATTTTAAAAGAAGCAGTCAGTAGAAGCTGTCCCCAAAGAAGGACAGCAAAACTATTTTATATGCTGAAAGAACTGAAAGGTTATAGGACAGTGATTCCTAAACAATAAAAAATAGATGTTATAAAAGGAATCAACTAAAAATTATGGTATCAAAATCACGATTATTAAAATGATAAGATCTGAGAGGGCAAAAGAAAATTATAAAACCTGAAGACAAATCAAAGTCTCAAAGAATGAATAACAGAGACAGAAAGAATGAATAAAAGGTAGAGACCAAGAGACTAGTGGGTAATATAAACCACACAAATTTATAATAATGGTAATTCTACAAGAACAGAAAAAAGATAGGGTAGATAGACTATTTGAAGAAAATATAACTTTCTTAATTTGATAAAAAGCCTTAATCCTAGATATTATAGAAGTTTACATAATTCCAAGCAGTGTAAACTCGGAGAGATCAACTCATCAACAAATTATCATTATTTAAAGTGAGATTAAAAGAAAACCTTGAAAGTACCTATGTACTTTTGACTTAAATGTATCTCTATTGTAAGGTAGTTATATCATTGTATAATAATTTAGACCCATTTTTTTTCTTTTTGTTGGCTTGCTGTTTCCTTTGTACTTGCAATGGACCTCAGGTGGCTGCAAACTTGCCAATCTCCAGCCTCAGCCTGTCAAGTGTTGGGTTACAGGCATGGTCATTGTGCTTAGCCCTAGCCCGAGAGGTTCACTTTCAGAAAAATGAATGCTGGGTAGTCATTTGAATGAGAAACGTGCCTCATAGGTTTGGGCTTTTGGACACTTGGTCACCAGTTGATGGCACAGTTTAGTAGATATAGACTTGCTAGAGGAAGTATGTGGCTGTAGGCAAGCTATGAGAACTAAACGCATCACACTACTTTCAGTTGGCTTTTTCTGCCTCATGCATGAGGTTCAAGATATGGGCTCTCAGCTTACCACTCCTGTTGCCATGTTTGCTACCTGCTGCCAGACTTTGCTCACCATACAGAATCCCTCTAGGACCATGAGTCCAAATAAA
Organism: Acomys russatus; assembly: GCF_903995435.1. NCBI lineage: Eukaryota > Metazoa > Chordata > Mammalia > Rodentia > Muridae > Acomys > Acomys russatus. The sequence goes on along the minus strand of NC_067169.1, from coordinate 86,235,724 downwards.
CTCTTTCTTTTATAAGTTAAGTTGTCATGGTCGTGGTGTTTAATTTCAGCCATAGAAAAATAAAGACTTCAACTTGAATGGCAAAATGTATGTGTTTTTCTGCTTTTACATGAGTTTGCAGAAAGCCTGTTACAGCCATAATCAAAATATTTTTGGGCAAATTATCTCAGAGAGAAAAAAGCATTAAATAGTAAGTAAAGCAGAAGATAAAAACCATGACAGAAATATCTCAACAATCAACTTTCATTTATTCGGCTTGATTGGGAAATGGTATGTTTCTTGATCACTGGGAAACTGTAAGCTATCAGATCCGTCTATGTTACATAAACTGACATTTTTAAACAATCATGGTATAACAATTACATGGAAAGGAGAAAATCTGCTGAGAATAACCATTCCTTTCTTTACTGATTGAACCTTGTTTGTAGCTTTAATATCTCTATGAAGAATATGATGACTCATTATCCATAGCAAAGTCATAACTACTTGTAGAGACTTCAAATGAATGTTCACTGTGTTGTGCCAACCTTTAAGTGTTGCTTTAAAATAATCATATTTCTGATGTCAGGTTGCTTGTTCTTTCTTAACAACCAACAAGGTAGAAAATGCCAAGGATCTTTATTTATTTGACTTTTTCCATGGGTTGGGCTTCTGATATATAACAAATGGTATAAGCTGAATATAAATTAGCCATTTTGAAAGTAGACAAAAATCGCTGTGCCTGTTTGTAAATTAAGTACTCTGGAATGATTTCAGGTAACAAGGGCAATGTTATGCATGGTTTTGCTTAAGATCCTTAAGGACCCTTGAGATGTGAATGAGTTCATCTAACTCTAATAAAGATCAAAGATAATAAGGTTTTGTTATAACAGAAAAATCTGTTTTAAATTGTTTTAAAGAGATTTGAGTATTATGGTTTATTGAGGAAAAAGAAAATGAAACCACTGTCTTATTTGTCTAGATGGAGTAATTTAGATCTGTTGGAAAAACTGATATCAGAAGTTTTAAGGACATAAGGGGACAGAATCCATTTCTTCCAAAAGTCATCATGATTGCTCCCCTACTTGCATTAGCTTAGAGCACAATCAGCAGCCCTGGTCCTTAACTTTAGGAGAAGACACCATTTCTTAGCAGGAGAATAAGTAATTTCCTCGTTCAACATCATGCAGGAGAAAGCTACAGTGGAGCATGGCCCTGCAAAACAGAACAGTTTCCACCCATATGGAGGTTCTTTTTTAATAGTTAGTTACTTTTCCTTAAGTGCTCAGTCATCCAAACTTCCTTTAATAATCTCTTACACTCTGAGACTATGGAGATAGGTCAGTCAGTAAGGTGTTCAGCATGCAAGCATGAGGACCTAAGTTGAAGGCCAGGAGTCCTTTTTTTTTTTTTAAGCAGTGATGACACACATTTCTACATGGGGAGATAAAGACACATGGATCCTTGGCACATAGATCCAGTGGCTGTGTAGCCTATAGTTTGTGGGTTCCAGGTCCAAAGAGAGACCCTGTCTCAGAAACCAAGGTAAGTGGCTCTTGAAGAACAACAAGCATGTTTAACTGCTGCCTTCCACATACAAGCATACATACATGCATACACATGTGTGCATACACACAACATACAAAAATGTGTTTCTTAAGATCTAATGGTCATAGTGGCATAAATCTTTGTACTTGGGAAGCTGAGGCAGGAAAGTCACAGGTCTTTACTGCAAACTCAGATTCTACTGAAATAAAATGCAAAGCAAATGTTTTCCCAAATGCATTGCACAGAACATTTTGAATCTATGTTGACGATTAAACAGTGAAAGTTTGAGCTAAAGAATGACATGATCTTTCAATACCTTTCAAGTTGCCCAACAGTAGAATGGCTAACAACAACAACAACAACAACAAAAAATAGAAACCTGAAGCCTTAATTGATACCATTGAAAGTTATGCTGAAAAGCTTTGAGGTACAAAAATGGCATGTTTAATTTTCTTTGTTTTTCAACTATCCATTCTGAAGACATCATTCTTATTTTGAGCAAAGAAGAAAATGTCTTTAAAAATACCTTCATCTTATCATTTCCCACATCATGTCTTTGGGAGACCTGAGAGGAATGAACAATCCCCTTTTCAAATGGCTCTTATTTCATAGATTTTTCTCAACACTCACCTGGGCTGATCTACAAAAGATGCTTTCTCCTCTATTGCTTCCCTGTAACATGATGCTTGTACATATGCATGGCTGACAACATGCATATTTTGTGATCCGAGCATCACACTTGGGGTCAGGATTGCTCTAACATAACTCAATTTATCAATCTTTACTTTGAATGGAGTAATGAAGCACACACCATTGTCATGCTGGGGAGGAGGGTGGGAGTGGGGACAAAATGTTAAGAGTACAGAATTCAGTTAAACTCATTTTGCTTCCAGGTGAAGATATAGGGCATACTGAAAACATTAAACATTTGTTTTTCTAGTGACTAAATAAAGAAAAGAGTAAAATGGCACATGACAATGACAAGAAATCATCAGACATCCAGCTAACCCCAGTGCTGAAGAAATGGCACAAGTGGTTTCATTACTGATATTTCTCCATACCACACATGACTGATAAAGGCAAACTTTGGTGAAGAGCCAGAATAAACTCAACAGCCAGGTTGTGAGGCAAAGTAGGGAGAGCAGTAGAAAAGCAAGGAAAACAAGCACCTGCAAATAATTATCATTTGGGTGACTACAACTCTCTAAGTGCTTTATAATTGCTTTTGGCTCAGCCCTGAGCTGTTTTCCTTTGAGTATTTGCTAAGGAACTTAAAATGCAAGATGGAAAAGAGAAGCTTCTAGATAAAGTAGCTACAATCTGTTATGTAAGATCACTCATTATCAACAGTCACTGTTGACTTGTATGTCTTAACTTGATTGAGAACTGTATTCTTCCTTTTGGAAGAATTAAACATGGGAGCCAAATTTATATACACGTTTATATACACCAGTTAGTCTAATTTCTTTCAAGACAAGATCTCATTACGTAGAGCAGGGGGTATGCAGACTCTCCATCCTTAGCCTCCTACCTACACTAACACATCTGGTGAAATTTCATCCACTTTTTTTTTCAGTAATGAAGATTGAATTCAGGAGCCTTCTCCATACTGACCAAGTGCTCTATCATTGAGCTATATCCCAAACACTCAGCTAAATTTTAGAGAATCTGCATTGTTCCCTTCCCTGCCTAAACTTGCCCTGCAATTACCTTGTGTAAGTCCAAAAGTCAGCATTTAGAAGACTGATGAAACAAAAGAGAGCTTTTCAGAGTCCAGAAAGTATGGGTAACTTCAGAAATAACCTTAATTCTATTAAATAATAGCATATGACAATGTCTCAGTTCTCCACATACTTATATTAAGGCAAAAGGCATGGTTGACTATTTAAGACAAAGTCATTTAATTGATTTCCATGTTCCCCAAAGCAATCATAGATAGGCCTTAAGGGTTGATAAATCTATGCAAATACTTTGCAACAATTCACATCCATATCTTCATCACGACAGGAACTCAAGCAGGGCAGACACCTGTACGCAGGAGCTGATGCAGAGGCCATGAAGGGATGCTGCTTACTGGCTTGTTCCTCATGGCTTGCTCAGCCTGCTTTCTTAACAGAACCGAAGAACACCAGCCCAAAGACAGCACCACCTATCAATCACTATTTAAGAAAATGCCTTATAGCTGGATGTTATGGAGGCATTTTCTCAACTGAGGTTTCTTTCTCTTAGATTACTCTAGCTTGTGTCAGGTTAACATATAATTAGCCAACAAAGGTAGGAGCACACATCTCATTATGGAGATAGTTATTCTCCCATCTTAACCTGTTTTCAGCCATAGCCTCTTTCTCTTCACCTTCTAACTTTATCTGTAACTTATAGTGTCTTTGCCTTTCTTAGTCATCTTCACTTTTACTTTAGCATGTTTACCATGTATCATATTTCTCTCCTTCCCCTAGTAAAATATAAAGCCCATGAAGGTCGGTAGTTCATTGGCTTTGCTTGCTTCACTATGTCCTAGCTCCTAGCATGGTGCCTACTGCCTTTAATGAATGAGCAAGGAACAGAAAATGATGAGCAAAGAGCTCCTAAATTGAGTGTCTCCCTGGTAATTCTTGGAAAAGGAAGAAAAAATAACTATATTAAACATGCATGCCATTCTATTATAAATGCAGATGAGACTATGAGGTGTTGAAGCATATGTTTGTTAAATATTCCAGTCCAAATACAAAATAACTACTGTTATTTTTATGGTATTTTTTTGAGACAGGGTTTCTCTGTGTAGCCTTGGCTATGGCTTTGTAAACCAGGCTGGCCTCGTACTCACAGAGATCTGCCTGCCTCTGCCTCCTGGAATTCTGGGATTGCAGGCATGTGCCACTGTGCCCTGCTAACTACTGGTTTTTTAAATCAAAGTTCTCCACCTATGTCTTTCATAGCATTATTCAATGTAATTGTCAAGGTTATATATGTGTTTAATATATACTTCCTCCCACTAGAATGGAAGCTCATGAAGTTAGAAGCCTGGCTCATGTTGCTCATTGCTTGTATTGTCTGTGCCAAGTATGCTAATAGTGATCCAGTGAACCCTAAAGAAATAGAAGTTAAGTAATCAAATAAACAAATGAGCAAGTCTTACAGAAATTAAATTCTTCTTTTTCTTAATTACAATGTTCCAAAGAATACAGTTTAAAAATAGGCAATTCCCTCAAAAATCATCATATTAGTGTTTTGATTGAGTATAGAACACTATGTCAGTATGTAGTTGCCACTCATGTAAAGTCTGGTCACAAGTAATTATCAAAAGATAATAAAAAATACTTTCTCATAAGTGATTTTGTAAGAGAGAAAAAATAATCAACAGTATAATTGTCAATGTTCTATTTATCTGAGGGAGGGAGAGAGGGAGAGAGAAAGGAAGGGAGGGAGGGAGAGAGAGAGAGAGGGAGAGAGGGAGAGAGAAAGGAAGGGAGGGAGGGAGAGAGAGAGAGAGGGAGGGAGGGAGAGAGAGGGGGGTATGGGGTGGGGGAAGCTGACAAGCAGTCTAACCCCCCAAAGAGGTATTGTGGATTCCATAATTCTGTTAATTGACTTGACTTTTCAAATCATTCAAGGCTTGTTGAAACTTGGATTATTTTCCAAATAGATAAGATCCATAACATTAATTAATGGCATGCTGTCATCTTTGAAGCCATCAACAAATAAAATGAAACCTTACATTTGTATCATTTTTTGCTTTCTATTTTTCCTATGTGGCTTATTTCCTTTAATGCTATTTTAGGAAATAGGTATTATTGACATCACTATTTTTCATGTAAGATTTCCATATAAGAAGTCTGTGATCTAGCAAGGAAAAAATGACATCCTCTAGATTACATAGTTGGTATATGTCAGAGTCAGGATTTTAGCAAATTTTGTGCTCTTTGGGCTCCATATTTTGCACACAGGGGAGTTTGGTTGTGATGGGTGAACACTTAGCCATACTTACATGGCTATTTCTTGGTTTTAGTGCAGAAAATCTTCTTGCCCATGAATTCTGTCTCAAGTAAAGTTGGATGATCACCCTAATGTCCATCCAGACCAGAGGTCTAATCTCCCTCACTATTTCTCTCCTCTATTGTAGCTATATCACAACTCAATTGAATGTCACTGAGATCAATAATTTGCTATACACATACCTGCTGAATATAGACAACAAAGATTTGAGAAAAAGTCTATGCATAGTTTTGTTTGTGGCAAATATAGAATCTGATGGAAGTAAACACTCAAGACTATTTAATCATTCTGTGATGGACAATGTGATTTATGGCCAGGAAGAAGCAGGGAATTTAAGATTAGAGGACTGTTTGGGTCAAGGTAGATAAAGGGCTCTCTACACTTTGATTTCAGGCAAGACTCTTGCCTTCTGCTCATCCCATGATGAAAATTAAATGTGTATAAAATGGCTGGGTACATTAGTAATGTTACATTAGAAAAGTATGAAACTGATAACAAGCCTAGCATCATATGTGCCTTGTGGTAACATGGTCTGGTTTCTGCTAGCTGTTTCTTTACTCAGCAGTGCCCTGAGAAGCGAACAATACATCATTAAAGCCATGAAAATGAACAGATCAACTCTGTCATGGCCACATCATTTGGTCAGCACAGGTACAACCTTAGCTTGTTCCCATTATGGCCACCTGATGCCTAAATGCATAGGTTTTATTCATCCATTTTGAATCTTATTTGCTTATTTACTGAATTTGCCAAATGTGTTCCATGCCTCTGGGTGTAATTAACAACAAGCAGGATGTGACATCCTACTTAGTTCCTTGACCACTTCTCAGAAGGCAGGAAACTTAGAAATAGCCCCATGCTCATGTTTATAGATACTCAAAAACAAATGCAGTTTAGGAAAATGAATAATATTAAAGTCTTGAACTTTGGAGAGCATGTCACCCACCATTTCTTTATCCAGAGAGAAATGACATATGTAAGAAATTCATCTCTGAAACAGCCGGTTGTTTATACTAAGAAATCTGGTGGTGCATTGGTGGCAAAAATCTAAGATTAAATCTGAGAAAGAAACGCATGATGAAAAAAAAAAAACAGGAAAAAAGCATTTTCAGTGTGACATTTCATTATGAATTTGATATTTCTTCCAGAGCCGGAATGAACCCCACAAGGAGGCTGCTGTCACAGTAACCTCGAAAGCTGAACCGAGATAATACCTTTAAGGTGGGCAATCCACTCCTCATTCACTAGCAGTAAAACCTGGTATTTGTGGACTTGCTGCACCAGTCAACCAAATATACCTACCTTCGCTCTGATGCTCTTCTGCTTTGCCTTCACCTAGTGATCACCTCGAACTGACAGAACTGGTAACGTCACTCACCAAAACCCTATTCTACTATCTTCTTTGCTAAGGAATTGAGGGTAAAATGGAACATTGGGATCTTGTCCTTACTCTTGCTCCTCTTTATACAACATCTATGAAGATTCTATTTAGTTCTCTAAAGTACTCTGCCAAAGGTAAATGGAAAAGCCTTTGCTCATCTGCCCTGTAATTCCTTGGTAATTTCTATTAAGTAAAGGAATATATATATATATATATATATATATATATATATATATATATATATATATATATATATATATAACAATCAAAATCATGTAATGGTTTTTTTTTTTATTTCCAAGAGAAAGAATGGAATGAATGAGTGCCTTAAATGTTGACACACATATGCCTTCCTCTGCAGACAGTTCCAGAAGATATTTGAGAGCTAAGAGACAGTATTCCCTCATTCCCTATTTGCCTTAGAGGTACTCTCAGAGGCACCCAGTCCTCACCTAAGGTACCTAGTGAAAAACACAATAGGGTAAGATTTAGTGTCTACTTATGGCATAAGTTTGATTTCTTAAACCATCATAAACTGAGAATTATTATATGTTATATATTATATATAAGCACATAAAATGCAGGCCAACAATGCTAGATAGAATTGCTCTCATTTTGTACAATAGCAAACCAAGACTCAGAGAAACTGAGTAACTTGACTTATAGCAAGGGGTATAATGAGGTGAGCTTCTGAAATATGTGTTAATAGTGCACAGAGATTCTTCTCTCACTGTCTCATTCTGCTCTAAGTGAAGCAAGGGAATGTAGCTTTAGATGAGGGTTTCACTTTAAGAAAAATTCTAACCTATAGGTCAAAATCATCAGTCCTGGCCTTATGTGGCATTTTGTGAGGATATTTTCAATTTCCAAGTACAAAATGCCTCAATAATGACAGAATTTGAGTTGCTGCCCTGCCCCACCCCTGCAATACATGACAACAAATATCAATCTTTTCCCTGGCTGGCTATTGACCAAATTTGCTTGACTATAGTTCATCCTGTTAGCAATGCTAGAGCTAGAAGATCCAAGTACCAGGATTTACACTCTGTCATTTTCAGTCTGCCCATTCTGGGGACAGCATAAAATATCTATTCTTCCTTGTTTGAGCATACTAACAGGAGCTAAGGAATCCCAAGCCCATAACACTGTACAAGCAAGTTCCCAGAGACAAACATGTTCCACCAAGCAGAAAATGAATGAGAAGAATCAGGGCTTCTTGAGATGTATTAAAAATTGTTCCTCTCTTTCTTATAGACACTTTATAACAAAATAATCTCTTTGATACATGCTGGTAGAAGAGAATGGTCAGGCCCTGTGGTTAGTGAATATGACCTAAAGAACAATATATGTAAAAATATCTTTTATTTGCCTGTTTCAATTGTCATCTCAGAGGATTACTATCTCTGTCTGGTAACCTAGGCCTAGTCCTGCAAATTTCTAGCCTTTGTACAATCTAACCTAGACCTAGAATGTTTTTAGCCTCTGAGACTTACTGCTTTTATAATATCATATCCAATTTTTCTAGTTGTACAGACATTTTTCAACCATTTTGAGAGGAAAAATATAAATATTTCAATTGACAATAGAGAGGGGTCTACTCCATTGGTGACAATTGCAATGAGTACTGCAGTAGCTTTTTCAAACAATGCTTCTATATCCTCAACTCCTACGCTTGTTCTCCAGGGATGTGAAATGGAGTTTCCCATTTTTAATGCAGGAAAAGTCTGTTTATATGATGAGAAATTGTCTTTTGAGGTGGCTTGCTGTGATGCACTGTCTGAGAGACTCCTGTGTCATTCATTGCTCTGGGCTAGGTGCTCCCTTTGCTCCAAGGTCTCCCAAGTCTCTCTGGACATCCAGCCAAACCTGAAGAACTGAATCTTCCTCTGAAGATTATTACAGGTGAATTTCTCCTCTGTGGTTTTCTGTCAGATGTCCTCTACTTCTGCAATATTTGTGGGCTTTCATCTTCTTCAATCACATTGGGTTTTCTTACCAACCACATTGAGTGCCATACGTAAAAGTAACTTATTCTCATGGCTCAATTGTTGTCTCCGATGATTACTCTCTCTCTCTCTCTGCTAACCTAGGCCTAGTCCTACAAGCTTCTAGCTTCCACACAATATAACCTAGTCCTACAATGTTTTAGCCTCTGAGACTTACTGCTTAATAAGCTCACCCTTACTTTTTCTCTGGTCTGGCTTGTTCAACTCAGCTGTTCTGGCCCAAACTCTTCTCCCAGCTGACTTCCTTAAACTAGCTCCTCTCTCAGACCACAATTATTCTGGTTGGCTTCAACTATTCAACATAAAGCCAGAGACATTAAATTGTCTAGAAGAAAAAGTGGGGAAGAGCCTGGAACACATTGGCACAGAAGACAACTTCCTGAACAGAACACCAACAGCCCAGGCCTTAAGGTCAACAATTAATAAATGGGACTTCATGAGACTGAGAAGCTTCTGTAAAGCAGGAGACACTGTCAACAGAACAAAGCAACAGCCTACAGACTGGGAAAAGATCTTCACCAACCCTACATCTGACAAAGGTCTAATATCCAAAATATATAAAGAACTCAAGAAATTAAACACCTCCAAACCGAATAACCCAATTGAGAAATGAGGCTCAGAACTAAACAGAGAATTCTCGACAGAGGAATATCGAATGGCTGAGAAACACTTAAAGAAATGCTCAACATCTTTATTCATCAGAGAATTGAAAATCAAAATGACTCTGAGATTCCATCTTACACCCATCAGAATGGCTAAGATAAAAAATTTAAGCGACACCACATGCTGGCAAGGATGTGAAGAAAGAGGAACACTCCTTCATTGCTGGTGGGAATGCAAACTAGTACAGCCACTTTGGAAATCTACCTGGTGCTATCTCAGAAAACTGGGAATAGGGCTTCCTCAAGACCCAGCTATTCCACTCCTTGAAATATACCCAGAAGATGCTCCAGCACACAACAAGAACATTTGCTCAACCATGTTCATAGCAGCCTTATTCATAATAACTAGAACATGGAAACAGCCTAAGTCTCCCTCAGTAGAAGAATGGATAAAGAAACTAAACTGTGGTACATTTACATTATGGAATACTACTCAGCTATGAAAAACAAGGAATTCCCCAAATTTGTGGACAAATGGATTGAACTAGAAATGATCATAATGAGTGAGTTAACCCAGAAGCAGAAAGACACAAATGGTATATACTCACTTATAACTAGACACTAGCCCAAGGGACATGTCCCATGAAAGTCTTCACTTACCAGGAAAGTGGGACAGAGGCGGGAGGACATCCTTTTGGGACTCTAGGTGAGAGAAGTAGGGGAGAATGGGGAAATAGAAGGATCCAGAGGGTCCTAGAAACCTACAAGAAGAACATTATGATGGGCAGATCTGGGCCCAGGGGTTTCCCACAAACTATGGCACCAATCAAGGACAATACTTGCAGTAAACATTGACCCCATACCCAGATCTAGCCAAAGGACAGGACATTCTCCACAGTTGAGTGGAGAGTGGGGTCTGACTATCACATGAACTCTGGTGTCCCATATTTGACCATGCCCCCTGGGTGGGGAGGTCTGGTGGCACTCAGGGGAAGCATAGCAGGCTACCAAGAAGAGACTTGATACCCTATAAGTATATACAGGGGGAGGATGCCCCCCTCAGTCACAGTCATAGGGGAAGGGAATAAGGTGAAAGTGGGAGGGAGGGAGGAATGGGAGGATACAAGAGATGGGATAACTATTGAGATGTAAAACGAATGAATTAATATATAAATTTTTAAAAACTAACTCAACAATCTGCCCTAATCTTCTGGCTCATTCTGTCTTTACCTGAATTCTCTCTCTCTGCAACCCACCTTTGTTACTGTCCTAGTAAAAACAGCCTTCTCTCTGTCTCTCTCTCTCTCTCTCTCTCTCTCTCTCTCTCTCTCTCTCTCTCTCTCTCTCTCTCTCAAAAAACTGCCTCTTAAGTAGCTTCCCTTTCCCCTCTCTTCTCCTGAAAGTTGGGCATCTGCCAAATCTTCTCTGGTTTATCAGGATTTCTCCCACTCAATTAGACATCATTTTCAAGCATGGGTGCTTCCTTCTACAAACTAACTTTACCTTCATTTGAGATTAAAGGCATGTATCACTACACCTGGACCTAATCTTTTCTTTACCTGATACTTGCCCTATACCAGGCTGGCCTTGAACTCAGATCTGTTTGCCTCTGTCTCCTGGATGTTTGTATTCCAGAGGGATGACACAGACCTAGATCTTTGGATGTAATCTCTTGCTAGCTAGATTACATAGACCTAGAATGTTTTTAGAAGCGATCTCTTGCCAGAACAGCCATGTTCTGAATTAACATTCCTCTACAAATATATGTCTATGTGGTACAGGAAAGAAATAAATAATTCAATAAATGGCTACAGAATGTAGCAAATAACATGGTGAGAGTAAGAGGAAAATGCAGAGAAAATACAGACTTCTCCCACTGCTCCAACATCTTCTGAAGGATATAAAAAAGGATTTTCTTAAAGAGGCAAAGACATAGCTGGGTGTGGTGGCACATGCCTTTAATCCCAGCACTCGGGAGGCAGAGGCAGGTGGATCGCTGTGAGTTTGAGGACAGCCTGGACTATAATGTGAGTCCGGGACAGTCAAGGCTACACAGAGAATCCTTGTCTCAAAAACATAATAATAATAATAATAATAATAATAATAATAATAATAATAATAATGATGATGATGATGATGATGATGATGATGATGATAAAAGAGGCAAAGACATACAAAAATTAACTATATTTTCACCAGCCAGGTACTTATTTATCACCCACATTTTCCAAGATTCAGTGGTAGATCTTATCTATTTATCTGGCAGCAGCAAGAAGGTTACATCATGGCCAGTATCCTGAACTACAATGGCCAGGGTTCTGTCCCATAGGTATTGGTAGCTCTATGGTATGTGTTTCTGAAGGACAGAAATTCCCAACACTGGCAAATAAAACTATAATTTTGACTTAGTCAGAAGGCAGGAATCAAGTAAAAATCCAAATTCCAGAATTATGCAGGCAAAACAAACAGAGAAAATTCTCCCAGTAGAGTGGTTTGCAAGCTGCAGGGAAGGGAGGTGGGATCAGAATTGTTTGCAAATCTTGAAAAATAACATTCTGATCCTTTATATACTGAGATTCTGGACTTGTTCATTTGGCACAGTCCAATTAAGTATGATGCTATCAAGAAGACCATTATCTGTTATAAATGTCCTATTAAAAAGTACTCTTGTACAAAAAACTTTTAGGCCAGTAACTCTGACAAGGAATGACTTTCAGCTATAGAAGAAATGGGCTTGTACTACCATAGACACAGAGAATGACGTGAAGACTATACTGACAAGTGCATATGCTTTCATCTTGCTTCAGAAACCTTGAATGCAGATCATAGCCAGGGTTAAATGGTCAGAATGATCACATGCAACCTGGCAGAACATGGAAAGTTGTCCATTGGTGGAAGTAAAAAGCACAAATAATCTCCATCCTTTATTGCTCTCTATGCTCTATCTCCTACCTTGTTCACTGTCTTCAACCACTGTCTATTCTACTTCCTCTTCTGGGTGAGATTTAAGCATCCTCACTTGGGTCCTCCTTGTTCCTTATCTTCTTTGGGTCTGCATTATAGTATGTTTATCCTGTACTACATGGCTAAAACTCCTTTATGATTGAGTACATACTATGTGTGTCTTCCTGAGTCTGGGTTACCTCACTCAGGATGATCCATCAATTTTCCTATCATTTTATTATATCCTGTTTATAATAGCTGAATAGTATTCTATTGTGTAAATGTACCACAGTTTATCCATTCTTTGGTCTAGGGACATCTAGGTTGTTCCCAGTTTCTGGTTATTACAAATAAAGCTGCTACAGATCCCAGTGTCCAGGGGTTCCTGTTGAGTCTGAAGCACCAACCAAGGACCTTGCATGGACTGGATCTAGGCCCCTACACATATGTAGCTGATAGACAGCTCAGGGTTCATATAGGTCCACTAGTAAAGGAAGCAGGAGCCATCTCTGATATGGAATCTGTTCCCAGCTTTTCTATCACTTCCCTCTGGCAGGACTGCTTTGCCAGGCCACAAGGAAAAAGGACTAACCCAGTCCTGATGAATCTTGATGATCTGTGGCGGGTGTGTAGGGGCAACTCGTTTTTTAAGGAATAAGAAAGCGAGAATACGGGTGAAACTGGGAGGAGAAAAGGGAGAGGGCTACAATGGGGATGTGAAGTGAATAAATAAATATTTCTTTTTTAAAAGGAAGAGGTTTTCACCATCTTACTTCATTATTCACCAACATGAGGGAGAAGAGGTATAGGTACAAGTGGGATCTTGGTCCAGATCCCAGATGGTAGTATCAAAGTGGAATGAAACATTGCATTCCCTTTAGAATGACCCGAGAATATTAAAAGACACACATCCCACAGCTAAAATCCCAGTGACTCTAAGATAGCTCATTTATTGCAAGTCCTAGACCCTGGTATACCATTTAAGCTTCTGAGGTGATTTCAACATATAATCAGATGTGAGTATACATTTTCATTGATCTTAATATTAAACAGGCAGCATAATTTTGTTCCTGTTACTCAGTGGCTCTCTAAGTGTGCTTGCCAAAAAAGTAGAAACATGAATCCTAAATCTATTATACATCCATCTCCTGGGACGCCCACTTCAGATCCATTGAATCAAAAGGCCAGGGCATGAAGGCTAGCAATCTATTTAAACAAGTTATTTCAGTGGTAACCACTGGGTTTAACAAGTAGTGATATGAAATGAACCTATCTATTCTGCAATATAGAATAACTATAGACACACTGACTCCTGGCTGAACAAGTATTTTAGTTGAAGTTGTTTCAGGAAACAAGAGAAGCTACAGTTAAGTTAAGAATGGGTATCACATCACACCAAAACTATCAGCTTTAATCCAATGACAGCAGGTGCTATATCCTGAAATATCTGAGGATTAACAAAACCAGTGATGAAAAAAAAGACATAATTTATTCCTGGTACTGAGGGTTTTAATTGGTAGCATATGATTTTTAGTTGGATTATTGTCTCCACCATTACAAGCCAACTCCATTTAAATTCTCTCTCTCTCTCTCTCTCTCTCTCTCTCTCTCTCTCTCTCTCTCTCTCTCTCTCTCTCTCTCTCTCTCTCTCTCTCTCTCTCTCTCTCTCTCTGTGTGTGTGTGTATGTGTGTGTGTGTGTGTATGTGTGTATGTGCATGTGTATGTGTGTGTAAATTTCTGCAGTATCTGATTTTCATATTGCTTTTCAAAAGGTCTTTAGTGTTAGTTTTTCTTCCCTATATTCCCTCCAGTGCCCTGTCTTTCCTATACCCTGTTTCCTTTAACCCCCCTATTCTAATGTCTGCTTTATCTCCTTATAATACTATATTATATTTCTCCTTCATTGGAAGATCTTTTATACTCCCTCCTCCATTACTAGCTACCTAACCTCTAAATGACACACATATCTAAAGCATAAACTCTAACATCCACACATAATAGAAACATGAAATGTTTTCTAGGTCTGAGTTACCTCACCTATGATTGTTTCTAGCTTCACTCATTGGCTTGCAAATTTTATAATCTCATTTCTTCAAGTGAATAATATTGCATTGTGTAAATGAACCATTTTTTCATTATACATTCATCAGTTGATGAACATCTAGATTGTTTCCAAATTCTGGATATTATGAATTACAGTAGCAATGAACACAGATGAGCAAGTGTCTCTGTAAGATCGATTGTCCTTTGGTTTTTTTCCCAACAACAGCATAGCTAAATATTGTGGTAGATGTATTTTCAGCTTTTCAAGTAACATCCACTGATTTCTGTAGTGACTGCATAATTTTATATATGTATATTTTATTCATTATAATTTATTCACATTACATCCTGATTGTTATTCCCTCCCTCTTATCTCTTATTCCCATCATCCCTCCCTCTTCTGCCTATTCTCCTCCCCGAGACCTCTAATTGGGGTGTCTTATCCCAACTGTCTGGTGACAGCTTATTAAGTCTCATCATGATAGCCTGCATCCCCTTCCTCTGTGTCCCTAGTAGGCCTTCTTGCTTAGGGGCAGTGACCAAATCATGGGCACCAGAGTGCATATCAGAAGTTCAGCAGCAGTTCCCCTTGCCCCATGTGGAGAATCAGCATTCCATCAGTTACATCTGAACAGGGGTTTGTGGTTCTCTGCATGCATTGTCCTTGGCTGGTACATGAGATTATGCAGTCCTCCTCCCTCCACTGTGTCCAGATCCACAGGCCTCCATGGGGAGCTCCTGCTTCCTCCCAGACTTTCCATGCCCCCACTCTTCCCTACAACTTTCAGTAGTCCACACAGAGTCCAGATTTGAGTTCCAGCATCTGTGCCAATACCCCCATAGGTGGAGTCTCTCAAATGACATCTATGTTGGGCTAATATCCACTTATAAGTGAGTATATACTGTGCGCCTATCTTTCTGGGTCTGGGTTACCTTACTTAGGATGATCTTTTCTAGTTACCTACATTTGCCTGCAGATTTCAAGATTTCCTTGCTTTTGATAGGTGAGTAGCTGCGGTACATTTCCATTGTGTAAATGTACCATAATTTCTTTATCCATTCTTCCATTGAGGGACATCTAGGTTGTTTCCTGTATCTAGCTATTGCAAATAATCCTCCTATGAACATAGTTAAGCAAATGTCCTTGCTGTATGGTGGAGCATCTCTCTGTATATGCCCAGGAGTAGAATAGCTGGGTCTTTATGTAGCACTATTCTCAATTTTCTGAGAAAGAGCCAGATAGTAGAAGTAGTTGTCCACGTTTGCACTCCCACCAGCAATGGAGGAGTGTTTCCCTTTCTCCACATCCTTGCCAGCATGTGCTATCACTTGAGTTTTGTATCTTAGCCATTCTGATAGGTGTAAGATGGAACTTCAATTTTCTTGATTACTTCATTTAATTTTTTTCAACAGAAATCTAGTTGTAGTAGTTTAAATGGAACTTTTACAGCTTACAATGATGTAGAAAATATTTCTAATCCCATTAATTTTTATACTTTCTTTATCCATTCTTCAGTTTATGGACATCTATACAACAATAGCTAGAAAATGGAAACAACCTATATGACTTTCACCTGAAACATTGGTAAGATAAATGTGGTACACTATGGAATACTATTCAGCTGTAAAGAAAAATGAGATCATGAAACTTGAGGCAGATTGATTTAACTAGAAAAGATCATATTGAGTGAGATAATCCAGACACAGAAAGATAAATATCACATGTTCTCTCTCATCTGAGGCTCCTAAATCAAAATCTTTAAATGTGAGTACATAACCTGGAGTAATTGAAGAAATTATTAATGTAAAAGGAAATCATGTAGGAAGAGGAAGAATAGAGAGGGGAATAATACAGTACAAGTGATCTAAAGGAGAAAGTGGAAAAAATAGAAGGGATTTAATGAGGGAAAGAGAATGGATATAAATACAGAAAAAGAAAGAAGGAAGGTAAAAAATAGGATGTCTGAAGAAGTCAAAAGGGATCTTATTACACAAAATGCATATAAGTTTAAATGAAATTTTCCAATCTGGAATGACAATGCTACCCCTACCAACATCTTAAGAATATCTAATAAAACATTAAATATAGAAATGATCATAAACCTTCTTTTGAGTTGTTGGTCCGGTCTGCTCAAGAGACTCCCAGAATATTATTGTTGTCCTTTGTTGCTTCCCAGGGATTGAAGGAAAAGCCACATTGCCAAAGGCACCATGTACTTCAAAAATAGGGCCAATGGCCCTGGAGTTGGAATGTATCTTAAAGCCTCCCCCCTGAGAATTAGCTTTCATGATACTAAAAGGCACCAAAGGAGGAAGATAAGCAACAGTTGTACCTAGCAATGATGCTTATGAACCACAACAAATATTAGCATGACAGGATAACCAAAAGGCACCATAATGATACATATACCTTGGAATAAACAATTCTCTAATTGGGCATAAAGCCCACTTAACAAGAGAGAAACCATGCCTGGTATGAGAAACTTATCTGAGGCTAGTGAAGTCATGGATTCTGGAAGATAACCTACAACTGTCACTTTTCTAAACAGTCATGGTTCCTAACTACATTCCAAATATTAATTTTTATACTGACAGGTAAGTATAGACTTTACCTCTCATCAAAGAGGCTTCTCTTTGCAACAAGTGGAGGCCTCTAGAAAACCATAAATGGTCAAAATGCAGAGAAAAAGAAATCATGCTGTGTCCAGTCCCAACAAATACATCTACAACACAATTTCTGCACCTAAAGTTCAGGGGACATTGTGGAAGGTGGGGCATAAAAATTGCAAGAACCAAAGAATCAGGAAGTTTGCTATGTGATTGTGTGCCCTACAAATGTAATAGAAGATACACACACACACACACACACACACACACACACACACACACACACACACACACATGAAGTCTCATCGACATAGCTTCCAAAATAAGACATGAACAATGTTGACACCAATAGAGATACTAAGAGGAAGAGCTCATGGGGCCTCAAGCCTAAACAAAGAACTATGAGCAACTAAAGAATACTAAGATCTGGAGAAATGGTCTCCCTCAGGGAAGGACCCCCCCTTTTTGGTTATGTGATACTGAATGGTCAGCCCTGAAGACATATACATACAAGTAACATTATACAGACTTAGTAAATTGAATTTGTGTATTTATGAACACACACACACACTCACCACATGTAACCGTCAAATATAAAGAAATCATGAATTTTAAAGATAGCAAAACAGGTACATGGGAGGGTTTTGAGGGAGGAAAAAGAAGGGAGAAATGATGCCAATTTCAAATTTTAAAAATAATGTTTTTAAAAATCAAAACGTATTAACTAGAAGTAAATATTAAATCAAACACAAATGTATAGTATGAAATTTCCAATGTATAAAACAAATACATAAAATTCAGAAAACAATTAATAATTCCTATAACCCCAGAACTTGAGAGGGGGTTGTGTAAAGGCAGAGAATTACACATTGCAAGCCAGGATCATATAGTGAGTTTCAAACTACCCTGAACTACAGAGACCATAACTCAAGACAAAAAAGTAAGAATAAGAAAGGCAAATCCTAATTTGTACCTAGAAGACTCTTTCTATTAAATAAAAGAAAAAAATTTGGCTGTAGTAAAGAGGGCTAGCTCAGTATATTGCTTTCTACCTAAGTATAAGGACCTGAATTGGATCCCCAGAAGTCATGTAAAAAAAAGCCAGATATGGTGCCACATGCTTGAAATCACAGAACTGCAGAGGAAAAAACAGGAAGATCCTTGGGGCCTAGACAACTTGGTAAGCTTCATAAGCTATAAATTGAATAAATATGATACATAATTTACATGCCAAATACATACATTCTTTCTGTCTCTCTGTATCTGTCTCTGTCTCGGATATATATATATATATATATATATATATATATATATATATATATATATATATATATATATATGAACCAATTAGAACAAGGACAACACATTATCCTAACACAGGGTTACTGTTTAGTCTACTTGGAAAGTGCTCTGGGCATAACCAATGCAGGCACTGACCTAGACCCTAACCTTTGCCTTCACTTGGTATACTACATCAGTGGTTAAAAGAAAAAGTATTGTAGAAGAAGGTACCGATACTAATGAGAAATCTTAGATTCAGAAACCCAAAGTTTTTAATTCTTCCACCAATTAGGAAAGAAGGGCTATATTGCCTCCATGGTTATTGTTATTGGGGAGGAGTCTATAATTTCTTCTTTGAAGATGAACTTGAACAAACTTTAAATTTGTGTTAATCCTGATAAACACCTTAGAGTTAGGAACCTATTGTACAATGTCATTTGCCCTCCCTCCTCTTTACCCTGTATCCTCCAAGATTTTCTTTATCCACTCTTCTACTGAGGGACACTTAGGCTGTTTGCAGGTTCTGGCTATTATGAATAAGGCTGCTATGAACATGGTTGTGCAAATTTTCTTGTTGTGTGCTGGAGCATCTTCTGGGTATATTCCAAGGAGTGGAATAGCTGGGTCTTGAGGAAGCCCTATTTCCAGCAAGAGTGAGCCCTGCAGGCAGTCCAGTGATAATGGCTACCTTGTCTTGCCTTAGAATTTGCATTTAATTTGTTCTCTTTGAGGGTTCTACATACTTGTCCTATAGCCCAATTTGCAGTCTTAATTTGCCTACTTTACTTCACACAGCTTCTCTCACCTTCCATGCTTGGGGTTGGCGAACACAGATCACAAGACTGTAGTACAAGGACAGAATACCAGAGACTGCTTTTACACTTACGGTTTAAACAGTTCAATTCACAGGCACATATCCTCAGTTTAAACACAATAATGCACATCTGTATAATGTTGTAAGAAACCACTCTTCAAACAAAACAGACATGAATATGGTGAAGAAAACTGAATATTTAAATGATATACGTTGTTGATACTGATAAAACACAAATTGCGATGGCTAGTGGTCTCTTTCTCTTATTCTTGTGATAAAATACTGTGAACAAAAACAACTTATAAGAGATTGCATTCATTCTTGCTCATTGTGTTGGGGAAGTCAAGGTAGTAGGAGCTTGAAGCAGTTGGTCATATCACAGCCACAGTCAGAAAGCACAGAGTGCTGAGTACATGCTGCATCTCATCCCCCTTTTCTACTTACACTGTCCAGAATCTGATCCAGGGAAGGGTGGTATCCACAGCGGGCAGGTCTGTATGTATGTGTGCCCTCCCTTTTACACATACACACACACACACACACACACACACACACACACTCACTTCTCAATTGCCTGAGAAAGGCCAAGGAAGCTCCACCCATGGAGAAGCCAGAGGTGGTGAAGACCCACCTGAGGGACATGCTCATCCTGCCCGAGATGGTGGGCAGCATGGTGGGTGTGTACAACGGCAAGACCTTCAACCAGGTGGAGATCAAACCAGAGATGATCGGCCACTATCTGGGCAAGTTCCCCATCACCTACAAGCCGGTGAAGCACGGCCTCCCTGGTAGAGGGACCACCCACTCCTCCCGCTTCATCTCCCTCAAACAGCCGAGGCCAATAAAGACTCCTGTATAGTCAAAAAAGAAAGGAAGAAAAAGAAAGAAAGAAAGACTATTTGCATTCATATAGATTATCAATGAAACTCTATAAATAAATAAAACTAGAAATACTTACAAAAGTACCAAAAATGATATACTTATGAATAAATCTGGCAAAACTCATTCAAGAGCTGAGCACTGAAACCTATAAACCATTACTGACAGAAATTGAATAATGAAATAAAATATACTGTGTTTATGAGATAGAAGATTCAATATCATTGTCATTTCTCTGTAAACCGATCTCTTAACTTAATGGAATGACATTCAAAATTCTGGCATGAGTTATAGTTACAGAGAAGGAATTTGCTACCAAGACAAAAGACTATGCTATAACTACTATATATCATACAGACATATTTCTGTCCAACTGCACAGACCTGAGTTTTTCTGTATGAACAATTTTTAATGTGTTGTTTGAGAGAGGGTATCAGTATTCAACACAGGCTGGCTTCAAACTCTTGATCTTTTTACCTTGGCCTCCCATGCTTTTGGATAGCTCGTATGTACTATGCTGTTCCTGCCGCTGAGATTTGGTACACATTTTTTGCATTTGCATATGTTGAAACATAATCTCCAGTGTAGTATTAAAAGGTGGGACCTTTGAGAGATGAATGGATCATGAGAGAAAGTCCTTTGAGAGTTTGATCATTACCGTTACAAGAGAAGCTTTTGGTAGCATGTTTGTCATTTCCATGTTAATAGCCTATACAGCAGTAATTAAACCCTCAGTAAGCACTGAATCTGTAATATTGGGGTCTTGAATTTCTTAGACTCCAGAATTGTATGCAGTAAATTTCCATTGTTTTCAAATTACTCATCTGAGGCATTTTACTCTAGTATCTCAAAAGCACATGGATTTTCTATTTCTGCCTGCTAATAAGAACTAGATATGGTAGCCACATCACAGTAGTCAATCCACCTAGAGTCCATATTTTCAGTTCTAATGCCATTTTCCAAGGAAAGGAATTAAATTCAGTTGGAGAACAATGTGAGTATAAGGCAAAGAAAGCACAATGCAGGCCTGGAGTATCCTTTATTACCCAAAAATAAAGTTTAAATATAAATGATAGCTTGTCAAAGGATTATATAGCCGAACTAAAACAACATTGATTGTCCAAAACTGGAGCAATTTGAGCTATACAATGTTATTATGGAACTGGCAGCAAGGCCCAATGCTGAAGCCAACACCTACACAGTACATTCAACATGGAGATGTTGAGCCACTGCCTACATAGCACCTTCACTGCTAGGTCCTAGGGTCTTTGATACAGGAAGGTACTCCACATGCTATCAAAGGAGAAATGTAAACACAAAGCTAGCCACAAACCCTTTACCTACAATAGTGTATTTTATGCGAGATACGCTAGGGCAAAGATGGCACAAAGATAATGGGAATAACCAACTAAAATAACTGATTTAACCGAAGGCCTACACCATGAGGTAGAGCCCATACAAAACAGTGCTTGGGTGAACAAGAACATAAAATTAGATACCCCAGGGACCTAGGGGAAAACAACCAATTCTGCTTTAAAGGGGGAAATCACATAATTACTAGTGATATTCTACTATACTCATATACCATACCAGTGCGCCTTGCTTAGCTATCATCAGAGAAGCTTCCTCTTGGATGGAAACAAATATGGAGACCCAAGCTAGACACTACAGAGAAAAGGGAGGGAAGGAGAGAGAGAGAGAGAGAGAGAGAGAGAGAGAGAGAGAGAGAGAGAGAGAGGGAGATGGAGAGGGAGGAGGAGGAGGAGAGAGAGAGAGAGAGAGAGAGAGAGAGAGAGAGCATGGAACATTCTAAATGGAATGTCTCCATTAAATCCCTCTTCTCCTACAGACTGGGAAAAGATCTTCACCAGCCCTACATCTAACAAAGGGCTAATATGCAAAATATACACAGAACTCAGAAATTGAACACCACCAAACCAAATAATACAACTAAAAATTGGGGTACAGAACTAAACAGAGAATTCTCAACAGAGGAGTATCGAACAATTGAGAAACACTTAAAGAAATGCTCAACATCCATAGTCATTAGGAAATTGCAACTCAAAATAACCCTGAGATTCCATCTGACACCTATCCGAATGCCTAAGATTAAAAACTCATGTGACAGCACATGCTGGCGAGGATGTGGAGAAAGTGGAACACTCCTCCATTGCTGGTGGGAGTGCAAACTTGTATAACCACTTTGGAAATCAATCTGGTGCTTTCTCAGGAAATTGGGAATAACTCTACCTCAGGACCCAACCATACCACTCCTGGGAATATACCCAAAAGATGTTTCACCATACAATAAGGACATTTGCTTAACTACGTTCATAGCAGCTTTATTCATAATAGCCAGAATCTGGAAACAAGCTGGAATGTCCCTCAACCAAAGAATGGATAAAGAAACTGTGGTACATTTACACAATGGGATACTATACAGCTATTAAAAACAAGGAAAACTTGAAATTTGCAGGCAAATGGATGGAACTGGAAAAGATCATCCTGAGTGAGGTAACCCAGACCCAAAAAGACACACATGGTATATTCTCACTCATAAGTGGATATTAGCCACATAATACAGGATAACTACACTACAACATAGAGACTGAAACATCAACTGAGCACCATGTATGATGTGGACTGAGACCCACTGCTCAGATGTAGTACTACAGTCTCCTTGTGGATCCCACGTGTGGAGAGTAGGGACTACTTTGGACATGCACTCTGGCCACCGAACTTAGACCACTTCGCCCTGGCAAGATGGCCTTGCCAGGCCACAGAGGAAGAGGTTACAGGTAGGACAGATAAGACTTGATAGGCTGAGGTCAGAATTTAGGGGAAGAGGGCTCCCTTTTCTCAGTACTAAGGGAGGGAGGGAGAGAGGATGAGGGAGGGAGAGGGGATGAGGGAGGGAAGGGGGATCAGGAGGGAATGAGGAAGGGAGATACAATAAGGATGTAAAGAATTTAAACTGCAGAACAAGCAGGTAATTTACATTGCTAATCCCACTATATAGGACTAGCTCTGAGACTGGCTGAGACATGAATGTCTAGGCATAGACAATGCTTCTTGTTGGGTATAGAACCCCTATGAATTACTATTAGATGCTATTCTTCATGTGGCATGAATGAAGATTTACAGATGTCTTTTTTTCCTGCTCTTACAGAGAACAGAAAAACAGCCTTAATTGTTTGATGCATCATGCATACCTTATACATTTCTAACTTTAGGACTGTATAATGCTTGTGAGAAATTATACACTTTCAGAACAAAAGAACCAGACATTGACATTGGATCAGACCTGACAGGATGCATTCCTCTCAGCATGCTGGACATTGACATCCTGTATCCTTCAGGTTCCAGCACCAAGTGCTTCAATTGCTGTTCCTCATCAGAACAAGACAGCTCACAGGACACTTTCAAAGAAAGCTTCCAATCCCAATTGGTCCAGCATTTCAGACTGTCCCACACAGGACTCTAATTAAGCCTGGAATTTATCAACAATCAGAAACTGGATCACAAATGTGAATCCTAGCTTGTTTAACCATTTCCCCAATTTTATTTGGGCCCCTACTAGTTAGTATTCATCCCTAATCAGCCAGAAGAAACTTTACAAGAACAATGCCCCATTTTCTTTAAGGGGTTCAGGTAGATTTTTAGTTGCTCTCTTGGGCTATAGAAGGTTATTATCAATGAGAGTTGGTTACAAGATTTATTGATCATATTTAGAAAGAAATCAAGGTTAAACTAAGCAATGTCTCTCTTTTCCCTTATCTTACATTCTTAGGTTTGGAGATAGGGGTTGAAAACAAAGAAGGAGGAATATAGAAATATCTAGGGAAGATAGAACAAAAAGATTAGTGAATCTACTCCTCAACTTAATGCCTTAATTGTCATTCACAAGGTTATTTTTAATTCACTGATACAGAATTTTGTATATTGATGCAAAATAAGTTTAATTCTAAATACAGTGGTATAGAATTCAAATGTAAGCTTATTCTTCACACACACATTATATATAGAGAGAATATATATATATTCTAATATGAGGTATTGTACCCATATAACTCAATTATAATACAAGGTTTACTTCCAATGCTTTGAAAGTGCTATAGTTGGCTGTTTAGAATAAATAAGTTATACAAGTTAATTATTAGCTGGTCAAATCATGGTCATGTCAATCACTAGTCAACTTTTATCACAAGAATATACATCTTAAGTGTGGCAGGTAGATATAATTCTATAGGAAGATAAGGTAGGATTGTTAGATAAGGTCTTCAAAAACCTCAGAGACATGCAGAATATGGCATTTAAAATGGTTTTCTTATTGTAAAGATTCATTTACAAGGAGACAGGTTATCCTGGGAACACTTAGCCTACCTCAAAGAGGATGATGAAGATGAAGTAAATACCTTATGGAATTGGCTTCAAATGTGGCAAATAAGCCACTAGGCAAAATGTCCTTGTTTCTACAACAGACAGAATTCTGCCTAATGAAGGGCAGGCTTCAGTGTAGGCCAAGTCGATGTCCAAACTCTGCCAAGACAGGGTAAGCAAGTCCTCAAGAGTTCCTGCCTCACAAATATGTCTATCAGAAGGCTGAAGGTTATGCTCCAACATTTTTAGAGAGTTTTGTGGGACTATTCATGTAGAAAGCTGTCTCTGTCATATTTTCATTTGGAAAGCTACTAATCTGAACTCCTGGCACCCTCAGGTAATCAAGTTTATTCCTTCTCAAGTCTCTGATAGAGTTGAAGACCAATTAGCTTAGTTTTACAATGAAGCTTAGTTGTTTGGGGGTTAAGATGTTTTTTAGGTCTAGATAGATGTTTTAAGTTGATAATGACAAGATATGGTGAAGATTGATTTACATTCAGAATTTTAAATGCAGCAAGATAAGAAAGATGTGTTCTTCAAGGACACCAGATACAAATAGCCAAATTATTATGAATGTAACATTTATATGGACAAAACATTAAGAATATAACAAATACATGATTCCTGATTGTGTCATGGTTCTTCTTACTATAGGTAGTTTATTGTATATACATGTAATAATATAAATCAACATGTAAAAAATAAAAGTGTTTAATTAATTTTAAAAATTCCCTCCTCTCAGAGCTCAGGAAACTCCTAGAAAGAGGAGGTTGAAAGAATTTAAGGGGCTGGGGAGATGAAGAAGACCAAGAAAACAAGGACCTCTAAATCAACATTAGGAAAGCTCATATGATCTCACAGAGAGTAAAGCAGCATGCACAGGGCCTGCAAGTCTACATATTATGGCTTCCAATTTAGTGTTTCTATGGGATTTCTGACTATGCAAACAATTGGATCTCTGATTCTTGGGCCTTCTCTTGGGCTTTTTTCCTTCTGTTCATTTGTCTTGTCCAACTTCGATGTGATCGTTTTTGTTTTATCTTATTATATTTTATTTTGTTAAAATGTTTAAAGAAAAGGTTGAGTGAATTGAAACCTAGTGACTAGGATAAAAGTTAATAACTAAACTGTCACTTATACCTGTTGGGAGTTTTATGCAATAGATTGACACTTGGTCTATCCACCACTTCCTGGACAGGCTTCATTTTCAGTAGTAGTAGACCAAAATGTAATGGATTCCACATACTTGTGTGTGTGTGCTTTATTTGCTTACATATCGTCTGTTCATTTGTTTGTTTACTTTGGAGTATGGTTTTATTTTGTTTTCTTGGGCTTGGGAGGACTTGGTGTATTTTTTTGTTCGTTTTTTGAGGAGAAGAGGATCTAAAAGGACTTTAGGGAAGGAAAGAATATGATCAAAATATATATTTAAACTTTGAAATTGTTTTAAATAATAAAAATATATTAATTTTAAATTTGATATTTTTGGATTACAAGTCAATTAACAAAGTAAACATCTGAAAATATTCATATTTAAATAAATTCCTCAATAAACCACTCCTCCACACTAAATAATTTTAATTAATAATTGCAAGGTGAATAAGAGAAAATAGCTATTAGAGCTCCATAGTAACAGTTGCTACAAACAAAATACACTTATAAATGCTAACCCTAGTGCTTTTAACCTTAAGAAGAAATAGGATAGTTATATTATCTCTAAACCTATTTTCTAAAACTTTTATTAATTAATGTTGTGGCTTTAACATATACCCACATGTTTTTTTAAAATAATCTTCCTACTTTAAGACTGAGATAAATTAATCCATCTCCTTTTTAAAACTGAAGTTGGTTGTTTTGTCTTAAAGAATAAACCACAAGCACAGAAAATACTAACTTTCCTGGGGAAAATCCAGCTAATAATACCTGAACCAAGTGATCAAGTTCAATATCACTCATGATAAGAAATTTGCCCACCATGTATTATATGATGAGAAGGGTGTGAGCTATGAGCATTAGAATTGCCTAAAATCGGTGTAGGTGGGGAATTATATAGTATTTTTCAACTCAGCTGTACTTCGAAAATGATTTTTTCAAATGCTTAAAAACTCCATGCAAAATTTGTTGTAGACAATGCCAATTCTAAAATTTGGCAACATGATTCTAAAATTCAGTTGCAAATGCAAATGATCTAGAACAGCCAAAAACACTTTGGAAAGAATAATAAAGCCAGGAGACAAATTATAAATTTTCAAGATTTTAAAAACCTCTTTATTGCAGTAACTGCATATAAAATGCTGCATCTAGGTAATATAGATAAATTTGTGAGTTTGAAGATGACTATATACTCATGAAACCATAATGAAAATCAATTCCATAAAAATGTTTGACCCTAAAAGTTTCCACCTGCTCTATAGACTTATTACTATATTGTCATAAGCACATTTGATATAAGAGCTCTTATGTTAGAAAATATTGAAATATATAATATAGTATTGTCAGCTATCAGTATTACACGGTCAGTTCATCTCTAGAACTCTCTCTGTTTGCATAATTGAGGCTTCATACTAATAAATCCTTATTTTCTCCTCTTCCAACTCGTGGTGCTCACCATTTCAATCTATGCATTTATGAGTTTAGCTACTCATAAGTAGTATCATATAAGATTTTTCTTATGTCTGAATTACTTTCTTAAAATAATGTCTTTCACGTTCATTCATGTTGTGACTCATGGACAATGTCTTCCTATTTTAAAGACTGAATAATGCCGCACTGTGTACAAATGCCCCATTTTTATTTTCCATCCATCAGTAGACATTTTAAGATTGCATACATATTCTGGATAATATGAATTATGTTTCACTGAATGAATCTCATCAAAGTCCTGATTTCACTGCCCTGGATTATGGTTATATGCCAAACACTAATGGTCTCTTCAAGATGGACTACAAGTATAAATGCGGGGCTGTAAAATGGAGCTATATAAATGTAAATGTTTTCTATTACCCAATAACATCTTAGCTATCTTCATGTTGTAGCACAATATGTGACTCACATGTTTATAGTAGTACTACTGTAAGCAAGCCTGCTGGGTTGCCATTCACATCCAATTTTCTATAATCCATAACACTGGTGGATGATAGTAAAATGACTGGTATTTATTTTTCTGTGTATGGAACTATACCATTATCATTAGTTTTACTCTGTTCCCACTTATTTAAAATACTTTAGTATAAAACAGTGTGTCACAATGGGCCACAATATTAACATTTTTTTATTTAAACTATTTTTTTTATTAATTTATTCTTGTTACATCTCAATGGTTATTCCATCCCTTGTATCCTCCCATTCCTCCCCCCCCCATTTTCCCCTTATTCCCCTCCTCTATGACTGTTCCTGAGGGGGATTACCTCCCCCTGTATATGCTCATAGGGTATCAAGTCTCTTCTTTGTAGCATGCTATTCTTCCTCTGAGTGCCACCAGGTCTCCCCCTCCAGGGGACATGGTCAAATCTGAAGCACCATAGTACATGAGAAAGTCATATCACACTCTCCACTCAACTGTGGAGAATATTCTGACCATTGGCTAGATCTGGGTAGGGGCTTAAAGTTTACTGCATGTATTGTCCTTGGCTGGTGCCTTAGTTTGAGCGGGACCCCTGGGCCCAAATCTGCCTATCATATTGTTCTACTTGTAGATTTCTAGGACCCTCTGTATCCTTTTCACAATATTAACATTTACCACATCTCTTAATTGAGTCTTTTTCTCTTGTGCATGATTTAATCCTGTGTTGCTCCAGGAGCAATCAACTGTACTATAGAGCATGTTTTCCCATAAAGACTAAATGTATGCACATAGGTTTATATAAACACCTTACTTGTTTACACAAAGGCAAAATAGTCTAAATGTATTTTCCAGAGTACATCTCTACACAACTCTATAGGCAGCAAGGTCTTTGCTGTATCACATGATGACTCTATTTTTTACTTTATTTTACATGCTTTACTATATTTGTTTCTATATCTCGGGAGGAAGATGCATGTGTATGGATTTCATCATCTACCATATGGGGTCCAGAAATAAAATTAAGGTAGTTAGGAAGTAAGTGCATTTACTCACTGAGCCCTCTCCATGGCATTAAAAAAATCTCCATGCTGTCATCCACACTGCCTGTATCAATTTACAGTCTCAGCAATAGTGTACAAGGGTTGCCTTTAGACACATCCTCGCCAATACCTAATATCCTTTTTTCATACTAGCCATCTTAGCAGGTATGCTGGGTAATTTTACGCCAACTTGACACAAGCTAGAGTCAATGGAGATGAGGGAGCCTCAATTGAGAAAATTTCTCAACATGATCGGGCTATATTTTCTTTTCTTTCTTTTTTTTTTGATTTTTTTCGATTTTATTATTTTATTCATATTACATCTCGATTGTTAGCCCTTCCCCTGTTTCCTCCCATTCTTCCCTCCCTCCTACTCCCCCCTTCTCCCCTCCCCTATGTCTGTGATTGAGGGAGACCTCCTCCCCCTATATATGCTCTTAGAATATCGAGTCTCTTCTTTGTAACTTGCTATCCTTCCTCTGAGTGCCTCCAGGCCTCCCCATCCAGGGGACGTGGTCAGAAAAGGGGCACCAGAGTTCATGTGAGAGTCAGATCTCACTCTCCACTCAGTGGTGGAGAATATCATGTTCATCGGCTAGGTCTTGGTAGGGGTTCGAAGTTTAATGCCTATATTCTCCTTGGCTGGTGCCTTAGTTTGAGGAGGACCCCAGGACCCAGATCTGCCTGTCATAAAGTTCTTCTTGTAGGTTTCCAGGACCCTGTGGGTTCTACTATTTCCTTATTCTTCCATGTTACTCTCGCCTAAAGTCTCAATAGGATGTCCTCTCCTCTGACCCACTTTCTTGGTAAGTAAAATTTTTCATGGTACGTATTACTGAACAGTACACCAACAGCCCAGGCCTTAATGTCAACAATTAATAAATGGGACCTCATGAGGCTGAGAAGCTTCTGTAAGGCAGGAGACACTGTCAAGAGAACAAAGCGACATCCTACAGACTGGGAAAAGATCTTCACCAACCCTTCAGCTGACAAAGGTTTAATATCCAAATATATAAGAACTCAAGAAATTAAAACACCACAAAACCAAAACAACTCAATTGCGAAATGGGGCTTGGAACTTAACAGAGAATTTTCAGCAGACGAATATCAAATGGCTGAGAAACACTTAAAGAAATGCTCATCCTCGTTAGTCATCAGAGAAATGCAAATCAAAACAACACTGAGATTCCATCTTACACCTATCAGAATGGCTAAGATCAAAAACTCAAATGATACCACATGTTGGTGAGGATGTGGAGAGAAAGGAACACTCCTTCATTGCTGGTGGGAATGCAAACTAGTACAACCACTTTGGAAAGCTATCTGGCGCTTTCTCAGAAAAATGGGAATAGGGCTTCCTCAAGACCCAGCTATCCCACTCCTTGGAATATACCCAGAAAATGCCCTACCACACAACAAGGACATATGCTCAACCATGTTCATAGCAGCCTTATTCATAATAGCCAGAACATGGAAACAGCCTAAGTGTCCCTCAGTAGAAGAATGGACTAAGAAACTGTGGTACATTTACACAATGGAATACTACTCAGCTATTAAAAACAAGGAATTCCTGAAATTTGTGGACAAATGGATTGATCTAGAAATTATTATAATGAGTGAGTTCACCCAGAAGCAAAAAGAGACAAACGGTATATACTCACTTATATCAAAACACTAGTCCAAGGGATACGTACCATGAAAAACTTTACTTACCAAGAAAGTGGGCTATATTTTCTTAGTGAGTGATGTAGGAGTACCCAGGCCATTTTGAGTGAAACCATCCCTGGGCAGGTGGTCCTGGGTTCTATAAGAAAGCAGACTAAGCAAGGCATGGGAAACAAATCAGTAAGCTGCACCCCTCCATGGTCTTTCCATCAGCTCCTGCCTCCTGGTTCCTGCCCTGCTTGAGTTCCTGTCCTGCCTTCCTTTGGTGATGAACAACAATGCTATGGAAATGTAAGTCAAATAAACCCACTTCTCCCCAAGTTGCTTTGGTCATGGTATTTTATCACAGCAATAGAAACATTAACTAAGACCGCATGTATAAGGAAATTGTTTCATTGTACTTTTGATTTGTGCTTACTGAATGATTAATGACATTCATCCCATGCTGCTCATTTGAATGTAATTTTTAGATAAATGTCTCTTTGGTACTTTTAAAGATTTTTTGTATTTCTAGGAATCTAAGCTGGAGCCTTGTGCATTCTATATAAGCACTCTGCCATTGATGTGCAGCTCTAGATGTTCTACGCATTTGTGCTGTTTCTTCTTATTGAATTTTATGACTTCCTTTTATTTCTATCAACTCTCTGCTTTGCAAACATTTTCCACCATCTTGTAGGTTAGATTTTTATTGTTTCTTGTCTTATTCTGGGCTGCTTTTTGCTCTGATGGAATGCCATCTGTCTATTTTTGCTTTTGTGCTTCTGCCTTTAACATAATGGCCAACAAATCACCCACAAAGTCAATAGCAAAGTATCCGCTATATATTCTAGGAATTGAACAGCCTGAGGTCTTTTATCTTTTTTTATTAATTAAGCATTTTTACTTTTACATATACATTTATATTATTACACATATACACAATAGATTACTTATAGCAAGAAGAACCACGACACAATCAGGAATTATATATTTGTTATATTCTTAATGTTTTGTCCATATAAATGTTATATTCATATTGATTTGGCTATTTGTATCTGGCATCCTTGAAGAAAACATCTTTCCTATCTTGTAGCATTTAAAATTCTGCATGTAAATCAATCTTCACCATATCTTGTCATTACTAACTTAAAACATCTATCTAGACCTAAAAAAAATCTTAACCCCTAAAAAACTAAGATTCACTGTAAAACTAAGCTACCTGTTCTTCAACTCGATCAGAGACTTGAGAAGAAATAAATTTGATTACCTGAGTATGCCAGGAGTGCAGGTTAGTAGCTTTCCTAATGAGAACACGATAGAGACAGTTTTCTACCTAACTAGTCACCCAAAACTCTCAAAAATGTTCGAGCATCTTCTTCAGCCTTCTGGCCCAATATATCTGACAGACATATTTGTGAGGCAGGAACTATTGAGAAATTGCTTATATTGCCTTGGCAGAGTTTGGCCATCGACTCTGCCTGCATCCAAGCTTGCTCTTTTATAGGCAGAATTCTGTCTGTGGTAGAAACGAGGAAATTAACTCATGATAATTGGCCATTTTGGATCATGTCTACTTCATTCTTCTGTGTGTGAATATCCAGTTTTCTAAACATCATTCATTGAAATTAAGATTTTTTTCTCCTTTTGTATTCTCATCATCCTTGTTAAATTCAACGAGCTATATATGTGAGAAAAAGCATAAAATTTGCAAAGGAAAAAAACAATGTGCATACATACAAGCACACAATACTTGGACTACAGAACAACTTTGAAGTTAGCCTGTGCTTTATGACAACTTGACTCAAAATAAACAAATACTGTGAGAAAATCATTGCCAAGCTTATGTGACAAATATTCCTCAAATCTCAATATAAAAAACACTGACTCTAATTGTCTTGTTGTTTTATTTTGAGGTTTTGTTTTGTTATGTTTGTTTATCCCAGCACTGACTCCTCTTTAAGAGTAAGAATTGAACCAACCAAGGACAATGCATGCAGTAAACGTAGACCCCCTTTTCAGATCTAGCCAATGGACACAGCTCATTCTCCACGTGTGGAGAGCAGGGACTGACTCTGACATGAACTCTGGTGCCCTCAATTTGATCACTTCCCCTTGGTGGGGAGGACTGGGTGCACTCAGAGGAAGGAGAAGCAGGCTATCTGGATGAGACCTGATAGACTGAAGTCAGACAGTGGGGGAGGAGGTTCCCTCTGTGTCAGAGGTCTAGGGGAGGGGAATAAGGCAAAAGATGTAGGAGACCAGGAAACTAATGCTGGCTCCTCTTGGGGAGTCTCAAACCCCGTTATGCACAGAGGCCTCTAGACTTTGCTTTTCTTCCCTAGGCTGTGGCAGATACTGATCCTCCAGGATTCCATTGTTGCCACTTAGATGAAATCATGGTGGAGGGGGGCAGTATCATCTTCCTTGCCCCTCATTGGCCTAGGGACAGGTGGGTTGAGAAGGAGTCTCCTGGTCTGGACCAAAGCAGCACTTATGGCCAAACAACTGGTCTAACAATTTAAAGGATCTTCATACACGAGCTTGGTAGCGTGTATCTTTAATTCCAGTGCTCAAGTGGAAGGCAGAAGCAGACACATCTTTGTGACTACAGAATGAGTCCAGACCAGCCAGTGCTACATAGTGAGAGCTTGGGGGAGGGGACAGCAAGATGGTAGAGCTGGTAAAGGTACTTGCAACCAAAAGTTCAGTGTGTAAAATACTTACTCAGCATGCATGAAGGCCCAGGTTTGATCCCCAGTATCTTATAAAACCAGGCATGGTGGCACACACCTGTAATCTCAGTACTGCTGGTTCAAGCAGCAGCATAATTAGTTCAAAGTCATCCTTAGATACATAGCAAGTTCAAGGCCAGTCTGACTATAGGAGACTCCATCTCTATATAAATCGATCTGGATTTAAAAACAAACAAAGATTCTTGTTCTTAACTTCTTTGTAACCTAACTCCACTACCCAGTGACACTGACTTCAGGCATGTGCCACTGCTGAGGGTACCCATTTAGGTATCCACCTAAATTCATCCTCATAACTTATTACTCCTCTACTCCCAGCTCTGAGCTCTACCAGCCTTTAGTACAGGCACCCTGAGTTGCCCATCTCCCACCTGCTGCTCTTTCAGTTCCTTCCACCAGAGGTGCCATTCCAAGGATCCTATCAGAGATTTATTATTTTCATCCTTCTTAAGGGGTGGGCAGAGCTTTGCTTCCATAGAAACCAGAGTTGGTTTCCCCTGATTGGTTCTATTGCAGTAGCCTTTGCTAGCATCACCTTCTGTCCTTGCTTCTTCAGTGAACTCTTTGACCAAGGGATAAGGCCTTGAGCCTATCACAGTAACTCATAGAAGGAGGAGAGCAGAATGGGAGGACTAGCTGAGTACAGAGCTGGTACACAATCCCCCTGTACCTGCACAGAACACCATGAGGTGGGTGTTCTTCCTGTTGACAGAGGGGGCACTGATTTTACACCCAGCACAGATCAGGCCTGTAATACAAAGGGGAGGGCTGTCACAGACCCTGGATTCAAATGGCAACCTGGATTCATTTCTGACTATGTCAGGACATCCATTTCCAGTACAGCCTCTTGAAAATTGTCAAAGCATAAGCCTAGCAAGAGAACTGTAACTGCACTTGCTGCACAAGCTGAAGTCCTATTCCTAGAACCCACAGTGGAAGGAGAAAAGCCATTCCTGAAAGCTGTCCTTTCATCTCCAAGCATTATGACATATGTTCCCCAAGTCAGGCACACACAATAAGGGGGTGTTTGATGGTAGAGGACGCTTGCTGCCAAGTCTGGTAGCCTAGATTTGTCAAGTCCTGGGACCCACTTGGTGGAAGGAAGGAACTGACTTCCACATGTTATCCTCTGACCTCCACATGCATACCATGACACATGAGTCCCTCCCTTACACACACACACACACACTAAACAAACAAAGAATTAAAAAGGCATTACAACAAAGAAAAGATATAAAAAACCAATAAACATGCAAAAAGACATTCAATATCATTAGTCCTTAGTTAAGTGTGAATTGATACCATAATTTCAATTTTGGAATGACTAAAATTCAATGGGTTAACACTAATGTTGGCAAGGATATAAAGCAACTAGAACTCTCATACAGTCTTCTTAGAAATGTAAAGTAATGCTCTCACTTTAGAAAATAACTTCACAGTTTCTGAAAATGTTAAAATTTAAACAAATATGACGTAAATAGTTGTTCTGCCCCTGGGTATTTATGTAAGAGAAATGGGAGCATGTTTTCTTTTAAAGACTTAAATATGAATAATCACAAACACTAGAAACAATTCAACTGGCCATCCATATACAAATAAATAAAAAACATCATGGTATATCCATATAATGGAATGTTGCTCAAGGAATCTTGACTCCTTGCCATCAGTTCACAACTTTGGATTATTGAATCTTTACTTTATTGCACCTTTATATATGGACATTCTGGGTGAGAAAATTATTTATACAAATGTTTGAACTACTGAAATTATGTTAAAATAGATCTGAAAAGCACTGCTAGTAGAAAGCACACATAATGAACTAGGAACCAGAACAATTTCTGATTTCAACTGTACTGAAGCACATCAATTGTTTTTTAATTCTAATTTATTTGAGGATTTGCGTTTTGTTTATTTGTTTTGTTTTGTTTTGTTTTTGCTTGCCTGCTAGTTGTTGGTTTTCTAAAATGATATAGCTGTTCTTTCTTTAAAATAAAATTGTATGTAATCAGTGACTAGGTAGTAAGCCCTATTTTTTTGGTTTTTCACTTTTTAAATTTTTTTTAATAATTTCTGTACCTCATTTTTAATTGGATTATTTGGTTTGGTGGTTTTTAATTTCTTCATTTCTTTATATATTTTGGATATTAACTTTTTGTCTAATGTCAGGTTAGTGAAGATCTTTTCCCAGTTTGTAGGCTGCCATTTTGTTCTGTTGACAGTGTCCTTTGCCTTACAGAAGCTTTTCAGTTTCATAAGGTCCCATTTATTGATGTTTGATCTTAGGGCCTGAGCTGTTGGTGTTCTATTCAGGGAGTTGTCTCCTGTGCCAGTGAGCTCAAGGCTCTTCTCCACTTTTTCTTCTAACAGATTTAGTGTGTCTTGTTTCATGTTGAGGTCTTTAATCCATCTGGACTTGAGTTTTGTGCAGAGTGATAGATATAGATATATTTCCATTTTTCTACATGTAGTCATCCAGTTAGACCAGCACAATTTGTTGAAGATGCTATCAATTTTCCATTGTATGGATCTGGCTTCATTGTCAAAAATCAAGTGTCCATAGGAATGTGGGTTTATTTCTGGATCTTCAATTTGATTCCATTGATCACCTAGCCTATTTCATGTCATATCCCAATTGTCACCTCCTCACTCATGGCCTCACCGTCCCTCCCTCTGCCACCCTATTCCCCTCCCCTAGTCCTCTGATAGGGGGCTACCTCCCCCACCATCTGACCACAGCCTATCAGGTCTCATCAGGATAGCCTGCATTCCCTTCCTCTGTGTGCCCTCAAGGCCACACACCAAGGGGAAGTAGTCAAATAGCAGGCACCAGAGTCAAAAACAGTCCTACTCCACTACTCCGCACTCCATGCTCCACATGGAGAATGAGTTGTCCATTGGCAACATCTGAACTTGGGGTCTAGGTTCTCTGCATGTATTGTCCTTGTTCGGTGAATCAGTTTGTGCAAGACCCCCTGGATCCACTGGCCTTGATGGTATCCTTTTGTAGCCACTGAACCCTCTTCTCCAGATCCTTCCATCCACCCCACTCTTCCACAGGACACGCAGCACTTCACTCAGAGTCTGGCTGTGAGGCCCAGTATCTATTCAGATTACCCACTGGATGGAGTCTCTCGGAGGACATCTATTTTGGGCTAATATTCACTTATATGTGAGTGTACACCACGCATGTCTGGTTGAATTGAACTGAAGACCCAGAAATATACCCATATAACTATGGACACTTGATTTTTGACAAAGAAGCTGAAACGATATGATGGGGAAAAAGTTAACATCTTCAACAAATGGTGTTGATCTAACTGAATGTCTACATGTAGAAAAATGCAAATATATCCATATTTATCACCCTGCACAAAATTAAAGTCCAAGTGGATTAAAGAACTCAACTTAAAACTAGACACAATAAATCTGTTAAAAGAAAAACAAGGAAAGAGCCTTGAACTCACTGGGATGGGAAACAACTTGAACAGAACAGCAACAGCTCAGGCTCTAAAATAAGCAATTAATAAATGGGACCTCATGAAAACTAAAAGCTTCCATAAAGCAAAGGACTCTGTCAACAACACAAAACAAGAGCCTACAGACTGGGAAATGTTCTTTACCAACCGTACATCTGACAAAGGGCAAATATCCAAAATATACAAAGAACTCAAAAAATTAAACATGACCAAAGCCAAATAACCCAATTTACAGAGCTAAACAGAATTCTCAACAGAGGAATATCAAATAGCTGAGAAACACTTTTAAAAATGCTCAGTGACCTTAGTCATTAGGGGAATGCAAATCAAAACCCTCTGAGATTCCATCTTACACCTATCAGAATAGCAAAAATCAAAAACTCAAGTGGCAGCAACATTTTGGCAAGGATGTAGAGAAGGGAACACACTGCTCCATTGCTGGTGTTAGTGCAAAAGTATACAACCACTTTGGAAACCAATCTGGTACTTTCTCAGGAAATTGGGAATAATTCTACCTCAAGACCCAGCTAAACCACTCCTGAGCATACACCCGAAAGATGCTCCACAATACATTTGCTCAACCGTGTTCATAGCAGTTTTATTCATAGTAATAAGAATCTGGAAACAGCCTAGCTGTCCCTCAACTGAAGAATGGATAAAGAAACTATGGTACATTTATACAAAGGAATACTACTCAGCTATTAAAAACAAGGAAACTTGAAATTTGCAGGCAAATGGATGGAACTAGAAATGATTATCTTGAGTGAGGTAACCCAGACCCAAGAAGACACTCATGGTATATACTCACTTATAAGCAGATATTAGTCACATAATACAGGATAACTACACTAGAATACACAGACCTAAAGTTCTTGTTCAGAAGGACAAATAGAATAGACACCAGAAGCAGTTGAAGAGAAGGAACAGGACAGGAGCCAACCATAGAGGTCTTCTGTAAGACTTCACCCAGCAGGGGATTGAAGCAGATGCAAGACTCACAGCCAAACTCCAGACTGGATCACAGGGAGTCTTATGGAGGAGTTGGGGAACAAAGAGACCTGGATGGGACAGTAGCTCTACAAGGAGACCAATGGAGCCGACAAATCTGGGTGAAGGAGGGGCATGGTGTGGAACTAGACCCCCTGATCAGATGTAGTAGATAGGCAGCACAGTCTCCTTGTGGGTCCAACAATATGGGGAGTAGGGGCTACTTCTGATATGGACTCTGTCCCCCACATGTTGATCACTTCCCCATGGCAGGGCGGCCTTATCAGGCCACAGAGGAAGAGGATACAAGCAGTCCACATGAGACATGATAGGTTGAGGTCAGCTGTTAAGGAAGGAGGGCTCCCCTTTCTGAGGCCAAGGGTATGAGGGGAGGGGCCATGAAGCAACAAGAGAGGGGCTACAATCGAGATAGAAAGTGAACAAATTAAGCATTTAAAAATGTTCAACATCCTTAGTCATCAGTGAAATGTGAACCAACATGACTCTCAGATTCCATCTTACACCCCCTCAGAATGGCTAAGATAAAAAAAAAAAAAACTCAAGTGACAGCACATGCTGGCAAAGATGTGGAGAAAGTGGAACACTCCTCCATTGCTGATGAGAGTACAAACTTGTACAACCACTTTGGAAATCAATCTGGTGCTTTCTCAGAAAACTAGGAATAGTGCTACCTCAAGACTCAGCTTTACCACTATTGGGCATATGCCCAAAAGATGCTCCACCATACAACAAGGGCATTTGCTCAACTATGTTCACAATAGTTTTATTCTTAATAGCCAAAAATCTGGAAACAACCTAGATGTCCCTCTACCAAAGAATGGATAAAGAAACTGTGGTACCTTTACACACTGGAATACTACTCAGCTATTGAAAACAAGGAAACCTTGCAATTGGCAGACAAATGGATGGAGTAGGAAAGATCAGCCTGAGTGAAGTAACCCAGACCCAGTAAGCCCTATTTTGAAACTCAGTAAATTTTGCCATCCAAATACTCTAAAGTATTTCCCTGTGAACACCAGTATAGACACTCATTTGTACAAAGAATTTGATAGTGCGATGGGGTTTAACCATGATGTTTAGTGCGAATCAATTACCATGTGAGAGTCTAGATAAAAATATAGGTAGAACATTTGGGCAATTTTTCCCTATGGCTAAATCTTTTTTTTTTTAAACCTTTTTTTTTATTAATTTATTCTTGTTACATCTCAATGTTTATCCCATCCCTTGTATCCTCCCATTCCTCCCCCCCCCATTTTCCCCTTATTCCCCTCCCCTATGACTGTTCCTGAGGGGGATTACCTCCCCCTGTATATGCTCATAGGGTATCAAGTCTCTTCTTGGCCACCTGCTGTCCTTCCTCTGAGTGCCACCAGGTCTCCCCCTCCAGGGGACATGGTCAAATGTGAGTACGTGAGAAAGTCATATCACACTCTCCACTCAACTGTGGAGAATATTCTGACCATTGGCTAGATCTGGGAAGGGGTTTAAAGTTTACCTCCTGTATTGTCCTTGGCTGGTGCCTTAGTTTGAGCGGGACCCTTGGGCCCAAATCTGCCTATCATATTGTTCTACTTGTAGATTTCTAGGACCCTCTGGATCCTTTTATTTTGCTGTTCTCCCACTAAATCTTAAGATGGGATAGAAGATAATCATGTCTAACTCCAAATTGAAAAATGACTCAGGATTTCAAGTCCTAGCAGAGCTAGGATGGTTTGCTATGTGAACATGCTCTGTCTGAGATTTCACTCTCACTCTCTTCAATTCCAGATCTAGAGTTTAAGATTTCCATCTTAGATTCAAGCCTTGGGATCTGAAGAATCCCCAACAATCCAGACTCGTTATGCAAAATCTGCATGCGTACCCATAATTCTGGAATAAGAATCTTCAATGCTGTCTAGAATCTGAAAGAAGTTCTTACCTCCAAAAGGTTAGAAAATACTGGCTTGGACTTGGTTTCTGTTTCGAAGCTTGGCATTGAGCCCATGGCGAGATCAGAGGTAACCCACCTGGCTGGCCTGAAAACTCTAGAAGTGAAGACTAAAGCTGGGGCTTTATTTTTCCGCTTGCCTGGTTATCTGCCTTGCAGAGCACATTAAACAAATTGAATCTCTCAAAGTAGTGGGGCACATGAGGAGAGGTAATGAAGCTAAAACAAAGCTAAAGGTAATGACAGGTTATTTTGTGTTGTGCATTCCGCTTTTATGACACAGAGTAACTTGTTTAACTGAATGTTTTGTCTCCTGCTTCATTGTTTCTGTTGCCTATACAGGTAGCACAGTACAGAGTATAAAGCACAGGCTTCTTTAGGTTAGCAAATGTTCCTTCAAACCAAACTCCATCTTCCTGGAGCAAGTCTCAAATTTCTCTTTTCTGGGAAGGGGCAGCTTTTTACTCTGTTCCAAAGTGGGAATGATATGTGCCACCTGTTCATGTGGTTGTACAGATAAAACATTCCAAACCAAAGTGCCTGTAATACAAGGTATGTACTAATTGGAAAAATTACTAGAAATCCCTGCTCCTACCACAAAACTGTTTCCCTGGCTTTTGTTCTTTCTTTCTCTCTGTCCTTATTTATTATTGCTGCTTGGCGCCTCCTTTCTGTCTTCATTTTCCTGTCTTTCTTTTCCGATCCCTCCCTACTTCTCTCTTTCTCAACTGTTTTTCCTTCACACACTCTCTTGCTAGTCACCTGTCAGGAAAAAAAGGAACTATGAAGCAACGTGAAAGATTCTAAGGCAAGAATAGTCAAGGAAAAAGAAAAGGCTTTTGCTAAGTAAAGCTTAAGAAATACCAGATCACATTGTTGAAATGCAACATCTTCACATGAAATCTTATATAAAAATATGCAATTACCTCTAAATTTACCCTGTCCTCTGAATGGCCCTACCCCTGCCAAAACCCGTGACAGGTTTCCTGTTGTACTCAGAGCTGAAAATGAATCCCTGGGTGCCATGGAGACTTGAAGTTCTCCCAAGAGCTTCTGCACTTTTACTTAAATAAAAATCCATTCAAGCAATATTTACTCAAGGATTTGCTTTCAGTCTTTTAAAATATATTTTATTAATTTATTCATATTACATCTCAATGGTTATCCCATCTCTTGTATCCTCCCATTCCTCCCTCCCTCCCGCTTTCCCCTTACTCCCCTCCCCTATGACTATGATTGAGGGGGACCTCCTCCCCCTGTATATGCTCATAGGGTATCAAGTCTCTTCTTGGTAGCCTGCTATCCTTCCTCTGAGTGCCACCAGGCCTCCCCATCCAGGGGATGTGGTCAAATGTGAGGCACCAGAGTTCGTGTGAAAGTCAGTCCCCACTCTTCACTCAACTGTGGAGAATGTCCTGTCCATTGGCTAGATCTGGGTAGGGGTTCGAAGTTTACTGCACGAACGGTATATACTCACTTATATCTGGACACTAGCCCAAGGAACATGTCCTATGAAAGTCTTCACTTACCAGGAAAGTGGGACAGGGGAGGACATCCTATTGAGACTCTAGGTGAGAGAAGCATGGGAGAATGGGAAAATAGAAGGATCCAGAGGGTCCTAGAAACCTACAAGAAGAACATTATGACAAACGGATCTGGGCCCATGGGTCCTGCTCAAACTATGACACCAGCCAAGGACAATACGTGCAGTAAAATTGCTTTCTTTCTTTTTAAAAAAATTATTAATTTATTCATATTACATCTGAATTGTTAGCCCATCCCTTGTATCCGCCCTCCCTATGTGTGTGACTGAGGGGGACCTCCTCTCCCTGTATATGCTCATAGGGTATTAAGTCTCTTCTTGGTAGCCTGCTATTCTTCCTCTGAGTGCCCCCAGTTCTCCCCATTCGGGGGACATGGTCATAAATGGGGCACCCGAGTTTGTATGAAAGTCAGACCTCCCTCTCCACTTAACAGTGGAGAATGTCCTGTCCATCGGCTAGGTCTGGGTAGGAGTTCGAAGTTTACTGCCTATATTTTCCTTAGCTGGTGCCATAGTTTGAGCAGGAAGGACCCCAGGACCCAGATCCACCCATCATAACGTTCTTCTTGCAGGATTCTTGGACCCTCTGGATCCTTCTATTTCCCCATTCTCCCATGCTTCTCTCATAAGCCCTCTTACCAATGGAATCAAGACAGATAGATGTCCAGATTATTTAAGACCCCATTTAAGCAGTAAACACTAAGAAGTAACATTTATGCCTTAGGTATGTTTCTAATTTAAAATGTGAATGTGTATTTCTTTGCAATATTCTGATGCAGGATCTAAGCCCACACAATCAATTTTTCTGGGTACAGTGCCCCCATAAATATCATAAAGTACACTTCTTTTTTTTTTT
Organism: Acomys russatus; assembly: GCF_903995435.1. Classification (NCBI taxonomy): domain Eukaryota; kingdom Metazoa; phylum Chordata; class Mammalia; order Rodentia; family Muridae; genus Acomys; species Acomys russatus. The sequence continues at coordinate 86,193,959 of NC_067169.1, read as the reverse complement.
CTTTTAACAACAGAGTAAAATCTATACTTATCTGTAAAGCATACTGAATGAAAAGCCCTAACTTTTATAATTTGGTATAACAATTTATAACAGTAGTATTGTTTTGTTTTGTTTTAAGACAGAGCTTCTCTGTGTTGTCCTGGAATCACTGTGTACACTAGGTTGGCCTTGAACTCACAGAAATCTGCCTGCTTCTGCCTCCCTGAGTGCTGGGATTAAAGGAATGTGCTATGATGCCTGGCCAACAGCAGTATTTTAATGGAATAAATTGCTGAAATTTTTATATCATTTAACTTAGTTTTCTCTATTAAGCAAATCATACATAAGATGAAACATAGATATAAAATATTTAGCATAAGCAGTAAATGGACACCCATGTGCTCACACCTCAAATAACACACAAATTCTTGGAAAGTTCTTGTGTCGGGAACTATGAAGAGTCTGAGAAGTGACACTCATTGAAAGTTGACACGGTTACCCTGTCACAGTTTCTGGATGCTGTCAAAATCAACTTAGTTGTTTATCTTTATTCCAATAGCACACTTTCATGGTGGAACATAATAAGACTTGAAAAAAAGGAGCTATGCTCCAACTTTGTTCTGTTTTGAGATTGTCAGCTAATCTAACTCACTTATTCTTCTATATAAATATAAATATTAATTCTCCCCTCCAGAAAAGCAAAGAAATCTACTGGCATTTTGACTAGTATTAGGATGAATCTATAGAAAACTTTGTGATAACTGATATCCTAGTAATGTTAAGTCTACCTTCTGACTCATATATTCAATATATCTCTACTTATTTAATTTTCCCAGCAATGATATAAATTTTTTGACTAATTGGATCTTATACATATCATATAAATCAACAGCTAAGAATTTAACATTTTGATGCTATGTTCAATAATAGCGCTTTGTTTTCCCTGTTTTATATCATTATTCATTGTTAATCTCAAAGTAAAAGCATTGACATTTTAACCTTTGAAATTTTATGTTAGCTATAGTTTTTGACTAATGCAACTTGTCAGGTTAGGAAAATTCCTATTTATTCCTGATACACTGAAAATTGCTGCCAAGAATAGATACTAGATGTTAGACTTTGTTAAATGATTTATGTATCTACTATGATTACATTCTTTCTCTTTCATGTGCCAGATGCTGAATTAGTTTGATAGTCATATTGGTAAACAAATCTTGCATTTGTTCTATCACTGTGTCTTATCATTTTATATATTGTTGGAAACAATTCATCAATATTTTGTTCAGAATTTTTTTTGTTCATTTTTTGTTTTTGTTTTTGTTTTTGTTTTGTTTTGTTTTGTTTTAGCTTTGGCTGTCCTGGACTCACTTTGTAGACCAGGCTGGCCTCGAACTCACACAATCTGCTGGCCTCTGCTTCCAAGTGCTGGGATTAAAAGCATGCGGCACCACGCCTGGCTTGTTCAGAATTTCTACACTTTGCCTCATGAAATACATTGATTTGTAATTTTCCTTTGTTGCAATGCTTTTGCGTATTTTTAGCATTGCAATACCACTGGTAAACACAATAAATTAAGAAGTATTTCTTTCTCTTCAATTTAGTGAAAAGTTCATTTAGAATTGATTTCATTTAATCTTTAAATTATTGGCAGAATTGATCAAAGTGATCAGTTGGCCTTACATTTTTTTCTAGGACAATTTGATTAGTTTAATTTCTGTTTCCTATTCTTTTCCTCTCTTCTTCTGTCTTCAAAGAAGGTCTTGCTATGTATTCCTAGCCTAGCCTCACATTTGTGAACCTTCTGCTTCTACGTTCCGAGGGCTGGTATTGTGGGCCTGAGACACCATGCATGGATAACTAAAATGTAATTTATATATTTTTTTTATTTCCTCTGGAATGGCATTTGGTAACGTGTGTCTTTTTAAATACATAGGTGTAAGTTTTGTGACTCTTGTTATTGACTTTCAATTTAATTTCCACTATTATTTTCTTTGCATTTGAAATTTATTCAGCTATCATGCGTATAGTTTTCTATCCTTTACTTTTCTGTTTTGAAACCTCAAATTAGACACTTTGCTATTCTGCAAATTTCCTATTTGTGATTTTGTTTGTAGAAAAGAAAGGGAATCTCATATACCTATGTAACAACTTGCATCTTTCTTTTAGCTCTTTTTTCCCCAGAAACAAGCATTTTTCATTTATTGAACAAGAACTTAACTGATATTATACAGAATAGTATCTCAAACACTCATCAACCAGGAGAGTCACAAAATTCATAACATATCCATAATTATAAGCATGACAGAGAGAAGGTCCTAACCATATGTAGAAAAAAGATTGTACATACAAAAAAAAAGATAAGTATATATTCTAATGTGTTTATATGAATAGAAAAAATATAAAATAGAGCCAAAATGTACAAAATTATCTTATACCCAGTGCTGGGGTCTATAGCTTATTTCTTTTAGCTCTTAAATGTAGAAAATGTTATAGTATTTTAATATTTTTATTAAATATTTTTTTAACAATTTCATTTGTGATTTGCTTTTTCTTCTTATTTTCGGTCTTGCTGTCTTGTTGCCTTGGAAGATATAATAGATACTTTTGTAGTCCATGCCAGATACAGTAAGTTGTATATTCTTTTTTATTGTAATTTTATTAATTTATTCAGATTACAACTCATTTGTTATTCCATTACGTGTCTCCTCCAATTCCTCCCTCCTTCCTGCCTTCACCCTATTCCCCTCCCCTAGGTCTATGACCAAAGGAGTCCTCCTCCCCCACTATATGGTCATAGGCTATCAAGTCTCATCTTGGTAGCTTCCTTATTCTTTCTTTTAAAATGTTGCATTCCTTCAAATGCTTTTGAACCACATGTTAGGGCATATATAGGTGAAGAATTTCATTTTATTGGCTATTGATTTTATGTGTTGTTAGAGAAGACCACATATGTGGATTTTTTGAACTAATTTTGTCTCATTATTGAAGCAAAACCTTCCAAGAACTTTGTCCAAAGAGCCAGTTGAGTGGAGAGTGGGGTCTGATTTTCACACGAACTCTGGTGCCACATATTTGACCACATTCCCTGAGGCTTGGAGGCACTCAGAGGAAGGATAGCAGGCTACCAAGAAGAGACTTGATACCCTATGAGCATATACAGGGGGAGGAGGTCCCCCTCAGTCATAGTCATAGGGGAGGGGAGTAAGGGGAAAATGGAAAGGAGGGAGGATTGGGAGGATACAAGGAATGGGATAGCAATTGAGATGTAATATGAATAAATTAATAATATATATGTGTATATATATATATATATATATATATATATATATATATATATTTAACAATGAGGTGTTGCTCTCTGATGGGTAAGAACATTCCTGCTCCTGGATAAATTTTAGGGACGGCTCAAGTCAATCTTGTCAAATAGTTCATTCCCCTATCTTAGGAAATTTAATCAGCATTCCCTAAGCAGTGAGAAATGGTTTGAAAATACAAAGAGTTCATTTCTATGCAGCTATCTCTGCTCTTATGCAATCCAGATGCCTGCGGTTCCTCAGACACACTCAGCTCAACCCTGTCAACTTCCTGAGTTTACAGGGCTACTCCTGATTTCCTTTCTTTGAAAATCAGGATGAATGTTCTGATTTCTAGGCAATAAGCTTCATGTTTTCCCATTTTTTAGGTGTCATCATTTTTCTTAATTGAAAAATATTTTAAAAAGCATTTTGTCCAAGATTTTCTTGTTTCTTTGAGAAGAAAAGTAAATCTATGTTACCTATGTTATCTTAGTTTACTTATCTTCACCACAATTAGAACTCTTTGCATTGTCTTTTAGTATCTGTTTAGATAAATCTACACTTTTCCCCTTAAATTCGTTAATATGAATTATATTGTTTTTTTCTCTTATGACAAATCAACTATGCCTTACTGTATTAACATTCCACTATATTGAGAATTTTAATATACTACCATAGTCTATGGATTTCTGTGTCTGTGTTCATTATAGTATTAGACTCTTCACTTTACATGTGGTTCTCCGGCTTCCATATAAAAAAATGCTCATCTTATAAAACATGTCCTCTTTTATTTTTCTAATCTTTTCAAAGAGTAACAATTTTTTCTCAAAATTTTAGTAGGACTCATCAATGAAACCATTTAGGACTTACATCTTCTTTGTGCAAAATTTGTAAGTATAAATTAAATTATTTTAATTGGTTTAAAATATTTTTATTACCTATCTCTTATGTAATCTGATTAAATCTTATGAATATTTTGTTTGTAGTATTTTTATTTCTATGGATTATATATATATATTTATAGTTCAAATCCTTTATGATTTCCTGGTCCTTACAGATACTTTAACATAATTTCTTACTTATTTCAATATAACAAAGGTATTATTTCTAAATCTGTACTTTAAATAGTTTATATATTACAAATATAACCCCAGAAGTCTTTTGTGATCATTTTTAACTGCCTTTGACAATTTTTACTGCTTCATATTTTATATAGTCAAGAACAATGCACTATTAATTATTTGTTCATTTAGAAATAATTGGGAAATGATTTATAGAATACATTTTAATTTTTTATTATTATATTTATTTTTAACATATACATTTATATTATTACACATAAATAAAATAAACTACATACAGTAGTAAGAACCACAAAACAATTAGGAATTGTATAACTCTTACACTCATAGTGATTTGGCTATCTGTATTTGGCAAACATGAAGTAAACGTCTTTCCTATCTTATTGAGTCTATAATTCTGAATGAAAATCAATATCCATCATATCTCATCTCTATTACCTTAAATCACCTATCTAGATCTAAAAATATCTTAACTCCTCACCAACTAAGCTTAACTGTAAGACTAAATTATCTGGTTTTCAATCCCATCAGAGACTTGAGAAGAAATAAAACTTAATTACCTGAGTGAACCAGAAGTGTGAGTTAGCAGCTTCCAAAATGAAAGAAAATGACAGGGACAGATTATTGCCTGAACAGTCGCCCAAAACTCTCAATAACACTGAAGCATCATCTTCAGCCTTCTGGACCAATATATCTGACAGACATATTTGTGAGGTAGGAACTATTGAGGATTTGGCAGAGTTTGGTTGTCATCTCTGCCTGCTTCCAAGATTGCCCATTTTAAGGCAGAATTATGTCTGTGGCAGAAATGAGGACATTTTGCCCAATGGCTTGTTTGCCACATTTGAAGCCATCTCCATAAGAAAGTTTTTTGATGCTCATCATCTTCTTTGAGGTAGGCTGAGTGTTGCCAGGAGTTAACCTGTCTCATTGTAAATGAATGTTTAAAACAATAAAAACATCTTTAAGTGCCATATTCTGTAGGTCTCTGAGATGTTTAAAGACCTTATCTAAATATTTTACCTTATATATCTACAGAATCATATCTACCTGTTAAACATAGGAAGAATAATCTTGTCATAAGAATAGACTAGTAATTGGCATGCCCATGATTTGATCAACTAACAATTAGCTTGTATTACTTATTATCCTAAGAAGCCTGCAAACCACTTTTAAGGTATTGGAAGTAAACTTTGTTTTATAGTTGAGTTGGATGGGAAAATTATGGCATATTAGGGTAGAAATATATATACTATATGTGAAGAATAATCTTAAATTTGAATTCTACACCAATGTACCAAAATTAACCTTATTTCGTATCAATACAGAATTACAAATAGGATGGAGCAGAAAAGAACGTCAACTAGTACAGCCACCTTGGAAATCTATCTGGTGTTATATCAGAAAATTGGGAATAGGGCTTCCTCAAGACCCAGTTATTCCACTCCTTGGAATGTACTCAGAAGATGCTCCAGCACACAATAAGAACATTTGCTCAACCATGTTCATAGCAGCCTTACTCATAAGAGCCAGAACATGGAAACAGCCTAAGTGTCCCTCAGTAGAAGAATGGATAAAGAAACTGTGGTACATATACACTATGGACTACTACTCAGCTATTAAAAACAAGGAATTCTCGAAATTTGTGGACAAATGGATTGAACTAGAAATGATCATAATGAGTGAGTTAACCCAGACGCAAAAAGAGTCAAATGGTATATACTCACTTATATCTGCATACTAGCCCAAGGGGCATGTCTCATGAATGTCTTCACTTATCAGGAAAGTGAGACAGAGGGGAGAACATCCTATTGGGCCTCTAGGTGAGAGAAGCATGGGAGAATGGGGAAATAGAAGGATTCAAAGGGTCCTAGAAATCTACAAGAAGAACATTATGATGGGCAGATCTGGGCCCAGGGGTCCTGCTCAAACTATGGCACCAGCCAAGGACAATAGGTGCAGTAAACTTTGAACCCCTACCCAGTTCTAGCCAATGGACAGGACATTCTCCACAGTTGAGTGGAAAGTGGGGTCTGACTTTCACACGAACTCTGGTGCCCCATATTTGACCATGTCCCCTGGATGGGGAGGCCTGGTGGCACTCAGAGGAAGGATAGCAGGCTACCAAGAAGAGACTTGATACCCTATGAACATATACAGGGGGTAAAGATCACCCTCAGTCACAGTCATAGGGGAAGGGAATAAGGGGAAAATGGGAGGGAGGGAGGAATGGGAGGATACAAGGGATGGGAAAACAATTGAGTTGTAATAGGAATAAATTAATAAAATATATTAAAAATAATATAAATGTAAATGTAAAAATAAAAATAAATAAATATAAGAAAATTGTGATGTTAAAAAATCTTTCCTCCACATAATAATCAAAACACTAAACTTACAGAACAAAGAATATTAAAAGCTGCAAGAGAAAAAGGCCAAGTTACATATAAAGGCAAACCTAGCAGAATTACACATTTTAATTTTTATGTATATAGGTGTTTTGCCTGCATGTGTGTCTGTAGACTTTTTGTTTGTTTGTTTGTTTGTTTTCCAACACAGGGTTTCTCTGTGTATCCCTGACTGCCCCAACACTCCATCTGTAGACCAGGCTGGCTTCAAACTCACAGATCTGCCTACCTCTGCCTCCTGAGTGCTGAGCTTTAAGGGTGTGCACCACCATGGCTCAACTGTTTACATTCTTTTTTAAATCAGTTTTATTTACTATTTTTATGTGTGAGTATTTTGCTCGCATGTATTAATCTGTACCACATGCATGCCTGATACGTGTAGAAGCCAGAAAAGGGTGTCTGATCCCGTGGGACTAGAGTAACAAATGGTTGTGCACACAATGTGGGTGCTAGGAATCCAACATGGGTCCTCTGCAAGAACAGCAATGGCTCTTAACCATCTCTCGAACATTTTAAAATTAATTTTGATTGATGTAAATTTACCCTTTTGAAGTGAATAATTTAATCGCAGTACATTGACAGTGGTGTTCAGTAGCATCTATCTAATTGATAAATATTTTTATTAACCTAAATTTACTACCATATCTCCTGAGCAATTAATTTTCTAATCCACCAATCTTTCTTCAGCATTACTGTTTACTACTTGTATATTTAACATGAATAGATTCATATACCATCTGACATTTTGTGCCTGGCTCCTTTCACTTACATAGGGGTTTTCAGAACAGACTATGTTACAGCATATGTCAGTATTTTGTTCACTTTTATAGCTGACTATCATTTTGTTCTGGGGATATATCATATCTTGTTGATCCATCCATTCATTAATATACATTTGGATTGTTTGTACCTGCTGGTTATTGTGTATAGGGTTATATATGCATTCATTTCTTTTTATGTAGATATATATTATCAGTTTCCACGGATAAAGTCTAACTAGTGGAATTACTGCATTATCAGGAGCAGTGAGTGCTTTTATTAACTGATGCATCGCTCTGGTCCCTTACTGACTGTTCACTTACCTATTTATCTAACAGTGTGGTCTCAGGGAAGACCCTCTGTCTCCAAATCCTAGTGCTAGTCATCTTCCCTAGATCTCTCTTCTTCCTCTCACTTGCTTAACATTTTTCCTTACTTAATAATTGGGGGGACAGCTTGAGACTTTTCTAAAAAGGCTAAACCATTTTATGTTCCCATCAGCAATGACAATGGTCATGAATTCCTTTTAGCCCCTCAACTCTTTTTATTTCCCATGAGTCATCTCTGTGATATCACATCTCATTACACTTGTGTATATGCATTTCTGTTAAGATGTGAGCATGTATTTATGTACCAGAAGACAAGCTTAAGTGTTATTCATTGGAAACCATCTGTATCTTCTATTTCTAGAAAGGGTCTCATTGGCCTGGAACTCCTTAAATAGGATAGGCTGGCTGGCCAGGGATTTCCAGGGATCAATGTGTTTCCTAACTCAGTACTGCGACATAAGCATGTAACTACAGTGCCTGGATTTTTCAAAAATTGTATTCTGGAGATAGAACTTGTTAGATGTTTTTGTTGTTGTTGTTTTGTTTGTTTGTTTGTTTGTTGTGCTTTCAAAGCAAACATCACTGACTGAGCTATCTCCTAAGTCCTCGCTATCATTTGACTTTATCTAATGATTAATTATGCATACCATCATTTCTTTTCCTTGTGCGTCCATATATCTTCTTGGTGAAATAAGTTTTCAAATACTTTTCATGATTTCGATTAAGTGTTTTGTCATTTTTCTATTGAGTTACTGAGGTCTTTCTTTATATATGTTTCATATTAGACACATTTAGCACATATGGTTTGTAAATATTTTCTCATATTTAATTGGTTTATCTTTTCATTTTTAAAAGCATCATTTAATGTACAAATAACTTTAATTTATGATGTCAAATTTATCTATTTTTTATTGTTCATGCTCTAAGCGTCATGTAAAGTTTTACGGTTTCCAGGGTTCAGTTCTAATACTTAGGTGATATCAATTTTGAATTAACTTGTATGTGATGTGAGATTGAAACAAAACTTATTCTTTTGTTTTTAATACCTAGTTGGGTCAGTGCTGACTATTAAATATAGCCCTCTCTGTTTATTGAGTACCAGTGGCACCTTTCACAAAAAGCTAGATATATGGGTTTAATTTGGGATTGTCGGTTTGATTATACTGAGTCAAAACATTTGTTCTTATGCTAGTACTATACACTTTTAATTTCTGTAGCTTTGTACTAAGATTTAAAGCTTGAGATTGTGAGTTTTCAAACATTTTTCTTCACTTTAAATAATACTTAAGCTAACTATGATCCTTTCAAAATCTGAAGACCAAAATTTCCCATTTATTCAAAAAGAAGCCAATGCAGTTTTGATATGTATTACACTGTATTTATTGACTGCTTCTCTTTGCATTATTATCTTAATAATATTATCTTCTGATTAATAAGTATGAATATATCTTTCCATTTACTAATCATTTTTCAATTTCTTAAATAATATTTTATAATTTTCGGTATTCACATCTTTAGTTTTCACATTATTTATATTTTTCTTAAATATTTGTTCTTCCATATTTTGTCCTTTCAGATGATGTTATACATCATTTTATTATGTCACTTTTCATCTTGTTCCTTGGTACTGTACAGCAACATACTGATTTGTGTGCTGATCATGTGTCATGCCAATTTTGTTGAAATTATTAACTCTAGTATCTTTGTAAAAATGAGGATTCTTTGTGGTTTTCTCAAAAGGATCACAATATCTACAAAGACTTCCTAGAATTCAATGAAAATGAAGGCACAGCATATTCAAACTTATGAGACACAATGAAAGCATTGCCAAGGGGAAAGTTCATAACACTAAGTGCCCATATAAAGAAATTGGAAAGTATTCATAATAGCATTTTTAAAGCACAACTGAAAGCTCTAGAATAAAAGGAAGGAAACACACCTATTAGGAGTAGAATGCAGGAAATAATAAAACTCAAGGCTGAAATCAATAACTTAGAAACAAAGAGCTGGTTCCTTGAGAAAATCAAGATGGACAAACCCTTAGCCAAACTAAACTAAAAGGAAAAGAGATCATATCCAAATTATCAAAATAGGAAATAAAGGGGGAAATAACAACAAACACTGAGAAAATCCAAAGAATCATTAGACCTTACTTCAAAAGCCTGGATTCCACAACGTTGAAAAAGCTAAAGGAAATTGACACTTTTGTTGATATATTTAACTTACCAAAGTTAAATCAAGATCAGGTAAACAGTTCAAACAGCTCTATAATCCCTAAGGAAATAAAAGCAGTCATCAAAAGTCTCCCAACAACAACAACAAAAGAGCTCAGGGACAGATGTTTCTAGTGTAGAATTCTACAAGACTTTCAAAAAAGAGCTAATACAAATACTTCTCAAATTATTCCACAAAATATAAACAGAAGAAACAACACCAAACTCTTTCCATGAAGTCATAGTCACCTTGATACCCTGATACCTAACCCACACAAAGACTCAACAAAGAAAGAAAATTTCAGACAAATTTTACTCATGAACATTGATGCAAAAATATTCAATAGAAAAACTCTCAAAGCGAATCCAAGAACACATCAAATACATCATTCACCATGATCAAGTAGGCTTCATCCTAGGGATACAGGAATTGTTCAACATATAGAAATCCATCAATGTAATTCATCATATAAACAAACTGAAAGAAAAATCACTTGATCATCCCATTAAATGCAGCAAAACACTTTGACAAAACTCTCAGACTCCTTCCTGATAAGTCTTGGAGACATCAGGGATACAAGGCCCATACATAAACACAATAAAGGCTACACAAAGCATTATAATAGCCAACATCAAGTTAAATGGAGAGAAACTCAAAGCAATTCACGTAAAATCAAGGCCATACAAGACTGCCACTCTCTCCATAGCTCCTTAATATAGTACTTGAAGTTCTAGCTAGAGCAGTAAAACAGCAAAGGAGACCAAGGGGATACAAATTGCAAAAGAAAAAGTCAAAGTATCCCTATTTGCAGATGATGTGATAGTTCTACCAGAGAACTCCTACAGGTAATACACCTTCAGCAAAGTGGCTAGATACAAAATTAATTCAAAAATATCAGTAGCAGTCCTGTGTACAAAAGACAAACAGGCTGAAAAAGAAATTAGGGAATCTACAGCCTTCACAATAGCTACAAATAATAAAATGTATCTTGGTATAACTCTAACCAGCAAGTGAAAGACTTGTATGAATAAAAACTTCAAGTCTCTGAAGAAAGAAATTAAAAAATATATCAGAAGATGAAAAGTTGACCCACGCGCATGATTAGGCAAGATTAACATAGTAAAAAATGGCCATCCCGGCAAAAGCAAAGTATAGATTCAATGCAATTCCGATCAAAATGCCAACAAAATTTTTCACAGACCTTAAAAGAGAAATTCTCAACTTCATATGAAAACCAAAAACCCAAGATTAGATAAAACAATCGTATACCAGAAAAGAGCTTCTGGGGGTATCTCCATCCCTGACTTCAAGCTGAACTACAAAGCAGCATTAATAAAAACAGCATGCTACTGGCATAGAAACAGACAGGTGGATCAATGGAATCAAATCAAAGAACCAGAAATAAACACACACCTATGGCTACTTCATTTTTGACAAAGAAGCCAAATCCATACAATAAATGGTGCTGGTCTAACCAGATGTCTACATGTGGAAAAATGCAAATAGATCTATATTTATCACCCTCAACAAAACTCAAGTCCAAATGGATCAAAGACCTCAACATAAATACATACACTAAATCTATTAGGTGGAAAAGTTGGAACCAGCCTTGAACTCATTGGTACAGGAGACAACTTCCTGAACAGAACACCAACAGCTCAGGGTCTAAGATCAACAATTAATAAATGGGATCTCATGAAACTGAAAAGCTTCTGTAAGGCAAAGGACACTGTGAACAGAACAAAATGGCAGCCTACAGATTGGGGAAACATCCTCACCACCCTACGTATGGCAAAGGGCTAATATCCAAAATAGGTAAAGGACTCAAGAAATTAAACACCAACAAACAAAATAATTCAATTTATATGGGGTACAGATCTAAACAGAGAAATCTCAACAGTGGAATAGTGAATGGTAGAGAAGTACTTAAAGAAATGCTCAATGTCGTTAGTTATCAGGGAAATGCAAATCGAAATGACCCTGGGACTCCATCTCACACCTGTCAGAATGGCTAAGACCTAAGACTCAAGTGGCTGCCACATGCTGGCAAGGATGTGGAGAAAGGGAAACACCTCACCATTGTTTGTGGGAATGCAAACTTATACAACCACTTTGGAAATCACTATGGCTTTTTCAAAAAAAATTAAAACAGCAATACTTCAAGACCCAGATTTACCACTTCTGGGCATATACCCAAAAGATTCTCCATCATACCACAAGGAAATTTGCTCAACTATGTTCATAGCAGCTTTATTCATAATAGCCAGAAACTGGAAACAACCTAGATGTCTCTCAACTGAACAATGGATAAAGAAACTGTGGTACATTTACACAATGGAATACTATTCAGCTATTAAAAAGCAGGAAATTAAGCACTTTGCAAGCAAGTGGATGGACTTAGAAAAGATTATCCTGAGTGTGATAACCCAGGCCAGAAAGACACACATGATATCTACTCAATTCTAAGCATATATTGGCCATATATTATAGGATAACCATACTACCACTCACAGATCCAAAGAAGCTAAGTAACAAAGAGCATCCAAGGATCAGATATGGGTAGAGTGGGGAGGTAAGGTTAGTGTGCTTGGCAAAAAAAGGGAAACAGAAGGTGGGGCATCACTGAGACAAGCTGGAGACCTGCACCAGAGTAGGCTACAGGGGGTATATGGAAATGTCTCTAGCTGAGCCTCCTAGCAGTGGAAGACAGGGAGACTAAGGTGTCCACCTTCTAGCCAGGAAGGACTTGTAGTGGTAGGAGGGGAATGCCAATCCACCTACAAAACCTTTGAACAAAAATTTACCCTGCTTACAAGATGTGCATAGGAATGTCCAACCAATGCCTGGCCCAACCTGAGACCCACTCATGGGAGAGAGCCAACGCCTGACACCATTAATGATACTATACCACGTTTACAGACAGGAACCTAACTTAACAGTCCTCTGAGATTGAATCAGATGCTGAGACTCATAGCCAAGCATTAGGCAAAGCTTTAGAGTCGTAAGAAAGACTGGGAAGGGAGGATAAAAGTGCCATAGAGGACAAGAATGCTGCAAGAAGGCCAGCAGAGTCAATTAACGTAGACCCATGGGGGCTTACATAGGTGGAAGCTCCAACCAAAGTTCCTTGAATATAATCATATTAAACAGCTTTTACTTAATCACCTTTGTTACATTATACTATCTAGAAATTTATTCATTTCAAAACAGTTTTCAATGTATTAGCATTGAGTATTTAACAATATTCTTTTATTATTCTTTTCTGTATCATTAGTAAAGTCACTTATTTGATTTTTTCTTACATTGTTCATTCAGCCAAGCTTTCATATAAATAATAATTTTGGTTTTGTAGTCATGGTCCTTTGCTTGTCATAATACTAAAATTAAATTACAGAATTGCAAGAAAAGGTTCAACGGGCTTAAAAATAGAGTGGGAGTAAATACAACTGAATCTTGATTTCTAATTACTGCTCTTAGTGATGTAATTCTAGCTTTAAAAAGATGCAACCCTTACTCAGGAGGCAGAGGCATGTGGATCACTGTGAGGGCGAGGCCAACCTGGTCTACAAAGAGAGTCCAAGACATCCAAGGCTACACAATGAAACCTTGCCTTGAAAAAAAACACAAAAACAAAAACAAAAAGATGCAACCCTTAGCTGAAAGCATTGACATGCTCATAGAATTTTAGAGAGATTGGAATGTGTAGTTTTTATTGCATGTCAAATTTTCTGTCTATGCAGGAGGAAAACAATTGTTTCAGATTTCTGTATAGCATTTTAAATGTGCTTTTCAATCTTTATGTTCAGAAATGTAGTTGTCTTTGTGTTTCTAGCAATGTGATACTGTGATGCTCTTTGTGTCTTCTCGGGAAAAACAAAAAGGAAAGCTATAGCTTTGGAGATTTGTGTTAAGTATTCAATAAATTTCCAAGTGCTAAACAATCTTAAGATTGTATATGCACATGAAAACTCTTGACTTATGAAATCTTTCCTACCTAAAGCTAATTCATACTGCCTATAAAATATTCTTTCAAAGATTCTATATTGACCACCACCTGGAAAATATGCTAACTTTTTATGGTTTTCATTTAGTCCCAATTAAAGACTGATAACTGCTACCCTAAAACTGAAAGTAGCTGCGTTGTGCATTTTTTATAAACATAAGTTAAGAAAATAAATTTAGAAAGATATAAGGAGAGACATTATTGAAATATACTTAATTAAATCTTCATGACTTTAAAGAGATATTATGCCACCCCCAGAGGCTTGCTAATAACATGAAAGATAGCCAACATTCTCATGCTCAACAGATGAACATTATTAGACATTGAGTTGATCATGCTGTTGAGTTTAAAGAATATGTGAAAGACCACAACCATTATCACCTGTGTTCTCAAAGATTCTCTACAAAGTTCTTTGGTTAGTGTTCTTTCTCATTTTGACAACAGATATTTTAAGTTCTTACAACTCTCTTCATGCTCTTAAGCACCCTCATCCCCAACCTATTTTAGATTGTATTGCTGTCTTTATCATAATTGAAAAGGATACAATTAAGTGTGAATGTCATCAACTTTCTGCCTTTGTGCTCTAATATTTTGAGCAAGAGTACTCATCATTTTCCTCATTCATCCATGAGAAAGTTTACTCCCTTCCAATTTAATTCTATATTTCTTCCTCAATGCTAATTTAGCCTATCCAAGACTTATACATCCACACAGCTAAGATCAACACATTCATATGTCTATACTTTCATTCCTTATCACTGCAATCTCAACCCTTGTTGCCTCTTCTATATGGGAACATACTCTCCCTCAAGTCCCATCAATGGTACCATCCTACATTTTTACCTCCGATCTTCAGTCCTCCTACAGATCCTTTTCCTCAGCTAATAAATGTATTTTCTCATTAAAAGGAAGGCACACTGTTCAACAACTACTCTTAAATTTTTGACATCTACAATTTCCCATGAATAAGAAATTTGTCAGATTATGGTAAATATATAATATGTCAAAGAAATTGTCTGCTTCTATTGATATGCTTCTGTGATTTCTGTTTTTAAAGCACTAATTTGGTGGGAAAAGGATGATGAAGATAAATTTGATCAAAGCACCACTATACATATATACCTACAGGTATAAACATGTATATATAAATACATATATATATATATGAAATTGTAGAAGTCTACATTTTAAAACATTGTACCTGAAAATATATATTTATTTATTCAATTCCCATTTACTCTTTTTTATTGATTTGTGGATAATCTTACCAAATGTCAGCAATCCATGTTCATAATGAAAATTATAAAACATTTTCAAAATATGAGTTTTACAAATATTCATAATCTCACTATAAAATATAAGTATTATTAAGTCTATGATGTCTTCTTTGTTTTTTGTATTTATAATATATGCACCTTTTATGTAAATATGTGTTATGCCATATATATATTTGTCATAGTCAGCTTCCAGGATGACATTTCAATGATGCCCATCTCCAGGCATTCACACTATTAGATAATTCCTGCCTAGACTATATCAAAAATTGGTTGTGTGACAAATATCATATGACATATATGATATCATGATCTTTATGAGATTAAGTTATGGAAAATGGTGGCCTTTCTTTACCTTGATATCTGTTATTCTTTGGATTCCTTGCTTTGGAAAAAACCAGCAGCTATGTTATTAGGATGTAAATTTAGACTAGTTCTTAATTCATGACAAGGAAAAGAGGTCTCTAATCAATAGCCACAGAGAATCTGAAGTCTATCAGCAGTCATCTGAATAAGCAAGAAGTAGATTCTTCAAAGTACATATTTAGCTAGGTGTGGCTAACATGATGTTGAAATCTCATGAAGAAATCTAACCTTGAAATACTCAACTAACACAAGCCCATATTCCTTACCTTCACAAACTATCTGAAATAATAAATACCTGTGTTTTAGCCTCTATGTTTCAATTCAATGTTGTACACAGCAATAGATAATAAAATAGTATTCTATGACTTTATTTTCTCATTATTACCTCAAGAATATATTTCTATCCCATAAATATAATCTCATATTGTAATTTTAGTTATTGGTTATATTTTATGGTAAAATAAGTATCACAAACTGCAAAGAATTTACTGTTGCACAATTAGGTTGCTTCTACATGCTTGCTGTTAAAATAATAATATAGTTACAAACAATATATCTGCCCATTAAACAATGTGTATTAATTAAATAATTTTAATAAATTCCTGGAAGTGGAATTGCTTCTTTAAAACCTATACTATTTTCAAACTTGTGTTTATGCAGTCAAATTGCCTTCACCAAAGGCTATATGAATTTATCTACCGATTCTGTATGTGTCTATTTCCATATTCCCATATAAGCATTAGGTTAGCTATTTTCTTTAACTGATTTTTTTTTATTAATTTATTCTTGTTACATCTCAATGTTTATCCCATCCCTTGTATCCTCCCATTCCTCCCCCCCCCCATTTTCCCATTATTCCCCTCCCCTATGACTGTTCCTGAGGGGGATTACGTCCCCCTATATATTCTCATAGGGTATCAAGTCTCTTCTTGGCTACTTGCTGTCCTTCCTCTGAGTGCCACCAGGTCTCCCCCTCCAGGGGACATGGTCAAATGTGAGGCACCAGAGTACGTGAGAAAGTCATATCACACTCTCCACTCAACTGTGGAGAATATTCTGACCATTGGCTAGATCTGGGAAGGGGTTTAAAGTTTACCTCCTGTATTGTCCTTGGCTGGTGCCTTAGTTTGAGCGGGACCCCTGGGCCCAAATCTGCCTATCATATTGTTCTACTTGTAGATTTCTAGGACCCTCTGGATCCTTTTATTTTGCTGTTCTCCCATGCGTCTCTCATTTAGAGTCCCAATAGGATGCCTTCCCCTCTGTCCCAGTTTCCTGGTAAGTGAAGGCTTTTGTGGGACATGCCCCTTGGGCTAATATGCAGATATAAATGAGTATATACCATTTGATTCTTTCTGCTTCTGCGTTAACTCACTCATTATGATCATTTCTAGCTCAATCCATTTATCCACAAATTTCGGGAATTCCTTGTTTTTAATAGCTGAGTAGTATTCCATAGTGTATATGTACCACAGTTTCTTTATCCACTCTTCTACTGAGGGACACTTAGGCTGTTTCCATGTTCTGGCTATTATGAATAAGGCTGCTATGAACATGGTTGAGCAAATTTTCTTGTTGTGTGCTGGAGCATCTTCTGGGTATATTCCAAGGAGTGGAATAGCTGGGTCTTGAGGAAGCCCTATTCCCATTTTTCTGAGATAGCACCAGATAGATTTCCAAAGTGGCTGTACTAGTTTGCATTCCCACCAGCAATGAAGGAGTGTTCCTCTCTCCCCACATCCTCACCAGCATGTGGTGTCACTTGAGTTTTTTATCTTAGCCATTCTGATGGGTGTAAGATGGAATCTCAGAGTTGTTTTTCAAATTAAATTTCTTTTATTACAAGTGCAATTTAAACACCCTGTATAACATTACTAGTCATTTTCAATTGTTTTCTTCTGATTTTTCTTCTTTTTTTTTTTTCCTTTTTGAGACAGAGTTACTCTGTGTAGCCTTGGCTGTCCTGAACTTGCTTTATAGACCAGGCTAGCCTCAAACTCGCAGAGATTCACCTACCTCTGCTTCATGAGTGCTCTTTGCACATTACTTGTTTATACTTCCTATAAATTTCCTTATTAAATATCATTTTGTAGGTTTATAAAACTTTATCATGTGTTAAGTAGATTTAATATCATTTCTGGCCCATATGTTATAAATATTTTCTTAAGTTTCATAATTTTCCTTTTTAATGAGTTTCTTAATTTATTTTTAATTTATGTAATTAAATATGTGTGATACACTATGATTTAATTTTTCAGGTAAGTAAAACTCTGAAATTGTCTTCTGTGAAGCTTTGTAACATTTTTCTTTATCTGATCTCTATGCACTTAAAAATACATTTTAATTAAAGTAGAATTACATCACTTTACTCATTTATTTTTAGTCCTTCCAATCCCTCCAAGTACCCTCCCTCCAACCTCTCTCATGTCCTCCATTCTTATATTGATAGCTTCTTTTTCTTTAGTATTGTCACACACACACACATTTATGTATATGTATGCACAAATATATAAATACAACATGTGGCATCCTTTTTGTTGTGTGTGTGTGTATGTGCCACTTTTAATCTTAGCTATTTTTGTTCTCATATCTCACATATTATCACTAGGTTTTGCTCCTATTATATTGAGCAAACATTGCCTGATTTATCACTCCCTCAAACACAAGTAACACAGCACAGATTGAGGGAAAGATAAGGAAATTAACATAGAAATCTGCCTCGAATAATAATAAAATGCCTACTACAATAAAACTCATAATTGAGCAGCCACTCACATTGCAAACTTTAAAACAGTGTCAAAGGCAATCCATTTGCTTATGCTGCAATACTGGACTCTTATTAGCTCTAAAAGGTATTAGTTTTCCTGAGATTCGGAGATAGACGATAGTATTATATTAAATGGCTATTTCTTTCTCATCCTTTTGAATAAACATGCCTCTTAGTTAATTTTCTTGTATTCAGGCATTGTCTAAGACTTTCATAATGATGTTGGCAACAGTGGAGATTAGAATTAATCCTGTCTGGTTCCTGATTTTAATAAATATTCTTTGTATCACCATCATTATAATAGTTTGTTACCATTATTTTTCATATAATGGTAGTATTTCTTTACTGTAGTTAAATACTTTTATCTGATTGAATGTTAACTTTTCCTTAAGTACCTTTTTGCTATCTATCAATCAAAGTAATCCTGTAAGTTTTTCTTTGAACTATTACCATAATTAATTTCATTAAATTACTTTGTGACTGAGATATAGGTGAAATGAGTGAATAAGATTCTTCAGAGATTGCTTCCTGGAAGAAACATAAATTTTACTAACTATCCACATATGAAAACTTCTTCATAAGTATTAAAACAACAATGTAACACAGCTGTATGGTACAAAAATAAAATATATGTACTGGAAGAGATAGGAAGGAAAGCATTATATTATTTGAGTTATCATTCTCTCAGCTTTGGGAAGTACAGGGTAGATAAAGGTATAGTTTGATTGAGGAAAAGAGGGAGAAATGATCACAGAGTTTTGCCTTGAGCACTAACAAAAATCTCATTACAATAAAAACTCAGAAATGAGCTTGTATCCATTTCCTAAACTATAAGCTAATATCATAGGCCAAGTGTCTGGGCTTCAGAATGTACAGTGGAGAAGATCCTTTGAGTTGACTTCAGCTGCCCTTGGCACCACAAAGACCTCAATAGCAGTCCATCCCCTAGAGGTTTCAGGCTAACCTTGGTGCCATGCCAGACCGAGTAGTCCTTTAGACCCTGCACAATGGGCACATGTTTCATCCTAGCCTGCAGGGCTACAGGCTTTAAATTCACATCAGAAGACCCAACCAATAAATGTAATTATGGATCATGGTCCAATCAGCAAATGACTTAAAAATAAGCATACTGCCTAAAATTAAATTTTAAAAAGAATATGCTGAAAATAGCAAGAGAAAACAGAATATAAGAGATTTAATATGGGTAGTAGTTATTTCTTAGCAGAACACTTATAATCCAAGAGAAAGTAAAAGGATAGTCTAAGTTCTGAAGGAAAAAAATGTTTCCAGAGATGAATACTATCCCCACCAAAGCATGTCTATGGGGGGAAAAAAACTGAGGGATTTTATCACCAGGCTTATACTATAAAGGCATAACAGAATCAGAATCTTTAAAACTGAAAGAAAATAATGCTATTGAAAATATATAAAAATATAAAACACACTAGTAAAAATAAGCACTCAGATTTAGAATGGTTAAAAACTATAATGGTGGTGTGTACAAACCATTTATGTTTTTAGTGTGAAGGCCCAAAGATTTTTTTTTAACTGTCTATAATAATTTGCCAAAAAGTATGTAAGGTTAAATACATTAACTTTTTCAGACATCCTTATTGTTATTTTTCCCCATCTCTCCTTCCTCTGCATTTAGCAACTATCTTACTCAGCTATAAAGCCTATGAAACACTCAACAACCAGTATCTTATGATAACCTTAACCAGCATAATCCCTAACTGCATTCTAAATATTTGTCCTTATACCTATAGACAAGTAAAGTACTCACACCTCATCGAGAAACCTTCTATTTTCAACAGATGGAGACCATTCAACTAAAAATGTTGAAACTGGGAAAAATAGTTTTTCCTATGGCAAAATACACAAATTGGTTATCCAATACTAAATGGACAGCCCTGAATACATACATATGAGTAACATTATACAGACTAAGCATGTTATATTTAGGAATACACACACACACACACACACACACACACACACACACACACACATGTATATATAACAACTAATGAAAAAAAGATGCCATAAATATCAAAGAGAGCGAGGAGAGGTTCATGGAAAGGGTTGAAGAGAGGGGAGAGAAAAAATGCTGTAATTAAATTGTCTCAAAAAATGAAGTATTAAAAAGGAAGTAAATTGTGATGTTTAAATTCAAACTGGAGAGAGTGCAATGAAAGTGTTGTTATCTCTTCTTTTCAATAGCACTTAAATTTTATTGGTTTAAAGTAATCAACTATATCATTTTTGTAATTCTCACAGTAATTATAAGGTGAAAACAAATCATAGAAAAGCAAAGACAAATAAGGAATAAAAGCATACCAATGGATAAAAGTACTTCATTCCAAATGAAGATAGCAATGAAAGAAAAATAAAGAATCTTCATTCTAGAAAACAATGAGCAAATTGCCAGCAGTAAGTCCTTTCATATAAGTAAATATTTGAATGTAAATAAACTCTATAATTAAAAGAGGATGTGGTAGAGTAGAAAAATAAAGAATTCAGCTAAGCATTGCCTACCAGACTTCCTTCACAAGTAGAGACAGACATGGATGGAAAGTTAAGTGATGGAAAATATATTTTATGAAAATGGAAACCAAAACAAGAAGGTGTAGAAATACCTATATTAAAACAGACTCACCAAGAACAATGTAGAGATTGCCAAGGACTTGTTCAAAAGAGTTTTCAATTTTGACCGAGAACTCTGACATTTGTACATAAATAAGAAGATGGGGATATTTAAAATCATGTTTTTCTTTTCAGAAATAAAAAAACAGACATTAAGTAAAAAACTAATCTTATAAATGAATATAATTTAAGGTATCAAACTCAGTAAAATGAAATAACACTTCCTAATACATAGTAGAATGCCTAAATAGATAAAACAACTCTTAATAGTTTAGGAGGGAGAGATAGACATCCATATAATAATCACTGGGGATGTCAATAGACATAGTTTTAAGGTACAAAACTGATAAGGAAATATTGGCTTTAAACTCTACTTCAGTGATGCCAATGTAGAACGCTACCCCCTCAAGTTTACATGAAACATTGCCCAGAACAAATTATATGGTAGGCCATAATATGTGAACAGGTTTAAGAAAACTTAAAAAGTATTAGCTATATTTTCTGACCACAACTGCATAAAACTATACATTTACAGGAAGAACTTAGAAAATTTCCAAAATCTATATAAACTAAACAACGTATTTCTGGACAATTGATGACTCATTGAAGAAACTGAAAAGTAGATTAAAAGACAAACAAATTGTATAGAGAATTACTTGTTTGAAAGTTTTACACTAACAAAAATGTCAATCTCAAACATACTGATGCATTTTTATTCAGGTAAACCTGCCTGGGTTGAAAACAGCGAAGCAGAAAATGAACAGACCAACAAGCAAGATTTAATCACTAATAAAATAATGTCCTGTCAAAGAAAAGCTGGGTGTGTGACAGTTTTACTGCTGAATTATATCAAACATTTAAAGAATTTGTGTCAATGTCTCAAACTCTCAAAAAATGAAAGAGAAAAAAAAATAACATCGAACTCATTCCATATGGCTACCTTTGCATGGCTCTGATAACAAAAGCATGACTAGATAATTAAAAACATAATAACATCTTTGGTGAAAATAGATGCAAGAAATCTTCAACTAGTGCATTCAATGGTGAGGCTGTCAGGTTTGAATGAATACCTCAAAACCTGTGATGGAACAAGTGGTCCTGTTTAAAATCAGTGATTCAGAAAGTAAAACAAAAATACATGAGTGTGGGAAATGGACTTGCAGAAAGGAGAGCAGTTGACAAGGGTGGGAGGGAAATAAGATGAGGTGGGGTGAGACTAAATAGAACATACTAGATAGATTCATGAAATGGGCAAGGAATAAATCAATAACAAATCAATAAACAAAACTCTAAAACAAACATGCAACCCAGACCACAGATAGCCAAAGCAATCCTGAAACAATTACCATAGACTTCAAGCTGTATTATGGAGCCATAGTAATAAAAACACCTTGATATTGGCACAAAAACTAACACAATCAGTGAAACAAAATGGAAGGTCCAAACTTCTGTGAGCATAAGGACAACTAGTTGGTATTTTACAAAGATGCCAAAAATACGTAGTGGAAGAAAGGTAGCATCTTTAACAGGTGGCTGGAAAACAGGATGCACGCTCATGGGATGAACTATATAGAGTTGAAGAAAAAGGGTGATGAGACAGAAGCACAGCATCAGGACCTGGTGGTAGAGAGGTGATTGTAGAAATTTCAACTACCTAGGGAGAATAAATTCTAGACATATATTATACAGCATGGGGACTATAGTTAACAGTACACTGTATTCTTAATAATTCTTATTAGAGAGTACATTTTAAATGTTCCCAATAGAAAATTATAACTGTGGGATTCCAATCAGTCCACAGTGTGTGTAGATTTACATTCCCAAAATGTCATGTTATTCATAATGAATTCAATTTTATGTGTAAATTTCAAAAATTAAAAATAAAAGATCCCCTAGAAAACCAGCTGTGCATTCTTGAACTGAGTCCTTCTGGGTCAGGAAATAGTATTCTTACCATCACTCCTCTATTCATTTGTGTGGCATATTACTCAACATTTTGAATCATATTCATATGTGGTTTTCCTTTTGGTTCTATCTTTGTCATATACAATTTTCAGAATGAGTCATGTTGGAAAATGAGAAGCATCCTTTATTTATGAAAAATCTAAAATCTCACAGAAAGTGTCTGTACTGTAAATGTTCAGAAAAAAATTCACTTATTTAAACTTTAAAAGTATCATTTCTACAGTTTTATGGTTGGAAGATTTGATAGTTATTTAACAACTCTAAGTGTTGTTTTGTCTTTTGCCAGGTTCCTTCTTGTACTGTGGTTCAGGCTGCCCCGGAATTCTCAATACTCCCGCTTTGGCCTCTGGAGTGTTGGGATTTCAGAATGTCCAGCAAATCCAGGAATTTTATAGTTGGTAATGTTCTATCTTCCTTGACTTGTTTTCTTCTTATAATTTTCAAAGAAATTTTGGTCTATTACACTTTCATTTTCTGTCACTCTATTTAAATCTGCATATACGGTTCATACAGGAGACAGACTGGTTATTTGCACTGCAAGATCTAAAATCAGTCTACCTAGGTTTGAATTCTTTCTTTGACAACATATTAAGTTCCCAGAAATTCCCAATTTAAAATAAAACCAACTTCAGCAATTTCTTCACTGTACTGCTGCAATGATAAAGGTAGTTAATTCTACAAATGTGCAGAATAAAATAGTCTTTAAAATATATTTAGCCTTCAATTATATTTTTTCCTAGGTCTGCCATACAAAACACAGAAAAGTGGAATACTTAAAGCCACTTAGACTTATTCTCTGTTTTGTAGTCTTAAGAGCATAGAAGGCCATGCTCCCCTGAAAAAGCTTTGGAAAATCAAGGGGGGAAAGTTAATTTTTCCTCTTGCATCCCCTAGAGCCTCCTGGCATTTCATATGTATCAGCATAACTCCACTTTCTATCATCCTCTTTAGATGGTCTTTGTCCATATTACTCTGTATTTATGTTCCTCTGGATTTGTAATGACATTGTCATTGTATTTTGGATCCATCCTAATCCAGAATGACCCCATCTTAGCATAATTATATCTGTAAAGATTATGTTTTCAATAAGGTCGTATTCTGAGATCATAAGTGGACATTACTATTTAGTAAGCTTTGTATCACACACTCCTAATGCATGATCTTTCCTTCTTAGTTTTTCTTCTTATATTATCAATTACTGTGACCATGAATTTGTCACTTAAGCTTCTTTTTGAAAACTGGCCTGTATTTATTTCTGTCTCCCTGTGCCTTTCTTTTTCATTTCATTTTTGTCTTTGATATATAAAACTGTCTTTTCTTCCTGTTTTTTTTAATGCTTCTGTATCTACCTTCATGATTTATTTTTTTTTAATTTGGCAAAAAATATCTGAATTTGTTTTTAATTAAGCACTATTTATTCATTAAATTTGATGTGCCTTGTGCATCATTCTTTTTTAACACATTTTTACTGAAAGATAAAATAATTCATATTACATCTCATTTTCTATCTCATCCCATACATCCTCCCATTCCTCCCTCCCTCCCACTTTCACCCCAATCCCCCTTCCCTATGACTGTGACCAAGGGGGAACTCCTCCCCCTGAATATGGTGCTAGGGTATCAAGTTTCTTCTTGGTAGTCTGCTATCCTTCCTCCAAGTGCCATTGGGCCTCCCCAACAAAGGGACATGGCCAAATATGGGGCACCAGAGATCCTGTGAGAATCAGTCCCCAGTCTCCACTTAACTGTGGAGAATGTTCTGTCCCTTGGTTAGATCTGGGTAGGGATTTGATGATGGTTGCATGTTTTGTCCTTGGTTGGTGCCTTTGATCAAGCATCATTCTTATCAAAATAACAGATCATTGAAGTTTTGACTTTTGTCTTTGGCTCCAAATTATTTAACATGATATGTTTTTTCTGTGTTGTACATTGTTTGATTTGGTTATTTACACATTTTTACCATGGTTTTTAACATATGGTCATGATCATATATTATGAGATATGGGCCTAAATTCCTAGTTTATGATATATTTTCTTCTGTGCTCTTAATGATACTGTACTTTTAAATATTTTGTGAACATTTAGTTAATCCGCTAATCTTGCAGTGTACAAATGTACAGACATAGGTATTTTCATAGAGTTAAATAAAATAATTATTAAATTGACATGTTTCTTTCCACCTTTTTGAGTATTTATAGTACAGAAACTGCTACTTGTAAAGCCAGCAAGCTATCTTATTTTATTCTTAATAACAGAGACTTTCCTGGCTATTAAATGGGTTTGTTGCAATTCAACATAAGATAGTACATCCCCAGCCTCCCTCATGGCTACCATTTAACTAGATTCTGGCTGCTGTGATATATATGGGTCTGGAACTGGCAGCTCATTTTCTTCTTGCTCCTACTAGAGTATAGATTTGATTGGTTAGAATTGGAAAAAGCATGTTCAGACTATAAAATGCTACAGATGATTCTCAATTTATATGGGATTTATGACTGTATAAACCATCATAAATTGAAAATACTGTAAGTAAAAAATTTATTTAATACAGCCTACATACAATCATAACACCATAGCCCACTATAAAGTGTCTACCAGTTCCTCTCATGCTCACACAGCTGAGAGGTACTTGTGGTTTCCTGTCAGTCCTAATTTCACTTGGGGCCCCAAAATCAAACTTTCAAGTACACGGCAGTCTTTTAATGTTCACACTATTGCACTGAAATTGTCCTTGTTAATGTCCTGTTGTTGCTAAATTCCAAGGTATGGTTTTCAATCATTATAAAACTTAGTCTTTCTATAACATTTCACACTCTTGTTTTACAAGATACAATTTTCTTCTGGCATTCTTCCAGAAGATCAAAGGCATATTTCTGACTTCTAAGCTGAATGTTCCACAGATACATCAAAACTGAATAGATCTTGTGCCCCTTAAACCTGCTTTCCTTAGTTAATGTTTATATAGCCTAGCTTGATAACATCCTTCCTCTTTCTTCCTCCTTAACTATTAGCTATCAATTATTAGCTATCACAGATATCTCCTAAATTGTGTCCTAGGTAATATATTAGTTCAGATACCGCACTGACTTTTTTCCAGTGCTAGAGTGGAGACCCAGTACATGCTAGGCAGGAACTTAAGCACCGAGTTACAGGCATCCATTGCATTGATATTGCTTGGACTATTCCAACAACTTCTACTTTGCCTCTAATCCCTCCTTTATCTTTTCTAAAGCTATCCATTTGAAACACATTTGATCACATACCCACTTTGCTTCAAAATCTCCTTTGATTCTTTATTGTTAAACTTCTTTCTACCTTCCTGGAAGAAAGACTTTATGAATCTCAAACCTACCACACCTTTTCCACATAATACCTATACTCTTAAGAACAGTAGATTTCTCTTACCACTAGAAAACATACCAGATGCATGCATTTTCACAGCTTCATTGGCTGACACTTGTTTTCTTTGAATAGAGTATCTCCCTTACATTTCTTATGGCACACTCATATTCATCAGATAAATGCCAGTTAAATATCACCTCTTTTGTGAAAGTACCCCTGACTCTCACAGTTAAAAATCAATCACTATTAATTAATTAATTAATTAGTTAATTAATAAAACTGGCCCAGCTTGAGACTCATACCATGAGAAAGAGCTCACCCCTGACACTATTAATAATATTCTTCTATACTAGCAGAGAGGAATGTGGCATAACTGTAATCTGAGAGGTTTCATGCATCAACTGATGGAAACAGACACATAAACCCACAGCCAAACATTAATGAGAGCTTGGGGAATCCAGTGGTAGAAGGGGAGAAAGGATTGAAGGAGCCAAAAGGGTCAAGGAAACCACAAGAAAACCTACACAATCAACTATCCTGGGTCCATAAGGGCTCACAGAGACTGAAGAGCCATCCAGAGAGCATGTGTAGAAAAGACCTAGGCCCTCTGCATGTATTTTACAGTTGTGCAGCTTGGTCTTCATGTGGAACTCCTAACAGCAGGAACAGGGGTTGTTTCTGACTCTGTTTCCTGGCCTTGGATCTCTTTCCCCTAACAGGGCTGCCTTGTCTAGATTCAGTAGGAGAAGTTGTGCCTAGTCCAACTGAAACTTGATGTGCCAAGGTAGGTTGATATCCATTGGAGGCTTTACCTTTTTTTTTTTTTTTTTTTTTTTTTTAGAAAAAAGAGAGAACAGGAGAAGAGAGAAGAGAGGTGGGAAGAAGGGACTGGGAGGAGAGGATGGAGGGGAAGCTGTGATGTAAAGATAATTAATTAATTAATAAAGTCACTGGCACCGAAAGCACAGGTACTAAGATCAACAATTAATAAATGGAGCCTTATGAAATTAAAAAGTTTCTGTAAAGGAAAGGACACTGTCAATAGGACAAAATGACAGCCTATAGAATGGAAAAAGATCTTCACCAACCCCACATCTGACAGAGGGCTAATTTCCAAAATATATAAAGAACTCAAGAAACTAGACATAAACAAACCAAATAATCCAACCAATATAAACAGAATTCTTGAAAAAGGAAGCACAAATGGCCAAGAAAGACTTAAACACCCTTAGGCAACAGAGAAATGCAAAACAAAATTACTTTAAGATTCCATCCGACACCCATTAGAATGGCTAAAAAAGTCTCAAGTGACAGCACATGCTGGTGAGGATGTGGAGAAAGGGGAGCATTCTTCCATTGTTGGTGGGAGTGCAAACTTGTACAGCTACTTTGGAAATTAATATGGCACTTTTTCAAAAAATTGGGAATATCCCTACATCAAGACCCAGCTTTACCACTCCTGGGTATGTACTCAAATAACATTCCATCCTACCACAAGGATACTTGCTCAAGTATGTTCATAGCAGCTTTATTCATAGCAGCCAGTATCTGGAAACAACATAGATGTCCCTCAACCAAATAACATACAAAGAAAATATGGTATATTTACATAATGGAATATTATTCAGCTATTAAAAACAAGGATATTATGAAATTTTCAGGCAAATAAGATGGAATTAGAAAACATCATCTTGAGTGAAGTAAGCCAGACCCAGAAAGACACACATGGTATGTACTCACTCATATATGGGTATTTTCTGTAAAGTAAAGGATAACCACACTACAATTTGTAAACTCAGAGAGGTTAAACAACAAGAAGAGCTCAAGAGGGCAATATGGATCTCCCTGGGAGAGAAATAGAATAGATTTGACAGGTAGTGTAGGAATGGGTGGGAATGGGACGGATCTGTGAGGTGATGGGAAGAATAGAGGGAGAGAGTAGTGGGAGAGATAACTGAAATTGAAGGACATTTTGAAGACGAGGTAGAAACCTAATGCAATGAAAATTCCCTGGAATCTATGAGAGTAAGCCTAGCTAAGGCTTCTAGTAACAGTGGGAAATGGAACCTGAACCAATCATCTTCTGTGACTAGACAAGGCTTCCAGTAGAAGGACTGGGACACCAACTCAGCAACAAAACTTTAGACCTACAGTTTGTCCTGAATGCAAGATATGCTGGTAGAAAGGTGGCACAGAACTTGTGGGAGTGTCCAACCAATGAATTGTTAAACTTGAGACCCTTGCATTTAGACAAAGCCCAGGCTTAACACTACCTAGTGGGGCAGGAACCAGAGGCTGAATAGCCCAGACACCCAGAATAGAAGCAAAAAATGATTGGCAAAAAAAGAAAGTCGGTAACAAGAGGGAGGATCCAAGATGACAGCGAGCAGTGTGGACCGTGTTTGACGGCTCCAGTGAACAATTCAGGGAATTACACAGATTTCTGAGCCAGGAACACCAAGGTCCCCACACCACAGCAGCGGGAGTGCTCCACGGTTCAGAGGGACCAGGGTGCGGAGGACCTGCGTGCCCCTGCACACGGGAGGAGTGCGGATTTTCTCGGATGGGAGCAGCAGCGGCAGAGGCAGCAACAACAGCGGTGGCACCAGCAGCACCAGCGTCAGCAGTGGCAGTGGCTGAGGTATGCAGCTCTGAGCCTTCTGGTGGAGGCGACTAGTGTGGTGGCCAGTGGGAGTTGCTGCGGGAGAGGGGACACTGGAGGGATTTGGGTCACATGGTGCCTTGTGACCCAAACTGGACTCGGCGGACAGTTCAGCCCCAGAGTCCTGGGTTCAGCTCAGTGCGTAGTGCTGTGGAGATGCTGTCTCAGCGCAGCAAGCAATTCTGCCCTAGGCACTAGCTCAACTCAGCCACAGCTCCCCTGCTGTAACACAGGCTGAGCAGAGAACTCAGTTTCACCCTAGGCACCAACTCAGCGCAGCCACAGTTCCCTGCTGTGACGCAGGCTAGGCAGAGCACTCAAATCCACCCTAGGCACCAGCTCAGCGCAGCCGCAGTTGTCCAGCTGTGATGCAGGCTGGGCTGAGCACTGAGCTCCACCAGAGGCACTAGCTCACATCAACAAGCAGTTCTGCCCAAGACACAGCTCAGCAGGCTGAGGTCAGCACACAGATTCAGCCCAGAGGCCCTAGCTGATCTTGCCAGGCAGATTGGGCCCAGAGACTCTAGTTGAGCTGTGCGCACAGGCTTAGCGGCTCCAAGACTCTGGCTGGACTATCCACGCAGTATAGGCCCGAAGTCCCGGGCTGAATTCAGTGTGCAGTGTGAGTCCAGAGTCCCTGGCTGAGCTCGGTACACAATTCCTCCCCGGAAACTCGGGTGGAGCTCGGCGTGCAGTTTGGGGCCTGAGTCCTTAACTGTGCTTGGCAGACAGATTGGGCCCAGAGACTCTAGCGGAGCTTTTGGCAAAGTCCTGGCTCTAAGACTCTGGTTGGACACAGTGTGCAGTTTGAATCCAGAATTCCTGGCTGAGCGTGGCGGACAGTTCAGGCCCTGAGTCAATAACTGACCACAGCACGCACTTGGGGCCAAAAGCCCCTAGCTGAGCTTGGTGTGCAGTGCCAGCCCCCCAAAATTCTGGCTGGACCCTGTGTGCATTTTGTGCCCAGAATCCCTAGTTGAGCTCGGCAGACAGTTCAGGCCCTGAGAATCTAGCTGAGCTCGGCGCGTGGTTCAGGCCCAGTGTCCCTGGCTGGACTTGGCAGGGAACCCAGAAGGCTGTGGATACCTTGGCCTGACCCAACGCTCATTCAGAGACCCAGAACGATTGCAGGACCCACAGCACAGGGGAGCTGAGGATCACTGGCTGTGAGAGACCAAAACGACAGAGCTAACCTCCTACCATCCACACCAGTGAAGTATCAGAGCTTCCAGCCTATGGAAATCATGAGAAAACAAATGAATCTATCATCAGACTTCCTCCATCCAACTCTGGAAGCTACCCGACAAAAACAAAGATGGCAAGACGTCTAAAGGACAGCATAAAAGCATACGCAAAAACCCCCAAAACAACATGGCATCTCCAGTTTCCAGCTATCCCAAAGAAAACAACCCAGAGGACTCAAATACAAAGAAAATACAAGAAAATGACCTCAAATCCTTAGTAATGAGGATATTAATAGAGTAAGCAAATATAATTCATAATCAAATGCAGAAGGACGCAGCCAAACAGGTGAGAGACATAAAAGAAGCACATAGAGTGGAACTGGAAAATTTCAGGAAAATGCAAACAACCAGATGAAAGAAATCAAAAAATCAGTTCAAGATCTGAAGACGAAAATGGATTCAATGATAAACACACAGACAGAAGAAAAACGAGAATGTGAGACCTCAGAGAAGAAGGTGAGCAACACAGAGGTGAGCTTTTCTAACAGAATCCAAGAGACGGAAGAATGAATCTCAGGTCTAGAAGATACAATCACAGATCTTGAAGCAACCATTAAGGAAATTGCATAATCTGTAAAACTCCTGACACAAAACATCCAAGAAATTAAGGACACCATGAAAAAAAGAAATCTGAGGAAAATAGGCATTGAAGAAAGAGAAGATATCAGTCTCCAAGGCCCAGAAACTATTCTCAATAAAATCATAGAAGAAAATTTCCCCAATCTAAAGAAAGAGATGCCTATAAACATACAAGAGGCCTACAGAACACCAAATAGAATTGACCAGAAAAGAAAAACTGCCCGTCACATAATAATCAAAACACAAAACATACAGAACAAAGAAAGAATATTAAAAGCTGCAAGGGAAAAGGGCCAAATAACATTTAATGGCAAACCTATCAGAATTACACCCGACATCTCAGCAGAGAAGATAAAAGCCAGAAGGGCCTGGACAGAGATCCTAAAAACCCTAAGAGACCACAGATGCCAGGCCAGACTACTTTACCCAGCAAAACTATCAATAACCATTGATAAAAAAAACCAAAATATTCCATGACAAAAACAAATTCAAACAGTACCTATCCACAAATCCAGCTTTACAGAAGGTACTAGAAAGAAAACTCCATCCCAAAGGGTCAAGCTACAACCAAAACTGCCCAGGAAATAGATAACTATACCATGGCAAAAACACAACTACACAAACGCTCGACTGGAACCAACATCAAAATTAAGACTCTGAACAGTCACTGGTCATTAATATCTCTCAACATCAATGGTCTCAATTCTCCAATAAAAAGACACAGACTAACTGAATGGGGGCATAAACAAGATCCAACATTCTTCTGCATTCAAGAAACACATCTCACCCATAATTATAGGCATTACCTCAGGGTAAAAGGTTGGAAAAAAATATTCCAAGCAAATGGTCACAAGAAGCAAGCAGGCATAGCCATTTTAGTATCGAACAAAATAGACTTTCAACCAAAATTAACCAAAAGGGATGAGGAAGGACACTTCATACTCATCAAAGGTAAAGTCAACCAAGATGACATCACAATTCTGAACATCTATGCTCCCAATACAAGGGCACCCACATTTGTAAAAGATCTCCTAAAAAAGCTTAACTACACATCGATCCCCACACAATAATAGTGGGGGACTTCAATACCCCACTCTCACTGAAGGATAAGTCATTGAAACAGAAACTAAACCGAGAAATAACATCATTAACCAATGCCATGGGTCAAATGGATCTAACAGATATCTATAGAACTTTTCACCCAAACAAGAAAGAATATACCTTCTTCTCTGCACCCCATGGAACCTTCTCCAAAATTGATCACATCATAGGTCACAAAGCAAGCCTCAATAGATACAAGAGGATTGAAATAATACCTTGTATCCTATCAGATCACCATGCTCTTAGGCTGCAATTCAACAACAACAGAAATAACAAAAAGCCTACACATACGTGGAAACTAAACAACTCTCTGCTAAATGACACCTGGGTCAGGGAAGAAATAAAGAAAGAAATCAAGGAGTTTCTGAAATTCAATTGAAATGAAGAAACAACATACCCAAATTTGTGGGATACATTGAAAGCAGTACTAAGAGGAAAATTCATAGCACTAAGTGCCTTTAAAAAGAAATTGGAAACATCGCACATAAGCATCTTAACGACACAACTGAAAGCCCTAGAAAAAAAAAGAAGCAGAAACACCCAAAAGGAGTAGATGCCTGGAAATAATCAAACTCAGGGGTGAAATTAACAAATTAGAAACTAAGAAAACAGTCCATAGAATCAACAAAACCAAGAGCTGGTTCTTTTGAGAAAATCAACAAGATAGACAGACCATTAGCCTAACTAACTAAAAAGCAGAGACACAGTATTGAAATCAACAAAATCAGAAACGAAAAGGGAGACATAACAACAGACACTGAAGAAATACAAAGAATCATAAGATCCTACTTTGAAGGCATATATGCCACAAAATTTGAAAATCAAAGGGAAATGGATGATTTTCTTGATCAATTTCATTTGCTAAAATTAAGTAAAGAACAGATAAATAAGCTAAATAGTCCCATTTCCCCTACAGAAATAGAAGCAATCATTGATAATCTCCCAATCAAGAAAAGCCCAGGTCCAGATGGTTCAGTGCAGAATTCTACCAGACCTTCAAGGGTGAGCTAAAACCGATACTCATTAAGCTACTCCAAAAGATAGAAAAGGATGGAATATTACCAAATTCATTCTATGAGGCCATAGTCTCATTGATACCTAAACCTCACAAAGACTCAACAAAGAAAGAGAATTTCAGACCAATCTCTCTTATGAACATTGATGCAAAAATACTAAATAAAATACTTGCAAAACGAATACAAGAACACATCAAAGATATCAATCATCATGACCAAGTAGGCTTCATTCCAGGCATGCAGGGATGGTTTAATATACGGAAATCCATCAATGTAATCCACCATATAAACAAACTGAAAATAAAAAACCACATGATCATCTCCTTGGATGAGAGAAAGCATTTGATAAAATCCAACACCCACTCATGTTTAAGGTTTTAGAGAGATCAGGGATACAAGGCACTTTCCTCAACATAATAAAGGCTATATACAGCAAGCCAATAGCCAAAATCAAAGTAAATGGTGAGATACTCAAGGAAATTCCTCTAAAATCGGGAACAAGGCAAGGCTGCCCACTCTCTCCATCTCTTCAATATCGTACTCGAAGTTCTAGCCAGAGCAATAAGACAACAAAAGGAGATCAAGGGTATCCAAATGGGAAAGGAGAAAGTCAAATGTCCCTTTTTGCAGATTATATGATAGTGTACATAAGTGACCCTCAAAATTCCACCAGAGAACTCCTAAAGCTGATAAACACCTTCAGCAAATTATCTGGATACAAAATTAACTCAAAAAATTTGTAGCCTTCCTATACACAAATGACAAGCTTGCAGAGGAAGAAATTAGGAAAACCACACCCTTCACATTAGCCACAAGCAATATAAAATATCTAGGAGTTACCCTAACTAAGCAAGTGAAGGACTTGTATGAAAAAAATTTCAAAACTCTGAAGAAAGAGATTGAAGATGACCTGAGAAGATGGCATGATCTTCCTTGCTCATGGATCGGGAGAACTAACATAGTAAAAATGGCCATCCTACCAAAAGCAATCTACAGATTCAATGCAATCCCTATCAAAATAACTGCACAATTTTTTAAAGACATTGAAAGTTCAATTCTGAACTTCATATGGAAAAACAAAAAACCCAGAATAGCTAAAACAATCTTGTACAATAAAAGGTGCTCCGGAGGAATCTCCATACCTGATCTCAAACTGTACTATAAAGCAATAGTAATTAAAACAGCATGGTGCTGGCACAGCAACAGGCTGGTTGATCAGTGGAATCGAATCGAAGACCCAGATATGAATCCACACACATATGGTCACTTGATTTTTGACAAAGAAACCAAATCCATTCAATGGAAAAAGGATAGCATCTTCAACAAATGGTGCTGGTCTAACTGGAGGTCTATGTGTAAAAAAATGAAACTGGACCCATATTTGTCACCTTGCACAAAACTCAAATCCAAGTGGGTTAAAGACCTCAACATAAAACCAGAGACACTAAGCCACTTAGAAGAAAAAGTGGGGAAGAGCCTGGAACATATTAGCACAGGAGACAGCTTCCTGAACAGAACACCAACAGCCCAGGCCTTAATGTCAACAATTAATAAATGGGACCTCATGAGGCTGAGAAGCTTCTGTAAGGCTGGAGACACTGTCAAGAGAACAAAGCGACAGCCTACAGACTGGGAAAAGATCTTCACCAACCCTACATCTGACAAAGGTCTAATATCCAAAATATATAAAGAACTCAAGAAATTAAACACCACCAAACCGAATAACCCAATTGAGAAATGGGGCTTGGAACTAAACAGAGAATTCTTAACAGAGGAATATCAAATGGCTGAGAAACCGTTAAAGAAATGCTCAACCTCCTTAGCCATCAGGGAAATGCAAATCAAAACAACTCTGAGATTCCATCTTACACCCATCAGAAAGACTAAGATCAAAAACTCAAGTGACACCACATGCTGGCGAGGATGTGGGGAGAAAGGAACACTCCTTCCTTGCTGGTGGGAATGCAAACTAGTACAGCCACTTTGGAAATCTATCTGGTGCTATCTCAGAAAACTGGGAATAGGGCTTCCTCAAGGCCCAGCTATTCCACTCCTTGGAATATACCCAGAAGATGCTCCAGCACACAACAAGAAAATTTGCTCAACCATGTTCATAGCAGCCTTATTCATAATAGCCAGATCATGGAAACAGCCTAAGTGTCCCTCAGTAGAAGAATGGATAAAGAAACTGTGGTACATATACACTATGGAATACTACTCAGCTATTAAAAACAAGGAATTCCCGAAATTTGTGGATAAATGGATTGAGCTAGAAATGATCATAATGAGTGAGTTAACCCAGAAGCAGAAAGACTCAAATGGTATATACTCACTTATATCTGCATACTAGCCCAAGGGGCATGTCCCACAAAAGCCTTCACTTACCAGGAAACTGGGACAGAGGGGAGGACATCCTATTGGGACTCTAGATGAGAGAAGCATGGGAGAATGGCAAAGTAGAAGGATCCAGAGGGTCCTAGAAACCTACAAGTAGAACATTATGATAGGCAGATTTGGGCCCAGGAATCAAACTAAGGCTCAAACTCTCAAACTAAGGCACCAGCCAAGGACAATACAGGCAGTAAACTTTAAACCCCTACCCCGATCTAGCCAATGGTCAGAACAGTCTCCACACTTGAGTAGAGAGTGGGATATGACTTTCTCACGTACTCTGGTGTCTCACATTTGACCATGTCCCCTGGAGGGAGAAACCAGATGGCACTCAGAGGAAGGACAGCAGGTTGCCACGAAGAGACTTGATACCCTATAAGCATATACAGGGGGAGGTAATCCCCCTCAGGAACAGTCATAGAGGAGGGGAATAAGGGGAAAAGGGGAAGGAGGGAAGAATGGGAGGACACAAGGGATGGGATAACCATTGAGATGTAACAAGATAAATTAATAATAAAAAATTTTTAAAAAATCAATGAATTGATTCCTAATGATATTCTTCTATACGTGGAGCTTAACATAATCATCACTAAAGGGGTTTTATGCAGCAACTTATAGGAGCAAATGCAGAGACCCACTGTCAAACATTAGGCAGAGTTTGGGAAATCCTGTGGAGCAGGGCAAGGAAGGACTGAAGGAGCCAAAGGGGTAAGGACACCACAAGAACACAGCCCACAGAATCAACTAAGCAAGGTTCATAGTGGCTCATGGAGACTAAAGCAACAATAAGGGAGCCTGTGTGGGTCTGCATCTAGATCATCTGTATATATGTTATAGTTGGGTAGCTTGGTGTTTGTTCTTTGTTCTTGTGGGACTCCTAAAAGTGGGAGTTGGGGCATCTCTGACTCTTTTGCCTGCTCAGAGGACCCTTTTCCTCCTACTGAGGTTGCCTTGTCCAGCCTTGATATGAGGGTTTGTACTTTGTCTTACTGTAACATGGTATGTCATGTTTGGTTGATAACCTTGGGAGGCCTGCTCTTTTCTGAAGGGAAATGGAGGAGCAATAGATCTGGGAGAGAGGGGAAGTTAGGAGGTGTACTGGAAGGAGAGATGGGAAGGGAAACTGTAGTCAGGGTATAGTGTGTCTGTGTATGTGTGTGTGTGTGTGACAGAGAGAGAGAGAGAGAGAGAGAGAGAGAGAGAGAGAGAGAGAGAGAATGAGTCAGTCACTATTACTTCTTTAGACTATCACTATTTTGCCTACACTGTTGGTATAGCAGTAAAGCTGTTACTCTCTTATTGAGTGCCCATTTTCCTCCTATATAGAACAAGCTCTATGAGACCCAGGGACTATGTAATTTATTGTTAAATCTAGCAGTGTCTGCCTCAGGAAAAGACTAATATCCAGAATCAGATTAAATAAAAAGTTCTTGGCTCTCTATATACTTATCCTCTCCCAGATCACTAATGTCTAAAATTCTCCATTTTCACATTTACCTTAAAGTACTCATATTTATTAAAATATGTCCCTAAAATGGTCCAGAAGTATTCATGGTTATTTTCCCATACCTTATCTGACATAGTATAAAGTAATAGATGAGATATATATGACACTCTGTTGATAAAAACTTTGTTTCTCTTCCAATATATTTGTCATCTTAGTAGTTAAAAATGAATTAATTCATTGTTTTTAATTAATAAGCATGCTTCTTTTAGTTAAAATATTGCCATATAGTCCCTTCTCCTTTATCCACTGACTACACTGCAGATTCCATGGCAGAGATTATGGACTGTTCCCTAATAAACCACAATAAATACCTATTTTTAAATAAATGAATGCTGAAAATGTGTTCACGCACCTCCCTCTCTCCCTCCCCCTCCTCTCCCTCCCCCTCCCCTCTCTGCTTCTCTCTCTCTCTCTCTCTCTCTCTCTCTCTCTCTCTCTCTCTCTCTCTCTCTCTCTCTCTCTCTCTGTGCAAACAGGGAAGGTAAGATATTTGACTCAATGGTTGACAACATGTACTGCTCCTACACATGATCTGAGTTCAGATCCAGCACCCACATCAGGCAGCTCACAACCACCCATAATTCCATCTGCAGGGCATCTAACATCATTTTCTCATCTCTGTACACACACACACACACACACACACACACACACACACACACACACACCAAAATGAATCTTTATTTTTAAAAAGTAGGGATATGAATAGCCAAATTATTTTGGTTTAGTAGCTCCTACCTGTCCCCCATCATTAATCAAGAACAATGCAAAATCCTGAGTCAACTATAAAACCTTTTGCATCAAGGCATACCTCCATATCCACAACCTCTTCTAGTTCACAGTCTGTTGTTCTATTATTGGAATCATTTGACTGTGGCATCTGTCAGGAGCAATGGAGAACAAATGCTTACTTTGAAAGCCATAAATATCAAATCACAATGGCATACTCCAATCATGCCCTCTAAGATTATTATTATTCCTCCCAGGGCACCTTCTTATAGGGGTAACTATATGACTTTTTGCCAAATGCCTTCAAAGAAGAAATTTAAGTGGGAGGAGGTACATTTTGGTTCATGATTTGAGAAAATAAAGTCTGTCATAGTAGAGCAACATAACGGCAGATGGCTCTAGTAATCTGTGGGACATGACACTGGAACTGCTTAAACCCTTACATCTTGAAAGAACAGAAAGTATCCAGAGGGCCAGATGGAGGCCAGACTACAAACTTCAAGACCCATTCCCTAGTCGCTTGTTCCTGTGAGTCCCTTTTCCCCAAAGGATCCAAAAGCTCCCAAAACATTGCCACTAGATAAGAAGCAAGTATTCAAACACATGAGCTTGTGGGAGACATACTATACCCAAAGCATAAAAAGTAGCATCATCTTCCTACCTTCTTTCCAACATCCATTTTTCTCTATAGATCACAAGATTATCATAGTATAGGAACGGTTAGCTGGTCTGTGAACTCCCAATAGGAACATCTATATAACACTGTTTGATATGCCTGTTGAGGTGTTGGAGAATCTCTGCCAGGCTATTCTGCTAGTAAATCAAACATTACTCCCAATACACATTTGAGGATACACTGATATATTCCCCACCAGTTTCTTGCTCAAGAAAGATTGGCTTCAGAAAGCATAGTTTTCCTACTGGCAACCTGGCTGGCTCTGAGTATGTCAAAACTGATGTAATCAGCAGATCTTTGATCATAATGGGTTACACTGCATGTGGCAGAAATCAAACTCATCAAACTGACACACGAGATATCTATACCTAGTTGCGACCTATTTGAATATAATCAAAACTAAATTTGCAGATTTCTTTGTAGCAAGTTACTATATTACAGTTAATACTTGCATAGCATTTCCTATAGACTTGGCCTCATACTCATGTAAACATTCTTCAGCTATTAACTCATTTAATCTTCTTAACAATATAAAGGTATGTGCGACTTTCACATCGATTTTACAGGTTTAAAAAGTGAGGCATAGATCTTTTCCCAGTCTGTAGGCAGACACTTTGTTCTCTTGACAGTGTCTCCTGCCTTACAGAAGCTTCTCAGGCTCAGGAGGTCCCATTTATTGTTGACCTTAAGGCCTGGGCCATTGGTGTTCTGTTCAGGAAGTTGTCTCCTGTGTCAATATGTTCCAGGATCTTCCCCACTTTTTCTTCTAAGTGACTTAGTGTCTCTGGTTTTATGTTGAGGTCTTTGATCCACTTGGACTTGAATTTTGTGCATGGTGATGAATATGGGTCCAATTGCATTTTTTTACATGTAGACATCCAGTTAGATCAACACCGTTTGTTGAAGATGCTATCCTTTTTCCATTAAATAGTTTTGTCAAAAATCTTTGTCAAAAATCAAGTGCCCATATGTGTGTGGATTCATTTCTGGGTCTTCGATTTGATTCCACTGATCAACCAGCCTATTGCTATGCCAATACCATGCTGTTATAATTACTGTTGCTTTATAGTACAGCTTGAGATCATGTATGGAGATTCCTCTGGAGGATCTTTTATTGTACAAAATTATTTTAGCTATTCTGGGATTTTTGTTTTTCCATATGAAGTTCAGAATTGAACTTTCAATGTCTTTTAAAAAATGTGTAGGTATTTTGATAAGGATTGCATTGAATCTGTAAGTTGCTTTTGGTAAGATGGCCATGTTTACTATGTTAATTCTCCTGTTCCACGAGAAATGAAGATCATTGCATCTTCTCATGTCACTTTCAGTCTCTTTCTTCAGAGTTTTGAATTTTTTTTCAAACAAGTCCTTCACTTGCTTGATTATAGTACCTCCTAAATGTTTTATATTGCTTGTGGGTAACATGAAGGGTGTAGTTTTTCCAACCCTACATCTGACAAAGATCTAATATCCAAAATATATAAAGAACTCAAGAAATTAAACATCACCAAACCAAATAACCCAATTGAGAAATGGGGCTCAGAACTAAAGAGAGAATTCTCAACAAAGGAATATCTAGTGGCTGAGAAACATTTAAATAAATACTCAATGGCCTTAATCATCAGGGAAATGCAAATCAAAATGACTCTGAGATTCCATCTTACATCCATCAGAATGGCTAAGATCAAAAACTCAGGTGACACCACATGCTGCCAAGGATATGGAGAGAGAGGAACACTCCTTCATTGCTGGTGGGAATGCAAACTAGTACAGCCACTTTGGAAATCTATCTGGCACTTTCTCAGAAAAATGGGAATAAGGCTTCCTCAAGACCCAGCTATTCCACTCCTTGGAATGTACCCAGAAGATGCACCAGCACACCACAAGAACATTTGCTCAACCATGTTCATAGCAGCCTTATTCATAATAGCCAGAACCTGGAAACATCCTAAGTGTCCCTCAGTAGAAGAATGGATAAAGAAACTGTGATACATTTACACTATGGGATACTACTCGGCTATTAAAAACAAGGAATTCCCGAAATTTGTGGACAAATTAATTGAACTAGAAATGATCATAATGAGTGAGTTAACCCAGAAGCAGAAAGACTCAAATGGTATATACTCACTTATATCTGGACACTAGCACTAGCCCAAGGGTCATGTCCCATGAAAGTCTTCACTTACCAGGAAAGTGGGACAGAGAGGAAGACTTCCTTTTGGGACTCTAGGTG
This sequence comes from Acomys russatus, assembly GCF_903995435.1. Classification (NCBI taxonomy): domain Eukaryota; kingdom Metazoa; phylum Chordata; class Mammalia; order Rodentia; family Muridae; genus Acomys; species Acomys russatus. The sequence goes on along the minus strand of NC_067169.1, from coordinate 86,153,394 downwards.
AGAGAAGCATGGGAGAATGGGGAAATAGAAGCATCCAGGGGTCCTAGAAACCTACAAGAAGAAAATTATGATGTGCGGATCTGGGCCCGGGGGTCCTGCTCAAACTATGGCACCAGCCAAGGACAATACTTGCAGTGAACTTTGAACCCCTACCCAGATCTAGCCAATGGACAGGACACTTTCCACAGTTGAGTGGAGAGTGGGATCTGACATTCACATGAACTCTGGTGCCCCATATTTGACCACGTCCCCTGGATGGGGAGGCCTGGTGACACTCAGAGGAAAGATAGCAGGCTACTAGGATGAGACCTGATACCCTATGAGCATATACAGGGGGAAGAGGTCCCCCTCAGTCACAGTCATAGGGGAGGGAAGTAAGGGGAAAGCGGGAGGGAGGGAGGAATGGGAGGATACAAGGGATGGGATAAAAATTTAGATGTAATATGAATACAGTAATAATATTTTTAGAAAGTGAGGCACCATCAATGATCACTTGTGCCAGAGTAAATGTGCAAGCTCAAACATTTTTACTCCAGATTATATACAACCTCTGACAATTTAAAAGTCATGGCACTCAGTTTAGCCTTTCCATTCTTTTTGTTGCTCTTAGTCTACAATCTCCCATTCACTTTCTATCACTCTGATATCGCTATCTGTCCTTTATTACAAACTTTAAGTATTTATGTGCCCCTACACATTAACTCTTACCATCATTTGGTAATATGGATTTCTTTTTCAACCAATGCACTGAGACTACAATTAGATTTCCAAATATCTACTCCTCAGTGATTGTACTTCAGCCACTCATTCTCAAAATCACACTCCTTAAAAGTATTTTTCTTTCTAGGATTATAGTATAATTACATCATTTCCATTTCCCTTTTCATTTCCTTTCTCCAAACCCTCCCATGATGTAATCCCTCCCTTATTCTTTTTCAAATTCGTGGCCTCTTTTGTCATTGTTATTACATACATACATATAAATATGTATGTATGTATGTATATATATATATATATATTCCTAAATATAACTTGCTCATTCTACATAGTGTTACTTGTGTGTCTGTGCTTTCAGGGTTGACTAATTTGTATTGAATAAGCAATTAACGCTCTCTTCCCTGGGGAAACTAGTTCACCCACCCTCACAAACACATCCATCTTGATTTTTATATGAGCTTCTGCTCCTCTCTAACATTCCTAATTCTTACCCATTTCTAGGTTTTCACTGAATGCTTTCTCTAATTCTCAAGATAATGAAGTTTCTCAGTCTCATTTGGACCACCTCTCCATTGACTCCTTTGTGTTACCTCTACCCACAGCCTCTCCCTGCCTTTGCTTTTCCCTATGTGGAGCTTTTACTAAACAACTCACCACATTCCTAGTTCCCTCCGCTCCATCATACTCACCTAGAAATTCTCCCTTCCCTCATCTGTACACAGTAGACTGAGCAGTATTGAAAGAAATACCAACAGCATGGCCTAATGATTCTAGTTTCCTTACACAGCTGGGTCTCAATGTTTTTCTCCCATCTCTTCAAAATTTCTAAATCTACGGTCTGGAGAGATGGTTCAGCAATTAAGAGCACTTGTGGCTCTTGCAGAGGACTGGTTTGTTTCCCAGATTTCACAGGTCATGTTACTGTTACTCCACTTTCAGGGCTTCTCTTCCCCTCTTCTGGCCTCCACAGACACTGTACACATGCAATACACATACATCCATGTAAGGAAAATCAGTCTTACAGTACAACATAATACAATGAACATAAATAAATCTTGAGACACACACCCAACTTTTTAATTATTTTTTTATTTTTTACATATACATTTCTATTATTACACATAATACAATAAACTACTTAAACCAAGAAGAAGCAAGAAACAGGAATTATATAAATGTTACATTCTTAATGTTTTAGCTATTTGTATTTGGCATCCTTGTAGAAAACATCTTTCCTATTTGGTGAGTCCAAAATTCTGAATGTAAATCAAATATATATCATATCTTGTAATTATCAACTTAAAACATCTACTTAGACCTAAAAATATCTTAACTCCTAAACGACTAAGCTTAATTGTAAGACTGAACTATCTGTTCTTCAACTGCATCAGAGACTTGAGAAGGAATAAAACTAGAGTAAACAGGAAGTGCAGATTAGCAGCTTCCCAAATGAGAAGAAGACAGAGACAGTTTACTGCCAGAGCAGTCACTCAAAACTCTCTATAATGTTGGAGCATCATCTTTAGCTTTCTGGCCCAATATATTTGACAGACATATTTATAAGGCAGGAACTATTGAGGGCTTGATTTCCCTGTCTTGGCAGAGTTTGGCCCTCAACTCTGTCTGCATCCAAGCTTGCCCTTTTTTTAGGCATAATTCAATCTGTAGTAGAAATGAGGACATTTTGTCCAGTGGCTTATTTGCCGCATTTGAAGCCATCTCCATAAGGAGGATCACTGATGCTCATCATTCTCTTTGAGGTAGGCTGGGTGTTGCCAGGAGTTAACCTGTTTCAACTTTTTATAAAAATTTGTTCATGTTACATTCTGATTGTAGCCTTTCCCTCATCTTCTCCTGGTCCCACTTTCCCTTCCTCATCCCCCTCCCCTTCCCATAGTCCAGAAAGGGAAAGCCCTTCTTTCCTAACATCTGACCTCAGCCTATCAAGTCTCATCTGGACTGCCTGTATCCTCATCTTCTGTGTCCCAGAAAGGCAGCCCTACCAGGGGGAAATGATCAACAAGTAGGCACCAGAGTCCATATCAGAAGTAATCCCTATTCCCCATATTATGGGACCCAGAAGAAAACTGTGTTGCCTATTTATTACATCTGAGCATAGAGTCTAGATCTTCACTATGCATAATCCTCAGTTGATGCATCAGTCTCTGCAACACTGCCCCCTGCCCAGATTTGTTGGCTCCACTGTTCTCCTTGTGTAGCTCCTGTCCTCTCCAGGTCCTTTTATGTCCCTACTCCCTGTGCTCCACCCCACAGTTTGGCTGTGAGTCTCAGCATCTGCTTCAATTCCCTGCTGGCACACATCCAACTCATAAAAAAAAAACTCCAAATTCTCAAACCCAGTCTACTTCCTTAGGAATAATCTCATCTCTTCTAAGTCTCCAGAGAAAGTATTAAAAGGTCATAAGTCTATTGCCACAGCTATAAACCATGACACCTGAGACTTTGCTGGATCTATACCAACACATTTTGTTCCTTTCATGTTTCAACAAGAAAGGGACTCCGCTGTTCTCCTCTCATATCTAAAGCTAATATTGTCATATTTGCAGGGTCTTACTATGTAGATCATTTCCTCTCTTCTTTTCACCTTTCCTACTTGTTATGGTGTCTGCATTTGAACAGTTGAAAGTATTCTCTCAGACACAAAAAATGCCAACCACCCTGACTTCACATGCTGCACCTACTGGGTTCACCGCTTCATCTTTTCTGAACTCTAAAATCCACACACTGACTCTTTCAGTCTCCCCTTCTACAATTCATTGATGAATCCAGTATGTTTTCATTAAAATCAAAGAATCAATGACCATCACATCATTGAAACAAGTGGTTACATTTTGCCCTTATTTCACTGAAGTTCTTAGAGAAATAAAATGCTGTTAATTCTTCCTTATTGGGAGACATTTTTCCTTGGCATCTATCCTCAATTCTTTTTTTTTTTTATTAATTTATTCTTGTTACATCTCAATGTTTATCCCATCCCTTGTATCCTCCCATTCCTCCCCCCCCCCAGTTTCCCATTATTCCCCTCCCCTATGACTGTTCCTGAGGGGGATTACGTCCCCCTATATATTCTCATAGGGTATCAAGTCTCTTCTTGGCTACTTGCTGTCCTTCCTCTGAGTGCCACCAGGCCTCCCCCTCCAGGGGACATGGTCAAATGTGAGGCACCAGAGTACGTGAGAAAGTCGTATCACACTCTCCACTCAACTGTGGAGAATATTCTGACCATTGACTAGATCTGGGAAGGGGTTTAAAGTTTACCTCCTGTATTGTCCTTGGCTGGTGCCTTAGTTTGAGCGGGACCCCTGGGCCCAAATCTGCCTATCATATTGTTCTACTTGTAGATTTCTAGGACCCTCTGGATCCTTTTATTTTGCTGTTCTCCCATGCGTCTCTCATTTAGAGTCCCAATAGGATGCCTTCCCCTCAATTCTTGGTGGTACTTCATTCTACCCTCATTGTCCTCACTCCAGTATTCTCAGTTGCCTTTGATGGCCTTTACTTAAAGGACTTGATCTTTAAGCATCAGAGCTCAGCTTTCACAATCATCTCTCTTCTCTCTTCTATTTATATTCTCTCCCTAGGTGATATCATACTAATGTATGGCTTTAAATAACATTTGTATGCTGACAACTTCCAAATCTTGCTACTGACCTTGACCTCACTTTTGAGCTTGAGACATATGCCCAACTCTCTTTTTTTTGTTTTGGATATCTCAAAGTCATCTTTAACTTTCCATCTCCTAAATAGAACTCATGATTTACCTCCTGGTTCAAGCCAGAAACTTGGAAATCACCTTTGGCATATCACTCCAGAATTCATCATTAGGTTTAGTGAATTTTGTTCCATAAGTATTTCATGATTCAGTCTTTTTTATATTTCAACTGTCAGTCCTTTCTTAGAAAACACCATTGCTTTTTTCTAATATTCTATTAGAGCCATCCTAGCTGATCTCTCTGTCTCTATTCTGCCTTTCCAATTCATTCCCTATATCCAGATTCATCTAACACAATTTTCTTGTTGTGTATGTACCTCTTCTTCTTCTTCTTCTTCAATGAGATTTTACTATTTTTTAGCGTGAAGTTCCTAGCATGGCAATAAGTCTTTGCACTCTCCCACATAGTTGCATGATGTAGTCCTGAATCTTCTTGCTGCATGGATCTAGAAAGTCATAGCTTTTTTTCTTCAACTTTGTAGAAAATACATTACTTAACGAGTAAATGTGCAATATAGGTAATATGTTGACGTCAACTAAGTAATAAAGGTTTTGGACAATATTCCAGTAAAACGTAGTAGTATGTAGAACTTCAAGGAAAAACTATTCCTAAATTTCTGGTAGTTATATATGTATAGAAAATGAAGGTAACAGTATATATAGAGGGAGAGAATCAAATCTAAGTGATTCAAAATTATCAATATACCTTATCGACTTTATGGGATATACAACCTAAGGACTAGGGGAAAAGCCACAATAAACTCAAGTCTAAAAATCAGGGATAAAAACAAGTTATAATGATATTTAACTAGTCATACTTATATTTAAAACTAGAGTGTTAGAATATAAAAACATTAAAACCATTGAGTTTTAACTGGTGATTTAACATTAAGACCAGGTATGAGATGGGATTAAAGGGGTTTATTTGCATGTCTGTAAGAGAAAATTGGGAAGTGGGCATATAGAGTAATGGAGGTTTTGTATTTCATAGTTATATAAGTATATAAAAAGAGTAACTTTATAGTTTTCCCATACTGATTATTTTATCACATCGAATTATATATAGAAGAATAAATCAATAACTCACAAATGGCCAAAATGGATAAGCTAAAGATTTTTTAAAAGATATATAGAAAATAATAGCAACTGGTAGCAATACTCTAATTCTATATGAATAATTGACTTAAAGGCAAATTGCCAATGTTCTTCAATTAAAAGGCAGAAATTAAAACAAAAGTCAAGTTTGTACTACTTAGATCCAACTGTTAGAAAAAAATCTTCCATATAAGTATCCAATAAAATTTAGCCTGACTAGTAACAGTAACACCAGACAAAATGGACTTCAAGTGATTAAAAAATAATCACAGGAAACAAAAAATGGAATCTTACCATCAAGAAAACTTAAAAATTATAGACAATAGAGACTTAATATCTACAAAACAAGGATTGAAAGGGAAATATGTGTCTAGAAAATAATAGTTGGAGATTTTAATGTTCTACTTTCAGCATGTATAAAACAAGATGAAAAATCAATTGGGAAATAAAGGACTTGAATAAACACTCTAAGTCAAATATAAAAGATAAACTGGCAGATCTCTGAGATATTGCAAATCTGGTTCTGGTTACAGCAGCAAAATAAAATTCACAATAAAGCAAGTCACATGAATTGTTTTATTTACCACTCGCATAAAATTGATATGTATAGAACACTGTAATCTCATAAGTGAATGAAAGCATTACATCTTTTAAAATGTAGACATTTTAATTCAAAAAGTCGTTATTACTAAAAGTGCTAATGATCACCTAAGCCTTTAACACATCATTATGTTTTTGTTAGTGGATGATGGTGCTTACAGTTTGTGGTTGATGAACAACCAAAGCTATTGTTGCTGAGAAAGTATTTAACAACAAAATCAATTAACTATTTCTTTCATGAAGATTTCTCTGCAGCCTGTGATGCTATTTGATTTTACTCAGGGGAGAAATTTCAAAATTTAGAGTCACTCCTCACAAACTCTGCAGCAGCTTTGTCAGCTCAGTTCACACACTACTCCAAATTCTGCATGGTTGCTGAAACAGTGTACACAGCATCCTCACCAGGAGTAGATTCTATTCAAATAAGTTATGTTCTTTGCTCATCCATAAGAAACAGTTCCTCACCTACATCAAAATTTTATCATGAGATTTAAGCTTATATGTTTAGCTTTGTTGATATTTCTACCACATTTGTAGGTAGCTCTTCAACTGAAACCTTGACCTCTGGAAAGTCACCTATGAAAGTTGAAATCAATCAAATTCTTATTATTGGTTATATTCTGGTCCTCTCATAAATGATGCTACATAAAACTCTTAGAATTGGGTACTACATAATGTTATGAGATGCACATGATAAATATAATATTCAAATAATGGCAAATGTTTTCCTTCCTCATATATTAAAATCATTTGTCTAGATTTCAAAGAAAATATACTACATTATTCACATTATTCATTGTCTATAGTCACTTTACTTCGTAATACTACAACTACCAATACAGCTATTTCACTTTTTTGTTTGTTTGTTTGTTTGTTTGTTTGTTTTTGGTTCTCAAGATAGGGTTTCTCGGTGTAGTCCTGGAACTCACTCTGTAGACCAGGCTGACCTCGAACTCAGAGATTTACCTGCCTCTTCCTCCTGAGAACTGAGATTAAAGGTGTGCACCACTGCTGCTGACACCATCTGGCTACTATTTCACTTTCATATCATGTTATGCATCTCTGGCTTGTCTGGAACTCATCATATTGACCAGGATGTCCTCAAGATCACAAAACTCCACCTGCCTTTGCCTCCTAAATTCTGGGGTTAAAGACATGCATCACCCACTGAAGCAGCACTAATTGCTTTCTTAAGTGCATATGGAACATTTTCTAATAATATATATGTTAGAAGTCTCGATTATGGTCCATCTAAGACACAGCCAGAGAACCAGCAGAGGAGACCCTTGGGACACCCTAGCAGCTTTGGCCTTAAATCTATCTCTGCCCAATCCCCACCAGACTGGCCCATCCAGGACACAGACAGCAGATCTTATGGCAGTATCACCATCCCCAATCTCAAGCTGTACTATAGAACAACAGTAATAAAAAATTGCATGGCACTGTCATAGAAACAGATAGGTATATCAATGGATTTGAATATAAGACCCAGAAATAAGCTCACATACCTATGGACACTTGATTTTTTACAAATAAGCCAAAACCATCCAATGGCACTGGTCTATCTGTATGTCTACCTGTACAAAAATACAAATAGATCCATATTTATTACCCTGTTAAAAAAAAAACTAAGGTCCAAGTGCATTAAAGACCTCAACATAAAACCAGACACACTACAATCTATTAGGAAAAAAAGTGGGGGAAGAGCCTTGAGATCATTGGCACAGGAGACAACTTCCTGAACAGAATACCAACCACAGAGGATCAAAAGATCAACAATTAATAAATGGAACCTCTTGAAACTGAAAAACTTGTGTGAGGCAAAGAACGCTGTCAAAAGAACAAAATGACAGCCTACAGACTGGGAAAAGATCTTTACCAACCCTACATCTGACAGAGGCTAATATCCAAAATATATAAAGAACTCAATAAACTAAACATCACCAAACCAAATGATCCAATTAAAAATGAGGTACATAACTAAACAGACCTCTCAACAAAGAAATATTGAATGGCATAGAAACACTTAAAGAAATGCTCCACTTTTTCTTCTAACAGATTTGGTGTGTCTGGAAATTTAGATGCACCAAGATAGGAAAAATGTCTTCTTCAAGGCTGTCAAATACAAATAGCCAAAACACTGAGAATGTAAAAATCCATATAATTCCTGATTGTGCCATGGTTCTTCTTGCCATAGGTAATCTATTGTATATATGTGTAATAATATAAATATTCATGTACAAAAATAAAATAATTTAAAATTCAAAAAATAAAATAAAATAAAAACCTGTACTTCACCAAATTGGAAAAATTTTTAAAATGGACAATTTTCTTGATACATACCACTGACCCAAGTTAAATCAAGATCAGAGAGGCAATTAAAGCAGACTTATAACCCTAGTGAAATAAAACAAAACAAACAAAAAAACCAAAAAATTATAGAGACTATAGATTGCATTGGGTAGTCTGGCTCTATTAATTATCTTAATTCCTTTCATCCATGGACATAACTACCATTCAATATATTTGTATCTACCTCCATATATTTCTTAGAACAAGGGTTTTTTACAATGCATATATCTTTTTCTTTGTTGGTTAAATTTATTCTTAAGTGAGTAGCTTTATACTATGTAACATAAATTGTTGGTTTTTTTTTTTTTGTTCTAATTATTTTGTAAAGAACACTTTATAAGAGTAAAATTAAAAGTTATTCGAAAAGAAAACAAAGAAATACTCCAATGTCCCTAGTCATCTGAGAAATGTAAAATCAAAATGACTCTGAGATTTCATATTACATTTGTCAGAATGGCTAAGATCAAAAATTCAAGTGACTGCACATGCTATTGAGGATGTGAGCAAAATAAAAACCTTCTCCATTGCTTGTGGGAATGCAAACCTGTACAAACACTTTGAAAATCAATCTGGCACTTTCTCAGAAAACTGGGAATAGTGCTACCTCAAGACCCATCCATACCACTCCTGGGAATATACTCTAAAGATGCTCCACCATACAACAATGACGTTTGCTCAACTATGTTCATAGCAACCTTATTCATAATACCCAGAATGTGGAAACAACCTAGATGTCTCTCAACCAAAGAATGGATTAAGAAACTGTGGTACATTTACACAATGGAACACTACTCAGCTATTTAAAAACAAATATTCTGCTGTGCTTAAGGATGGGAGCCTAGCATGGCTACCTTCTGAGTAGCTCCACCCAATAGCTGTTGGAAGCATATGTGAAGACCCACAGGAAAACATGGGGTAGAGCTCAGGGAGTCTTGGGGAAGAGTGAGGGGAAGGACAGAAGACTCAGAGGGGACAGTAGCTCCATGTGGAGAACTACAGAGCCAACGATGGCCCAGGGAGGGCTGTGGAGACTGGGGCTCCAGCCAGGAACCATGGAAGGACTGAACCTGGGCTTCCTGCACAGATTTGGCCAATGGGCAACTAGGATATCATGTGGATACCCTAGTGAGGGAAGTTGGGGCTGTCTCTGACATGGGCTCTGATGCCTGCTTTTTTGCTGCTTTCTTCTGGTGGTGCTGCCTGGTTGGGCCACAAAGGAAGAGGATGCCCTTGGTCTTGAGGCCACTTGATATCCTGGGGTGGGTGGGTTGGTGGGGTTCCCCTTCTATGGAGATTAAGCGTACATGCTTGTGAATACTGAAAACAAACATTACACCTGGGATCTGTTTTGGGGGGTCTTGTTTTTTGTTTTTTGTTTTTGTTTTTTTACAAAATGGCTTTTGTCACCCTTGTTTGGGTGAGAGATGTTTAATAATCAGACCAAATTAGATAACTGCTACTTTTAAAATGAGCAATATGGAGAGGAAAATAAAGTGAAACACACAATAAAATGTCCAGTAGTAACTTAAAGCTCGTCATATAATCTATATCTATGCTCTTTCCTATTTACATCGTCTGCTGTCTATCAAATAGATACTATTATTAGCATCTTACCGACAGAGGAAGAAACAGAGAAGGGATGGAGTAATTTCCCATGTTAGTGAAATGATGGAGTATGTCCTGGAGCCTTATCCACGCTTGTAGCTACCAATTGGCCATGTCTTTGCTACCAGAAAATTTAAGCTGATATTAGAGAATAATCTTTGTGGTTCTTTGAGCAATAAATATCTCCATTGAATTTCTTTCTGGTTAAAAAAAAAGAAATAAAAATAACTACAAGAATAACAATGGAAATTAGATTATGTAAATTGAATAGAAAAATTTCTAGGAATTTGCAAACTTTCAAAAATGAAGAAGTAGAAATTCTAAACAGGCTTGTAACAAATGATTGAACCTAATCAAAATCTTCACACAGTAAATCATCCTGAATAATAAAGGTCCCATAGGCTCATATATTTGAATGCTTGGTTATTGGGGAGTAGCAATATTTGAGAAGGATTAGGGAGTGTTGACTTGTTGGAGGAAATATGTCAGTAAGGTTGGGTGGGCTCTGCAGTTTCAAAAGTTTACATCAGGCCCAGAATGTAGAACTCTTGGCTCCATCTCCAGCACCATGTCTTCCTGTGTGTCACCATGCTCCCCCCGCCCCCCATGATGATAATAGACTAAACCTCTGAAACTGTGAACACCCCAATTAAATGCTTTCTTTTATAATAGTTGCCTCTATCATGGTGCCTCTTCACAGCAATAGAATAATTACTAAGATACTTTCCTAAGAAAAGTGCCTTTACTGTCTTGCTGCAGATATTAAATTAAATTCTTCGAAAAATTACAGTGGACCCTACATGATGACTCAGTGGGTAAAAGCACCTCTACCCTAACTTAATAGCTTAGATTCAATCCTTGGGTCCCAGGTAATACAAGAATAGACTTTCCTGTCACATGTGCTTGCTTGTTCTGGCGAGTGTCCCCTCTCTCTCTCTCTCTCTCTCTCTCTCTCTCTCTCTCTCTCTCTCTCTTGAATTCAGAGAAAGACATTATAAAAACATACAGTGAATACAATGATAGCCTAATATCCCTTTTAAAAAGAAAAAAGAAATACTAGGAAGCTAATCCCAACAGCATCAAACAAGTACTTATATATTATGACTTAGTGGGATCCACCCTTTAAATACATAACTGGTTCAGTATTTTAAAAAATCAAATCTAACATGGAAATTAGTTAAATAATGAAAAATTAGTACTGTCAAAGAGAAAGTACTGTCTGAGAAAGAAAGAATTCAACAAAATTAAGCACTATTTTCATGACAGGATCATTCAACAAACTAGGAACAGAAAAGAACTTCAAAGTTCTAGGAAGAGCCTGCAATAGCATCAAACTCAGCAGTGAAAAACTGAAAAATTTCTTCCAATATTATGAGCAAAGAAGATACTCATCTTTCTACTTCTGTATAACATTATACTAGAAGTTTTATCCCGAATAATTCATCAAGAAAAAGAAACAAATGACATCAACCTTAGGAAAGAAAAACTAAAATTTACCGATGGCAAGATTTTATATAGAGAACATATTTGTAAAGTCCACCAAACACCTACTAGACCAAATAGATGGATAAGAGCATGGGCATGTAAAATCAAACATGCAAGTGTCAGTTCTGTTTGTATACACTCATAATAAAAGAAAAGTAAGAAAACACTTAATTTGCCATACTATTAAAGAATGTAATATTAATAAGAAATTTGACAAAGGAGGTATAATAATTACAACTGACCAAAAAGCAATCAAAGTAAGTTTAAATAGTTTAAAAGAGATCACAGACAATAGATTGAAATAATTATAAAGATAGAAATACTTCCCAAAGCTATCTAAGAATGTTATTCCTTTAAAATAAAATGGATGACTTTTCTTTAAGAAATCAAAATAAAATGATCATCACATTTATATTGATCTTGGAGATATCCAAAGAGACAAACCATCTTTTTAAAAAAGACTAAAGTTGAAGGATTCATACTCTCCAATTTCAAAACTTAATGCAGGCTTTAGCAGTCAAAATAGTTTGGCATTGGTATGAAGACATGTACAGACACTGGTGAAATAAACTAGAGGGTTTTGAAATAAATCAATATGGCCTCTGGGGTGTGTGTGTGTGTGTGTGTGTGTGTGTGTGTGTGTGTGTGTGTGTGTGTGTAAAACGCAAACTTTACTCTTGAACAAGAGGGTGTGCTCAGAAGAGCAAATAGCTCAACTGACTTATGACAAAGTACTAAGATCATTCAAAGGGGAAAGAATAGTTTCTTCAACAAACATTTCAGGGACAACTATATATCTCAAGCAAAAGAATGAAGTTGGATTCATATCTCTTACCCTATAGTAGGGGCAGTTAAAGTAAAGATCATACCTACAAATCCCAAAGCTACTCAGCAAGCAGTAACAGAGCAAGACCCCATAAGAGTTTGCCTTCTCAACAATTACTGCCGTCTAACCTCAGGAAAGACCCTTTTCAGTGACCCCGTGTTTAGTGAGATTCTGTGCTTGTATAATTCCACTTTTTATATTTGCTCAGGGCAGTTCCACTGCTTTCTTCTTAATGCTGAGCACAAGGAAGTCTTTAGCTAAGCCATTAACTGTGTTTCTATTTACATTTCTTTTGTTAAACTGTTAAACTTAATGACTATTTAACTGAAGACCTTGTGCCTTGATTACAGGGTTCCTGTTCTGATATAAGCTTGAAAATACCTTTGAAAATAAAATATATTTTCAATTACAGTCATTCATTGACCCCATTCAAGCAAATTTTTTATTAAATAAATAATTAGCCTTGGCAAGAGGATTATATCTTAAGAATGTGCAGTTTAAATGTGGTAATTGTTCCATGTGTTGATCTTTACAAGTAACGCATTTGTACATATGTCTATGTTATTGGCTAGGAGTTGTCCAAAGCTAGAAATGGAACCCTGACTCACCAGAATTCTATTTTTTTTAAAGCTAGAGCTTGCTCAGCTGATTAAAACAGATATTCCACACTTCCTTTTACATTTTGCTCTGCAGAATTTTTGATCAAAGTCCCACAGTTCACTTGAGTGTTGTTTGACTTCCTGGGGCAGAGAGAGTGCTGGGTGTTAAAACCTACAATCACACCGAGACACTTTTTCAACACTCCACAGTATTTTAAGAATAACCTCTTCTTACATTCTGTTCCATTTCCTTTGCCTTGTCATTGTTATGATTTTGTCTAACAGGCAGATACTTAGGAGCTGCTTCCTTGAAAACAAACATCGGCCTTCAAATTGTTCAACTGATGACAGTCTTCATGATGTTCTGGTATTTTGATACTACGCACATTCTTAAGATAAAAGCACCATATATACAGCAGTCACAAGAAATTTCATATACGTTTGTGGTAAATAGCAAGACAAACAACTATCTCTCCAGAGCAGAAACTTAATGCAAAAGTCACTGTTTGGAGACAGATAACGAAATGAAGTGAAATATAGATTAAATTCAATGTAGAAACTGGTTGTCTATGAAAATAAATAACTTTTTCTCTTGGGGGAAATGAAAAACATTATGCGGGAGCTATTCCTTTAAAGATCTTTGCTATAATCAACACACTAGTGGTAGTGTGTACTTACCAGAAGTTAAATGATAATGTGAAGGTAGAGAGGCTGAAAAATAAGTTCAATCATTTGTCAAATTAATTAATTTGTAGATGGTGATTCATTTTTTGAACAAATATTCGATATTTTCTAGGATTCTGTACAACACAAGGTGTGGGCATGACACATGGGTAGAACTGAGACAAATACATCCTTTAAAGTAGGACAGGACCCTAAATGACAATTGTCAACATGGAAGTGATTTGCTGCTAAAGGGACGTTTTATCCCATCTAGAGACATTTCCTTTATAATGAAAATGGAGGGGGCCGATTGATATTTCAAGCTAGCTCATAAAGCTAAACATCCTACAGTGAACACTTTCTCCACATTAGGGAATCATAGTGAATAGTATTAAAGCTAAGAAACTTTAACAAAGTTGATAAATCTACTCTTTGGGTTCCTTACATCAATCTCTTTTTGTCCATGACCCTACACTAAACTAGGATCTACATATGCCATTTACCAATGTAGTCAAGGCTGTCTGTAGAAAGAAAAAGATACCTGAATTGGTAAGTCACACCTGCAGTGTGACAGCCATAACTGTCAAGAAATTTGAATACAACAAGCTATGCAGGCAAACCAGGTTATAAATTGGCTAGATGTGAGCTTCAGTGAGTCAGATAGTGCCTTTCAGTTTGGCTTTGAACATCTTTTGTAGATGTGGCCTATTGTAAATGATCCCTGGAGAGTTTAACAGACACATCCTCTCAGCCACCAAGTAGAAAAGTGAAATATTATTATATCTACAGAGACTATGAGCCAACCAGCCCCAAGCCTGACAAGAAGCCCAGACAGAGCTTGGACATATGCCTAAGTTAGCTTCTCACTCTAAGAGAGCATCCACTAAGCTTGTTCTGGAATTCATAGATTCTAGAGTTCTAAATTTTTCTTGGTATATCATTTTGTCCATGTATTTGTTAATCTGGAAGAGTTTAGAGGATGGTGTTGGAAGAGAATGAGGCAGGCTCAAATAGAGACATTTTTGATCTTAAGAAAATTCCACAGAGATAACACCAAAATTTAGAAGCACACATAATTTCTATATGTTAAAGACAATTGCGGTGTGTGGAGAACCTTTGAAGAAAAGAATTCACAAGAGTGGGCTTTCCTTCTCCCCGAGTGTGCTGGGCTTGGAGAATAAGCCTAGGCTGCACTGCAGGTTAGCCAAGGGAAGTTGGAACCCCCAAATTCTTTTCATAGCCAGCATATTCTACTTACCCCGCATACCAAAGGAAAGAGTCTTTTAATTACGACATAGATCTTTCTTGCACAGAAAGCTGCATTTTAGAGTTTGCTGGGTCACAGTAAAACTGCCTAAGAAGGGGGAGGGGGCAGGCAGAAAGGTCTCAAGACCAAGCAAATTTTAAAAACTGTCTACTAAGTCAGTTTTTAGAAACACTTCCTGAAGTGTGGAAATGGTGTGGAGAGGGAAGTTCTACCCTCACCCTTACCAGGCTCCAGGCTCTTAAATCCCTCAAGGTAGTACCTTTCTTCAATGTCTGCCTTCCAAACAAAGCTTAATACTCTAAAATACTGGACCTCCTCCTTCTTAGTGACCCTAGAGGAAAGTTGCTCTTTCTCCCACCAAACACAAGCAATCACAGCTAAAGAGGCGCTGTAATGGAAACCTTGAGCTGTTTAGACAGGGAAGGCAGTTCTGGCTTTTTCTGAAAGTCTGCTCAGGCTCACAGTGTGTGTTCCAGGCGACAGGGGGAAGTACAGCTGAGCTGTTTTAAAGCTGGGATTGTTGTGAGAAAGGGCAGAGGAAAAACCATGAAGCTTGGGGTACCAGCTTAGCATCCAGAAAAGCAGCGCTTTGAATGCATTCCATTTTCCAGAGAGAGCTGGGAAAGGAGACAAAGCAAAGATCTGGGGATCAGGGTGGGGAGGGTCTTGAGATGCTGCAAAGGAAAGCACCTAAGTGCCTGTAGGTTGGAAGTAGGAGTCTCTGGCTTGTGGTGGGGGTAGCGCCATATACAGCAGGTTACCGGAGGGTTTTAAGGGGTTGGTATTTGGAGACCTTCAGAACAGGGCAAGAGGTGCATGGGGAGGAGCGAACAGAGAGGTGTATCAAGTGACCTAAAGACACAAAGATCTAAGAGTATCGCAAGTGTCCAGTGACATCACCCTTCCCCCACTGCCATCCCCGGACACTAAGACCAAAACTGAGCAACTTGGCCCCTCGTCCCACAATAAGACTATCACCCTCTGTTTCAATCTATCCTGGATCTTGCGATAAGGGCTGTCTGCACCAGGTTAAACAGGATCTGACAGAGATAGAAACCGGCTTCAAAAGATGCCAGGTCCCTGACGACACAGAGCCCCCTGTTCCGCTGTCCCGTGGACCACAGGCCCTCACTCCAAACTGATCAACTCCTCTTCCCCCAGGATGACCCACATAGTCCAGGAGCCACTAGCACACAGCCCGAGTTGAGATGGACTGGTAGGGGTCACTGCCCAAAACAGAAGACACTTCGGTAAATTGATAAAAGGGAGATTCTGTAAACCTGGCGCCAGAGGCGCTCCTGTACCCGCTCCCCTCACCCGCGCTGAACCTCCCCTCGCCCCTCGGGTCTCTGCCACCACCCAGGGGAGGGGGAGGCTTGGGGAAACCAAACGAAATAACGAAACAGAAAATTCCGTACCGAGGGGGGAGAGATGAGACGGTGGGACAGGGCAGCGGGGGCTGACTTGGGGCTGCGGCTGCGGCTTGCTGCTTCTTTCCACCCCTGGCCACCGAGCTACAGTGCAGGCAGGAGCTGCTGCCCCTGCAGGCTGCCCCGTCCTCCTGCTTGCCCTCCCCCTGCCCGCCTTCCCCGCCCCGCCGGCCTCTGCTGTGAGGCGACCGCCAGCTAGGCTTTGGCCAGGGGCTGGGGGAGGTGAGAGGTGCTTTTGCCAACCACTGTTTCTCTCTCTCTCTCTCTCTCTCTCTCTCTCTCTCTCTCTCTCTCTCTCTCTCTCTCTCTCTCTCTCTCTCTCTCTCTCTCTCTCTCCCCTCACTCCTCTCTCCCTCCCTCCTTTCCTCCTTTTCTTCCCCCCTCCCTCACACACACCACAACCGCGACGGGTTCTCCACAGCTCTCAGCCACCCCCAAAAAGAGAGAGAGAGAAGAGCAGCAGACGAGAACGTGGAGCAGATAGAAGGGAAAAGAAGAGCTCAGGGTTGGACATTTTGGGGTCTAGGGGTGGGGAGGAGAAAGGGAGCGTGCCTCCTTGATTTTTCCCCTCCCCACCCCTCTTTGCTTTTCTCCCCCCTTGGCTGGTATAGGATTTTTCTGAAGCAACAGCAGTAGGGGACAGAAACCTTCAGTATAGAAAAAGGGTGTGAGGAGGCAGTCAGAGCTCCCATCAGCTACCTAGCTTGAGGGTGCCTGTGAGAGTGTGAATGCGGTTCCCCCACACACACCCCCTCCACACACACTCACTCCTCTTCATACCAGGGTGTCAGCTATCCTCAATTTCCCAGTGTCGGCTTTGGTTTCTCCCCTTGCTCTTATTGTTTGTGGCTGGCCGCGTGAAGGGGTGCCTGTGTTTGAAGGGGCTCAGGTTGGGAGAGAGCTGAGAGAGGACAAGCAAGAGAGAGCAGGGCAGCGGTGGAGCAAAGAGTTTCGCCACTGGCAGAGGCAAAAGGTGAGGGGGTCTGGCCAGTCAGAGGGAAGTTTGGTAATAACAAGCCCAGGTAGGAGTCAGTCTTTGGGCCCCTTCTCAGCACCTTGATCCCTTTGCTCAAATCGCCCACCCACTGGGCAGCCTCTAGGGCTGGGACTGTCCCAGGCGGCTTTCTTTTGCGCGCCGCCGCTGCCGCCGCCGCTGCCGCCGCCGTGGAAGAGGAGTCCAGTAAGGCTGCTGCCGCACCAAGCGCCTTGGTGCACGGACCACACAATCTGAAGAAACCACTTGGCCTGGGGGTAAGTTGACAAGCGGCAGCGGGTGCAGTCCTATTTGTTGCTGAGGAGCAGCAGCGAAATGAGCCTTGAATGAAGGTGCTGAGCTGCTGTGGACTGGAAAGGTGCTGGCTGGCTGGTTGACTGTGGGCTGGGGTAGTGGGACACAAATGGAGACCAGCAACAGATTGTTTTGGGACACCTAGGAGACACATTTGATGGATGAGGAGCCTTTATGAGATTTAGGACAAGATACGGTTGGCACCTACAGAAATTATCATTTTTCACGAACAATGTTCTCCTGAATCAGAGCCTGGGTGGTGATTTATTGTGATTTCCTGGGAGTACATACTACACCCAAGCCCCCAGAGAACCTGCTCCCAGGCCTTTTCAAAACGGACCTGGGATGAGTACTGTGAGACTAAAGATAGTCAGTCTTCAAGGACAGCCTCCTTGAACTGCAGAGAGCTAAGAAACTGATCCATGAGGGACCAGGCATCCCGTTTACCTTGCTGATTTTGTAACCTTCAAACTCAAGAGCTGGCCAGTTTAGTTTAACTGGATTCTTTTAAGGAACTCAGAAAATGCAAACCGGGACCACCCGTCAGAGTCAGATCTGTGCTCTAGACTGGGTACTTTCCTGCACCATATGCAATGACTGGGGCAAACAGTCACAATCCCAATCACATTCCACCTAGTCAGATTCTGAGCTAAATTCACAGGTCCTGGCCTTTCTGCTAGGTCAGAGAGAAAGACTGGGAAAATGTCCTTTTTTCCCTATTGCCAAGGTGGGATGTTTGGACCACAGCCATGTACATGGTGATAGCCAAGTGTTTAGCAATGTTATCACGCACTCTCTTGTGAAAAGCCTGGAGCTGGCAAACCAGCCTGGAAGACAAAATCCCTGAACTTTACCCGAGTTTAATGTATGAGTAGGAGAGGCAAAGATTAATCAGTAGTGCTCTACTTAAAGATGCTGTGTTTTCCCTGGCTCCAAAGGAGTAACAATTACTATACTCACATGGTACTCAGACCTACCTATGTACTGCAATATAGTTATCTTCACGGTATTTAGCCAACCGGCTATTGTTTGCTTCTTGGATTTGTAGGTGTTCTACAGATGGTCTGTATCATTTCTTGTTTCCCTTCAAGTCTTAAAAGCTGAGATTTAAATGATGTCAAATAGTGCCATTCGTTACTCTTGAAAATCTACTAAATTAAAAGGCATGGTGATACACTCAGAGTACCAAGTTACTTTCAAAGCAAATGTTTAGCCTGAGAAAGGGGGAACAATAAAAGTCTGTGAGGTTGAACAAAGAACTGAATGGTACTTGAAGCCTGTGTTTTAGTTTCAGGGTGGTGATGTTTTCACAAACTGTATATCTACATTCATAAACTATATCTAAGGAGTTCACTATCTGTATATAGATACAGTGATTTGGTTCTTTTGTGTGTACATATAGTTTTTCAAAGACTTCCATCAACCCCATACAGTCTCAACCCTGTGTTTCTGTAGAAGAGGGAGAGGGCCGAGAGTGTGTTTCAAAAGCTTCCAGGCTCTTTAATTGAACTTTCTATTTATTAGATGCTTCTGAAATATAATGAATTACCTCCTTTCAACTCAGCAAACAACGGAAACAGACTCTGCATTAAGTGGAACAGTTTATGTTGCATCAGGCAATTTGTTCTAATGCATACTGCCGAGAGACACAGGATGAGAATCACTCAGGTACAACCTGCTGTTACCCTACATACACACACACACACACACACACACACACACACACACACACACACACCCCATTCTGATACTTTCTTAAGGAAATCACATGCAAATATCTTTTTGGATAGATTAAAATAGCAAGGACAAGATTACAGAGAAAAGAACCAAGAGCTTCATGATTAGTGAAGGACTCAAAGTATCAATAGGGATGAAGCAGGAGGTGTTGGGTATTTGTTCTATTCTTGGTTATGTGAGTATCCAGCTGCTGAAATTGTCCTGACCTGTGATTACTAAAGGGACAAGGAGATAGGGAGCTGCAAGGATTCAGAACCAATACAGACACAGCTTCGTTGATACAGATTCACCTGGCTTTAAAATAAGCTTCAAGAGCAGACATGGATCAGGTGATATCTGCCATCCTTTCCAGATATAAGAGTTGTAATTCCAATTCTGTACATGCTAGAACTAACAACTTAAAAAAGAATAGCACAGAAGGCAGGGACAGGAAGTCAGACATGTGGAATGGTAAAATGAGGAGAGAAATAGGAGAGCCAAAGATGTTTAGAAACACATAGAAAAAAAAAAAAGCATCCAGGTGTTTACTTTGGCTTGAAATGGAATTAGTTTAGAAAATCACCTCACATGTGAAGTGCTATAAAACTGCCTGCAATTTGACTTGTAAACACTGAGTAAACAGTAACAGAATTCCTTAAAACCAGGGAATTGGGAACCTTGGAGAACATTTTCAGTGTTGTCATCTCCTTTCACTCTTTAGCATACTAAATTCCAATCTGCTAGCCATTCAGGTGTTTAATTATCAAATGAATATTTCAAATGTGCCATGCTACTTCTGGCCTGCCTGGTTCCAAATATTCTAATTTGTCTTTCGCCTGGCTCTATTGCTGAAGAGAGGCAAACAACCCATTTCTCACTGACTTAAGTCTGCAAGCCCTTCTGTTTGCAGCTGAGAACACTATACGGTTCAGATGCCTTCTTCTAGCTGCTGGAAATGGAAGCCTTCATCCTACTTCAAGAAATGCCCTGTGCCCTAAGCCTAAAATGCCACCAGCTCAATCCTGCCCAATCATTTTCCATATTTTTAGGGACAGGTATGACCAATTTTTGCAGCCTAGATTCAGAAATGATGCCAGTCTAGGCAAAAGCAGAAGCTAAGAAACCCCAAAGGAGGATGGACTACAGTGAAGTTAGCTCTCATTTCTAGAGCTTAGGAGCTGATGGTCCTCCACACTATCCCCTCTAAAACTCATATCCCTTTCCTCTGTTAATGGGCCCCTCAAGCTCTTTGTCCAATGAGACCAGCAGACCCATCCTGCCAGCAAGGAATGATTCCTGAATGACTCAGCTGTGCTCTCATAAGCAAACATGGATTTTACATCATCCTCAACTGAGTGAAAACAGATTATTAAAAAAATAAATAAATAAAAGCTGGTGGGGCTGAGCCAAATTGCAGTTCACTGGGTCAAGGGAGGTTGGGAAGTGCTTCAGGTTTGGTTCTTCACTTATTGCACAGTTGGGCCTTGGATTCTGACAGCCAGTGAAATTACCCACAGCCATTTTATTTAACAAAAACAAGGCTAAAATGATGGTGAGAAAGAGACAGGTACAATATCCTCATTTTTCTAATGGAGAAATCAGGACTTAGAGACTAGAAATAGCTTGCTTAGATCACAAAACTAGCTAGTGGCAGAGCCAAAACAAGAGTGCAGGACTGTCTTCTCATACTGAATAAGTTTGATAAAAAAAAAATCTCTGGAGATCTTTCCCAGAATTGGCTGGAAACACGTTTACAATCATTACATCCTATTTCCTTTCCATATGCACAGATAACTGTTTTATATAAATGTTTTATATTATATACTAAATCTAGTTTGTATGGATTGAGACAAAATCTTGCTATGTAGCCTAATGTGACCTTGAACTGTCAACCCTCCTTCCTCAATCTCATTAGTACAGAGATTCCAGGCATCCTTTCTGTAACAGCCAACTGTTACTGCCTTGCCTCTGCAACTCCTCTTCTCACTGATTGCCTCTCCACAAACACAGGAGGACTGCTAAGATGTGTCAGCTGCTAAAGGTACTTGCCAACAAGCCTGACAACTCAAGTTCAATTCTGGGGACACATGGTACAACTGATTCCCACACTTCTCTGACCTGCATAGCCATACAGTAGCATATGAACCTTCAAATATACAGAAATAGATAAATTTAAATCAGAGAGAGAGAGAGAGAGAGAGAGAGAGAGAGAGAGAGAGAGAGAGAGAGAGAGAGAGAGAGTGAGGAGTTTTATTTTACTGGTGAAGAAAATACTGCAAATACCCACAACTATTATTCAGGAAGAAGTTAAGGCTGAAGTAGAATTAACGGGTTTATAGTCAATAATCTTCAGAATGAGAGAATTTCAGCTATTCGTGGAATAAGTGGGAGATGATTTTTATAAAATAGATGATGTAGGTAAAATAAATATAAATATATTTTTAATCTGAATCAATTACCCTGTAAGAACTTCCCAAAAGTGCAAATGTGCATAAATATCTCTCTATGCTTCACTGATGATGTCTTCAAAAAGCAAACATTTGACATAAATTGAAAAATGCATTGCTCTATCATCATATATTACAAAGGTGAGCAACAAGAATTAATACCTATATGGTATGTAAGTATTTGCCGTTTTTCTATGCAGTATCTCATTTAAATTTTCTCAAAAACATCATGAGATAAGTATATTATCATTTCTATTTTATAGATCAAACAGAAGCTGGAGCTCAAAGAAATGATGCAATATGCCCATTTTACATACTTTAATGACTTAGGTATGTACTATACCTGTCACTATTTTATAGGTTAATAATAGTGGCTCCCACTTCATCCTCATCCAGAATAAAACCTACTTGCTCATCTTACTCACCGGTAAAATACAATAGGTATAAAATATGTAAACTCCAATAAAATCATTATGCATTTGATTCTGTAAAGACTGAATTAGCATATGTAATTTAGATAGCTTAATTGTAAAGACACAGATGAAGACTACAACCTCTGAGTGCCAGTCTTTTGATGTGTCAAGCTTCTGTTGGAACTGAAGTTGCCCAATGTGCTTTGATTTTTCAAGAAGATCAGATTATTGCAACATTAGTAATCTTAGACTGTACAGATAGCTAATTTCTAAGACTTCCATGACCACAATAGTAAATGCACATTTTATCTAATTGTTGAACATCTTTGCATTTAGCTTTCTATTTATGCTACAACAAGTTATCATACACTTACTAATCTCATACAAGTTCATAATTTCAAACAGTTTAGATTCACATAGTTTTATAATTCATTATATCAGAAATCTTCCATGAAGCTCACTGGGCTAAAATCAAGGGATCCGCAGGAGTGCATTTTGTTTTCTGGAAGTCTGAGGGGAATATCAGTTGCCTTGCTTATCTAGGTTTCCTTGGCACAGTTCACTTCATTGAGCATAGGATTGAGACCCAGAGTGCTTTGATAGCATTCGGAGGAAGTCCTTTCTAACTACTAGAGGCCATTCAATTTCCTTAGTCTCCTTCTTTAAAGCCAGTGAGAGCAAGTTGAAAGCTATCATAGTTGTAATTCTCACTCTTTTTATTTGTATCTCTCTCTGACTCTTCCTTCTCCTCTCCTGTTTTATTTAAAAGTTGAATCACAAATGACATTCATATAAAAGTAAGAGGTAAAATGGGATGTTTTTATTTTTGAGTGATTTGGGAATTAATCAGCTGAGGGTGATTGGTACATGTTTCCCCTTAAACTCCATTCATATTTGTATGGTGGGTACATTCAAATTCATCTTTTCTAACTAGCCATTCTAATATGTATAATGGATTGCTGTTTCTCAAATCCACCTTGAGTTTAGGTGAGGGTGTTATACTGATTCTGTGTAGAAAATTCAGGATAAGCTCCATATTGTAAAGTCAACTAGCTAGTAATTTAATGGTATCTGAAAACTCCTCTCAGCATGTAACAAAACACACGTACAGGTTCTAAGGGTATGGGTATTGGTGTGTTTGAGAGACCACATTCTGTCTAGCACAATCATCTATGTACGAAGTAGTATAATACATGATAATAAATTATTGTGACCACAATTTATTTTTTAAGTAATATTCCCATTTAACAGATGAAGAAAGAACAGAAAGTTATGTAGTATGCATATTACGTAGTTATTAAATTGTACAGGATTAGAAACACATCTCTCTCTTCTTTTAAATCTTACATTTTCCCCTTTTTCCTACAGTATGTTGTTTCTTTATTATCGAAAAGCTCTTTGATTGTTGATTGTTTTCTCTGTTGCTGTTGGGGGTTATACTTTAATGATATGTCCCAGTCCACGGGACAAATCGAACCAGGGTTCACCTGAAAGAGGGAGTGGGGATTGAAAGTGGGGGACAAAGATGCAAGAGATATTGAGTCAAATCTGGAAATTTCTGATCAAGACTCTCTTTAATGAAGATAAGACTTTATATAGAAGAAGGTCAATAGTATCTATTCTAAGCCCACTCTCTCTAGGCCCCAGGCAAGAATACAATGGCCTGAATCGCTCCCTGTAAGAACTTCCTATTTCTCTAAGTAGCTCTCTGTAAGAACTTCCTTGATCCTCTGGGTTGGGACTTCCCTACTTCTTTCAATAATAAATAGTCCAAGGATAGCCTAGAACACAAGACTTCCTCCGGAAAAGGTCAGCACCTCGAAGGTCACAGTGTACAGCCTAAGCATGGGATTTCTGTCATGGCAGAATTTGGCATGGCTCCTCACATTTTAATCATAATTTTACTTTCCATAATTTTAATTATGTATCAGTGACCAATTTCAGTTTGAAATTATTACCTGGAAATTTTCAAAAATAAATAATTCATAAAAATTTAATGTTGTACCCTTCTGAGTAGTGTAATACAACTTTATGTTGTCCTTATCCATTATGGCTATGACCCACATTATCCTTCTGTCTAACATATTAGCACTATGTACACTATCCAACCATTAGTCACTTGGTACCCATCACATTACCAAACCTTATCACAGTGTTTGTGTATAAATAGCATTTGCATATTAGCAAATATGCACATTTGCATATCTGTATGTGTACCACATGTGTGTCTACCACCAGAGTAAGTCAGAAGAGAGCATCAGCTTCCCTGGTACTAGAGTTATAGATGGTTGTGAGCCACTGTGTATGTGCTGGGAAAGGAATCGAACTTGGGTCCTCTACAAGAGCAACAAGCACTCTTAACCACTGAACCAATTCTCCAGGAATCTCTAAATTCTAAGCTTAACTATATAAATGAATATGTATAAGAAAAGAGCATAGTATAAATACAGTTTAATTCTGTCTATAGTTTCAGATACCCACCAAAGATCTTAGAATGTATTGTCCATGGATAAGGGGCAGGGAGGTTTCCTTGGTTTCTGCATCACTGTGACTTACTACCTAACAGGAAGGGAAAAGAGGTTTATTGGGGCTCATGATTTGAGATGCTTCATGGTGAGGAAGGCACAGTGGCTGTGTAGAAACAGGAGCATGTGGCAGCTGTTGTTGGAAACAAAAAGGTATGGATGCTAGAAAAACATCAAGTTTTCTCCTTTTTCTTTTATTATACAGTGTGGGTCCCCAATTCATGGAATGCTGCACCTGTGTTTAGGGTAGGTTTTTTTTTCCCTCCTCAGTCAAATTTCTGGAAGTGTTCTCCATTCCATGCCTAGAAGTATGTCTCATAGGTAATTCTAAATTCAGCCAAGTTGACAATGATAAGTAACCAGCACAGGGTAGGAGTTGCATTGCTATGTTTTGTCTTGGTTTCTTTTGTTTATGTTCCACTGTGCTAGGGATGAACCCTGGGGTTTTGTGTACACTAGGCAAAAGGCTTTACATGGAACCATATCTTTAGCCTTTTATCTTGCTTATTAAAATCATTGAATAAGTAATTTATGCCTGTGGTTCAAGTATTGAATACATAAGCGTATTCAATGAAAACTTCCTTTCCACTCTATTTCCCATTTGTGTAGGTACCATCACCTCTATCTTTTTTATTTATTTTCATCTAAAACTTCTAAATAAAAATAAGGAACTATGAATAGAAATATTTTATGGCATAACAAACTGTAGCTCTAATCCATTTTTTTCCTTTTGCTGTATCACCACAAGGTAACTTCAGAAAAACTATCATCAATGTTAAAGGACAAAAAAATTAGGTCAGTCAGTTACCCAAGCCACCAGTGATCTCACTAAGTTTCTATAACTTGTTATAGCCCACTTAGATCCATGACGATCACCTAAATACAATGACTATTGTATAATCCTAATGACTCAATTTTTTTTGTGTGTTCTGTCAATTTTACGTAGGTCATTACAGAGTCCCATAATTTCAGAAATAACAAATTGTGGTAGGGAAAGAAAAAAGAGATGGAGGAAGGCAAGGAAAATGAGGATGACAATGAAAATAAGAACAGGAAGAAGAGGGTATGAGCAGGAGGTTATTACATATAGGTCATTACATATAGGTCATTACATATAGTTTTCTTACTACATAAAGGAGTGAGGCAATCATGTTACAACAAAGTCTGATACCTTATTTGTAATTGTCTTGAAAACATGACACAGCTCTTTCTTATTTTACAGACAAACATACATCATACAACTCAACATTGAGATAGCCTATCACATAGTTGAGTATTGTCTTATATAGAGGTGGATACCAAAGGCAAAGCCAACAGGTTTGGTTTTGAGTAAATCTGATAACACTGTACCAGTGTACCAGTGTACCGGAAATAATTCCATTTTCATTCTTACTATGAATGTTTGTCTTTAGCTGTAAATTCAGAATCTCTTCCTCACAATGTTAGTAGAATGTGATGTACATATATCTTCTAGCACAAAACAACACACTAATATCTGCTTTCTGTTTGTTTCTATATTTGA
Source organism: Acomys russatus (assembly GCF_903995435.1). Lineage (NCBI taxonomy): Eukaryota > Metazoa > Chordata > Mammalia > Rodentia > Muridae > Acomys > Acomys russatus. Next base: position 86,127,111 of record NC_067169.1, on the reverse strand, counting down.
AAGCAGTGGTTTTTCAAGCTATTGACAGTGATTTGTTAATGTTCTTTCCAATAATCAATAGTATTTTAAATGAAGTAGAACAAAACATAAACATCTGAATACTAAGTGATAAAACTAAACATTATTTTTTAAAACTTTTTTTTCTGTAACATGCAGAATGTGAATGGAATATGTGTATGCATGCATGTGTGTGTACATGCATGCCCATGTTTGTTGATACACTGGGCCCAAAGTAAAACATTTTTCTTACTGTTGGTTACTGGTAGAAAACTTAATATTGTTTAAAATGCTTGAAACCATTAGGCAGATGTTATAAATATTCTAAACCTTCATAAATAAATGAATCATTTTCCTTCATCTTGAAAAATTGACCTTTCTGAATATATTCTTCTAAATAGAAAAGGATTCCATATTGTCTGTCTGTTGATTTAGTAGTTCCTACTCTCCCTGTAGTGGAAAGGCTCAGAAAGTAGCAAATATCTAAAAAAAAAAAAAAAACCAAGAAATTCAATAGAAACTGGCCTTATTCTTTCTGTGATGCATGAACATCTTGAGATTTTTTACATATCAGAATTTGGACCTGAACTTCCCAGTTGTCACTTTCATTGGCATCTCATGGATACAGTGCTCAGGGGACCCTAGCTAGTACTGAAAGTGGGCTGAAAGTCTGAAACTTACATAAAATATTTAAACTCCAGAGCTTTTGACTCTGCTGTCAGCTTCAGTGGTCATCTCCAGAAACTTTTCCAGAATTAGACAAAAGATTGACAAAGAAGATAAAAATAATATTGTAGGATAAGAGTGAAAAAAGATTAAGGAAGTAGCAGTGAGTAAATAAAATTATCCTGAGATCGAGCTGTGACAAAAGAGAGGTTTTCCCACGTTAATTGTGGTACAATCAGGCCAAGAAAGAGAAAACTGAAAACGTTAGCAGAAAGAAAGGACAGTATTTGAAATCAATTACACTTTCAGTCTTCTAAGGGGGTTATTGATACCCTATTTTTAATCAAAGCACAAGTGTTTCACTTAGCATAGACATGTGTCTAAAAGGGCACCCTGTGAAAAGCAAACATGCGCGCTAGTCCCTTTTCCACTAGAAGTACACCAAATGGTCAAAGGGAGCCAGATGACAGGAAAAAACACGAGACTAAATACCAATATGTTTGGATATGGCATTACAGCTCAAGCTCTTCATGGAAATTAGTGCAGTTTATACTTGCAGAAGATATAGTTACAACATTTTCTGTGGTAAGATTGCAGAGAGCTTTATGATTGCTGAGGTCAGATATAATTTAGTGGATGAAAGGGAGATACAAAATAATTTGGAGATGGGAGATGAACTAATGAGTATTCTGAAAAGTATTCCAGAAATATTGGGAGGGGAGCAAGCATAGCAACTAGGAAGGAAATACAGAATCATAGCGACAAAAGGTAGCACTGTAGTTAAGTGGAGAATCAGGGTGCAAACCCATCTGGCTGATTCTGGCTCTGTCACCCTATTATCTATGAAAAGATAATAGTAAAAGTATCTACCTTACAAGAATGCTATGGATTGAAGTGCATTTACCTATAAAAGGTATTCAGCCCACTAACTACCAATGTAATTTGTTAAAATTGATATTCTTGGTATGTGATGCTAAACCTAGAAAGGATGGAATATAAGACATACTATAAACAGTAGATATGCTGCAATTACATGATTTATTGTATGATAAACTAAATCAAATAGTCCTGTAATTTTTAGTTTCTGTGTGTTACCTTTTCTCATGTCTGTGGTAAATTACTCTCAGCTGAGCAACTTAAGAAATGAGGAGTTTAGTTTTGGCTCACAGTTCAAAACAATCCACCATAGAAGGGAGTAATGTTGTCAGGAGTTTGAGGATTCTGGTCACATAAGCTCAGTCAGGAAGCAGAGAGTAATGAATAATTATGCTTACCTAGCTTCTTTTAATGCAGATTGGACTCCAGTTCTTGTATTGTTTCCACTCACAGTCCACATGGGTTTTCCCACTTCAATTAATCTAACGCTGATAATCCCTCATAAGCAGGCTTAGAGAAAGCTTTATTTCCTAGATGGTTTTAGATGCTGTAGAGTGTTAACCATCATAAACCAAGTTCTTGATAACTTGACACCCAACCATACATATCACTTTTGTATTTTAAGTGTATTTATAATCAATTAAGTAATTAAATTTAATTTATTCATATTGCATCCCGATTGTTATCCCCTCCTTTGTATCTTCCTGTTTCCACCCTCCCTCCCGATTCTGACCTATTCCACTCTCCTAGACCTCTGACAGAAGGTGGCGCTCCTCCTTCGCTGTCTGACCACAGCCTATCAGGCCTCATCTAGATAGCCTGCTTCCCCTTCTGTGTGCCTCCTGGCCTCTCCACAAAGGGGAAGTGACCAAATTGGGGGCACCAGAGTTCATGTCAGAGGCAGTCTTCACTCTACCCACAACCGTAGAGAATGAGCTATCCATTTTCTATATCTGAACAGGGGGTCTAGGTTCACTGCATGTATTGTCCTTGGTTGCTACAGGCCCCCCTGGGTCCAGATCCCCCAGTTTTAATCGTTTCCTTGTGAGGTTCCTGAACCCTCTGGGTCTTTCATTTCCCCTTCCCTCCGCCCCATTCTTCCATACCACTCTCAGTGCTCTACCCAGAGTCCAGCAGAGAGTCACAGTATCTGTCCCGATCCTCTGTTGGGTGGAGTCTCTCAGAGGACATCTATGTTGGGCTAATATCCACTTATGAGTGAGTATATATCATGCATGTCTCTTTCTTGGTCTGGGTTACTTCACTTGGGATGATCATTTCTAGTTCTATCCTTTTGCCTGCCCATTTCAAGATTTCCTTGTTTTTAATAGCTGAGTAGTATTCCATTTGGTTGAGGGACATCTAGGTTGTTTCCAGATTCTGGCTATTCCAAATTAAGCTGCTATAGACATAGTTGAGCAAATCATAAATATCACTTTTAAGCCATAATAATTTACCCCTCATTTCCATAGGTTTATAGCTGTGTCATAATGTACAATGTGTTCAAGTCCATTTCAAACGACCCCATAGTCCTTAACAGTCCAAACACTGTTCAAAAGTCCAATGTCTCTTCTGGGACTCGGGGTGATTTCTTAAATATAAAAACCTACAAAATAAAAGTGTTTCATAGTTCCAATAAACAATTACACAAGAGTAAATATTCCCACTATAAAACAGAGAAATAGAGACATAGAAAGGAAATATTAAACCAAAGCAAGACTGAAACCAAGTGGGGCCAGCACCAAATGCTGCAGCTCTATGTTCATCATCTGTATCTTATGATAGACTTTTCTGGGCTCCAAAGCCATTGAGTAGCACCATCCCACCCTCTAGCTCTGTCAGCTGTAGTGCATACAACCTGGAGCTTTTTTTTTTTAAACAAATGTGACAAAGTTCTGTCATCTCCAACGTCCTAGGATGGCTGACTGAACATATGCTTCACCTTCACAGTATCAAAAAATAGCCTCTCAGAGGCTTCCTTGCTACGCATTGCCTTGGTTTGATGGCTATCTAAAATCTTTAAGATTCCATGATACCCTCAATTTTGTGTCTTTTATGTCTGCAAATCTAGTATTGTGTATATAGCATTGTCAACTTCTGCTGTTAGCTTGGGATATAGGCTGTGCCTTGGACCAGAGTGACAGTGGCTCCTATATGACTAGGCAGTTTGTTCTGAAGCAAGGCATTACACTGTAGGCATCCTTTATTGAGGCTTTCATCCCTTTGAATAAATTTCTGTTTCCACATATTGCAGTCTTCAGGACCTTTCCTTTTCTCCCAGTGAAGAGAGTGTTGTTTCTGTTTAGTAATTGTAGATGTTTTGCTTTATCAACATTATTCTGCTTGTTTGCAATTTTAAACTTGCTCTCAAATTGCCCAACAAATCTCATATCTTTCATATTTTTTTGTTCTCTTTCACTGCAGTTCTGAGTAAGAGCAGTGAGAAGTAGTAGCTATCTTAAAATGTCCTCTACCAAAATGTAAGTTCATTACAGTTGAATTCAACCTCATAAATCGCTTCTAGCCCAGTACCTGATGAGTTCATTCCCTCTGAAACTTGCTGAGACAGGCTTCCGCTTTCAGTATTTCTTTCTCCATTCTGGCATACCGAACTTCCAATAAAATAGTCCATTATGGTCTTATTGTATAGCAGGAACTTTCCTAGCTCAAAGGAACAAATTTGTCTATGTTCTTCCTGCAAATCAAGTTCCATAGGCCCAAGAACCACATAATGACCTTCATCACAGCAACACAAGGCAACACAAAAACTTTGCCCAAGGAAATGTGAAGGCGTGATAACAAAACAAAATAATCGGCCATGGTTGCAGTTTAGTATTCAGTTTGGAGTCAGTAAGACATCCTACTGGAAATGGCCATAGAAACTTTTGAAATGCAGCAATGCATTTCAAGGAAAAGGTAAAGGAATTGAGAAGAAAATTTGGGAGGTCATATACATCATTATATAAAATTTTATCTCATAAAAGAGATGAAAATTATCCAAGGAAGAAAGTTAGTTGAATAAGAAAACCAAATAAAATATAACTTCAGTGACCCATGTTTACTAGAGAAAAAGGGGACAGAAAAAGAGTGACTGGGAGCAAAACAAGAGCCGTACAAGGCAAACTTCATGGAATTCGCATAGAAAATTCCATGTGCTCTACAATACAGCTTACAATTTTGTTACAGATGCATTGTAAAGTATGAAATGTGTAATAATGGCATTCAAATTTAAAATGTTTTAAAAATATATTTTATTAATTTATTCATATTACATCTCAATTGTTATCCCATCCCTTTTATCCTCCCATTCCTCCCTCCCATTTTCCCCTTACTCCCTTCCACTATGACTGTGACTGAGGGGGACCTCTTCCTCCTGTGCATGCTCATAGGGTAACAAATCTTTTCTTGGTAGCCTGCTATCCTTCCTCTGATTGCCACTAGGCCTCCCCATCAATGATAATAGGGTGTGGAGACATGACTCAGCACCTAAGAGCACTGGCAGCTCTTTCAGAGGACCTAAGTTCAAATCTCAGCATCCAATAATAGTTTAAACCCATCTGTAGCTCCAGATGCAGAGGCTCTGATGACTTCTTTTGGTCTCCTTTGGCCAAGCATGCATGTGTTGCACACACACATATCTACAGGCAAAAGATCACACACATAAAATTAAAAAATACATTTAAAACAAGATAGATGTTATTTTATTGTCTAGAGAAATCAGGAAGACTTCAGACATGTTTTAGAACTTGAACAATGGATGACATTGGGAGATGTATTAGGAGTGGTATTCAGATAAGAATAATTATGTAAGCAAATATGAGGAGTCAAAAATGGGTGCCTAAAATTTAAAGAAAGAGAAGACTGAAATAACATAAAGAAAAACAAAAAGAAGTTTTTCCAAATCAATCACAATGAAATTCTGAAATTCCAGTGGGAGATTTAAAGTATCCAGTGTCAGCTTGTATTTAAAGCTGAATGTTTCGCGCAGATAATTTTTCATATGAAACTGGACCCACAAGCTGTTAACAATAATGATCAAGGGAAAAAAAACATGTTAAGTTGAGGATATATGAGGGTGAGAAAAGGATGGTGAATTGGATTTGGGACACATTGAAGGTCAGATGCCAATGGTACATACAGATACAGATATTAAATAGACAGTTAGATGACCGTTTATCTGAGCTAGAAATATGCATAGGCTGCTATTATCTAAAATAATAGTATAATAATAAATACAAATTAAGTATATACTGTATTAAATATATGATTCTGACAGTTTAAAAAATATAAAGTATTTAAATGTCACAATAATCCTATAAAGACATTGCTATCCCCATTTAACAAAAGAAATGAAAGCAAAACTTAGAGAGGCCATGTACTCAAGATCATACAAATGAAGTCAGGAGTTAAACCCAGGCATATACAGCTCAAAAACCTGATGTCCCTTGTCACTACCTCAATGGTGTGTGTTAGTCATGAAAGTACAATCACTATAGTAGAGAGGAATATGGCTGTGATCTGGTGTTTCCTAGTAATATCAGAAACTACACCCATAAAATCTCACCAACATGACTGCCTAAACATAAGCTGACCAAGGAAAACAATAGACATCCCAAAGTGCATAGGAAAAGGGGAAAGACTATTAGGCCTCAACCCTACACAAAGAACCAGGTAACTAGGTGACAAAGCAATGCTGAGAATGGGAGAAATAGTCTTCCTCAGGAAGAGCACACCAATTAGTTAGCCAATACCTGAATATATATATATAGAGAGATGTAACATTATACATTCTGAGCATGTTATATTTAGGATTTATATGTATATGCCTTTATGCATGTAATGAAAAATAATTTTAAAAGAGGCCATGCATTTGAAAGAGAGCAATGGTGATATATGGAAAGGCTGAGAAAAAAGAAAGGGAAGAGAAAAATGGTATAATTATATTATCATCTCAAAAAAAAAAAGAGTGAGAAAAACTTAAAGAACTAGGCCAACAGTTGATCCTTGAACATAATGTTAGAGAGATAGATTGGAGAAATGAAACACTCAGAATAGATATAGCAATCATACAGATACAAGGAAAGCTAGGAGTAAATGGTAGCATCAAAATTATAAGCAGAAAGAATGTCCCCAAGAAGGGACTGTATCATGAGCATCAAGAGCTTTATCCATTTGCTATTGCAGGGGCCTTGAATAATGTAGTAGTTAGAGCAGATGCAAGCAAACCACAACCAATGAGTATAACTGACCCCACTACCTATTTTTGTATAGCTTATAAACTCAACATGTTCTTTACATTTTCAAATGCCTGAAAAAAAGCCAAAAGAATGTTTTACATTATATGAAAATCCTGTGAGACTTAAAATTCAGTGTCCATAAAAAAGTTTTATTGCAACAGAATCCCTCTCATTTATTTATGTATTGACTGTAGCAGGTTTTTCTACTACAGTGGCAGAGCTGAGCAACAGAGAGCATATGGCATGCTAAGGCCAAAATTTTCCTCATCTAGCCTCTTATAGTGCATGTTTTCCAGTTCCTGGCTTAGAGTATGGATTTTTAAAATTTTTTTATTTTTATTTTTTTATTAATTTATTCTTGTTACATCTCAATGGTTATCCCATCCCTTGTATCCTCCCATTCTTCCCTCCCTCCCATTTTCCCATTATTCCCCTCCCCTATGACTGTTCCTGAGGGAGATTACCTCCCCCTGTATATGCTCATAGGGTATCAAGTCTCTTCTTGGTAACCTGCTGTCCTTCCTCTGAGTGCCACCAGGTCTCTCCCTCCAGGGGACATGGTCAAATAGAGTATGGATTTTAAGACAAGGCTACTTTAAAGTCCTATGTCTGCTATTCACACTATGAGACCTTGGGTAAGTCACTAAAAAGCTCTAGTGGCCATCATATGTATCATGGAAATTAAATGGGACTTATTTCCAAAGAATCACTGTAAATATCAAATAAGTGCCTGGCATAATACCCTGTACATAGTAAGAACTCAATAAATGGTAGCTGCTGTTAATTCTCTGAAACTCTAAAGATGAGTGATGGGGAATGCCAAGTTTCTATGATTGGCAAAGGGAATTGGAGATTGAATACTACCCAAATGGAATTATTCTAAAATTTTTCACAGTGGCGTGAGGAGGGTAGAAGACGTAACTCAAAGAAAAAGAGAACTTTTATTATTAACAACAAGACTCAAACACACTCAAGGGCTGAGAAAATGGGATAAATGACTAGGGACTGAACACCTGGGAGGACAGGAAATAGAACAATAGGTGGAGGGAGTAAGATGGAGAACATGAGCAGGGTGGCAGGGTTAGCCTTAGAAAGGAATAGGAGCAACTCTTACTTGGAAAATAGATACAACTAGAAGATTTGATGTGCCTGAAGTAGTTTAGATACCAAAAGTCTATTTCTTCTGTGAGTCCATAGGTAATCTCTTCTGTTGTGATGCAGGAGTAGGGGGATTTGATGGCACACTGATTATAGCGCATGGGGCTTTCACAAGAAAGTTGATCCAGGAGATCAATAAAGAAGAGTATGTAGGAGGGCCTGGCAGGCCTTGCAGAGCTTGGAAAATAAGCTGGTAGCATCAATCTGGTAAGCCACACAAATGTCTTTAGAGGTACTAAGAAACCTCAAGGAGAAAAAAAATCATAAAATGGAGAGTTGAGTGGAATCAAGACTTGGTAGTTGTATTGAAAAACATAGAAAAAGCAATGCCACTATTAGCAACCATAAGATCCCTCATCAACCTGTGCTGGGAACCACTGGCATTTGGACTGTGGTCATGTCAGCAGGCTCTATGGCTAGCTAATCTACACTCTGCAATGTGTAATATCTGTTTGTCACAGTGACACTGCCTTCCCAGGCATTTCTGGGTTCCTTTCCCTGAAATCTCCCTGCAGCATTACAGCATCAGACAGTGCAGTCAAAAGCTCCGAGGCAAAACATAAACTGTGACTTTTATGGAGAAAGAATAATACTTCTGAAAGATGGAGCCCAGTACCACAGACTATTTGAGTAACTTTCAGGATGCCATGAGCCAAACAATAAAATCCTTTTATAATTTGTGAGATGTAGGACTAGAATTTTATGATGTTCGGCACAGATCCAATAAAATGCAACAACAGCCGGGATATTAGGTTTTCTCCATTGAGACTGCAGGTGTAAAATCAGAGGGCTAGTGGTCCAACTCTTGTTGAGCAATCTAAAGAGAGAATAGAGAAGGGGAAAGCATATATTTTCAGAGATGCCTACAGATTCAGAGAATAAATGTTTCGACTAAGGGTTAAGATGACAAAGCAAAAGGAAGCTAATAATATTCCTCGGAAGGTGCCTACTGAGGCCCTTGGAAACTAGACTTGCAGCCCAGTGGCTGCTTAGCTAGGACAATGACTGAATACCCTACACAGGACTCATCCAGAGCCCTTGAGCCACCTGCTGGGCAAGATGGGTCTCCTGGAGTTGTTTGCTCATCTTCCCCTATGTTCCAGCCTACAGACCAGACAAGCATGCATTCCACATAGAGGCTTCCAAGTAAAATGAAAGATAAGGCCGAGTTGTGGTCACATAATATTTCAGACACCACAGACCATTTCCACATAATATTTTAAGTGCACTAGACCAACATGATGAGCACCATGCCTAGAATTCAAGAATTCTAAGTCTTATCCCTAGATCTGCTACTTAGTAGGGTTATGGTTTTAATAAAGATATTTACTCACTCTACAACTCAGCACCTATCATTTGTTCAATGAAGATAACAGTAATAGTGCCCTTATATGGCTGTTGGCAGGATTAAGCAACACTCATGATGAATATTCATTAACTGCCATCTTCATCCCCATTTAACACACAAAGACCTTAAAGCAACACTTCAATCTTACACCCATTAGAATGGCTAAAATCAAAAATTCAAATGACACCACATGCTGGTAAGGATGTGGAGAGAGAGGAACACTCCTTCATTGCTGGTGGGAATGCAAACTAGCACAGCCACTTTGGAAATCTATCTGGCACTATATCAGAAAACTGGGAATAAGGCTTCCTCATGACCCAGCTACTCCACTCCTTGGAATATACCCAGAAGATGCTCCAGCACACAACAAGAACATTTGCTCAACCATGTTCATAGCAGCCTTATCCATAATAGCCAGAACATGGAAACAGCCTAAGTGTCCATCAGTAGAAGAATGGATAAAGAAACTGTGGTGCATTTATACTATGGAATACTACTCAGGTATTAAAAACAAGGAATTCCCAAAATTTGTGGACAAATGAATTGAACTAGAAATGATCATAATGAGTGAGTTACCCCAGAAGCAGAAAGACTCAAATGGTATATACTCACTTATATCTGGACACTAGCCCAAGGAGCATGTCCCATGAAAGTCTTCACTTACCAGGAAAGTGGGACAGAGGGGAGGACATCCTATTGGGACTCTAGGTGAGAGAAGCATGGGAGAATGGGGAAATAGAAGGATCCAGGGGGTCCTAGAAACCTACAAGAAGAACATTATCATGGGCAGATCTGGGCCCAGGGGTCCTGCTCAAACTATGGCACCAGCCAAGGACAATACATGCAGTAAACTTTGAACCCCTACCCAGATCTAGCCAATGGACAGGACATTCTCCACAGTTGAGTGGAGAGTGGTGTCTGACTTTCACACAAAGTCTGGTGCCCCATATTTGACCATGTCCCTTGGATGGGGAGGCCTGGTGGCACTCAGAGGAAGGATAGCAGGCTACCAAGAAGAGACTTGATACCTTATGAGCATATACAGGAGGAGGAGGTCCCCCTTAATCACAGTTCTAAAGGAGGGGAGTAAGGGGGAAATGAGAAGGAAGGAGGAATGGGAGAATACAAGGGATGGGATAACAATTGAGAAGTAATATGAATAAATTAATAAAATATATTTTTAAAAGACTTCCATTAAATTCAGCTTGAAGTCTGGCTCTGCTCCATACTCTCTGCTTGCAAAGGTAAGGCCTTGTACAAGTTGTGTAGCCTCCTTAAACCTCACTCATAGTTGAAATTGGAATTACCATTCAAAAAAACATATGGTTTGTGAAAAGTAAAGAACAATATTCAATGTTTGTATTTATTTTCTTCTTGAGAAAGATTTGCTCTTTTTAGAGGTAGAGAAGCAAAGGCCAATGTCCAATAGAGCAAATGGCAATCCTGGGATAAGAACAAAGCCCTTTTACTCCTCACCTGGGCCTCTGCCTATGTAGATTCTCAAATAAATGCTTAGTCATCAAGAGAGATAGCTCACCAGTTATGGGCATTTGGTATTCTCACAGAGAATCCAAGTTTGGCTCCCAGTTCCCACATCAGACAGCTCAGTGCCTATAACTCCAGCTCCAGGGGATCTGATACCCTCTTCTGGCTTTCTTGGTCCTCTACCCATTTGATACCCAGAGTAGGGACTTTACAGCAGTGATTCCTTGATGTTTAAAAGACAGAATGGCAACATTACTGACTGGAGGCTGACATCAGAAGACAGACTCTCACACCATTGTATTCACTCCAATACAAGTAAAAGTAGAGTATACCAGCCATATTCACACTCAAAAATTCATACTCAAAAAATTCTTCTCCCTCCTTCTACCTGGCATCAGTACTTCATTACTCATCATTCTGGATTTGTTCCCTTAGACCTCAGCCTCTTTTCAAAAGGTGGACTCCCTTAAAGATATAATGATACCTATCACAAGAGAACCACTCATCAGTACAACAGTATGGATGAGATTTGATAGTTTTTTTTGCTCTTTGGCAGGGCAAAATGGAGACATTTCAGGTCTAGAACACTTTTCTGGCTTCCTGTACACTAAGAAGGCACTGAAGACATTATGAGTAGACAAAGGCATAGAAAGGAAAGGCTGCTGCAGCTTCTCCCCTTTCTAGGGATGGAGAGCACTGAAAGGCAGATGAATGAACCATCTCTAGAAATGTGAAAGAAACCAGAGCTAGAAATGAAAAGGACAAGGTCCTATATTATAGGCAGATTTAAAAAAAACATTTCTGTCTTATTTTCTTCACCTGCTATCTACCTCACTGAATTATATAAAAAGAAAAACCATATGAACCTAGTTATGAAGCCCTGTCACTATCTAAAGGATCATTAAAGATCCATTTAACTTTCTAGAACAGGTTCCAGGATGCAGTGACCTTGACCATTAGATGGCCAGGTGAGATGCAGCTGGCATCTTTCCCAGCCCCTCAACTGTTAAATGGAGCAGTTCTTGCACCTGCCATGCTTCATCTCTTAGATTATCTCTCTTCCCATCCCTGGAAAAAAAAAGTGGAGTTCACTGACTCCTCCTAAGCCTCGAGAACTATACTCTGAAATCAGTAACACTTAGCAATGTAAAAAGATAAATTGTTTCTGAGCCTGGATCCCTTCTACTAGCCAGCCACACCTTTTCAACATACAAGAACCTTGAGTTTCAAACTGAAGCTGGCATAACATCCTTGTGTGTGTAACCTCTTGGGAACGTAGCTCTGCACTTATTAAAGCAGTGACATAGTCACCCTGTCAAACCCAGCATGATAGAATGCACTGAAACAATACAGAAGAACAGTTGTCTTGGGAAAGAAAGCAACACACAAATATTTAACAAGGCTGTTATTTTCTCTCTTCTCTGTTCCCTTTCCTTGATCCTACTAGAATCAGAGGGCCCATGGGATGGTAGTCAGAATAACATGGGTGAAAAGGGAAGGGTTGTCTAGAACTGAGGACACTGACAGGCCAGAAATGGGCAGAGTTTTTGTAAAATCTCTGTCTCCATGTCTTAGGACCCCCACCAATCATCTTTGATGGACACAGAAAGGAATGGAATGAGATACATCCTAGTGAGGGAGAGAAGAGAAATGGGAATACTAATAGAAGAGATGTACTTTTGACCTGCTTATCAGGGCCCTACGGCACAGCTTTAGCCCACAGAAAAGACTGACTTTGAGCAAGGCTGTCTCCCCAGCTGTGTGAAGGTAGGTGCTGAACTTGAATAACCCTGAAGAAAGATTGCCATCACACTTACCTCCCGCCCCAATAAATCCTGGCTCTAAAGTAGCAAGAATGGAGAAGGGCTTGCATGAAGATGGAAGTTTAGAGATGACAAGGAAGAAACAAGACCAACCACAGGGTCACTCAAGCTAAGCAATTTGAGTTAAGATTCTGTGTATCCCCTAGAATTCCTTGATTTTATCATACAAATTTTGAGCCAGACATCATTTCATAGATGTCAAATCATATAATCTTCATCACAACCCTCTGATATAATGAGCATAACAACTCCCATTTTACAGATAAACAACTCAGAAGGATACTGAGTAAATTACCCAAAACAAAAGAGCTACCTTCTGAGATTACTAGGAGATACAGTCTCACAGCAAACTCTCTGATCTTCTGGCTCTTTCAATCTTTTTCATCTCCTCTTCCACAATATTTCCTGAGCCTTAGGTTTGGAACTTGTTTTATGAATTTATCCATTGGGACTAGGCTCAGCAACTCTGTATTTTGATTAGCTATGGGTTTTCTGTAATGGTCCCTATTGCAAAAAGAAATTCCCTCAATGAGGGGTGAGTACTACACTTATCTGTGAATGTAAGGACAAATGTTTATAGAGTGAAGTTAGGGATTATGTTTCTTTAGTAAAATAGTGATTGTAGGTTCTCCTCCAAGATCCATGACTTCACTAGCCTTGGTATTGTAGACCCTAGTTACAATTCCAATACTAGGCATAATTTCCTTCACCTATAAAGTCTCGCCAACATGACTTGCCTAAATATGAGCTGAACAAGAACAAGAATAATAGATATGCCAGCATCAATAGGGGACAGACCATGGGGCTTCAACCATATGCAAAGAACTACAGGCAACAAAGGAATGCTGAGAATGGGAGAGAAATAATTCTCTCTAGAGAAGAGCACACCAATTAGTTATCTAATACGAAATGGTCAGCCATAAAAACATATATATAACCAGCATTATACAGACTAAGAAGGATAGATTTAGGTATGCGTGTGTGTGTGTATGTATGTATGTGTGTGTGTGCATGTGTGTACATATACATTTACATGCATGTATGTAACAACAATTAATAAAAAAAGAGGCCATGAATTTCAGAGAGAAAAAGAAGGCACATATAAGAGGGTTTGAAGGGAGGAATGGGAAGGAGAAATGATATAATATTATCATATTGAAAATAAAAGATCAAAAAAATACCAGCTGTAAACTGTGAAACTAGAATTGAAGCCCAGTCTAGTCCAATTCTACAGAAAAGATCCTGGTCTTTACCACTATGCTATACTACCTGACAACTTAAGTTCAAATTATACTGATCATGTTCCAGTGCAGTGCAGTATTTGGTGGCATCCTATATTAATCTAAGCATTGATAGTAGAATTCATGGGATCAAGACCCAGATCTTGGCAGCTCACTATCAAATCCCCAGAGCATAGCTCAAAGGCTGGATTACTAAGTGATTTCACTAATGAAATTCAGATTTAGTGAGTATTCAGTGAAAAATAGCTAAGTGCTAAACACATGGTGCATTTATGATAAAGCAAGGTTGCATAAGATCCAACTCCAGGCTTGCTTTATTTGTGAGACAAATAATTTCAATGCTTTGAGATTAGGGGCATTTTCAGAAGATGAACAGAAATATAGATGCTTATGGCGCCATGATGAGAACAAGAAGAAGAAGGGTGAGTCTTTTTTTTTTTTTTTTTCTCTCTACTTGGGTTAAGTCAGGAAGAAGTGTATAGAAAGAATGTAAATCTTGACATAGTGCTTTAAGGAGAAGTAAGTTTTCCCAGAGAACAAGCATCAAGCAGAAACATCTCTGGCCAGGAGAAAGGCATGAAGAAAGTGGTGGCTTGAATCCAGTATACACGAGTGAGCGTGCAAAGATTTGAAGAGCTAGGTTGGCACTTCTTGGTCAATTTAAACTTTGCCTTACATCCAGAATAAGACATCTACACACTTTTAGGTGAATAAGGAAGTAATAAAAATTGTTTGCCATGTCAGTATTATGATGAAGCTAGGGGAAAACATAAAAGCGAGGAGCCCACAGAACAGGTAGTTGCTGTGGTTCTGTAAAGTGATGATAAGTTATTAAATTCAGACAATAGGACTATATATTAGAAATGTCTTAAAAACTACATTGAATCCTCTTAGCAGTAGCATAGAATAGAAACATAATAAAAAAGGAAGATTCAAAAATGGCCCCAAGATTTCTGGCCCAAACATTTATGAAAAATATGAGGTAAGTAACAGTGGGAGTGGATGGGTTGGTTTTACATTGAATGTGTTGAGTCTAAAGTATGTGCACAAGCAATATGCAGCAGTTATGGTGTTCAGAAGGCAGTTTGACAGTTCTTGGGCTCAAAACAGACAAAATGAAATTATATTTGATCTCATTACTATACAAATCATTCACTGAAATTGTGTATGTGAGTGAGATTGTTTTTTTATTAATAATCACATATACCCTGATTTGATTCATCACCATTGAAAGGGAACTTTCCATGTCTTCAGGTAAAAAAAGATAAATTGCTTTTTTATAACATATTCTCCAAACATTTTCTTAGGCAGACTACTCCTGATACATCTCCAAAGAAAATCTTCCTGTTTCCTACTCTCTAAGCAAGGAGAATACTTTACTTAAATCAATAGAAAAAAAAATCAAAGAATCATTAGCTATCTAGGCTTAAAGCCTTCAAGTGCATTAAGAAGCATAACAACAGAAAACATCCATCGTTATAGTGTCTTTAGATCTCATAGGCCAAAGGCAAACATGAAAAACATAGAAGAAAATCAAACAGAGACAGAGAGATAGTGCTGCATTGAGCCGAAAGGAGGAATGCAGCTTCTGTTGTTGTTATTGTTGTTGTTGTTTTGCTTGCTTTGCTTTGCTTTTTTGAGACAGGGTTTCTCTGTGTGACAGACCTGGCTGCCCTGGACTCACTTTGTAGACGAGGATGGCCTTGAACTCACAGAGATCCACCAGCCTCTGCTTCCCGAGTGTTGGGATTAAAGGCATGCGCCACCACACGTAGAAGGTACTGCTGAGTAGACTAACAGATACACAAGGAATGGAATAACACGAAATAGTTCAGGATGCAGGACACAGTCGCCCTGACAACTGTAATCTGTAGACACCATCCAGCCCCCATGTCTCCAGATCATGTGATACCAAATGGACTCAAACAGCCAACCAAATTCTCTGAGACACATTCTTTCCCAAACAACTCTAAGAGCTAGCTTTATTTTTTAGAAATGGCCTCGTGTAGCTGAGCATCCTGAGTGCTGGGGTTATAGGCACCAGCAGTTTGTATAATACTAGATATTGAACTAACCCCAGGACTTCATTTTTTCTTTTCTTTTAAAAAAAAACATTTATATAAAAAAAAATGTATGAAAGCACTAGGCTAAAAGCAAAGTTAAGGGTGATGAGAAAACAGAGAGTATTATTAATGACCAAAATGTAGATGGTTCTAAGGTGATATTTTCTACAGAAGTAGAAGTTTATTCCCACAATTTTAAACCTGAAGTGTTGTTGTTGTTGTCATCGTTGTCTTTTTCATCGTTATCATCCTCATCATTGTCATTGTCGTTCTTGTTGTTGAATAAGACTCACGGATAACAACAACAAAGTGTATATATATATCCATACATACATACTTTATGTGCATGTGTGAGTACTTGCAAGTACGTAAATGGGTCCATACACCTTCATGCCTGGTTTTCAATGAGACCAGATTGGGTTGTCAAATTCTTAGGAAATGTCAGTGTTTCTGTGTTACCACATGGATGCTGTGACTTGAACCCAGGTCCTCACCAAGAGCACCAAATGCTCTTAACATCTGGGCCATCTCTCCAGCCCCAAGGCCCAGCTTCTCAAACTGTGAGTTTTGACCCTGTGTGGGGTTGTGTAATTGAACGTGTCATGCATAAAACATTTTCAAGATGATAAAAGATTTCTGAACATGTGACAAACCCAAATTAATCTAAAATGAAGCATGTAAGAATTTGAGACTTTTTGGGCAACACTTAACTTGTGTTGTATGATACAACTTTACTGTAGCCTTGGATCTGAACACCCATCGTATGCACTCTACACTATACACGCCATCACAAAATGCAATGCTAATTATCACTGCCTGAAAAACCATAGCCCTGATTCAAGACTCTTGTATATTATGAGTTGTGTGTTTATGCTGTATGAATGGACTTTTCATCTCTTGTGGAAACATAATGGTATAATTATGGGAATAAAAGACTTTGCATATTTTCTTACCATGAATCCTCTACATATAAATTAATCAACCCTTGCAGTGGATTGTGTTAGAATATTTGGTTTTAAAAACCATTTGTGAGTGACTGGCTTAAGATTCATAAAAATTGTTAAACAAGGGCTCATGGGATAATTCTGTTGGCAAGTGTTTTCCTTGCAAGCATGAGGACCTAAGCCCAGTCCATAGATGCCATGTTAAAAATAAAATGCTGGTAATGTGCACTTATAACCTGATTAGTGGGGAGATAACTAGACTATGTAGTGAGTTTGAGGCTCATGAGAGGCCCTGCTTTTAAAAAATGAACAGTGCCTAAAAATGGCACACAATGTTATCTTCTTGCCTACATATGTATGCACATGCGTGCACGTGCGTGTGTGCATGCACACACCCACACCCAATCATTAAAGTAATTTTGTTTGAAATAAGAGCAGAGAGGCTAACAATTTATGAAATGATCTTAAGTGTACTGCTGCTATTTTAGGCTATACATTTATGCAACACGACATTCTAAATATTGACCATTATAAACTCTGAAAAACTGTGAAGATGATTTTCTGGCTGCAACATCAACTATTGAGGCAAGACTTAATTCTTTATGTGAAGATAAAGAAGCACACCCATCTCATTGGTGTGAAAAAATGTCTTTCATCTTCAATAATGGTAAAAATTTATGTATACCAAAAGTTATTTTAAGCTAAATTTCTTTAAAATTTATTACCAGTAAGTGACTGGATTATATCCTGAGTATACACGGTCATGTAAAAATATTTCAGGCAGCATGGCTGTCGTGGCACATACCTTTGACCTCAGCACTTGGGGGGGCAGAGGCAGGTGGATCTCTATGGGTTTGAGGCCAGCCTGGTCTACAAAGCAAGTTCCAAGACAGCCAGAGTTATACAGAGAAAAACTGTCTTGAAAAACAAAACAAATGGAAGGGATAAAAAATATTTTGAGCAAAGAAGAGTCATGAGTTCAAAAACTTAAAGGAGCCATGGCCAGGTGGTAGAAATATGGCCCAGTGGTTAAGAGTGCTGGCTACTCTTCCAGGATACCAGGTTCAATCTCCAATACCCACATGGCAATTCACATAGGTAACTCCAGTTCCAGGGGACTCAGTTCCTATTTATGGCCTTTGTGGGCACTGGTTGCACACAGTGCACAAACATATATACAGGCAAAACACTCATACACATAAAACAATAGTGAAAAAAAACCAAAGCCTTGGTCAAACATTGAACAACATGAAATCAGATTAAGAAACAGTTCTCCGGAGGTTGCCACCACTCTTCAGTCTCATGCACTACTCAGTTGAGTGATCTTAGCCTCTTCCTCTCCTTTTACCAATATGCACATTCAAGTCACTATGACTTGTTCACCTCTTTTCTGTGTTTTCTTATTGACCATTTCACTGCATGTCTCCACTTCCGCTACCCTAACTACTCCCCTCATGTGTAAGCTAGTGCAATTCCTTTTTGCCTCTTCCAGGCACCAGATTAATCCTCTCTTGATTTTACTTTGCCAAAAACATTTCAATGTTCCCTCATAACGTAAACGATAATGTTCACACTCCTTTCTCTGATCATAGCCCTTGTGTTATCTGGCACAAGTCACATTTTCAGTATAATCACTGTATTAATCAGCACTCTGTCGAATTGTGGCTCCTACTTCTGAAATACTTTTAATGGTCTAGACAAAGATCAAGGTGTTCATTGTTTTGGGCTTCTAGCACAGCTTCATGTCCAGAGAAGGCCATGAGGCAGAATAAATCAGGGGACAAATAAGAACAGACCTTGTTTGAAGACAAGATCTCAGGAACCTAAGAATGTCCCTGCCTATGAAGGTTCATGGCAACTGGCAGCAGTGCCACCCTGAGGAATCAGCCTTTAATGCATAGACAGTGAGTAGCGATAGCACTGTCTGCTCTAGAAAAACCACTATTTGCAGTGTATCCCAGCATAACCTTTGCCTTCCCCACATTTGCTTGTATAATATATGCTATCAAGAAGATAGGAATTTTCTGAATGGTTTGATTGTGTGTGCATGTGTGTCTGGGAGTTCATTGTGCATGTGGTTGTGGTTGTTGTTGTGTTGTTGTTGAGACAGAGTATAACTATATAGCCCTGACTGACCATCAATTCACTATGAAGTCAAGGCTGACCTCAAACTTGAGATCCTCCTGCCTCAACATTCTCTATGCTAAAGTTGTAGGCACATACCACCATGTCAGGAAAAGATCATTGGTTTTGCTGTAAAATGACTTCTTAAATATTGTCTATCTTTAAAAAGTCACCACAAACCACCACACCCAACAAATATATACACTATACCCAGTATCTAAAGTCATTGCTAGCTTTCATATATTTTTATGATTGCCTCCTCCTCTGAGTTCATTATATGGTGTCTAAAGATTGCAATTGGCTCTTTTAAATACTTTTCTTGTAACATTATCAGCTCCTGTGTTGTGTCCAAACAATTTTTTCCTAGGTAGACTTTAAGGTTCTTGAGAGACTGTTTCTTTTTTTTTTTTAATTTTTTATTATTAATTTATTCTTGTTACATCTCAATGGTTATCCCATCCCTTGTATCCTCCCATTCTTCCCTCCCTCCCCTTTTCCCATTATTCCCCTCCCCTATTACTGTTCCTGAGGGGGATTTCCTCCCCCTGTATATGCTCATAGGGTATCAAGTCTCTTCTCGATAGGTAACCTGCTGTCCTTCCTCTGAGTGCCACCAGGTCTCCCCCTCCAGGGGACATGGTCAAATGTGAGGCACCAGAGTACGTGTGAAAGTCATATCCCACTCTCCACTCAACTGTGGAGAATGTTCTGACCATTGGCTAGATCTGGGTAGGGGTTTAAAGTTTACTGCCTGTATTGTCCTTGGCTGGTGCCTTAGTTTGAGCAGTATGTCCCATGAAAGCCTTCACTTACCAGGAGAGACTGTTTCTTTAGCTGCACTCCTCATTCCACGTCCTACAAATAACATATTGCCTTGCATATAGTAGAAAAGCAATAAATATTTTTTAATTATTTTATAACAGCATACTTCTGGTCAGAAATTCTATTTCCTTGGGATACTATGACTAGCTGGAAGTTTCTAAAGCATGTACAAGAAGCAGAGCAAATGTGAAATAAGCTAGCTGTCTCAGTACAATACAACTGCATTCCAGATCAAGAAGGAAACACACTGGTGTTAATTAAATGGAATAGCCAGCAGTAATAATGAATTCTTTAAATGTGTAGGAGAGAGAGAAATATGACAATAACTCATAATGGAAAAGAAAATCATTATATCATTGGAATGATTTGTTCCTGGTTTTAGACAGAACTAATTCAAAACTCTCGAAGACTTCCAGTTTACAAACTCATTTTTGTGAATTAATATAAAGAAGGAAATTAGTTGACCATACCAAAAGAACTTGTTTCTGGATTTGGAGGCTTTTCCCCCCATTTATTCTCTTTCACTCCCTTTCTAGATGTTCCATAATCCACAAGAACTTCTTGCCTCTCTCATATGGAGCAGGGGGTGGGGAAGTTTAGATTGTAAGTGTATGTGTGTGTGTATATGTGTGTGTGTGTGTGTGTGTGTGTGTGTGTGTACATGTGAGTGTGTAAAAATACAAGTTTATTAGTTGCCTAGGTAGAGACTGCTCTTTACTGTCTGTTACGATTTGAATATGAATTGTCCCCACATACTCATGTTTTGGAGCTTGTACCCAGCTAGTGACACTATATAGAGGGGTTATGGAACTTTGAAGAGCTAAAATTAAAGCCTGGCCAGTGTTTATACTGATTTATTGATCTCCAGGGGACAAGCCTTTGAAGGTCACAAGCCTAGGCCCTAGTTCAGGCTGTTGTCTATTACCTGGCCTATTGTGATATAAGGATTGCCCACCACATGTTCCTGCCACCATGAAGTCCAGCATGTTTTGGTCACTGTAAAGAACTGATGTTTCTCTGAAACCAGGATCCAGAGAAACCCTTTCTCCCTTAAGTAACCTCAGTCAGGTATTATTTGGTCTCAGCAACACAAAAGTAAGTAACACATGCAGCCTTTTTGGAGAGTTCAAATTGCGATGTGGCCACAGTCATAGCTCCAAATCAGATGTCACAGATTTACAAGGAGTCCTTGTTCCTGTAGTGTTTTCACTCATTTCTTCCTTTACTGCATTCTCTTGTAAGACATACCCTAATCTCAGTTCTAAAGACTAATTACAGCTACTGGGCTCCCTCTTAGCGTTCTTCTTCACATATGGTGTTACATTACATTCTCTTTTAGTTCCAAGTTGTACTTGACCTCACAGTGCAGAAAGCCTGTTATAATACCTCAGGATCATTCCAACTCAAATACCCTATAGTCTGTGCAACATAAAAATTCTGACAAGCCCCAGTGCTGGTTCTCGGTAGGTGATGAAGATACTCAATGTTAGATCCTTCTCTTTTCACAACCTGCCCTTGTAGTCTTCATTGTGGACTTTATCAAAATTGAACTTGGCCATAGAGTACAAACAGCTTGGAGCAGTTAAAGAAATCCTGTGTGTATTTTATTAATAAACAGTTGTTGCCTGGCTATGACAACCTACAGACTCAATCAGACACAAATCAGAACACAGGCAACCCAGAGAGAGTGTTCCTCAATATTAGAGGAAATTTTCCAAGGATGAAATACAGCATTAACTTTTAAGAAATGTTCAGTTGCAGTAGGCGCCAGAGGGAAGCTAACAGTAACCCAGGAGTCATTTTCATATAGAAGTGAGAGGGAAAAAAAGAAAGACACCTTCCACTTCCCCAGCACACGGGGTATCTGTAGAGGCATGTGTTTAAAGAGAAAGCAAATTGCAGTTAACAAATCAACCTTTTCATGACATTTCTTTCAAAATAGGTCTTATTGATGATGCTCAATCAATCTGGGCCATTGATATAAGAAGTACATGAGAATCAATTGCATAATCTTTATGCAGAGTGCTTTACTATGGGCATTTCTGCTGGGAAATTCTGGTATGTTCATATGTTCTCCAAGTGGAGAAACACTGAGCTAAATTATAGTGACAGTTCATCTAGCAACAGGAATCCAGAAGGACCAAAGATTTTGACAGAGGGCTTCAATGAGAGTCTTTATTTTAAAGATGTTAACATCAACATATAATTCATTACATTAATAACATGCCATCATATGGATGAGAACTCTTACATGCATCAGTAATGTAAAATATTGTATGTTAAATTATTCAAAGGGCATTTTGTTGTTTATTAAGAACCTTAGTTTAACTTGTAAGGGTAAAATCTTTTCTCTCTTTTCTTCCTTCCATTTCTCAGTAGTTACATATGACTGTAGAAAACTACCCTTCCTTACATTGTCACAAAATTTAATCACTCTGAGCTAGTTCAGCAAATATATTCAGACTTATAAATATGTGAAAATTATTGGGTAAGGGACAACTGAGTGTAGTAATAACAACAGTGATTAATAGAAGACACACCAAGTGGATGTTTTACATAAGTTTATTGTTCTTTGTGATTCTTTTGTTAAATTTGGTCTTTGACAATTTCATACATGGATACAGTGTGTGCTAATTACTCTGACCTGCACTCTTTCCATCCAATGAGATTTAAATTCAAAACCATATGCTTACCAAATTTATATTTTGAAGTTTGGAAATCAACTTCTGTGTGTCTGATTTCTTTTTTAACACTAGATTTGACTAGAAGAAAAATGAATACATTTGTTAGTGTTTCAGTTCATTTCAGCTCAAAGATCTGGTTATTTTCTTTTTTACATTGTACATTAATCAGAACTTTAAGGGTCACATTCCAAAAAAAATTCTGTAAAAAGCCCTTTCTTCTACCTTAATACTGAGCTCCTTATTTCATCCTCTATATATTTTTGGCATAGTTATCTTTCAATTTAAACAAATGTGGAACATTTCTTTAGCTAACCATCAACATTGTCCATAGATATTCTTCATGAGAGATATGCTCGCATTTTCTAGAATATGGAGCTGATGTTCTATATCTTAGTCTTTTTATAAGATGTGCACAGGAAAAACTGAAATAAAAATCACTATGTTAAATGGATGACATTGGGAGAAAGGGGCATAGAATGTTTTAGAACTGTCTTTTCTATACCTTCCTAACTTTCTATCCTTTCCACAACACCATAATACAATCAGAAGCTCTAGAAAACTACTTTATCCACTGAGTGTCACCTCTGAACTTGGCTCCTTGGATGCATTCTATGCTAGTGGTCTGAATTTGAGGTTTAGAAATGGAGCTACATCATTTGCAGAAACTGGATAAACTGAAAACTGAAAGACAAAAGTGTAGTTGCTGGGCTACTTTAAAGTTTCATGGGATGAAGGAGGCAAAGACTATTTCATGTATTATATAGTCATATATCATCAATACTCCACATCCTTCCTAAAGCACAGAATAGACTTGATGAAACACTGTAGGGAACAATGTGTGATTGGTGAGTTGTAATTCTCTTTTCACCATACTTGAGCATCTTCAAATGGCAAATGGCAAATGGCAATAAAGCTAGTAAAGATTCCATGTGAGTGTTGGTTGGGAAGTTGACAGTATTGTTAGCATTTGGTAAAGGCTATCTTGATGATCCTGCTCCTTGTATTGGAGAAAGTGAATATATGGTGTGGCTAAGGTAGTATGTCCTAAAACTAGTCACTCTGTGTTTTAATCCTTACTCCATGATTATCTGTGAAGTCTTGGCAATTTGTGTAACTTTCCTATATCTAATTAATTTATCTATAAGTTGAAAGTAATATTATTTTACCCTACAGAGTTATTGTAAAGATTAAATATGAAGCATATAGATAAGTGTCTAGTATGTAATGAATACTCAAAATTTTGTTATTATTAATATATTTTCTTAACAGCTTTTAAAGCTAGAAATTAAAATCAATACTCATCATTTTGAGATTTAAAGGGATCATAAGTAAATATCTCTTCATAGCATCTTAATTTCTTCCTTTATAAAATGAAGTGGTAGTATGATATAAAAGATTTTTCAGGGTTTTTTTTTTTAATACACACATATTGGAGATCTATCGATGCCACTTTTTCCCTAAATCTGGGCAAAATAAAATGATATCATGCATGTCCCCCAGGTCCTGTTATTCCCCAAGACTGAGGGTGGGCCTTTCTACTCTGCCATTTCTTGGTTCTTTAATTCTGTGACACAAGAAATGCAGAATCAAAGGCTGCCCCCAGCTCATCTGCTTACACCAGCTGTTAACAAACAGTAGAGCTCATCTTTTAGCAGTGAAAGCTGCAACATGAATCTAAGGACAATGTGTTATTTATCACTTGTCTCCCTTTGTTCCACATCAAACCTGACATTGGTCACTGGAATCACACAGACCAGCTGGTAGGTAAAAGGACTACAGGCTTGCTTGTCATCTTGGGCTGTTGTGTTGAATGTCAGGCTTAGATTGCTCTAAAAAGAGTTCAGCCTAGGAGACCAGTTCCAAGCTGGGAGAGGAAATTTTAATATTGTTCTCTCTTTGCTGGGAGGGGGCTGTGCAGATGTCACTTAGCTTTTTTAAAACTTCTTTTAAAAAACAGAATTTTTAATCACTGCTCTTAGTTTTCTCACAAAGATAGTGCACCAAGAGCCCAGGATTACAGAAATGGCAAGCAGAGACTAGCATAGGTGGTTCTTTCTCTTCATCTCCATTCTTTCAATGTGGAGTTGTCACAAAAGGAGACCTCTGGCCATTAGAAACAAAGTAATCTAGAGAGCTTATAAAGATGCTAGATATCTAATTGTCACCGAATCTGCCTCATAAGTAGTGGAGTGCAGGAGTGTGAATTTATAGTCTTCCCCTTAGGACTCATTTATCAATGTGAATTTTGATGTAACAGTCAATAGCTTCTTGAATCCAGCTTGAAAAGTTGATCATTTTAGGAGTAATCTCAGTAATGGGTGAGTTAGCTTTAGAAAAGACATGCATGACAAATATTGATGGAGACAGTTGAATTGGGTTAAGAGGAGCATTTTCTGTCAGAATAATAAACCAGTACAAGCCAGAGAAACACTAAGCCCAAATTTCCATCTTTATAATTATTAGGCTTTGTGACTCAGAAAAAGCCTGCACTTTTTGAAGCTCTAACCACCTGAGGGAGACTCATATTTTTCTCTCCAAGAATAAAAATAAAAATATAAGTAGCAATGTTCCCTTAATTTTGCATTATAACCTTTTTCCCTCCATGAACTCTAAAATATAACTTATCTTACAACCAAGGAAATAGAGTCTTGGAGAAGGAAATTCATTTTTCCAAGGTCACATAACTAGTTGGCTGGCTATAAATCATAATAGTTATTGATGAAAAGATTAAACTTACTTGGTTTATTTGCCTCTATGTCCCTATTTCCCTCATACCTCTAAATTTTAAGGTGAAAACATTATTATCCCAATACATTTTTATTATTTACAACTATATTTATTGGGGGGCACATGGAATATGTCAGGTGTGTGAAGGTCAGAGTAGAACTTACTGTTGTACTAATCTCTTAGTTGGCTCTCTTGTTCTAACATGGAGATTGAATACACATCATCAGACATGTCAGTGGCCATCTTATCAGTTCCTCATTAGATTCCTTTTGCTTTATCTATATTGATGGACGTTTAATGCTTGATGGCTGAAGCAAACCATCTTCTACACATTTGTGTAGATCCTTGAAAGGGGAATCTAATAGTTCTTACAGTGACAATAGAAGCAAAAAAATTCAAAAACCCCTGTTCATAGAGCTTCAGGTTCTCTCATGAAGCCTTCACTTTACTGGAGTTAAACTTTAAGTATTACAGCTCCTTGTAGTAAGAGCCAGAAAATCAAACTTTTAAAATATCTTACAGGATATACGATTAACTGTTATGTTAAATTAATCATATAGACTTAAGAAGAATAACCAAACAACTGAGGGTGCAAATTATAAATGCTACATGTGCTCACTATTGCTAGTTAGAGATGTTGGTAGTCACTACAATAGGGAAGAAAACACTATCAACAGTAAAACTGACCTCTCTCCAGAAGCAGTTAGAGTAAACATGTGCCTTCCACATCCTCAGGAAAACGAGTGAGAGCCCATCAATAACTTTTTCATGCATGGCTAACAATCAAAGTCCATATAATACATAGCTGTGAAAAGTACTTGGAGATCATATAGGTTAATTCTTTTCTCTTGACTTCCAAATAAATTGACGCTTATATGGAGAAGATGATTACCTGGTAGCCGCACAGCTAAATACTGCACTATGAATATTCCACAAATCAAGCTCAATGGTAGAATGGTGATTTTCATTGAGTGAGATGCCACTTCCTATTAAAAATATTGTACACTGGCTCCCTGTTGCCTTCTGATTTAAATCTAAGCACCTTAGCCCAAACTCGAGCAACCTAATCTCAACTGCCTCACCTGATCACACTAAGATGATTTTGAAGCCCCCTAAAAATAATGTATCTCATCCTTTTATTATCCTTTAACATGTGACATTCTCTCCCTTAAGAGTTATATTCCCCTTCCAATGCCAATCCACATCACTCTACACAGACTACCTCAGAAGGCATTGACCCAGGATTCCCCTTAATCTCTACTTCATCAGGTTTAGTTTCTGATCCCACATGATATCAAACTACCTATGGTAACCTCTTTATGCCATAGCCAAAAAGCATCTGTGTAAGATCAAGCAAATAATAAAGTGAATGAAAAAAAAGAGGCATGAAGAATCCACAGTTTGTGGGATTTTAAAATTCATATATCTACCTAAACTAGTGACTCACTAAGCATTATTAAATGCCAGCCTGGCCAGGCCTCTTTATTAAGACTTCCTACTCAATTACCCTCTTAATTCCAAGGACTTTCTTACTGGAGTGTGTGTCAACAACAACAACAATAACAACACCACACACACACACACACACACACACACACACACACACACACACACACACACAGCCCTTCTATTTTCTTTTTCCCAAGTCATACCCATGTAACCTGCCTAAAACAACTTCATTGCATTTTCAAACTGATACCACCACCAAAGTCTAGTGTTTTAGGCATGTCATGCCAACTAGTAGGAAGGCAAAAATCAAAGTACTGCTGATTTCAAGGTCCTTCTTAGCTACAGAGTAAGTTAAACACCAGCCTGGGCAAGTGAGTAAGATTTTTTGTGTTAAAATTAAAAAGTGGTGATAACTCAGTAGAAGAGTGCTTAACTAACATGCACTAAGTCTTAGATTCAATCTCAATCATATAAAAAAAAACTCCAGTGCCACCACCTAAAAGAGTGGAACAGGGATATTAAATATTATTCTGTCTTTTACATCATACCACAAAGGTCATCATCTTTGGGATAATAACTGAAGGTACTAATTTCCCAGCATGTGTTCTTCAAGAATGCTGGGAGGAAATGTCAATTCAGCATGAGGAATGCTGGGATGAGCAGTGGGAAAAAATAGGCCCATTTTGGCAATGTAGAAATCTTTAACTATTAACTATCCTAATATCCATTGTACATCTCTGAGAAACTAATAAAGTCTATTGTGGGATTTTATTAGGCAAAGTTATTTGACTGTGGAACCCTCCTATAGGCCTGCCTATGACACCTCAATGGTGTTTGTTTTGTTTTGGTTTACTTTTTTGCAGCAAGCTAATTGTTGAACCATGTCCTACATTCAGATAGCTTTTCTATACTTTTTTATTTCAGCCACAAACATTCAATGTTTATACATTAAAATGTATTTTATCCCATCATGTGTGCTGTGCTTCTCACTTTCTGAGCTGATGACCCCTTGTTGTTGACTATGGTTCCAGATGGAACTGAGGGAGGGAATGATAGAAGAAGCATCATTTCCTACCAAAACTGGAGACAAGACAATTCAGATTGTCTTTAAGAAAAGGCACCCTCATAATAGTTGGCATTATTTAAGCAGAGTGAAATGCAACTGCGATTGTGACAACTTCTAAGAGCTTTCATATACACAGTCTCATTTCCTAATAATTATGATCAGTATGACCATCTCTACTTTATAGATAAAACCTAGCAAGATCAAATATTTCTGGGAAAAAAAAGGGTTCATCTTCAGAGGCAAGACTTTAAAGGGTGTCTACACATTCCAATCCTAGTGTGTCCTTTAGTGTACTAAGGCTGAAAGAAGAAAGATTATCTCAATTTTCTGATAACCCAAATCCATTGAGACCTACTACTGAGCATTCCACCGCTGAGACGAGGAGGCATAGAGTCTCCTTACAGGGGTAAGGTTGTCCTACAGAGAGAGAAGGTGGGGAAAGTGCTTTTAAAGATTTCTTTTGATTTCTTTTGTAGTCCCCAATGTTAATCATGCTGCTCATTACAAAAAGGCCAGAAGCGGCAAATAAATATAATAAAAGGAATTAAAGTACCAATAAACACCCATAACTATCTATCCAGAAACAATTATCTTTGACATTTTGCCATATAATGTAGCAGAGCCTTTTCTATGCACCTTTGATTCTAAACTACATTTTCTTTCCTAGTCAAGCATTACTGAGAATATATTTTTCTTTTTTAAATTTATTTTTACATATACATTTATACTATTATACATATATAAAATAAACTACATAGAACAAGAAGAACCACAAACCAATCAGGAATTATATAAATGTTACATTCATAGTGTTTTGACTATTTGTATTTGGCAACTTTGAAGAAAACATCTTTACAATCTTGATGAGTCCAAAATTCTGAATGTAAATCAATAGCTATCATATATAACCTCTATTAACTTAAAATGTCTATCTAGACCTAAAAACATCTTAACCCCTAAATGACTAAACTTAATTGTAAAACTAAGCTATCCGGTCTTCAATCCCATCAGAGACTTGAGAAGGAATAAAATTAATTACCTGAGTAAACAGGAAATACAGGTTAGCAGCTTCCAAAATTAAAAAAATATATAGAGAGAGACAGTTTTCTGCATGAACAGTCACCCAAAACTCTATAACATTGGAGCATCATCTTCACTATTCTGGCCCAGTGTATCTGACACACACATATTTATGAGGCGGGAACTATTGAGGACTTGCTTATCGTGTCTTGGAAGAGTTTGGCCATCAACTCTGCCTGCATCCAAGCTTGCCCATTTTTAGACAGAATTCCGTCTGTGGCAGAAACGAGGACATTTTTCCCAGTGTCTTGTTTGTCACATTTGAAGCCATCTCCATAAGGAGGTTCTTTGATGCTCATCATCTTCTTTGAGGTAGGCTGGGTGTTGCCAAGAGTTAACCTGTCTTATTGTCAAAGAATATTTAAAATAATAAAAACATCTTTAAATGTCATATTCTGTAGGACTCTGAGGTTTTTGAAAACCTTATCTATTTTACCTTATCTGTCTATAGAATCATATCTATCTTCTAAACCTAGGATGTACATTCTTATGATAAAAATAGACTAGCAATTGACATGACCATGATTTGATCAACTAACAATTAACTTGTACTACATAATTATCCTAAACAGTCTGCAATAGCACTTTCAAAGCATTAGAAGTAAACCTTGTATTATAGTTGAGTTTTATGAGTATAATACCAGTTATTAAAGTAGAAATATATAATGTATGTGAAGAATAATCTTGAATTTGAATTCTATACCAATGTATCAAAATTAAACTTATTTCGCATCAATATACAGAATTATATGCCAATGAATTAAAAATAACCTTGTGAGTAACAATTAAGGCCTTAAATTGAGCAGTAGATTCAATAATATACTTTTTACCCTATCATCCATATATATTTCTTTTTTACAATATATTTTATTAATTTATTCATATTACAACTAAATTGTTATCCTAATACATGAAGTAAATTTTGAACCCTTACCCAGATCTAGCCAATGGACAGGACATTCTCCACAGTTGAGTGGAGAGTGGGGTCTGACTTTCACAGGAACTCTGGTGCCCCATATTTGACCACGTCCCCTGGATGGGGAGGCCTGGTGACACTCAGAGGAAGGATAGCATATATATTTCTGTATTCTACCTTCTTTCTTTTCAACCTCTATTTAAAAGCCTAAGAAAGATAAAGGAAAGGAGAGACATCCCTGAGTCCAACTTCATTTTCTCTCTGAATAAGAACAATAATAACTTATAAGCAACTCCCAATGAAAATAAACATCTATATCCCAAGGAAGAAACCAAAACCCTACCGAACCTCCCTTAAGAGAAATGGGGCATCATTCTCTTAATGTTTCTTCCAGTTGATTTTGGATGAATAAAACCATCGTGGGGGCCCAGATAAAAGTGGGGAGAATGGTTAAACAAGCTGGGAGTAGCATTTGTGATCCAGTTTCTGAATGTTGAGAAATTCCAGGCTGGACCAATTGGGATCCAAAGCTTTCTTTGAAGTTGGCCTGGGAGCTGTTCTGTTCCAATGAGGAACAGCAACTGAAGCACTTGGTGCTAGAACATAAAGGATGCAGGATGTCAGTGTCCAGCATGCCGAGAGGAATGAATCCTGTCAGGTCTGATCCAGCATCACGTCCAGTTCTTTTGTTTTGAATACACATAATTTCTCACAAGCATTATACAGTCCTAAAATTATATGCACATAAGGTGTGCGTGATGCACAGAACAATTAAGGCTGGATCTTTCCTCTTTGTATGAGCAGAAAAAAGACATCTGTAAATCTTCATTCATGCCATATGAAGAATAGCATCTAATAATAATTCACGGGAATTTTTTGTAGCCAACAAGAAGTCTTGTATATGCATAGACATTCATATCTCAGCCAGTCTCAAAGCATGGGATTAGCAATATAAATTACCTGCTTGTTCTGCAGTTTGAATTCTTTATATCTCATTTGTAGCCCCCTCCCTCATCTCCTATCGATCCCTCTCCCTCCATCATGCCTTCTCCCTCTGTTCCCTATTCCTCAGAATGTGGAGCCCTCTTCTCCTAACATCTGATCACATCCTATCAAGTCATGTGTGTGCTACCTGTGTCCTCTTCTTCTGTGGCCTGGCAAGACTGTCCTGGCAGGAGGAAGTGATCAACATTGGGGGCCAGAGTCCACATCAAAAGTAGTCTCTACCTTTCCTTGTTGTGGGACCCACAAGGAGTCTGTGTTGCCTATCTACTACATCTGAGCAGTGGGTCTAGGTCCATATCATACATGGCCCTTGGTTGATGTTTCAGTCTCTGTGTTGTAGTGTAGTTATCCTGCATTAGGTGGCTAATATCCACTTATGAGTGAGTATATACCATGCGAGTCTTTCTGGGTCTGGGTGGGCTTACTTAGGATGATCATTTCTAGTTCCATCCATTTGCCTGCAAATTTCAAGATTTCCTTTTTTTTTAATAGCTGAGTAGTATTCCATTGTGTAGATAGATGTACCACAGTTTCTTTATCCATTCTTCAATTAAGGGACATCTAGGTTGTTTACAGATTCTGGCTATAACAAATAAAGCTGTTATGAACATAGTTGAGCAAATATACTTTTTTGTGTTGGAGCATCTTTTGAGTATATAACCAGAAGTGTTATGGCTTGGTCTTCAGGTAGAACTATTCCCAATTTCCTGAAAGGGGCCAGAATGATTTCCAAAGTGATTGTACAAGTAAGTACTTCCAGCAGCAATGAAGAAGTGTTGCCCTTTCTCCATATCCTTGCCAGCATGTACTGTCACTTGAGTTTTTGATCTTAACCATTCACATGGTTGTAAGGTGGAATCTCAGAGTCGTTTTGATTTGCATTTCCCTGATGACTAGGAATGGAGAGCATTTCTTTAAGTGTGTTCAGCTATTCTACATTCCTCTGTTGAGAATTCTTTGTTGACCCACTTCTTAATTGGGTTATTTGGTTTGGTGGTATATAATTTCTTGAATTCTTCATATATTTTGGATATTATTCCTTTGTCATATATAAGGTTGGTGAAAATCTTTTCCCAGTCTGTAGGCTGTCCTTTCATTCTGATGACAGTGTCTTTTGCCTTACAGGAGCTTTTCAGTTTCAGGAGGTCCCCTTTATTAATTGTAAATCTTAGAACCTGAGATGTTGGTGGTCTGTTAAAAAAGTTGTCTCCTGTGTTCAAGGCTCTTCCCCACTTTGTCTTCTAATAGATTTAGTGTGTTTAGTTTTGTGTTGAGGTCTTTAATCCATTTGGACTTCAGTTTTGTGCAGGGTGATAAACATGGAGTTATTTGCATTTTTCTACATGTAGTCATCCAGATAGACCAGCACCATTTATTAAATATGCTATCTTTTTTCCATCGTATGAATTTGGCTTCTTTGTTAAAAATCAAATGTCCACAGGTGTGTGGGTTTATTTCTGGGTCTTCTATTTAATTCCTTTGATCAACCAGCCTATTTCTATGCCAGTACGATGCTGTTTTTATTACTGTTGCTCTAAAATACACCTTAAGATCCAGGATTGAGATTCCTCCAGATCTTTTATTGTACATGATTGTTTTAGCTATTTGGGTGTTTTGTTTTGTTTTGTTTTGTTTCATATGAAGTTGAAAATTGATCTTTCAAGGTTTGTAAAAATTGTGTAGAAATTGGGATGGGAATTACATTGAATCTGTAAATTGTTTTTAGTAACATGGCGATTTTTATCATGTTGATCCTCCTGATCCATGAGCATGGGAGATCTTTCCATCTTTTGATATCTTCTTCAATTCCTTTCTTTGGAGACTTGAAGATCTTTTCATACAAGTCTTTCACTGGCTTGGTTAGAGTTACACCAAGATACTTTATATTATTTGTAGCTATTGATAAGGGTGTAGTTTCCTTAACTTCTTTCTCAGCCTATTTTTCATTTGTATAAAGCAGGGATACTGATTTTTTTTTCGAGTTGACTTTGTATTCAGCCACATTGCTGAAAGTGTTTATCAGCTATAAGAGTTCCTTGGTAGAATTTTTGGGGTCACTAATGTATACTATCTTATATTATCCATGAATAGTGATAATTTGACTCCTTCCTTTTCATCTTGTATCCCTTAATCCTCTTTAGTTGTCTTATTGCTCTAGCTAGGACTTTAAGTGCTATATTGAAGAGATATGGAGAGAGTGGACAGACTTGTCTTGATTTAAGTTTCTCTCCATTTAGTTTGATATTGGCTATTGGCTTGCTGTATATTGCCTTTATTATGTTTAGTATGTGCCTGTATCCCTTATTTCTCCAAGACTTTAAACATGAATGGGTGTTTTTGGCATCTAAGGAGATGATTGTGTGCATTTTTTTCTTTTGGTTTGTTTATATGATGGATTACATTGATGGATTTCTGTGGACTGATCCACCCCTACATCCCTGGGATGAAGCCTACTTAGTCATGGTGAAAAATATTTTTGATGTCTTGGATTAGGTTATTGAGTATTTTTGCATCTATGTTCATAAGAGAAATTAGTCTGTAACTCTCTTTGTGAATCTTTGTGTGTCTTAGGTATTAAGGTGATTGTGGCCTCATAGAATGAGTTTGGTAATGTTCACTTTGGTTCTGTTTTGTGGAATAGTTTGGAAAGAATTGGTTTTAGGTCTTCTTTGAAGGTCTGGTAGAATTCTGCGCTGATCTATCTGGCCCTGGTTTTTGTTGTTGTTAGGGTTTTTTTTGTTTTGTTTTTTGTTTTTGTTTTTGTTTTTGTTTTGTTTTGTTGTTTTTTTTGTTTTGTTTTGTTTTGTTTGTTTGTTTGTTTGTTTTTTTTTTTTTTTTTTTGTTTGGGAGACGTTTGATGGCTCCCTCTATTTCCTTAGGAGATATAGGACAATTTAATTTTTTACCTGATCTTGATTCAATTTTGGTAATTGGAATTTATTTATCAAGAACATTGTTCATCTAATTTAGATTTTCAATGTTTGTGGCGTATATGGTTTTGAAGTAAGCCCTAGTGATTCTTTGGATTTCCTCCATGTCTGTAGTTATGTCTTCCTTTTCGTTTCTGATTTTCTTGATTTGAGTACTCTCCTTCTGCCTTTTAGTTATTTTGGCTAAGGGTTTGTCTATCTTGTTGGTTTTCTCAAAGAAACAGCTCTTGCTTTTGTTGATTCTTTGAATTGTTCTCTTTGTTTCTAATTTATTTATTTCTGCCCTGGGTGTGATGATTTCCAACCATCTATTCCTTTTTGGTGTATGCGCTTCTTTTTGTTCTAGAGCTTTCTAGGAGTGCTGTTAAGTTGCTAGTATGAGATCTCTCCAATTTCTTTATAAAGGCACTTAATGCTATGAACTTTCTTCTTACCACAGCTTTCATCATGGCTTGATTGGATATGTTTGTGTGTTTGTATAAGTTTGGATATGTTGTACATTCATTATCATTGAGCTCTAGGAAGTTTTTAATTTCTTTTTTTATTTCATGCCTTACCCAGATGTCATTGAGTAGGGCATTGTTCAGTTTCCATGAGCTGTAGACATTCTGGTTTTTCTGTTGTTGTTGAGTTCCAGCTTTAATCTATGGTGGTCTGATAAGATGCAAG
Organism: Acomys russatus; assembly: GCF_903995435.1. Classification (NCBI taxonomy): domain Eukaryota; kingdom Metazoa; phylum Chordata; class Mammalia; order Rodentia; family Muridae; genus Acomys; species Acomys russatus. The sequence goes on along the minus strand of NC_067169.1, from coordinate 86,092,801 downwards.
GAATTATTTCAATCTTCTTGTATTTGTTAAGGTTTGCTTTGTAACCAAGTACATGGTCAATTTTGGAGGTTCCATGCAGTTCTTAGAAGAACGTGTATTCTTTTGTGTTTGGGTGAAATATTCTGTAGATATCAGTTAGTTCCATTCAGTTCATTATGTCTATTAGTCTCATCTTTTCTCCACTTAGTTTCTGTCTTGATGATCTGTGTATTGGGAAGAATGGGCTGTTTAAGTCTACCACTATTATTGTGAGGGGGTTGGTGTGTGATTTAAGCTTTATTAATGCTTTTTATAAATGTGGGGTATAGAATTTCAAACTTGAGGCATCCTCTTGGTCTATATTTCCTTTGATGAGTATGATGTGTCTTTCTCCATCTCTCTTGATTAGGTTTGGTTGAAAGTCTTTTTTATCAGATACTAGAATGGTTATTCCAGCTTGCTTCTTGGGTCTGTTTGCTTGGAATACCATTTTCCAGCCCTTTACTCTAAGGTAACGTCTATATTTATTGCTGAGGTGTGTTTCTTGTATGCAGCAGAATGATGGGTTCTGTTTTCACATCAAATTCTGTTATCCTGTGTCTCTTTACTGGGGAGTGAGGCCATTGATGTTGAGAGATATTCATGACCTATTTCTGTTTTGTTGATGTTGGTGGTGGTAGACTATGTGTGTATATTTTCTTTCTTTTGGTTTTGCTGATGTGGGTTTATTTATTTCATTTGTTTTCCTGAGTAAAGTTAGCTTCCTTGGGGTGGAGTTTCCTTCTAGTATCTTCTGTAGGGCTGAATTTGTGGTTACATATTGTTTTAACTTGGATTTTTCATGGAATATTTTGTTTTCCTCTTCTGCAGTGATTGAAAGTTTTGCTGAGTATAGTAGTCTAGGTTGGCATGTGTAGTCTCTTAGTGTCTGCAGGACATCCATCCAAACCCTTCTTTCCTTCATTGTCTCTGTTGAGAAGTCTGGTGTGACTCTGTAGGTTTGCCTTTGTATGTGATTTGGCCTTTTTCTCTTGCAGATTTTAATGTTCTTTCTTTGTTCTATATGTTTAATGTTTTGATTATTATGTGGCAGGAAGATTTTCTTTTCTGGTCCAATCTTTTTGGAATTCTGTATATTTGTATACAGAGTTCTTGTATATGTATGGGCATTTCTTTCTTTAGCTTGGGGAAGTTTTCTTCTATGATTTTGTTGAAAATATCTTCTGGGCCTTGGAGCTGAGAGTCTTTTTCTTCTTCTATTCTTATTATTCTTAGGTTTGGTCTTTTCATAGTATCCTAGATTTCTTTGATGTTCTGTGTCAGGAGCTTTTTAGGTTTAACATTTTCTTTGTTGTATCAATTTCTTCAGTCATATATTCTATCCCTATGATTCTTTCTTCCATCTCTGCAATTCTGTTGGTGATGCTTGTGTCCGTATATCTTGTCCTCTTCCCTAGGTTTTCCATTTCCAGGGTTGTCTCAGATTGTGTCTTCTTTATTGCTTCTATCTCCATTTTAGGTCTTGAATCCTTTTATTCATTTCATTCTGCTTGATTGTAGTTTCCTGTCTTTCACTAATTTCTTTTAAGCATTTTGTTCAATTCTTTCAGTTCTTTCTTTGTGTATTTCTGTTCTAGTTTGAAGAATTTATTTTCCTCCTTTAAGGCTTATATCATTTTCATAACCTCAGATTTGAAATATTTTCTCCCATGTGTAGGATGTGATAGTCTTTCCAAGTCTGGTTGTGGTGGTGGGACTACTGGTTTCTGGTGTTATCACATGGTCCTGGGAGTTGTTGCTTGTGTTCTTATGCTGACCTCTTCCCATTGTGATGTATCTTGTGTTAGCTGGTTTCATTGTCTCTGATGGTCAGAGAGTCTGAGAGTAGATATAGATGATGAGGCTTAAGCCCTATGCTCTACTCAATTCTGCTGAGGCCCCTGTCTCTGATGGCCCCCTATTTATGACCTAGGCACCTCTGTTGAGGTCATTGTCTCTCTTGGCTCCCTGATTGTGAATCAGTGATCTGGGGAGCAGGTGGAAAGACATCCAAGCAGAGAGCTGCTCCAGTGGGCTTGTTTGTCTCCAGGGTTAAAAGGGCAATATGTGATCCTAGTGCTTTAGGAGACCACCACTCTCTCTGGGCCCCATGTGTCAGCAATTGTGCTCTTGTCAGATGATCCATAGCCAGACACTGGAGCTTGCCTGTAAGGACTAGGGAACTTTCTGTGAATTGGCCTTGGGACCCAAAGTCAGATCCACTTGTTTTCTATGTTTTGGGGTCTTTTGTGGTCTAGAAGCCCAGGACCCTAGAGTTCCAGCAGTCTACAGCTCTCTCTGCATCCTCGAGGCTAGAAACTACACTCACGCCAGGTGAGCTGCAGCCAGACCCTGAAGCATGCCCTGTGCCTGTAAGGACCAAGGAACTTTCTATGGGATGGCCAGGTGGCCTAAGGCCAGATCTTCCCATGCTCTGCACAGTTTCAACCCCTCTCACGTAGGCTACAACAGCATTGCTGTTTTGTAGTTCTTAGTTCAGTCCATAGGTTGCTGTTGAATCACTACTGTCCTGCTGGTCAAACAAGGTGTGTGTTTAGCTCCTTCTGTATACTGCTTTTAAAGCAATGTTCATGAAGATGGTTAGGCATGTTGATGTGTCTTAAAATTATGTCATCTTATGTCCAGTGAGAAATTTATATTTCCCCCCAAATTACATCAGACTGTTGGTTTGGAAGCTGCTTCTATCACTGCTTAAAATGCACTCACTGATCAGATCCAAAAATAATCAACAGTTTCTGGGTATTTTTTTTTAATGTTTCCCACTTTTTACTACTACAAATAGCACCATAGAAACTGAGGATAAGTAAAGAATTGAGAACACGCTATGTGTCAGACATTGTTCTGGGTGCTTAAAATAGAACAATGAACAAAACACACATGGACCCAACCTTCCATGGGTTCTTAGTGATAACTGCAGCCATTAAACAAGCAAGCATGTGAATATGTACTTATAGAGATTTACAAATGATCAAACTGTTAGCAATGGGAAAATTTGTTCTTAAACAATCAAGGAATACCTTTCTAATGAAACTGAGATCCAAAAGATAGGAAAAGCTAGAATGGCTTCATCACAGTAGAGGAAGAAATACTGAGTTTATTTCTAACCTGAAACAGTGTTCAATTTTTCAACCAGATTGGCAGGGTGAATAGTAAACACAATTATTGTTGTAATTAGCATTGTATAAGGTTGAGCCAGATATAGTGGTCAACCTTCTATAATCCCAGCACTCGGCATAAAAGGATATTGGTAAAGGCAGGAAGATTCTTGCAAAGTTGAGGCCTACCTGGGATGCATGGGTCAGGCCAGCCTGGTTACTTAGTAAAACTCTGTTTCCAAAAATGAAATGATGGAACATTTATTATTTTTTTTATATATATCCTCCACAGTAGAAGAGCTAATGTCACTCTTCTGGCATCAAATCATATCTACCAGCAGTAGCAATGGGGAAAAGTTAAAGATCATGCATCTCTGACTATGTGTTCCCTCTGGAAACTTTTGAGTATGTGTTTCTCATCTAGAAATTTGTTAGAAATGCATTCTCAAGCTCCAGAAAAGAGCAACTGAACTGGAAACTCTGAAGGTAGGGGCCTGAAAACTCTTGATTTTAACAAACCGTTCACGTGATTCTGATGGCTTGAGAAATACTTTCAAGGGAATATACAATGGCTGGTTGTGGATAGATGTAGGACATCTGATTTACAACTCCACCAAAAATACAAACCAGCAAATATGGGTTTCAGTTGAAGAGCAAAAAAGCCTTAAGAGTCCATTTATGCACCCATGAAATACAAGTTTTTAAATATCTACTGTGCACCACCCACTGAACTAGATATGTACAATTCAATAAAGAAATAGGACAAGGGTACCTATCTTTTTAAAAATTAATTTTCTCGTAGAGTGGTTAGCTATGAGCCTGGGTTCTAGTATACACAATTGTAATTATTTTTTTGTTTGTTTGTTTCTGTTTTTGTTTTTGTTTGTTTTGTTTTGTTTTTTGAGACAGGGTTTCTCTGTGTAGCCTTGGCCATCCTGGACTCACTTTGTAGACCAGGCTGGCCTCGAACTCACAGCAATCCGCCTGCCTATGCCTCCCGAGTGCTGGGATTAAAGGCGTGTGCCACCATGCCCGGCTCACAATTATAATTCTTAAAAAGCAAGAATAATGGGACAATAATGTAAATTAAGGAAAGAAGATCAAAGTGAAAGAAGAAAAATGAAGAGGAGTGTCATTGTACATGATTCTACTGAGACTCAGCTATAGACAACTCCAGTACAGAGTAGATTCCAAATAGGAAAAATGCAATGGTTTGGAATGATTCTCATGAAGCCTGTTAATACTCTGAACTGTATCTGTCTTTTCCCTTTTCCGGACAGCATAGATCTGTCTTCCATGGATTCTTGAAGTATGCCCCAGGGATTTGTAGTTCTATGTTAATGTAATACATAAAATAGAGTCACCTTGACTTTGCATTTATCTGGCTTATGTAAGCTCTAACCTTTTGCTGCAGTGCAACAGAAATGCCAGACCCATTTTATCTAGGCATGTAAACAAACACTCATTCTAAATAATATGTCAGGGGACCTGGTGACTGTAGGAGTGTGACAATCTACAAGGGGTTGAGAATCAAGCTACTTATCTGAACTTTGGTATAAAGAAAAGCACCATGCTCTGGCTCCATTCTGCTTACCAAGAGAAATTATCATTAAAGAAAAAGCTTTGAAATACTGGGACTTTTCCTTTTGGGAAACAGTTCAGAAAAATAAACAAATTTAATAAGAACTAAAAGAAAAAAAACTATCCACAGAAGTGATCTGATGAGTTTGCAGTCCCACCAAGTCCTCAGACTGTACAAACTCTTCTGTCTTCTTGTCTGATGCAAAAGAAATAGACAAAAGTGGTGTACAGATTAGCTCCCTATGGTTTTCTTCCTACATAAGGCAGAGTTTTTCAACCTCATTCATAATACTATAGACTTGGTAAAATTTGCTGTGGAGCTCTCACGTCTGTTACTAAGATATTTAGGGACATCCATGGACTCTATTTACTATATGTCAGCAACTATCACAATTGTCACAGTATACAAAGGCATCAGCAACATCCCCTGGGCACACAGTAATCAAATCAAGTTGAGAAACAATGATCTACAAACAAGAATGTTTACAGATCCTAGACATTAACCTCCAGGGGGTCATGTACATAATATTTTCAAATCTGATGGATCAAAGCACTCTAAAAGAAGATGTAGGCTAGAGATAAAGCTCAAGTTCTAGAATGCTTGCCTAACACAAACAATGCCCTGAATGTGATCCTTACCAATAATAATAATAATAATAATAATAATAATAATAATAATAATAATAAAAAATCACAGACAATATTTTATTTTATTTTTTTCTTTTGTTTTTTTTAATTGTTTTACAGACAATATTTTAAAATGCATATAAGTCATTTGAGCATTTAACTCCCTCTCACCTGTAATAAGTCCTTAACTGTCTCAGTTGGTATAATAATATTAGCAGAATAATATTTTTTAATCTTTGAAAATAAATTCCTAAGAACCAACAATTATAGATCTCAGAAACAATAATGGTGATGTCTTTGTACAGGTGCAACCCACATATCTTTCTCTTTCCCTGCAGCTTATTATTCCCTAGTTATTTCCTATGCCCCAGGAGCTTTTCATCTTCTATCAGTTATATTAACTTTGTTTGGATGTTCAAACTTAGTGACTTAAAACAATAGAAACTCATCGCACAGTTTTGGAGGTGAGAAACTTGAAATTAGTACCACTGGGATAGAATCAAAGTCTAAGCAAGGTCACACTGCCATCAGAGGTTCTGGAGGCAAATTCTGTCTCTTATCTTTTTCAGCCTCTGGTAACTACTGATACATTCCTTGGCCTTGCGACCACATTTGCTCTCTCCTCTACCTCCACAGTCATATTCCCTGTTCTGTTTGTCACTGAGTCTCCTTCTTTTTTTCTTTTAAAGGTATGTTCATTGTGCCATTGTGATGCCATGGGTAATCTAGATTTATCTCATCTCAAAATTCTTTATTTGATCACACCATTGAAATAAATGCTACCACCTCTATTTTACCATATCCTGTAACAGTCAAAGATTCCAGTGACATGGATACTTTAAGAGTGGTACTATCAGCCCATCATACCACACATTTGGATTGCATAAAGCAAAGATCAGGTCCACTTTCTAGATGAGAAAAGAATGACTCAACAATGTCAAATGGCCCTAAGCATTCTCCTCATCACTATCTTTCAGTGCTTCCCTATATTCACTTAGAAAACTCACCCTGGGGCTTTCCCAATTTGAGGTTCTGTGTTCATTACTCATGCAGCATTCATTTACTATTGTTTCAAACACCAAGGACAAAACAGTGGCTAAGATGGTCTGTTGGTGAGCATGTTTTCACTCTGTGTTAGTCTGGAATGTTATATTTTTGAAATTATAATATAATTACATTACCCCCTTTCTTCCTTTCCTCTAACTCCTCCCATATAATCTTGTTCTCTTTCAAACCCATTGAATCTTTCTATTTGGTTGTTGTTACATTCGTGTGTGTGTGTGTGTGTGTGTGTGTGTGTGTGTGTGTGTGTGTTCCTAAATACATAACTACAGCCTGCTTAGTCTGTATAATGTTGCTTTATAAGACTCATTGTTCTGAAGTAGATAACCAATTGGTATTCTCTACTCTAGGGTAGACTATTTCTCCTGCTCTCAGCATCCCTAATTACCTACTCATTCCTTTAATACTAAAGTCCACCCATCCCTCAAATTCACACACACACACACACACCTCTACCTCCTCCACCACCACCACCATAACCACAACAAAAACTACAACAACTTTTTTATGATTATCACCTCTACAAAAATGAAACAAGAATCCAGGGTTTTGGTGCCCCCCATAGCCCAGGATGATATAGACCTATTCCTCTTTCTTCCAAGGACATAAGGCACTGTGAATTTAGTAAAATCATGAGGCATGACAAGATGGACTTTTTAAGCTTGGGAAGGTTCTAGAAAGTGTCATATCATACTGAGAGGATTAAAGATGAGAAACCATACATAGTTACACAAGGTATTGGAATAGCACCAAGGAAATGAAGGGAGACTTAATATAGCACGAGTAAAAAGCAAACTATCGCCTTTTAATATTCATCGAATCCATGACAGCATGCTGTTTCACACATTCATCAGCGTTTCACATTGGCAACACAGAGTAAGCATATGCCATGTATAATTTTACAAATCTCTTTTACAAAATAGTCTTTGGGTTGAGTTCTTATGACATCTCTATATGAAGGGCAGCTATTATCAACATTCTATTTCACAGATGAGAAAACAAAAGTTTCAGAAATTAATTTTCTCTAGGCAGAATAAATTCTAAGATTTCTTTGTAATCATTGTCTCTTCCAAATAATGTTTCTCATTTAAGAGTGGCATAGAAACACATCTCATAAAATTATAAGCTATCCATACTGAGATATCAGTATACATGGCAAATGTCCCTTTATTTGTTCAGTTATGTTGTTCAGCACGCAAAACACTCACATACCCATCACTCACTTTTCATGTAATTCAGATACATGAACAAAAGGTGGCAGTAAGTCCCTGGGGCATGAATGCTCAACCTTAAATTGCTAGGCTTGTGTTAGATTATGACAGAAAGTTTAGATTTCCAGGATTTTATGGTTTAAAAAAAATACTTTGCTAGTCTATTGTATTTTAAGTAATATTTTCAGGTATGTTTAAAGAGCATTGACATAGAACTATATCAAGAAAATAAATATATATTTCAAAATAATCCTCTATTAACTACAATTTCACCAAAGTTTGGTCTTATCCTCAGACTATAAACTGCAGTGATCATTTGGGGTAAATCCTTTCCTGTGTAGCACTGTTTAACTTAACAATAAAAGAGCTGAGGCCACTATTCTTAAATAATAAACAAATTTCTTTCTTTTTTCCTTCCCCTATTTCTCTCAAAGATTTCAGAAAAAGAATTTCAACAGAGTACATGAGACCATCTCTCCTTTGCAGGTCCCTACTTCTAGCATTTCTACCTCTCCTCATCAGAGACTCCACCAAACAGCAATGTCTTATCACTGAAAGTAAAGGTCTATGCTTTTTGCTATTAATATAGAGTAATTTTTTTCTCGGACCTAAAAAGATAGCACCATCCCTCTTCTTTTCAGAGATCTACAAAAATAACTCTCTGCTCAGTTTGTCTTCAACTGTCAATGTTATGAAGTTCTCTAACAAATCCTTAACAATCTGCAACTTTCAGAGTGCCTTTTCCCAAAGATGTTTGCCTTGTCCAAGTTAATAGTTATAAACACAAGTTCACACACTACAACATCAACCAAGAAGCCTACCCATGTATATAGTCATATGTAATATACAGTTGTGTGTATGTGTGTACTTTTATATAGAGATATACAATTTCTGCATAAGACATCAACTGGTACATTGTAGTAAACATAGCCCATGTACTTAGTGGGGAAAAAAGTTACTTTCTAGGTTTGGCATTGTGATAGTGATTATGGTAACTAGAAGAAATGTAAGCCATAGTTCCTGCCTCAGGAGATTTGCAAGGCAATAGAAGAGATGAGATTTCTAAATGAAACATTTCTATATCAGTGTAATATGTACATCAGCACACATTCAAAAGAATGAGTAGAGAGAGGATGAGGTACAGAGAGTTGAGGTACAAGTAGTGGCTTCACAGGGAAGAACGTGAAGGTTGGGTATGAAACGCATAAGTAGAAATAAAAGATAAGAACTAGCTCACAAAGATAGAGAGCTAAGAACAAACCTGGTAGGATTGTAGGCCAAATGCAGACATACCTCAGAAAATCAGAAATCAGGGTAGAGAAATACATTCAAGTTATTTTATAGATTATGTAAGAGGTAGAAAGTTTAAAAATGATGATCAATTTCCAAACATTGCCATCTGTTTCTTTATACTGGCTGAGTTCTAACAGAGAAGAATAAGAGCATTTTTCTGAGAAGATCTCTAATTATGACTAGTGACAGAAGAGAAACTAGATGTGGTGACATGAAGATGGCCTGTTCATGAGATGAGAAGTAGAGGGAAAACCCTTGACCTTGAGACAGTAATCCACGAAGCAAGATCACAAATCATCAGTACTACTAGAAATCTAAACATAATGGAAAAGGGTGGAAAGCTGTTTTTGATGTGGTGAAACTTGAAGGGTCGTGGTATATATGTCCTTAAGAGATAGCTAAAGATGCAATCGGAGATAGAGGAAGAAACTTTAAAGAAAAAGCATTCTTTGCTTTTGGACTAACTGAGCATGGCCCATCAATAACATCAGGGTCCTTCTGTGTCCAATGTGGCACTTTCTATTTTCTCTCAAATATTCAGCAACAATTCATCTTCCTTTCCAAGCAATCCTATATTTAATGGCTGTCATATGGCTCAGGAAACATGACGGCAATACTGTCATTTCATGGATACCAGTGAGAAGACTTATACTAAAGTCCTTGCACAAGATACTTTTCAGATAAGATATGCACTTGCCATATCTGCAAAGAGAATCTGTCAGCTTCCTTGTAAGCTACACAGAGAATTGGCTTCTAATCCTTAACACTCCGACTTTCTCATGCTGCTTCTCCTGAGTGGACTGAGGCATGCAAATTAAGTCTAGTTCATTTGATTAGCATTTGAGTCATCACTGCCCTACTCTCCATAATTAAGTGAAAAAAAATTAATTGATCAGCTTTCCTAAGACAGTTGAGAACAAGATAGTCAAGGCTATAAAATGCCTTTCAGCAAATAAAAGGAATCACATATATAATATATGTTGATGCCTTTCCAGCTATGAGCAATGGGATATATAATCCATGAGGGGAAATAGATCAAAGATTTCTGTAATTTTCAAGGCACTTGTCCAGAAATTAGCAAAGAAAACCTCAGCAATATATCTTAAATCCTCTTTACCGGATGAGATAATAAGTATATAAAAAATTAAAGAAACAGGATATTCCAATGTACCAAGGAGATTGTGACAGCTTCTTACCCCAGTGATTGTTAGTAGAATACAATAGTCTCCGATTATCTAAAGTTTCACTCTCCGAGATTTCAGTCAGTGGTGGTCCAAAACTGTTTGGTGAAAACTCTAAAAAATAAATAAATAAATAAACCTTTTACAACTTTTAAAAAAAGATCTATGTATTTATTATTTTTGTACAGTGCTCTGCCTGAGAGTATACCTGCAGACCAGAAGAAGGCATCAGATCATGTTATAGATGGCTGTGAGCCACCATGTGGTTGCTGGGAATTGAACTCAGAACCTCTGGAAGAGCAGTCAGTGCTCTTAACCTCTGAGCCATCTCTCCAGCCTCATTTTACAACTTTTAAATTGTTCAATAGTAGCACTATTTAGACATATCAAAAAGGAACCATAAAGTACCTCTCATAAATGAAACATAAAAGTGCAATAAGATATTTTGAGAGAAACCATATTCACATAACATTTTAAACAATATATTATCACTTTATTCTACTTTATTATTACTGTTAAGCCCTTGTTAGTTATATTTTTAAAATTTAGCTTGATCATAGATATTCATGTATAGGAAAATATTACATATATAGAGCTTAGTACTATCTATAATGAGACATAAGTTTGGAGTCCTGGAACATATTTCCTGCAGATAATGGAAGACTAGAATGCAGTGGTTTGATGAATATAGATTGGAGAGTTTGGCTACCAGAACTCAAAGCTCAGATCTGTCAACTAGGAGCTATGTGACCTTAAGCAGGTCATTTCAGCTCTCTAAGCTTCTGTGGTCTCTGTAAGCTGGAGATAATGGCATTCTATTAGCTCACAAAGAGGACTGCATGAATCAATGTATTTAAAACACATAACATGGTATCTGACACATAGTAAGTATTCAAAAGATATTACAAAAATAGTTTGAATTTATTTCAAGCCACATGAATCTCTGACATCGGCTTTATAGGTATTATCAAGAAACAAAGTATTGCTCTAATGCTTGGAATTATTAAAAATTCTATATAAAGTATATTCACTTTTATGCTTATTTATAATTTAGCAGACTCAGTCAAACAAATACCTCTTCACCCACACCAATTTGGTAGACAACAGACCAATTTTCTATTGTCAACACTGGCATTTCTTTTGATGGCTTTCTCTGGAAAGCCTGAGTGACTCAATGAACATAACAAGACATTAATAGTTTTCAACCGAAGACGAGTTAAGGGTCAATATATCCATAATAAGTGTGCAGATATATTATTACACTACTTCCTAGAATGTCATATTAAAGCCTTAAACCCCATCTGTGGTACCTAGTTCGATTATACTGTCATTATGACCTTCCCACTTCCTTTATTTATATTTCTCTGCTCCCATGATGGCACCAGTAATTTCTTCAACTTGCAAAGAAACTACTTCATCATTTCTTTAATTGTATGTGGGTCAGTTTCTCAGGGAACCAAAAACTAAGATCTTCTCAAAAGCCTCTGAGAAAACTAAGAGAAAGGAACATACTTTTGCCACAGGGAAACTGAATTACATGTCATCTGTGTAATAGGAAAAGTAGACTTAGAACTCCCATCTCTTGATCTTCTGTATGTATGTGTTATTTGTCATGAGTATATGTCATACCCTTTCCCAGGTACACACCAACTAATAATGTCAGGAAACCCCCAATATCTTCCTCCTCATTGTGTACCAGTTGACTTCCTTAAAGTCTGTTCTGGGCCAGGTCGAGAAGGGTCACATTCTAGCTGACACGTATTAGACTCCTCCATGCATTGCATGCATGCTTATGAGTTTGTTTCTTTAAATATCTGATCTTAACTAGCCATCTACCTAATGAACAACTGAGTACCTGTCAAAGTTCCTAAATGGATTGTTGAGGTTCATCAGGACTCTAACATAGAACTTGTGAATTACTGGCAACTGATCTTTTAAAGTAATGCTTAGGGCACTGATCGCATTAATCACAATATAAGGTGCCTTTGATAATTTTTCAGGAAATTAAAGATCCAAAAGACCTCAGAGTCCTGTGTGTGACATCATCTCTAATTATGTATGAAAATCTATGTAACAACTGGATGGTGATAGTTCCATGATTAATAACAACAACCAATAATATTTTTAATATGAGACATCATCATTTTATGACAGCATGTTCTATATCTCTCACCCAAAGGGAGGTACTCTATAGTCTTGGGTACCATAACTGAAAGGCTAGTTAGACTGAGCATCTGCTAAATGTAGATTACAAGAAGGTTGTGGCCATTGAGGTTTCTCATTTTAAGAGAGTCCTTAATTAGTGGCCATCTGGCCTCCTAGGAAATACTATAATTAAAGTAGCTATGAAGGAGCAGCAAACATCTAACAGATGAACAGTGGAAACCTTGCCTGGCTGTGCCTTCCCTCAAGGATAACAATACTCAAGTGAATGACAAGGGCACACTGGGCTACTTTTATTTTTTATACAAATGATTTGGGTTCAGAGGATGGGAATAATTAAATCACCGACTGAGTTCTGTGTCAGACACAAAACTAACATCCGACTCTCCTCAGTAAATTTGACTCAGTACAGATCTTTGGTTCTCCTTGTCTCCAATTGTTCCTGTTGACTTCTGGCTTTTTGCACAGTAACAGGAGGTTCTTGACACTTTAGCTAAATGGAGAAGCTGAGCAAGACCCATGGCTTTGTCGAATGTACATATACATGTCTTTTTCCTGAAAAACAGAAGTAACTTTCTATCACAGTTACATTTAAGAGAAGAATCAAAGGAGTGATCTTGACCCAAGATCCCAAATAGTATTTTCTGAGTTTGAAATGTTCTCTGGTGCAAGATTCAAAAATGGGGTTGTGAGCAAACCAGATAGTTTTTTCTAAGATTGTTACAAATAATAAAAAACAAGAGAGGCTTGTGTACATTATTCCTTGCTATCTACAAGACATATAGGTAAACATCTTCAGCAGTCCCACACATTAGATAGAGAATAAGATCAGAAATGGATTGCTGAAAAGGGTTACAACCCACTGATGTGTTTAAACTATAGCACTTAGCTATAGCTATATTTCTTGGAAAAGGGCCAAATTATGAGAATCACTTAAGAAGAATAGCGGGTAACGTGAAGTATATGTCAACTGACTCCAGGCTTTAAAAAGACCCTTCACTCAACCCCTAGTTTACAAAAACATCAACATTATAGAATTGCAACATAGCTAAGAATCCAGAATAAACACTGATCAGAGTACCAACTCTGTACACTTTAATTTATGGGATTTCTTCAAAGTGAGGCCCTATGGGACCTGGCCCCAAAGTGACAATTACATTTTGCACATAATTCTCATCAATTTCTTATGTTTTGTTGAAAGTCCCACAAGAGATTTTTGAACAATGGTGACACAAAAAGGCATACTAAACTGAAGAGGGAAAGAACTACAAGGTCTCAACCCTACACAAAGAACCACAGGCTACTGAAAAAAAACTGGGTGTGGGAGCAAAAGCACACCAACTGGTTATCCAAGGCCAAATGGCTAGCCCTGAAAACATACAGATAAGTATCATTACACAGACTGAGCAGGCTGTATTTAGGAATATATATGTATACATATACATATATGCATATAACAATTAATGAAAACAGAAGCCGTGAATTTGAGAGAGAGCAAGAAGAGGTAAGTGCAGGGAGGAGGCTGGTGAGGAGGGAAGAGGAAATTGATACATTATCTCAAATTTTTAATGCTTAGAAACATCATGATTTAAAGCTAGAGAGTGGATTAAAAAACAGATTAAAAAGTACATAGCAAGTCAAGAGAATAAAATCTTACAAATTAACTCTGCAATTTGGGAACTTTAGTGGCAAACCTTCTTATAACCTATAATGGGTCGTGAGGGCATCACTGCATATAGCTCACTAAAAACCTGAAAATCATAGCATGGACCCTGAGGCATCAAGAGAAGATAAAATTGTGTTCCATATATTCTTCCTAAAGAGGCAAGGAAGTATGCAGTACATGTTAGAAAATGTTCTAACCTGAATGGTTAAATTTTAAAAAACGTTGAATGCAAAAAAAAAAAAAAAAAAAAAATTTAACTCCAGAAAATTCTGCTACCCAGAAATATTCCTTTCTCAGAGCTCCATCTGTTGCGAAGGATTCACTCCCATAGTTTTGACCTCATCCTTTACATTCTTGGTCACCTCTTAGCTAAAGAAAATGAATTTCCATCTGATATTCCTTTCTACAGTGGAAATAATACAAGCATGGTTTTTCTATACTTGAAAGAAAGGGAGGATTAAAAATTCTATGTTCCTTATGAATCACATAGTATTCACACTCTTATATTTGCCATGAATTCCCAATAAAAAAATCTAGTGCAAATTATTATAACCTGAAAGTGAAGGATAATTGCAGCTTTGAAAAACAAAACAAAACAAAACATGGTCTAATTAGATTATGAGGCAATCCATGTCATGTCTTAACTTGTATATTCAGTGCTTAGTTTCCATTTCACCTGCAGCAACTGACAGGTCTGTAACCTACACTTGCTGAAAACGTCAAAGAACCAGATTGTCTTTTTAAGTCATGGTTTGGGTATTTTGAGAATGAGTACGCATAATGGGCCCAGAAGAGAGGGAAACAGAGTCAAGATAAAGGGAAAATGACATGCCTTCATTCTGGGCTACTATAGGGCTAAAAATGCATCTCCGAAGGATGTTCATATACAAGAAAGGTTGGGGGGGGTGATAAAGCCAAGTTGACAAAACAAAATTGTCACAATTTTCCCCAGTAACTAAATAATAAGATTCTAGGGGAAGTGGCCAGTACAAAAAGAGATAGAGAAAATCTGATAAACTCTACTTTAGTGCCATTTGGGGGCAAGGGATTAGAGACCAAATCTTTAACTGGATCTTGGACTTTTAGTGTTAAGAGTGAAAGCTCAGAAAGGTAGATGAGCAGTGTGAAGTGTTAAGTATAGATAGAAAGAAAGACTCGTCAGGAAAACCTCAACGAATCAGAGAAATATCTAGCATGGTGGTTGAACAAAGAATGCTGACAAATAATTGAAAAAATGGAAGAAAGGCAGGCATCAAGGCAAAAGTGCCCAAGGAAAGAACAAATGTGTCAGCAAACATTTTTATATGGATACATTTGGAAGGAAGATTATAACTGGGTCACCACATTGATCACTATGTTAATCATCCCACACTCAAGCACCCATGAATATCATGTAAACCTTAGAATTCCCAAAAGAGCAAGAAGATGACCAGGTTTCCTTTTTAAAGGGTTTCTGTAGAGAGAAGCACTGTGGTGGGAAGAATTTATAGCATTCTTCAGCCATGCCTTTCAGAATAAGCTCTGCATTCAGTGGCCTAGATAAAACTTAAGTGTCAAGATTGACATCAGTAGAATGGCAGAACAGAGAGTACCAAACTCCCATTCCTTCACAGACATATTGGAAAATAAGCAAGAACTATCAGAACGAACTCTGTTAGAAATCTGGAAAGTGGTCAAATATTTATAGAAACCCAGCAAGTGATGAATCAAGAAAAAAAATGGAACTTCCACATGGTTAAAAGGCTTTGGTAGTACATATTTCTGCTCTGACTTCATCTTTTTTGCAGTTTGGCAATGGTCTTAAAGGTAGTAACCTATGTTCCCTGTGTTAGATACCGGGGCTCCTGATTTCAGGGAAAACGGAGCAGACTGCATTAAAAAACTTACTGTGTGGGTCTGTTCTAAACTGTCTTGGGGCTTCCTGGAGGACAGATGCATTTCATCTAACTCAGAATTCTTTCAGCATCTAATAGTGTCAGACATTGCCCCAAAACACTGCAAGGTTAATGACAAACTTATAACCACCTTAGGCAAAATATTATGTTTGGGGGAAATAATATTCCACCTAAAGCCAAAGGGATACACTAGAGAAATAATTTCTTTGGAAAGGGAAAACAATAAATATCACTTGTGTATACTGTACAGTGCAGAAAGTCACAAATATGCTCAAGGCGGGACATATGCTTAGAAAAGATCTATGAAGACCTTAAGCTCTTACTGATGTCTCACCTCTTCACTTCATGTAACCAATAGTTGAAGGCTCAGGCAAAGTTATAAATAGTCTGTTAACAGCGGGTGCAGGAACTGAGCCAATCAAATATGTAGAAAGACTTTAGAAAATCTCTGTCAAAATACTTGCTGATCACAGTTTAAAGGAACAGAGACTTCAGTAACCAAACACGACAAGGACCACAATCTGGAAAAACAGTTGGGAAATGTCATTAGATTAATAGACAATAAAATCTTCCATCATCAAAAACAAAATCTTACAAGGAGAAAATATAACCCTCAAAATTATAACATTAGAGCATTAATGTATAGAATATATGAAGGAACGAGAAAGTATGACCAACTTTGAGGAAAAACAGAAAGTTTTTTCCAATAAAGTTCATTGTTAGGACAAGATCGGGCACATTCAGGGTGGTATGGCCGTAGACAATAATTTATTTAATTTTATTTTAGAGTGAGGGTGTCAGAGCCATTGGAACTGGAATTACAGACAGTTGTGAGCTGCCATGTGGTGGCTGGGAATTGAACCCAGGTCCTTTGGAGGAGCAGACAGTGCTCTTACCCACTAAGTGTCCCTCAGTAGAAGAATAGATAAAGAAACTGTGGTACATTTACACTATGGAATACTACTCAGCTATTAAAAACAAGGAATTCTAGAAATTTGTGGACAAATGGATTGAACTAGAAATGATCATAATGAGTGAGCTAACCCAGAAGCAGAGAGACTCAAATGGTATATACTCACTTATAACTGGACACTAGCCCAAGGGGCAGGTCCCATGAAAGTCTGCACCTACCAGGAAAGTGGGATAGAGGCGAGAACATCCTATTGAGACTCTAGGTGAGAAAAATACAGGGGATAGGGAAGTAGGTGGATCCAGAGGGTCCTAGAAACCTACAAGAGGAACATTATGATGGGTGGATCTGAGCCCAGGGGTTCTGCTTGATCAAAGGCACCAACCAAGGACAAAACGTGCAGTCATCATCAAACCCCTACCCAGATCTAACCAAGGGACAGAACATTCTCCACATTTAAGTGGAGACTCTCACAGGATCTCTGGTGCCCCATATTTGGCCATGTCCTTTTGTTGGGGAGGCCCAATGGCACTCGGAGGAAGGATAGCGGACTACCAAGAAGAGACTTGATACCCTAGCACCATATTCAGGGGGAGGAGGTCCCCCTCGGTCACAGTCATAGGGAAAGGGGATTGGGGTGAAAGTGGGAGGGAGAGAGGAATGGGAGGATGCATGGGATGGGATAGAAAATGAGATGTAATATGAATTATTTTCTTTTTTAATAAAAATGTGTTTTTAAAAAGTTAATTGTTAAAATGAAGTTTACAGCTAAACATTAAAAACAGAATTTTTCAATCAACATTATAATTTTACATTTTAATGAACTAGAATAAAAAGCACAAAATAAACTAAAGCCAAAAAAAGAAAATGTTTAAGCAAAGATAGACAAAACTAAGAATGAAAATAACAGAATCACTGAAAGTAGGAGAGGGCTCTAACAATATCTGCATTTTTGACAAGCTCTTAAGACAAATAAGTAAATAAAAGAAAATGCATATATTCAAAATCACAAAAATAGAGCTATTACCAGCCATCTTACAGAAGATACAAAGATTAGAAGACAATATAACAGGGCTGAGGAGACACTCATTAGATAAAACTCAGACCTCATTGATATGAGCATCTGAATCCAGATACCCAGCAGTCACATAAAAGCCAGTGGCATGGTGGCCAACTCCTAATCCTAAAACTTAGGAAGCCAAGACAGGGGATAGCCAAAGCATGCTGATTGGCTAGACTAGCCAAACTGACAAGTTCCAGGTTCAACAAGAAATTTTGCCTAAGAAAACAAAGTGGAGAATGATCAAAGAAGACACCCATCTTGTATGCACAAGTGTACACATACCCACAGGCATTTGCCCAACATGTGCATGAACATGCATACACACACATAATATAGACCCATAAAAAGAAACAATACTATAAACAGTTGTTCAATTAGACAACTTAGCTTTAATGAGTAAATTGCTACACATATACAAATTGTTAGAATTACTTGTAAAATAATAAAATTCTTTTTTATTTTATTATTTTTATTATTAATTCATTTATATTACATCTCAATTGTTATCCCATCCCTTATCCCATCCCTTGTATCCTCCCAATCCTCTCTCCTTCCCATTTTCCCCTTACTCCCCTCCCCTGTGACTGAGGAAGTCCTCCTCCTCCTGTATATGCTCATAGGATATCAATTCCTTCTTGGTAGCCTGCTATCCTTCCTCTTAGTGCCACCAGGCCTCCCCATCAAAGAGATGTGGTCAAAAATTCAAGTGACACCACATGCTGGTGAGGATGTGGAGAAAGAGGGACACTCCTTCATTGCTGGTGGGAATGCAAACTAGTACAACCACTTTGTAAATCTATTTGGCACTATCTCAGAAAACTGGGAAGAAAGCTTCCTCAAGATCCAACTATTCCATTCCTTGGATTATACCCAGAAGATGCTCCAGCACACAACAAGGACATATGCTCAACCATGCTCATAGCGGCCTTATTCATAAAATAATAACATTCTAAACTACACAAAGATGGCATCAATAAATTTAATAAGAAAAAAAATAAATTTGAAAATAGGTCTCAGCAAAGAGGATTTCAGAAGCTAATGGCTTCATGGGTGAATTTTACCCATCAGAAAGTAATTCAAATTAGGGTTTTATTTTGAAGTGGTTTTTTAATGTAAAGGAGAAATGTACATAGTTAGCTCACTGAATTAAGTTAGCATAACCTTGCTATCAAAATCAGCTAAAAATATCACAAGAAAATGACAAACCAAGTCTGTAGGTACTTAATATGTTTTTGAAATGTTAATATTTTCATGCATTCCTATAAATAGAGTGAGTAATATGTAACGTTCTGCAAACTAAAAAATACCTAGCCAATTAGCAAACATCGAAGTTAGGAGCAATAAGGTTAGAGGGAACGTTTACAGTTAAAATGACAAAAGAAACAGTGTCTTAGCATAACTGCCAGGAAGCCATTCCACATACCTCATCTTTGTTGAAAGGCAGAAGAGATATACTCAGATATTGTATCCAAGACAGCAATAGAAGGAAAGAGGAAAAGAAATAATTGTTCAATTACATGTGTCAAAGAAATATAAATTTCACCCTTTTTCATTCTGGAGAATAATATGCATTGATTGTTTGTTTTGCTTTTCATTCTTTTTAATAACAATTTCATTACTTTTTGAAATTATGATATAGTTACATCATTTCCCCTTCCTTTCCCACCTCCATACCTTCCTACATACACCAACTTGCTTTCTTAAATTTACTCTTTTTTCCATTAAAAAAAGATTCCTCTCTTATACAATACTTCCTGACCATACTTTCCCCTTCTTCCACTACTCTCACCATCTCCACAACCTCTCGTCTCCCCCAGAACCACTATCCCTCCATTTCCTCATCAAAAAAAGAGCAACAAGAGACAACAGCCAAACAGGACAAAACAAGATAGAGTAAGACAAGGCAAAACCCCCCTTTGGAGGCTGAACAAGGAAACCCAATAGGAAGAAAAGAGTCCCAAGAGCAGACAAAAGAATTAGAGACACTCTCATCCCACTGTTAGAAGTCCCACAGAAACACCAAGCTAACAACCATAGCATATACACAGAGGACCTGGTATAGACTCATGCAGGCCTCATGCTTGCCCTTCAGTCTCTGTGAACCCACATGAGCCCTGCTTAATTAACTCAGTGGGCCATCTTCTTGTATTTTTCATCCCTTCTGACTCCTACAATCCTTCTTTTCCTCTTTTGTTGGGGTTCCCAAGCTCTGAGGAGATAGATTTGATGGACACCATCAGTTTAGACTGTCTCTCTGCATAATTCCTGGCTGTGTGTCCCTGCACCAGTTTCTATCAGCTGCCAGAAGAAACTTCTCTGAAGAAGACTGGACAAGGCACTAATCTACGAGTATAGCAGAATATCATTAGAAATCATTTCATTGATTTTTTTTCTTGGCCAGTCATGTTTGGTTCTACCCTAATCCTCTGGGCTATCCAGTTTCAAATTCCTGGCTATCTGGGCAGTGTTTAGAATGGGCTCCCTCTTATGGCACGTGTCTCAATTTAGGCCAGTCATTGGTTGGCCACTCCCACAAGTTCTGAACCTCCATTACTCCAGAACATCTTGGAGGCAGGACTGGTTGTAAGTCTAGGGTTTTGTGGCTGGGTTGCTGTCCAGAATTCTTTTTCTATAGCCTACAGAGTACCTTCTCACGCCAAAGTGACTAGAAGGTAGGGACAATATCCACACACTTTATTGAACATAGAGAGGCTGAACTGGTGCCTGTGTGAAGCTTATTATTCTTTAATTGATGTTACATATATGTACAACTATTAAAAGAACAAAAAACGTGTGTGTGTGTGTGTGTGTGTGTGTGTGTGTGTGTATCCTGCACAGTCCAGGTGAAGTTATATGTGTGTTATGATTTCAGGTCTGACCACTTGGTATTGGATAACCAGTTAGTATGCCTTCCCCTGGGTAAGACTATTTCTCCTGCTCCCAACATTCCTTAGTTCCCTGTGGTAAGGTGCTTTGTGTTTTGTTTTGTTTTGTTTTGTTTTGTTTTTGTACTGGGGACCAAACCTTCATGTATTCTTTTGAAGGTGTCTTGAAACAATTCCCAGAATAAGGGGAAAGTCTGACTTTTTTTTTTTTTAGAAGTGGCAGGAAGTTTCACATCATGTGACTTAGCTCAGCATAACCAACAAGGGCCATGGGCAATTCAGGTACCACAAATTGTGAACTGTCAATTCACAGCACTCTTTCTTACCTCTTTGTGTGAGAGAGCTACAGGAATCCATAGCCTTATTCAGGCTATACAGCCAGGCCTAAATGTGTTTTAACTGGATGATTATAACAAATGACCTCAATTGAAAAAGAATATGTTAACAGTAGATCCTATTACCTAATATCTATATTTCAGATATTTGAATTTTCCCAGGTTTTTGTTTTGATTTGTTTGTACTACACATTGAATCTATGTCTTCACACAAAGCTAAGCATACATTCTACCAGCATCTTCCATAATTGAAATTTCTGGCATACTCATGAAAAAGGTATACAATGAATGCTCCATTACAAGTCACATATAATATGACTATGATACTGGAGAGATGACTTACCTAAACCCATGCCACAATTAATTCTTTATTGTTGTTTGTTTCACTTTAATTATATTTTTCATTCATTCATTTATTTAAACAATCACTTTACAGCATGATCCCAGCCTCCTCCTTCCTCTCCTCCCAGTCCCACCCTCATGCCCCCTCCCCTCATTGCCCTCTCTCTCCTTCTTAGAGAAGGGGAGGACCATCCATGGGTACCAACCCACCCTAGCACTTCAAGCTGCAAGAGAACTAAATGCATCTTCTTCCATTGAGGTCAGTCAAGGCATCTCAGCTAGGGGAAAGGGATTCAAAGACAGGCAACAGAGTCAAAGATAGTCCTTAATGCCATTGTTAGAGGGCCCACATAATGACCAAGATGCACATCTGCTAGATATTTGTAGGGGGCCTAGGTCCAGCCCCACATATGCTATTTGGTTGGTGGTTCAGTTTCTGTGAGCCCCTATGGGCCCATGTTAGTTTACTCTATAGGTCTTCTTGTGGTATCCTTTACCATCCAGCTTCCTTAATCCTTCTTCCCACTCTTTAAAATAACAACAACAACAACTCCCCGACCTCGTCCTATTGATGGCTGTGGATCTCTTCATCTCTTGCCATCGGCTGCTGGATGAAGCCTCTCAGAAGACAATTATGCTAGGCTCCTGTCTGCAAGCAAAGCAGATTATCATTAATAGTAACAGAGGTTAGCTCTCTCTCATGGGTCTCAAGTTGGGCCAGTCATTGGTTGGCAAATCCCTCAATCTCTGTTCCATCTTTATCCCTACACTTCTTGTAGGCAAGACCAATTTTGGGTCCAAGGTTTTATGGTTGGATTTGTGTCCTCCTCCTTCCACTGGAAGTCTCACCCAGCTACAGTAGGTGTTGAGTTTAGCTCCATATGCCTCACTGCTAGGAGTCTCAGCTAGAGTCACCCCTATAGATTCCTCCCCTGTCTCAGAAATGTCTCCTTCTCCATTGATTTGCATTTCTCTCTCCTTTTCGCACACCTGATCCCCACCACTTCTCCTACCCAGTTCTCTCCTTCCATCTACTTCAGACGTCTATTTGATTTCCTCTTCTGAGTGAGACTAAAGCATCCTCCCTTGGGCCCCTCTTGGCTTCTTTGAGCCTATGGATTGTAGCTTGGTTATCCTGTAGTTTGTGGCTAATACAGTATTACAAACATAGTCCTTTAATTCTCAACAAAACTCTCCAAAGTTAAAATTTGAAAATCTTTTCTCAAGAGCACTTAAGATTCTCTTTTGTCTTTTTGCCTGTTCTTTATGGAACGGAACAGACTGCTTTAACTATGACAGGGTCAGCCAACATTCTTTAAAGATATGAGAACCTTACTCACATGGTTATAAAGGCTCAGAAATGGAGATGGAGGAAAACCAATGGTATAGTTCCAGTCTGACTTTTCAGAACTAGGAGCTAGGAAGATTGATGCTACAAGTTCCTTTCTAAAACTCAACAGGTGGGAGATGCTCAAAAGGCAAAAGTTTCCATTCTAGACTAAGGCAAGTCACCAGGAACAAAGAAATGCCACAGCTGAAGCCCTTAGTCGAAAGTAGTTCTCTTATTGGAGACTTAGACTCTGCTTTATAAGGGCATTGAACAGATTAGGTGAGGCCCACCCACATTATTAAAGATAAAGTACTTCTTCTGCTCAGTCTACCCACTCAAATGTTAATCATGTCACCAAAAGGACACATCCATAATAATGTTTGGCCAACTATCTTGGTATCCCATCTAGTAGCCCTGTCAAGTTGACATACAAAAGTATCAATCACAGCAGGAGTAGAGACAAGTCTTACCTCTTTTTCTGGGAAGAAGATTAGACTTGAGGTCATTACTTCCCTCCTTCTAGTCAAGCATGTATCAGCATCACTAAGAAGGTGGGGCTTGTTAGTGGATTAATGCTTGCGTTGTATTTCAATGGAACACTTACACTATTTTCTTGGCTGTACTATTACTAACCTTGAAGATTTGAGTGGGAAATGTCCTCTATATATTCTAATATTTGTACATTTATCTTCAAATAGTGCCATTGTTTGGAGATATTATGGAACTTTTAGGAAGTGAAGTTTTATAAAAAGAACTATATAAGTTACTGCAGTGTCACACTTCTTCTCTCTCTCTCTCTCTCTCTCTCTCTCTCTCTCTCTCTCTCTCTCTCTCTGCTTTCCATTGTGTAAATGAAATGTGGCCATCTAGCTTCCAACTCCTGGGGCCATGCCTAGCCTGCTTGTTTCTATTCATTTCCCAGCATGAAGAATTCCATCATTCTGATATCATAAGCTAGATTAAACCATTTCTTTCTTAAATTGTTGCCTTTATTTATATTTTATCACAGCAAGAGAAAAATAACTAATATAGTAGCAAGAAAATTTTAGCACATATTATCCGGTGACAGAAATAATATGGTAAAATTAGAAAAAAATATATGAACTATTCTCATGATATGGTAAATAGTGAAAAACACATTATTTATTTTAGTACATAGAGTATTTAGCCACATAAGTGAAATATGGGAACTATGTACTGAGACTCACACCTAAACAAGGCGAGATATGTAGGGAGTCTTGAGGAAAAGTGAGGGGATGAATAGAAGGACCTGGAGGAGCTCCACAAGTAGACCAATGGAGCCAACTAACCAGAACCCAGAAGGGCTTGCAGAGACTGACGCACCAACCAAGGACCTTGCATGGAGTGGCCTTAGGCCCCCTACATAGATGTAGCAGATGGGCAGCTCAGGCTTCATGTGCGTTCCCTAGTAAGGGGATTCGGGGCTGTCTCTGACATGGACTCTGTTGCCTGCTGTTTAATCACTTACCCCAAGCGGGACTGCCTTGCCAGGCCACAGGAGAAGAGAACTCACTCAGTCTTGATGTGACTTGATGAGCTAGAGTGGGTGGATAGGGGGGCTCCCCTTTTCTGAGGAATAGGGGAGGGGAGAAGGAGAAGAGGGAGGAATGGTGGGACTGGAAGGAGAGGAAGGAGGAGCTACAATCAGAATGTAAAGTGAATAAATAAATTAATTAATAATGAAAAGAATGGAGAGTTTATTTTTAAGGTGATATAGATGAGGTGGATCTTATAAAACCAAATTCCTATACAAGTAAACTTCAGAGGCTGAGAAAAGATGGACTATTATTAGCTAGAACTAACTTTACAAATTTTCTTATATTTGTATTGATAAATCCTCATTATCCTACCCCTGCCTCACACACACACCTCTGAGTCTTCAGTCACGTTTGGAGTAACAAGTTGGCAACGGTATTGGCAAGGAATCTATGAACTTCAGCAAAACACAAAGCCACAAGTGTAGATTCTACAACC
Organism: Acomys russatus; assembly: GCF_903995435.1. Classification (NCBI taxonomy): domain Eukaryota; kingdom Metazoa; phylum Chordata; class Mammalia; order Rodentia; family Muridae; genus Acomys; species Acomys russatus. Next base: position 86,068,128 of record NC_067169.1, on the reverse strand, counting down.
AGAATATAGGAACACTTCAAGAAGATACTACAAATAGAGGGCATTCTAGAAACTGGGTACAATATCATTTTAAAGGAATTAGATACAGTAATAGCAGGTAAATACAGAACGTCTAGAAGGTGGAAGGTGAAGAAGCCCAACGAAAGCAGTACAACAGTAGAGGCTCCCATGAGAGTACGGAAACAAGAAGACTCATAAATCTGGTAACTTCTTTGTCTTGGGCAGGGGGCCTTTTAGATTTTTTTCTGAATAGTCTAAGGTCTGGCCAGTTCAGGGCCAACATAACTTCAAGTTCCTCGATCAGTCTCTTCATCAGAGCATTCTGCCAAGGACCATGAGAAACTTATGAGAGGCTGGAAGCTGAGAACAGATTTCAGTAGCAGGTGGTAGAATTACAAAGAGAAAGGCCAGAAGAAAGGAGACCAGGGGGAAGTTTAAGGAAATTCAATCTTGTTTGAAAGCAAAACAAAACAGAACTCACTCAGTGCCCAATAACAGGTCTAAGAGGGTGTTTCACTCTGTTAGAATCGGAGTATGCAAATGCTAAACAATACCAAGGGAGAAAATGGTATGTATTATCAGCAAAACCCATAGCAGTTCATTTTGCCCTAGTAAAATGCTACACTCAGTAAATCCCATGGTGATTAACATATTTCTTCTCTCCTTGAACTTAAGCCAAGCTGGAAAGCCTTTCCCATTTCCTTTTCTTTTTTGTGGTTGTATTTTCAGAAATGCCATAAGCTTCTAGCCCTGGTCTAGCTGTGCCTAGACTTGATTTCACCCTCCCACTTCATAACAATTACAGTACAATTCACCATATGTAATGCTGATAGAAAGCACTTACTCATTCGTTCAACGTGTGGATTTAGCTCCTACTATGTATCAGGCATTGTTCTGGGCACTGAAGACACAGCAATGGGAGAGTTATACAAATTCCTCTATTATGCATAGCTTGTGTTCTTGTGCACTTTCAGATGCACCAGTTGGAGGATCTAATACCATGGCATTTGACCCATCCTGGCATACATGGGAAATAGCAGTTTTTCACTTCCAACAGAAGTTTCATTCCTTTCTGCAGCCATCTCATCAGGTTCCTTCTGTAGCATCTGTTGACAGTTAGAATATGTTATGGTGAATGCGAAATGAATCCCACAGTTATGTATCTGATTGCTTGCTTCCCATTTTAGATGAAAAAAAAAACTGGGATAAAAAGAAATATGGGTGTGACTTAGAGCATCCAGTTCTTACAATACAAATATTGTATTTTTACCCACTCATCTCTTGAACTGGAGTGGATACCTATACCTGACCATCAAACTCCTGCAGCTTCTGAAGCTAGACTCTTTAGGAACTCATCCAAACCCTACAGATACCTGCTAACTACTCATTAAATGCCACGGAGTTGGCACTCAGTGACAGTCACTCAGATCCATCTATTCTTCCTGCTGACTCTGTTAGGTTTTAAGAACAGCTCTTTTCCTCTTTCTGTCCTATGCGTGGAGTCTAGGGCCTTCTGTATGCTAAAAAAATTGCTTTACCATTGAGTTCTGTTCCACGTGCTTGTTTTTTCTTAAGATGGCCTCTAGAAGTGTAGCCCAGACTAATCTTAAACTTACAGTCTTCCTACCTCAGGTTCCCTAATGTTGTGGTTTCAGGCATGTACTACCAAATGTATTATTACCCTTCCTAAGCTTTGTGTTCCAAAGTAAGATGTGGTAGTGACATATCCAAGGTCAATAAACTTGTAAGCAGTTCATTTGGAATGTGCAAATTGTTTTATTAACCTAAAAAATCCTGCCCTCTAGTGTCGTTTGGGGGTACTTCGTTTCTTTATTAGTCCCTCCAAGTGCATGTACTATGCATTCCAAGCATAGTACACACAATCGACTTGATATTACAACAACCATATTTAATCATCTTTCATGTTATTAGTCCTTTTTCATTAGCATGCCAAGAGAGGACAGGAGACAATATTAATGGTAAAATGTTCATTCAATAGAATAAGACAAAGAATCTAAATTTCTGTCCCCAGTTTGGCAGTGGGAAATCTCAGGTTCAAGGAGTTTCATAATAGATATAAATAAGAGGACAGTATCAGCATTCCAGACATTTGAATAAATCATTAAATTAATATTTTATGGCACAACTGGGTGGGTGGTAAAGAAAACTCTTTGGTTTTAACTTGACTGCAGAAGTTGAATAGATAAACATGTCTCCTCTGAACATCTGGAGTCATTTTTATATGCTGTTTCTGTTTGTTTTGTTTTATTATAATTGTTTATTCCTTAATTATTGCCTTTATTTTTAGAAATGATGCAATGGCATCATCCTACATTGCAAATGTAGAGAATAGCTTGCATTACCAAGTCAGTTCTAAGTTATAGTCAAGGACAGAGTAGAAAAAACTGAACAAAACAATGGGAAAGTGGCAGCTGATTCTTGATGACTTAGTAGAATAAATTGTCTTGACCCCGACTTCCACCAGACCATTCTTGAAAGTTTCTGATAAGAAAGTAAACTGATTTTATGCCAATTTGCCTCTATTCTCTTGTGATTGTGTGGTGTAGCTGGTAATGAGAAGGCAAAAGATCTCAACAGTCAGCAGTAAATGAAAGTTTTTAAGCAGCCTGAGGTATCAGGCAAGTAGAGAAACATCCCCCAGAAGAGTTGAAAATTGATTGCTGTCATGAGTGGGAAAAGTCAGCTGCAGTTAGTTATTGATTATTTGGTTGTTAAAAAATTATCCTTGGTGCCTGAGCCCACGGACCCATGAGCAATGAAAAAGAAAACATTTTCAACATGATAAGCTAAGCTGGTATGACAGGGATCTAAATGAGGTGCCAGGCCAAGAGGTAGAGAAGACTGGAGGCAGTTGTGCCTTTAAATTTCATTGTTGACAAAGTCAAATGTGGTTGTTGCCAGTCAGGCCCCAGAGATTCCATTTTTGCTTTTTCTGACTCTGCAAAAAATATATATATAATAATACTTGCTCATCTCATCACATTGATAATGTACTGTCAGCACTGCGGGAACAAACTGTATGCTTTTTAAATTCAGGCCTAACCACGTCATGCTCAGGTAATATTCTTCTGGGTCCTCAGGATGTTACATTTCCTTCTGAGCTCCTCATTGCTGGAGCCCTTGAGAAAGGGAATTTAAGCAAAGCCTTCTAATACTCAAAGGATATTTCCATGCAAAGCATCCCTGCCCCACCTAGATTTCTAACTCTTTCCAAAATATCAAGACTCTAAGCTTTTGTTCGTGAATAATTTTACCACTACTTGGTCCAAGAGAAGAAATGGGGTACATCTTTTTCCAAGTTTCTTCATTCTTAAGTAGTGTTTTAAAAGAAAAATAAGACATCTAAAAACTGAGAAAATAAGCACAATTCGTGATATAAACTTCAGCACCTTCAAGTATATTAGATATGAATAGAAGATAAACTCAAAGTTACATACAAACTATTTCCTAAATCTCAAAGAGTAGGCATTTTGAGGCCAAAACTTATTTCAGAATGCAGATAAGGATGAGAAACTCCTTTTGACGGGAGATTTTAATCCTACCATATTTCCAAAGTCCATTCTACTGATTTTCTGTGTTATCTACTTTCTCAACATGCATGGCAGAAGCAACTCGTGGTGGTTTTAATTGTCACCTTGACACAAGCTAACATCATCTAGGAAGAGTCTGAGAAAGGAATTGTCTATATTGGGTTGGCCTGAGGGCATGTCTGGAGGGAGAGTTTGGTTTTGTTAATTGATGTAGAAATACCCAGCCCACTGTAGGCAGCACTATCCTTAAAGTTGGGTCCTGAATTATATAAGAATGAATACGGTGAGTTCAGTGAACAATGTGTGTGTGTGTGTGTGTGTGTGTGTGTGTGTGTGTGTGTGTGTGTGTATCTATTGCTGCTCTTAACTGCAGACGTGACTGGCCACTTCAGGTTCCTGCCTGCCAGAATTCCCCCACAATGGTGGACAGTAATCTGTAATTCTAAGGCAAATAAGCTCTTTCTCCTTTAAAGTTGCTTTCCTCAGGGTATTTGCCATGGAAAAAGTAAACAAAACCAAAATGGTTTCAGAGATAAATGGTCTGAAACACATGGCAGCTGGAATGGATCATTCCAAGGCAGCAGGAACTCACAGGTAACCAAGGAACATAGAGAGTTTGGGGGAGACGCAGAGCAGGGCTTGACTTCTCTACTCCCCACAAACCACTTTCTCCACCTAGTCCAGGCACCATATTCTAAAGATACAACCTCCCAAAACGACCAGCTGAGTGCCAGGCATTCAAACACACGAGTGTATGTGAGATATTTCACATTCAAATCATAACGTGTTCTGTCAACAGATTGTACAGAAAGAGCATAATGAAATGGCTGTAGTCACCACTCCCAGAAGCCTTTCCCTCTCTAGACCTCAATCTCTTCTTCAGAAAATGGAAAGAGTTCTTTTATAATATCCTTCACAAGCCTTGATTCACAGTCCCCTGTACAGTTTCTGGGGATAGTTCAATCTCTGAACTGGCTTCTATAGACAGGCACAAGGATCCTATGAATAATTTCATCTCACTGAAAAGATAACTATCAGCAGCAGAGTTCAAAATGGGACCAAGATTTCCCACAGTTCTTGGTACAACTTGTCACCTAGGTATTTAATGCAACACCAAATGTGGATGCAGTTATAAAGGCATTACAGACATAATTAAGGGAAGGCCTAGATAAACTGACCAGAAAGTGGAGTGACTGTTTTGGTTAGACACATTTAATTGCATGGATATTTTTAAAGTCACGTGTTTTCTTCAGTAGATAAGAAAGAAGTTAGAGAAGCATCATCTATCTGGCTTGAATGAAAGCAGTGATACATATGAGAACTACCCTTGGGGACCACAAAACAAGAAACGGTGCAACTCCTCTGATGGCTGAGTGAAGCCTAGACCACTGATGATAGAAAAAAATCCATTTCTGCCCATAACCTACATGAAATTAGAAGAAGCCCTAATTCCTGCCAAGATGTGCAGTCCTATCTAGACCTAGGGTTCAGCTTAGTAAGATCATGACCAGAAAATCCAAGCATATTGTGTGCAGACTCCTCACATACAGAAACTATAAAAGCTATCTAAATTTATGTTAGTTGAAGTCATTAAGTCTGTAGACGTTTTTATGAAGCCATAAAAAACTAATATAGGTTCTTTTAGTCACCAAAGCCCAAATCCTGTTGGCCTCTCCTCTTTTGTTGCTTTAAATTTCCCTTAGCGTGAGGATTATTTCTTCTTGTTCACATTCTCTGAACAGAAACAGAAAGAATTTACAGATAATTTTTAAGTGTAACAGTATTATATCACTTAGCCACAGCTACAACTTCCTGTCATTAGTGAAATTAAGGACATAAAATAAGGAGCTAATAATGTGGCTCAGTGGATAAAAGGCACATGCTGCCAAGCCTGATGACCTTTGGTCCTCGGAACTTACATGGGATGAGACAGCCAACTTACACAAGTTGACCTCTGACCTCCACACAAGAGTCCTGTCATGTGCATATGCACTTTTGTACACATACACACAAAATTAATTAAGTGTAGTTTCTTAAAAATGAAATAATATTAATTTAATGCCCAGTGACATAGAATCCAAAATGATTTCATGTATTGTTATGCCACCTCTAGGATTCAGTACAAATACATACGTAATATCAATTCCTTCATTTGACTAGAGTTAGTGGAGTACTAGTGCATGTTGGAAAATGGAGCTATCATAGTGAATAAGACATAAACAGTATCTACCCTTGTGGAATTGACAGTGTAATACAACACTATTTAGGAGAATGTAATGAAAAATCAGACTTGCTATTTTCTATGTATGCTCAGAAAGGTAATATAAAACATATCATTTAAAGAGGAAGCCCTCATACATAATTCTTAATGATGTATTTTCCATGCTTTGCTTGTAATAGGTCTTCAACTCTGTTTTATACTTTACATTTTTCATACATCTCATTTTGAACTAGCTACATTATAAGGCTCAATTACCATGTACAGTTCATGACTACCACTGTACTCGATAGCATCAATCTACTTGCCAGTGAAATGCATGTACTGTGATAGTTTGTTATGCTCTGAGAACTGCCAAGGGCTGTAGAGACATGAAGATATTTCACTAGGGAACAGAGAAAATATGAAATGTTTAGTCTGTGTTAATCAGGTAAATAGCGGAGGAAATGATCTTCCAGAATAAAGAAATCACCTAAGCTGCAAACTGACCATGCAAGGTACAATGTTCAAAGTTTTATATGGGCCAAGTCAGTTCCAGAAAAAAGAAAGCGGAGAAGCAGAGAATGTGCAAGATTTCAGCCACTAGCAGAATATGGATGGGGAAAGAACGGGTTTGGTACCCTGCTGTGGAATCAGCCTCACTGCCTACCAGTCCACTGCTTGAGCACTGCCTCTTGCTTACTTAGGATCTCTCATAAGCAGATCCTCCTCTGTTTGGAAATGTTACTCTCTAAACTTCTCTTTCTGCAAGGATCTTACACCTCAAACCCTGTGACTTAGTGGACTTAAAAATCCTGTGCAATGTTACTGACACTTGCCCAAGGAAAGCTGTCCTTAGAACCCAAAATAGGAGTGTTCACAGCACTGTACATTTTATATTGTTAGCACACTGGACTCCTCAGGCTGACCCAGTAGTCTCTTTCTCCTTACAAGTAATGATGATAATAGTAGCATGTTTAATAACTTACAATAGGCCATGCTAGGTGCTTTCCATGAATTACCACTTTATTTTTTTTAATTATATATAATTACATTTTCCCCTTCTCTTTCCTCATTCTAACGCCTCTCACATCCCCTTCTTGTTCTCTTTCTCTCAAATTCATGGCCTACATACATCAAATATATTCATATAAATTCCTAAATATATACATACAATCTTCTTAGTCTGTACAGTGTTACCTGTATGTATATGATCTCAGGATTGACCACTTGATGTTGAATAGGCAATTGAGGGGGGTTCTTCCCAGGAGAACACCACTGCTTCCACTCTTGCAATTCACCAGTTTCGCATTAACTTTTTGTCTAAGGAGGAGGCCTTGCAATTTTCCTCATTTCCATATAAGCATGTCCATTGGTGACATCATTGTTCAGATCTTGTTTAGGTCAATGAGACTTCATAGGTGTAGCCTCTTTGACAGTTCTAGGAAACACATCTCACAGCAAACATTTTGTCCCATTGGCACTTACAATCTGTCTGCACCTCTTTCAGCAGTAATCTCTGAGCCTTAGGTCCAGAAATTGTGTTGGAAATATATCATTTGTGACTCTAATAGTTGTGATTCTAATTAGGTTTAAGTCCTGCTCAATAAGAGGAAATCAACACCTGGTACTGGAAATTTAACAAACTACCTGGGGCTAGTAAAGTCATAGACATTGGGGAAGAGCTTACAGCACCATTTTACTATACCAGCACAATTCCTAACCAGTTCTGAATATTTATCCTTATACTAACCCACAGAGAAGTTTACAGCCATCTTTAAAGAAACTTCTCTTTACTCAAGAAATTAAACACCACCAAACCAAATAACCCAATTGAGAAATGGGGCTTGGAACTAAACAGAGATTTCTCAACAGAGAAATATCAAATGGCTGAGAAACCGTTAAAGAAATGCTCAACCTCCTTAGTCATCAGGGAAATGCAAATCAAAACAACTCTGAGATTCCATCTTACACCCATCAGAATGGCTAAGATCAAAAATTCAAGTGACACCACATGCTGGCGAGGATATGGGGAGAGAGGAACACTCCTTCATTGCTGGTGGGAATGCAAACTAGTATACCCACTTTGGAAATTTATCTGGTGCTTTCTCAGAAAACTTGGAATAGGGCTTCCTCAAGACCCAGCTATTCCACTCCTTGGAAGATGCTCCAGCACACAACAAGAAAATTTGCTCAACCATGTTCATGGCAACCTTATTCATAATAGCCAGGACATGGAAACAGCCTAAGTGTCCCTCAGTAGAAGAATGGATAAAGAAACTGTGGTACATATACACTATGGAATACTACTCAGCTATTAAAAACAAGGAATTCCCGAAATTTGTGGATAAATGGATTGAGCTAGAAATGATCATAATGAGTGAGTTAACCCAGAAGCAGAAAGAATCAAATGGTATATACTCACTTATATCTGCATACTAGCCCAAGGGGCATGTCCCATGAAAGCCTTCACCTACCAGGAAACTGGGACAGAGGGGAGAACATCCTATTGGGACTCTAAATGAGAGAAGCATGGAAGAATAGCAAAGTAGAAGGATCCAGAGGGTCCTAGAAACCTACAAGTAGAACATTATGATAGGCAGATTTGGGCCCAGGGGTCCTGCTCAAACTAAGGCACCAGCCAAGGACAATACAGGCGGTAAACTTTAAAGCCCTACCCAGATCTAGCCAATGGTCAGAACATTCTCCACAGTTGAGTGGAGAGTGGGATATGACTTTCTCGCGTACTCTCGTACCTCACATTTGACCATGTCCCCTGGAGGGGGAGATCTGGTGGCACTCAGAGGAAGGACAGCAGGTTGCCAAGAAGAGACTTGATACCCTATGAGCATATACAGGGGGAGGTAATCCCCCTCAGGAGCAGTCATAGGGGAGGGGAATAATGGGAAAATGGGAGGGAGGGAAGAATGGGAGGATACAAGGGATGGGATAAACATTGAGATGTAACAAGAATAAATTAATAAAAAGAATTTTTAAAAAAAGAAACTTCTCTTTGCAAAAAACAGAGATCACTACAGAAAATCATAACTGATCCAAATGGGGAGAAGACATCAAGTTCAGTCACGATAGTCATTTTTTTTTTTTTTTTTTTTTTTTTTTTTTTAGCTCTAACTACAGTCCTGTTTTGGAATCCTTTGGTTGTCCCTTTGTAAAGACAAAAATGTCGAGATTTCAAGTGGTAACATTCTTCATTCAAGGTAGTGTGGCAAATGACAGGTACAGGTGCAATGTAAACCCAAGCAGTCTGAATTTGGATAGTTAACACTTGCCTACTGTTGTACATTTCGGTCCCTTCACACACACAGGCACACACATGGCAAAAGCACACCCACAAGAAACAGATGGATACTTTCAACTAAGCTCTCAAGAAGGTGAAATTGTGGTCACTGTGGGAGAGAGAGAGTCTGAGTAAATGATGAAGTACCAGCATGAGGGGCATGGGAGAGAAAGAGTGTCATTGAGCAGTCATGTACAGTTTCTGAGTACCCTCATGTAGGTCAGCATTTATGCCATCTCATCTGTACCACAGACTATGGGGGAGGGGGAAGCATGAGTGCATGCAAAAGAGACTAGATAGCAAATAAAATCTGTATAACTTGGCATGTTTCTCCTGCATACATGCACTTTTCACACACACATTGGCCACCTGCCTAAAAGTGTTTCTCAGCAAGATGTACAGCATCCAATATCTCAGGACTGCTTGGCTCATTTATCATCGCTGCTCTTGCTTTTGATCCTCTAGGGAGGAGAGGTTGGGTAACAGCATGCAGGAGCTGCTTTGACACTCATCTTGAGCAAAGAGAAAGATTAACCCTTTCCCTCCCAGCCCTAACATCTCCGTCAGGTTGTCCCCAATGCCTTTCTCTGTAGAGAATAATTAAGCTTTCAAGGGCTGGGCAGCATTTTCTAAAGCTGACTGTGAGATTCAAAAACAACTCAAAACATTCTTCTGCCTGATCTGCTGCTCTAGATTAGGGCTAGCTTTGCTTTGTTTTGTTCTGTTTTCCTGGAGCCTGTGATCTCTAATTTACCCTGCGCTTTAATAAGAAGCCCGTTCCTCTTCAAATGGTAGGTGACAGTTCTAAGCACTGCACATGGAGATGAAAATGAAATCACCCACACCCTACAGATGCCAGATCAAGATAAACAATCTAATTAATTAACTCTTTACTGCAGAGTCTTCTGCCTCCTGTTAGTTGGGGGAACATTCGCTTGGTTCTCTTCAGCTGCTCTATTTGTCTTTACTTGTCATTATCAATGGACACTTGGAAATTTTGACAAAGTACTTGCTACCCACAGTAGTTTGTGGATACACTTAAAAATCTTACATTGCCTCCAGTGCTTGAAATCTTTCATAAGAGTTGTGTTAATAAAATTACCCATCACAACCTTCTGAAAGGAGTATTGGATGAAGAGGACAGTATTTCTTCTTCCAAATGCAGCACAGAATTCGTTCTAGGAATTTAGAGGTACCCTGGGTAAATGACCAGAAGAAACAATGTAAAAGAAAGTGGCTTTGGATTTACAAGTGGTCTTCAACTATGGATGCCTATTAGAATTTCCAGGAGAGTTATGAAAATCCTTACACCCAGCACTGCCACACACACACAGACACTGACTTTGTTGGTCTGACAGGGGCCTAGGAGTTTGGTTCTTTGGTTTTGTTTTGTTTGGTTAGGTTAGGTTAGGTTAGGTTTGGGTTGGGTTGGGTTGGGTTGGGTTGGTTTTACAAGACAAAGTTTCTCTGTGTAGCCTTGGCTGTCTTGGACTCACCTTGTAAACTAGGCTGGCCTCAAACTCACAGAGACCCACCTGCCTCTGCCTCCCAAATCCTGGGATGACAGGCATTTGCCACCACACCTGGCTAGGCATATTTCTTAAAAGCTCCTTAGGTGTTTCTAATATGCTGCCTAGACTGAGAACTACTAGTTTGAGAACTACAGAATAGGATGCCATCTGGAGACCTTTGCCTTCTTAATTAGCAACTAATAGGTGCCCTTAATTAGGTTCGGTGATTCCAGAGTGGGTCATGGGTAATTTGGGAAGTATTACCAACAATATAAGGAAGTTGGTAAGCTCTGCTACATACTGAGCACTATGCCCACACTTCAATGAGTAGATACATTCACTGGGACCAATCACTGTGGAGCATCCCATGAAAGAAATTGGGATAAGATGGTTACTTCTGTTATTAGTAATAAGAATTAGGTCATGGTTTTAAGGGGCAGAAAAAAAATACTCTTCTTGGGTTTGCCCTTAAAAGGTGATTTCTTAATAAAAAATGTCACTGGGTTTTGTTTTTTTCCCCTGTGACATATTGGGCACTCGTGTGGGGATTTGTTGATTAACCATTTCTTTCAGCAAATGAAAAGAAATGATATTTTAGAAAAACCATGGAAGCAACCTATAACCTATTGACCAAGCTCTATATTTCTTTCTTTTTTTAGTAATTTATGAAATCAGCTATAGTAAATGCAAATTTTTCATGAATAATTCAGCATCTCAAAATCTCATCTCCGTGGCTTTTGTATAGGTTTTCTGATGCCTATATGGAATGTACTAGTTTTATTTATTGACAGCACTCAGCTTTCACACACATACACCCAAATCCTCCATCAAAGCAGACATACTTGCTCCTCCGTGTACATCTGTACTCAGAAATACTCTCAAGTAGATGAATTTACTTCCTCATCATACTTCCTACAGACCCATGAAGTTAGGAGCCCCTGAAGATGAGGAGATTGACCCTATGATTGCCTCAATTTGACTAAACTTCGGGAGTGGGTCTGGTCTTCACTCTATTACAGCAGCTAACATCAGAAATTTTGGAATTATGAATTCTTCATCTTTTGCTTTGAGTTGCAAAATTTAAATAAAACTGTAAAAGTAACTTTTATTTGCCTGCTACAACTGTCAGGAGCATACAGAGAAGGTGCTTACCACAATCCCTCAAGGAACACATGATGAAAAAGGGGAAGGAAACCAATCATACATTTGGGATGGGTTGCATCCCAGAGAGCTTAAATAAATAATCTTACAATCTTTCCAGATTTCTTCTAAAACATTATGAAAAAGCATAATGACAGGAATGAGTTGGAAGCTATTTCTGCACTTTAAAATGATGGAAAAACTGAGATACTGTCTCAGGAAGCCATTCTCTCTAAAAGTTTGGAGATAGCTCACGTAGGTTTAGGGAAGATAGAGTTTGAGTACCAGATTCACTGAGATACTATATCTCACAAAAATATGATAGAAAACAATCAATAAAGTAGCCCAATGAAAGATTCTGGCCTCTGTGTACACGCATACACAAAGAGAAAGAAAGAAGCTAGAGAGAGGAGGGAAGGATAAGAAATAATCAATATAATACCCAACGGCTTTTTGGTACCTATAATGTTTTCTTTCAAAATCTATCCTACAATAGTGAGAAAATTTGTACTGGCTCAGGTAGTCTTTATAAATATAGATATGTATACCTAAAACAATGTAATGATGCCTCAGAATATATTCTATATACATAACCAATTTCTAGCAGGAAGAAAATTGCCCTAACTACTCTATTACTGCTACCAGAGGTAGTTTAATCATTAATATGTGGCTAGAAACCACCTCATTAAACACTGTACTGACCTATTTAATAATTAGAGCTTTCTGTTGTCTCCATAGTACAGTGGCTCCTCTCTTCGAAGGAGGAAGCAGTTTGGAGTAGATGGGAAATATACACAGATCACTCGAGCCAGCTGTTTATGCTCATCAGTATTACAGGCATGGATAGACCCTAGGACAACTCTTCAGCTTTAGAAACTGGATTTTATATATAAAAGCAGCTAGACCTGCTTTCAAATTACTCTTGCAGAATAGATGTGGTGTGAATGTCAACATTCCATATAGCATCTCACAGTTACATAATCATCTTTGAAGAGGAAGAAATAACATATATATCACAAAGTTTTGAAGATTAACTACAAAAATGTACTACATAAAAGATCTTGTTGTGCACACATGTGTGCATTCACACACACACACACACACACACACACACACACACACACACACACATCTTAAGTGCTCCACTCCTGAGGATGGTATTATTACTCTAAATTCCCTTTGCATGTTAAAGCAAAAAGAGCTTAACACATACTAAGTCTTGTGCAGGGTTTCATGGAGGCATAGCTAAGAAAACATAGATACTATTTGATTATTTTAATGACAAGCATACTAATGTCACTTAGTTCAACCTAAGATGTGAATAATTGCTCCACTTCTTCTAAAGCCTGAACCTGTTGAGAAATGATTGATGCACAGGAAAACAATAGCAATTCCTAAAATATGCAGTGTGGGAAGCCAATCTCTCTCTCTCTCTCTCTCTCTCTCTCTCTCTCTCTCTCTCTCTCTCTCTCTCTCTCTCTCTCTCTGTGTGTGTGTGTGTGTGTGTGTGTGTGTGTGTGTGTGTGTGTGGGTGTGTGTCTCTCTATCTGTGTGTGTGTGTGTTAACTGCTTTTTCAAAATTCCTTTATTTTGGTCACCCATCTGGCCCCATTTCCTTCCCTCCCCACCTCCTCAGGTGCTAGTGGAGAGCCCCACTCTTTGGGCAGAAGTGTTGAGCACAGCCAGAGTGAGTTGAGATGGATAACAGACTTTGATCCTTTGATTGTGTGAGCCTCCCTCCAATGATAACAAGCTGTTTCACAGAACCAGTTTCTGCTAAAAGGCAGCAGATGACTCTAAGTTTCAGTCATTATGATGTCTGTAACCTTTCCATCATAAAAAAAAAAGTCTATACACATTCTGCAGAGCCCTGTTTACCTCCCCTTTCTTTGGGTGGGTGATGGGCTTTACACCAAGCAGATTAGATACATTCTAACTAGCACAAGCACAGCCAGTAATAGGTCCCTCCATCCTGGAAACATTAAAATCAACCATAGAGATTAATCCTTTCGAAACCTAAGGAGACTGGGAGATGTTTCCTGGAGAAAGGTTTCTCAAAAACAGCCCAATCCCAGCTAATGAGCCATTCTACCATGCACAAAGAATCTAGCTAAGCCTTCTTTTCTCCACAGCTTTCTCAGACTCACTCTCTCCCTTTGTCACATGGGGACAAACTGAATGCTCTTCACATAGAGAATTATGACCATGCCATTTTGAGCCTGAATGCTACTTCTGTTCTCTGTTGATGCAAGCTGCTGTCTAGCTGGTCCTCTCACAGGCATGTGTCTGTGCTCGGGCATTGATTTAATATTGATGTAAAAGTTACTACTATGGTTTGGTTGTGGTTGTTGCTTAAGGGATAATGTGTTAGAACCTTGTGACAATAGGCGAGGTGGTGGGACCTTTAAGAGATTGAGCATAGTGTAAATTGAGTAGGTTGTTGGGGCCCTGCTCTTGAAAAGAATCCATGTGGTTCTCATGAGGTCCTGTTAGTTGTCATATGAGGATTGTTATAAAAGAGCAAGGCTGGTCTCTAATTCTAATTTCATGTCTTGTTATGTCATCTCTCTCCTTAATGTGTGCTTCCAACATGATGCCATAGCACAATGAGGACTCATCAAAGGCCAAATACAAAAAGTGGTCCATTTTTTTTTTTTTTATTTAGGAAACTATTCTCCAAATAACTAGAATACCTTTGTCCATTTTCACAAGGGCTTGTTTTGAGAGGCATTAAAGGTTCCTGCTGTAACATGGCTTCAAGAGGCTAATGAGACTAGCAGGTGTTGTTCTATGCATTGATGGTACCATAGGACCATTTCCCACGATAAGAAAGTCACTAATTGAAGTGTCACATGCACATAAATCCACACTTCACTCTATGAAGGACAAAGCTTACTTACTGGGAAGCGCTACAGAAAAGTGGAGGATGGTGTGGCGGATAGGATAAAGTGGTGCTGGCAGAAAAATAGTGGTTAGTAGACAGCAAAGGTTTGACTCAAAAGTATAGACTCCAACTATGAAGTCCCTCTCCCTTGTATTGCTGAGTCAAAATTCACACCATATTCCCTCTTCTGAAGCATCCTTCTTAAATTAATAATATATTCTGCAGAGTGCCAAAGGATCAGGACTTGGACCCTTGATCAAGGAAGTTGTGAAGAACAAAAAGCAGAGTTTAGGAAATGCCAATGGCTGGCAGTTGCCTGGACTTCAGAGGCTTCAGAATGATTGCCCTGAGCATCTCTATGTATCCATGCACTTCATGAAAGTATAAGATATCTAGAAGGTAAGCCCCCATAGGGAGAAGTAAGACTACACTGAGGAGATATGTGACTCTGCCCTCCTCCGGAATCAGAGGTTATGGCACAAGCGAGCACTAGCACTAACACAGACAGTAAAGTTCTGTTCTCAGTGGAAAAGTCTCCCAGGCTAACAAACAAGGCTCCTAGGCTAACAACCCACTCCTCAGTGAGGCCTGACTCCAGTATACTGACCCTAGGGCCACATAGAACAAGGTAATAGGGAAATAATTCAATCCTTTTCATAGACAAAAGAAGCCAAAGTTATAGACTACAGAAGTGATAGATACCCTAGAAAAGCTTAAAACTCAGACTTTCAGCTGAATATGGCTACAGAGGCCTCACTCTTACCGTAACCAACTGACTTTGGTTTCTCTTACCATGCCTTGATATTATGATTAATAGCCCATCTATAAGCCATTTGACATGTCAGACACTATCATAGTGTTTTATAGGCATTAATTCATTCAAAGCCAGACATGATGCCACACACTCTAATACCAGCACTTGGAGAGCTAACACAGGAGGTTGTGAGTTCAAGGATAACCAGAACTACATTTCTAGTTCCAGAATAGCTTGGACTAGTTAGTGGAACCATGCCTTAAACACACACACACACACACACACACACACACACACACACACAGGCATTAGCTCATTTAGTAGCACTAGTTTATTAAGTAATTATTATTGTGCACAGCAAAAAGTTTTAAGAAGTGAATGGTCAACAGTTGCATAGTTAATAATTGGTAAATTTGGGGCTTTCTGTCTCCAAAGTGACTTTGCCTTGCTTCTACAATACAAAATGCACAACCAGAGAACTGGGTCAGTGGTAAAAGCACCTGTCACAAAACCTAAGAACCTGAGTTTGATCCCCAAAACTCACCTGGTGAAAGGAAAGAATTTACCCGTATATGCTGACCTCTGACTTCCACACATCTCATGACACAAATAAAATAAACACAATGTTAAAAGTACTTATTTAGAAGTATAGAATATTCTGAACTCTGTGGCGTACCAAAGACCTAGTAGTCTGGGAATCGTGGAAGAGGTGGACCAGCGCCACATCACCCTAGGTACATGCATTAGTTACTTTTGTGTTGTTGTGATAAGACACTGTGGCCAAAAGCATCATATAGAAGAGTTTGTTTTGACTCATGGTTCCAGAGGAGTCCATAATATTGAGGAAGGCAATGCAGCAAATGGCCAGAGGGAGCACCAAGAGATCTCAACCACAAATAGGACATGGACTTCTAGCAGGATGAGGGGCACTCCTAAAAACTCTCAAAACCTGGCCCTGCTGTCATATTTCCTCCAGTAAAGCTACCAGTCCTAAAGTATCCCAAATGGAAAGCAAGTGTGAAAAACCATGAACATCAAGAGGGCATTCTCAATTGAACCACAATAGTATCTATCCCCCACATACGTTCAATCATTGCTCCCCTCACCAGGAGACTGAATTGAAGGTACGTGTTTTGAGAAGTTTCACCATCAATGAAATAGAGTGCCTGCTTTTTCGTTTTCTGCTTTGTTTATTTTCTTTTAAAATTTTTATCATAGTTTATTCAGATTAAATCCTGATTGTTACCCCCTCCCTTGTATCTTCCCATACCTACCCTCCCTCCCTCTTCCCCCCTCTTCCCCTCCATCAGACCTGTGACAGAAGGGGACCCCCTCTCCCCACCATATGATCACAGCCTATCAGGTCTCATCAAGAAAGCCTGCTTTCCCTTCTTCTGTGTGCCCACAGAGCAGCCCCACCAAGGGGAAGTGATCAAATCAGGGGCACCAGAGTTCATGTCCAAATCAGTCCCTGCTCTCCTCACAACTGTGGAGAATGAGCTGTCCGTTGGCTAGATCTGAACATGGGGTCTAGGTTTACTTCATGTGTTGTCCTTGGTTGGTGCAGCAGCTTGCACAGCCCCTCCCCCCGGGTCCAGATCCACAGGCCCTGATGGACTCCTTGTGAGGCTTCAGAACCCTTTGGTTCCTTCCGTCCCCCCATTCTTCCATACCACTGTCATCCAGAATCCAGCAACAAGTCCCAGCATCTGTCCCAATGTTTTGAGCATTAAGATTCATTTTTATTAAAGTTTAAAATGCACTGTGTGTGTGTGTGTGTGTGTGTATGTATGTATGTATGTGCCCCTGTATGTGTATGTGATTGTTTAGGTGATTGTTTATGGTGACCAATTGTTCCTTTTTTTTTAATCCTTTTTTAAATTATTTTTTCCAAGATGGTGTTTCTCTGTGTAGCAGAACTCACAGAGCTCTACTTGCCTCTGCCTACCTGAGTGCTGGGATTAAAGGCCTGTACCACTGCGCCTGGCTTTATTTATTTATTTATTTATTTATTTATTTATTTATTTATTTTATTCACTTTACATCAAGATCATAGCCCTCTTCTTCCTCTCCTCCCAGCCCCACCCTCCCTCTCTCTTCCCTTATCCCCCCTCCCCTACTCCTCAGAAAAGGGGAGTTCCCCCCATTTTTCCTAAAGTAGGATAGTTCATGAATATAAGACAAATATGGGGTGTAGAGAGGCTACCTTGTGAAAGTCTTTCTTTAACTCTCTTTAGTGTGCAGATGGCTGGGCCATGGTTGGTAGACTTGTGTCTTCTAGCCCTTACATAAGAAGTTGCAATAATACTGGTTGCCAAACAGATTTTCCAGAATCTCCGATTCCCAGGAGTTCAAATAGTTCGTTCCTCAGAGTGCTCTAAAGAGAAAACAAGTCTATCTACTTTGAACCTATTTAAGGACACCTTACAGTGCCTGTGCGCCCCTAGGGGCAGATGACGAAGGACAGGATCAGAGAATTGCTTGGGATAGCATGGATAAAATAAATTAGCATCATTCATCTGCTATACCACCATACTACTTTGTAACTGAAACAATTGGCAACATCCTAGACCTGTAGGTAGAGAGAAATCTATGCTGTATAATCTTTAAATAAGACCTTCTCCTTGAATGGAGTAAAGCATAGCTTTATAATGAAGCAAGAGATTAGATCACTGTCATTGTGAACTAACCACATTCACAGTCATCTGAATACCACATAGGCGGGAGGAACCATGGAAAATTTCCAAAGCAAATTTTGCTTCTCAAGCCAGTTTGTATTCAGTTATGCAGACCTGACCTCACAGAAGTCACTGAGCATGGGAAGGAAAAGAGATAGGGACATTCACAAAATCCTGTTGGTTCTAGTTTCACATTCTCTTCTTCACAGTATCTCTCCACCACCCTATCTCCAGAACTCATTCACTCTACTCTCATCTTTCTATAGTTTGCACCATCCCCATTGGCTTCCTGTCTCTAGGACTGGCTGCATGGACATATTCTCTGAGTAACCTGGTGGGAGCACTCACATTTGACTTAAAGTTGTATTGGTATCATTTTGAAAGTCTCTAGTCATCAGAGAAGTAAAAATCAAAAAGACTCAGAGATTCCATCTTACACTTATCAGAATCAAAATCAAATACTCAAATGATCGCACATCCTGGCAAAGATGTGGAGAAAGGAGAACACTCCTCTATTGCTGTTGGGAGTACAAACTTGTACAATCACTTTGGAAATCAATCTGGCACTTTCTCAGAAAATTGGCAACAGCACTACGTCAAGACCCAGCTATATCACTCCTGGGTATCTACCCAAAAAGATGTTCCACCATATCACAAGGACATTTGCTTAGCTATGTTCATAGCAGCTTTATTCATAACTACCAGAATCTGGAAACAACTTGGATGTCCCTCAACCAAAGAATAGATAAAGAAACTGTGGTACATTTACACAATGGGATACTATACAGCTATTAAAAACAAGAAAATCTTGAAATTTGCAGGTAAATGGATGGAACTAGAAACGATCATCCTGAGTGAGGTAACCCAGACCCAGAAAGACACTCATGGTATATACCCACTTACAAGCAGATATTAGCCACATAATATAGGATAACCACACTACAATACACATACCTAAAGAAACTAAATAACAAGGAGGACCCCAGAAGAATGCTTAATCCTCATTCAGAAAGTCAAATTCAAAAGCAGTTGAAGAGAAGGAACAGGAAGAGAGCCTATCACAGAGGTCTTCTAAAAGACTCCACCCAGCAAGAGATCCAAGCAGATGCTGAGATACACAGCCAAACTTCAGAGTGGAGCACAGGAAGTCATATGTAAGAGTTGGGGAATAGAGGGACATGGAGGGGTCAGGAGCTCCACAAGGAGACCAATAGCACCAACAAATCCAGGCAGAGGAGGGGGTTTCTGCAGAGACTGATGCACCAACCAAGGACCATGCATGGGGAGGACCTAGACGCTCTGTGGAGATGTAGTAGCTAGGCAGCACAGTCTCCATGTGGGTCCCATAATATGGGGAGTAGTAGCTACTTCTGACATGGTCTCTGACCCCTACACATTGGTTACTTCCCCCTGACAGGGCAGCCTTGCCAGGCCACAGAGGAAGAGGATACAGTCAGTCCAGATGAGACTTGATAGGCTGAGGTCAGATGTTAGGGGAGGAGGGTTCAACCTTTCTAAGGACCAGGGGAGGGAGGGAAAAGGTACAAAGGAAGGAGGGTGGGATTGAGAGGCAATGAGTGAGGGGGTTATAATCAGGATCTAAACTGAACAAATTAAAGTAAATTTTATTTTAAAAATAGAAAAAGAAGTTCAATACCATATGAAGTCTCTAGACTTTGTACCTTTAGAACCATGAGCCCAAATAAAGCTCTTTTGTTATAAGTTGTCTGCATCCAACAAAATGCACTCATTGCCCCTTCCACCCACTTACAAAAGTGCCTTATCCTTCCCATAGAAAATAAAGTCTCTACCCAGCTTATAATGCAGAGTCATCTGTGGAAATCTGAAATATAGCATTGCTGAGGTACCCTCAAAACTGATAAAAGTAAAATAGTTGGAGTTTGGGGGAGGATCCTCAGAACTGGTAATATCAGGTCCCCACACATTTCATTTTTAAATTTTTATACAATTCTAGTTGAAACAGAATTATATCACTTTTCCCCACCCCTTCCCTCCCTCCAGCCCCTCTCAGGTCTTCCCCACCCCAGCCTGTCCCATGACCCACACTCTCAAATTGATAGCCTCTTTTTATCTGATTATTATTTTTGACATATAAATACATGTGTATACATATGCACAGATTATAAATATAACCTGTTGAGTCCATTCTTGCTGTTTGTACATGGTTTCAGAAAGGAAAAGAACCAATAGGTAATATGAGAATAATAGCTTCTAACCCAATTCCAGGTCTTCATGTCACCATCTTCCTTAAATACCTCTATGTCACCTATTACTGAAAAAATAAAATAAAATTCCTAATTTTGGCCCAGTAGTACTTTGGCCATTTTATTTTTTTTCACATTTTATAAAATATTTATTTATTTATTTTTCTTTTTTATTAATTTATTCATATTCCATCTCAATTGTTAGCCCTTCTCTTGTATCCTCCTATTCCTCCCTCCCTCCCACTTCCCCCCTTCTCCCCTCCCCTATGTCTGTGATTGAGGGAGACCTCCTCCCCCTATATATGCTCTTAGAGTATCGAGTCTCTTCTTGGTAACTTGCTATCCTTCCTCTGAGTGCTGCCAGGCCTCCCCATCCAGGGGATGTGGTCAGAAAAGGGGCACCAGGGTTCATGTGAGAGTCAGATCTCACTCTCCACTCAACGGTGGAGAATATCCTGTTCATCGGCTAGGTCTGGGTAGGGGTTCAAAGTTTACTGCCTATATTCTCCTTGGCTGGTGCCTTAGTTTGAGGAGGACCCCAGGATCCAGATCCACCTGTCATGAAGTTCTTCTTGTAGATTTCTAGGACCCGGTGGATCCCTCTATTTTCCCATTCTTCCATGCTACTCTCATCTAAAGTCTCAATAGGATGTCCTCTCTTCTGACCCACTTTCCTGGTAAGTAAAGTTTTTCATGGGACGTATCCCTTGGACTAGTGTCTCGATATCAGTGAGTACATACCGTTTGTCTCTTTTTGCATCTGGGTGAACTCACTCATTATGACAATTTCTAGTTCAATCCATTTGTCCACAAATTTCGAGAATTTCTTGTTTTTAATAGCTGAGTAGTATTCCATAGCGTAAATGTACCACAGTTTCTTAGTCCATTCTTCTACTGAGGGACACTTAGGCTGTTTCCATGTTCTGGCTATTATGTATAAAGCAGCTATGAACATGGTTGAGCATATGTCCCTGTTATGTGGTAGGGCATTTTCTGGGTATATTCCAAGGTGTGGGATGGCTGGGTCTTGAGGAAGCCCTATTCCCATTTTTCTGAGAAAGCGCCAGATAGCTTTCCAAAGTGGTTGTACTAGTTTGCATTCCCACCAGCAATGAAGGAGTGTTCCTCTCTCTCCACATCCTCGCCAACATGTTGTGTCTCTTGAGTTTTTGATCTTAACCATTCTGATGGATGTAAGATGGAATCTCAGTGTCGTTTTGATTTGCATTTCTCTGATGACTAACAAGGACGAGCATTTCTTTAAGTGACTTTGGCCATCTTCATGTCTCTTTTGTACATGCACCTCTGGATCTTTAGTAGCCCAGAAAGGCGTCCCCTATCTTCATCTCATCAAAACCTCTCACATTGTTTCATTCACCTAGAATGGCCCCTCCTCTTTGCTAACAGCAGGGATTCTCAAATGTGAGCAGGAAAAAGCCAGAATTCTCTGGAGAACTTGAGGCAGAATTCCCTGGAGAACTTGTTAAAAAACCCTGCACGCTGGCTGTGCTGAGTTCCACCCCAGGTTTTCTGACTGAGTACAGTTAAGGTAGACCTGAGATTTGAGTTACTAAGAAATCCTCAAGTGCTGTGGCTCTTGCTGCTGATCAAAACAGCACACATCAAAAACAAGGTGCCTGGACATCACCGTCAAAGCCTGACCTGTCCAACCTGTCTCATCTCCTCTTTTCCCACAATGCCTTCCTTTATGTCCCACCTCCTTTCTCCAGGTGACAGAGAGCATTCCTCTTCTAGGTCCCGTGGAGGTCTGTTTGCTCCTGTTGATTACAATTGCTACATTTCTTTCTCCTTCTGTACTACATGGTCATAGAAGCCATTTATTTTGTAGCTAGGTTTGCATTATCTACAACTCTCATTGCTATATACTTCAGAATGAAAAAAGTCTCAAACAAATGAAGCCATTTCTCTAATTATCTAAAGGAGGTACAGACTTTGAATTTGTGTCACATAGAATAGCACCTTTCATCTTTTTCTCGTTGATTGATAGTCACTTATTAATGTATAAAGAATAGGGGTGATGATGATTCTCTGTTAATATCACTTATTACATTCATTTTGTAGAAAAAAATGAAATGTTGAAGAATTTTCAAGAAGCATACAAATAAATACCCCAACAGAGAAATCTTTCATGTTCCAACAGTGATCCCAGCAGTGCCCTTCTTGGCAAAGGTTCAAGGGCTAGGGATGCAACTCAGTAGTAGAACTTCACGTTCACAAGTCCCTGGGTTCAATTCTCAGTGTGTCATGAAAAATCAAAGAAAGAGTAGGAAGGAGAAAGGGAGGGAGTCTAATTTCAGATCACAAATTGTGCTTATTGGTCACACTTCTATAATCTTCCATGTGAAACATTACTTGTATTGAGTGATTATATTGACTGTGTGGCCTTTGTGAAGATTTCAAGCCAGTCACTGTGGAGAACATATCTTACTTTGCTTTATTTGATCATTCCATATCATGAGATTCAAGGTACATGCTGAATGCACAGAATAAGCAAGCCAAAAGGCTTTGAAACTAGGCACTGCCTTATGATTCTGCAGAAGCTGCTCTCC
The DNA here is from genome assembly GCF_903995435.1 of Acomys russatus. NCBI lineage: Eukaryota > Metazoa > Chordata > Mammalia > Rodentia > Muridae > Acomys > Acomys russatus. Next base: position 86,045,320 of record NC_067169.1, on the reverse strand, counting down.
CTTCCTCGAATTTCCAAACAGCCTCTTTGCAATCGACAGTGAAATTCCAGCAAGAAATGATTCCAGCAGGATCTGGGTTTGGTGGGATTTATTCATGCAGTACCGGCAATTAAATATAGGGTCTCTCTCATACCAAGTAGGTGCTCCACCACTGAGCCGTAGCCTGCTTTGCAAAATATCTCTTAAAATATAAAGTACAGGGTTTCATTGTAACATTTTCACATATGTATTTTTATTCTAATTTTTGGGTAGGCTTTCTATATGTAGTCCAAGCTGGCCTTGAACTCATGACCTTCCTGCCTGAGCTTCCCAAGAACTAGCATTACATGCATATACTAAGATACCTCTTTGGGAAAATTTTAAGAGAACAAGTTTCTCTTCAGCATCCTTCCATCTCTCTTCGTTGTCTTCTAATTCCTACCTTCCTGGTCCCAAGGACTCATGATTTTAAAATTTGTTTGTTTGGGAGACGGCATGTGCCGCAATGTATATGTGGAGATCAGAGGATAACGTGTGGGAGTTAGTTCTCTTCATCCATTATGTTGGTCTTCAGTATTGAACTCAGGTTCATCAGGATTAAGGGCAAGAGCCTTTAACTGCTAAGCTATCCTGTCAGCCCTAGCGTGCATGCACCTGTGTGTCTGTAGTTCGTTCTCTCTCTCTCTCTCTCTCTCTCTCTCTCTCTCTCTCTCCGCTCTCCCCTCTCTCTCTCTCTCTCTCTCTCTCTCTCTCTCTCTCTCTCCTCTCTCTCTCTCTCTCTCTCGCTCGTCTCTCTCTCTCTCTCTCCTCGCTCTCTCTCTCCTCTCGCTGTCCTCGCACACTGTCTCTGGTCCACACTGTCTCTGTGTCTGTCTGTCTGGTGTCGTGTGTGTGGTGTTGTGTGGAGAGAGAGAGAGAGAGAGAGAGAGAGAGAGAGAGAGAGAGAGAGGAGAACTTTCTGCCTTACTCTCTTGACTCAGGTGCCTTACTGAAACTGAAATTTGGCTGGTGCCAGCAAGCCTCAAACATCCTCCGTTCTCTCTCCACCCCAGCCTCCTGTAGTGTTGGTTTTGCAGATGCTCATGTTGTCATGCTTGGCTTTTTTATAAGAGCACTTGGATCTGAACTGAGGTCTTAATGTTTGCACAGCAGGTGCTCTTTCCCACTGAGCCATGTCTCCAGCTCCTCCCCCAGAATTTTCATACTGGTTGTATTAGCTGTTCAAAGTGTTCCACAACAAAGGTGCTTATATTCTAGCCAGACTTTTCTGCTCTTCTCATGTGTCCTCCAATCTCTGCCCCATATTAAGGTAATATAACAATTAAACGTAGCCTATAATTAGTAAGACCATATATTCTAAGGGCAAATAAGTCTGGTGGATACACCGCTGATCTGCTTGCTATGTGACAGTAGGAACACACTAAGCTCTAATACCTAGTAAGTCCCCTCCCTTTTGATATGCAGTTAATCATCTTTGTTGATACAAAGCTGATTTGAGCATGGTACTGTGACACACACACATAAAAATATAGTACACTTTAGAAAGTACTTACTGGACCAAATCTGTATCCAGTCAAGCAATTCATGTTCAGACTTTTCAATTACATGTATGGTTGTTCCTCAGTATCTGGGGAAGATTTGTTCCTGTACCCAGAAACCAAACACCAAGGATTCTCAAGTCTTATTTGTATAGCATTATATAGTATTTGTATAAAGCACATGCATATCTTGCTAAATTCCTTCAGTTGTTTCTAGATTACTTACAATCCCCAATAAAATGAAAATATTATATTAACAGTTGTTATACTGACTATATGACTTAAAGCAGAGGTTCTTAACCTGTGGGTCACGACCCCTTTCATAGAGGTCGAATATCAGATATCCTGTATATCAGATATTCACATTATGATTCATAACAGAAGCAAAATTAAAGCTATGAAGTTACAATGAAAAAAATCATGGTTGGGGTCACCACAACATGAGGAGCTGTATTAAAGGATTGCAACATAAGGAAGTTGAGAAGCACTGACCTAGAGACTAACAAGAGAAAAGCCTGAATAAGCTTAGTTTAGACACTTTTTTTCTCAAATATTTTGCTCTAAAGGAAGAAATGCTCATAGCTCCAATTCTTTCTAACTTGGAATCATCTGATTTAAGAAACACACACAAAAGAATCCTTGTTGCCAGTTATTTCAGAAAATAAACTTGTCCTATCTGCCCTCAACACAAACTCTCCTTGCCTGCTAAAGATACCAAAATCCTTCAGTGCTCAGGCATATTACATATTCAGTGCTATAGTGTTGCCATTTATCTATCTATCTATCTATCTATCTATCATTTATTTATTATGCCTTACATATCTTGTAATTCTGTGTACTTTCACTCAACCAGTATCTGCCACTTCTTTCAGGCTTTATTTGTCCTTAGTACAGAGCCAAGTATACTCCATGTGTTATTCCATTTAATTCTGGAAGTTTGAGTAAGGTACTTTTGTTACCCTCATTTTCATATGGGAAAATGACACTCAAAGGGGTTAAAAGAAAGAACTCTGAAAGGCACTCAGCTAGGAAATAACAGGGTCACATCTCTGTCCAATGCCCCGACCAGTTTTCTTAACCACTGACAAATACAATAAAAAAAACCTTTATCTTCAAATTCTCTGAAACAGCTTTTATAAAGGTACAATTAAAGTATAATAAATTACATATTAGAAGTGTGTGACATATGAAGTTATCATCATGATCAAGATAAGTGAAACTATCAATCGCTTGGAAAAGTTCCTGGGTCAAACCTGAAAATTTTTTTGTTTACATTATTTCTGGCTTTAGAAGGCACTATCTTCCCGGCTGGCCTGTCGTTCACTATGTAGACCAGACTAGCAAACTCATGGAAGTCTTGTGTCTCTGCCCCTCAAGTACTAGAATTCCAGGTGGGCACTGCTACATCCAGCATGGAGTATTGTCTTAGTGTACAAGAGTCCCAACTGACCATACCAACTCTATCCTTAGTATACTCATTTGTTTGATTAATGTCACAGTCCACCAATCTGTAAGTTGGATTTTCAATGCTAAACTTCATTTTCAGGTTGATACCCAAGCTAAGGCCACCAAGCAGAATGATGATAAGTTCTGAGCTAGAAAAAGCAGTCCAAGGAGTCATCTAGGCTGATTGATTTCTTCTTTTTAGGAATAAAATATATGGATTATTTATGAGATAAAATGAAATCTAAGTGTTCCTTTTGGACTCTTATATTTGAGGAAATATGGGCTGGGAACTTATAAGCTTTTCAAAAATCTTTATATTACTTAGCAAAGATATCTCCCATCTATGACAAAGGTGGCAGAGCCAGACAGCAGCTAAACTCATTTAAAAGAAAAAGACAGAAAGGGTAAGGGGGTGGAGAGTGGAAGGAAGGAAAAAACCTATACATCTGTTTATTTGATGAATGTACCTAGTAGTGATAGATCACCATCAAGTTCTTAGAAAATTATGCACAGGGGCCCTGAAGGGTTTTTCTTTATCAAATTGATTTATCAATCACCTTTACTCAAGTACAGCCTGCACCTCCCACACTGCTATAACATTTTCACTGTAAATAGAGAGGAAAACAGAGGTTGAAGAAGGATTGCACGAACATCTGGACCATGACAAACCACTGCCCTGGGCCGCTTTACCCACCAGTTTGATTTACAGTCTCGTTCATGAAATCTGATGGTAGGGGGAAAAGATTAATATCATTTAAAGCAGTATAACATTAGGATAAAAAGAGTGAGTTGTGTGTACTAACAGTAACAGTGAAGCCTTCTTAAGGAGGTGCTGGATACAGGGTCACAGAAGAAGGGGTAGCATTGCAAAGGCCATGTAGCCACTAGGGATAGCGATACACGTGAGTATAGCAACTGCAACTTGTTTTTATGGCAAGAAGCATTTCCAGCATTAGAAGTCAGTAAGGGCACTGTATTGCTGAGCTAAAAGAGATAGACACCCCTCCCACCAAAAAAGCCAGACAACTGGTGGGAGTGAGGCAATAGTTGCCAATTAGTTCTGTCTTTCTACCACATTCAAGGCAGTCAGATGTCTGGGTCTTTTTATTTTAGATAAATCCTTGCCTACCCATCAGAGATAAAGTACTTCTGCTTAGAACAGCTTCTGTGAGCAATAGAACTTAGCATAAAAGAAAAATTAAGCAAGGGGAAAGAAACTCTGCAGAGAACTCTGCACTTCCTCCCTTTCTTTTCCTGCCGAAATAGAGAAATGTTCCATAGTTGAGAACCAACATCTCTGTGGTAGGCTATCTGGGAGCCAAGTACTTCCAGGCCTCAGTTTCTCCACCGAAGGTGGGCTATAACTCATGCAGTAGCCTAGAAAACAAAATCATGTAAGAAAACAATATTTATGTATGTGCCATTGACTAGATAGAAATTGGATCCTGAAATTTGCAATGCAAATTCATGGAAAGACACTGTGAAGCTGGGTACAATGTCTCTAGATTCTTCCAAGTCTCTAATGATAGGAAAGACCTGTCCACTGCCAGTGTGAATGGATGCTCTCACCTTGTTTAAAATCAATCTTAAAATGTCCTTTAAAAAAAAACTATAAAATGCCCCCTGTGGCCATTGTTATATGGAAGGACACTGCTGAATCTCCTCAATATCTACCCCTAAAACACCCATGCTCCTCAACTAGCAACTGGAATCAGATATCCAGTGAGCATGTGTAACAATGTACTTTAAAAGTATAGAGTAAAATTCATTTATGTTAGCTTGATAGGAGTGATTCTGCATTTAATGTTTTACCTTGCGGAGCTTAAAAAGATTCTAAAAGTGTGGCTGGTTGGTGATGTAAAACAAAGACCAAAGACTGCACGTAAATAAATTAGGCATGTTAGAGCTACTTTCCTTTAGTGTAGAGGAAGATATTCAAAAGTGTGACAAGAATAGAATTTTATGTATAGTAAGCATTTCTGACCACCTCAGCAATTCTTGTAAAGTCCAGAAAACATTATGCTCCACAATTGTGAAAAATAAATCTGGGAGTTGGTCATTGGTATCACAGACAAGTCCCATGATTGCTTTTCTCTGTAGTACAGACCTTAGACTAAGAACTGTAGTCCCAGACTTGCAAAATGTAAACATAATTGGGTTCCAGGGACAAGTGCGACACTCAACCATCACCAAAGCAAGAGCATAGTTAATATAAAGGATAACGGAGCCAAAGCAGCCATCAGTATGGTGAGACTTAGGCTGATTACATAAACCCTGAAAAGTGAAATACACAGGAAGCCTAATCAATCGTTCAAAATGCATAACTGGAAATGCCCTATGTCAAATGAGCAATAAGGTCGAATCAGATTCATAAGATCAGAGTCAATGAACTCCTCGACTTCCTTCATTTTATAGGCCCGGAATATCTCAAATGGAGAAGAGGCTAGATCCCTTGATAAAAGATCTCAGTCTACTAACAAATTCTATACTGTTCATCTTTCTCCCAACCTTCCCAAGGGAATCCATTGCTTTCTTTCAGTAGAGCTGTGCACGATGGCAAAGGAAAATATTTTTTTAGGTTTTAAAATTTTATGTATAACTTCAATGCACCTGCTTAACTGTATCTTATAGCTGTATACTGATATATGATTCACATATGACACATGCACAAATTTCTCAATTAAAGAATGTATTTCAGTATCTTTTTAGTATTTCATAGATCTATGAGATAATATTCCATGCAATCATGAATGGACAAAAACATGGAAAAGTGTTATACATCTTTAGCCATCATTAAAATGCAAATTTAAATTATTTTGAGATTCCATGGCACCCCAGTCAGAGTGGCTACCATAAAAAATGAAAAAAAAAAGTAAATGCTAATGATAATGTAGACTGTAGAAACAAAGAACCTCTAGATACTGCTGTAGGAGTGCAAGTTAGTGTACCCAATGTAAAGATCAGTATAGATGTTTCAAAAAGCTGAAACTACAATCTAATGTGATCATGCTGTAATATCCCTGTATATATACCCAAAGGAATCAAAACCCAAATACATTAAAGATCCTATGTGCCACATTGATTGTAATAGTACTTACAATATCTAAATTATAGAAATACTTAAATCTCCAGTGAGAGATGACTGCATAAAGAAAATGGGGCATCAATACATAGTGGAGTATTATTTAGATATAAAGATGAGTGTAATTATGTTGCTTGCAAGGAAGTGTTTGAAATTAGAAAGCATATTAGTGAAACAAACCAGATGAATAAAAATAAATATCATAAGTTGTCTCTTACATTAAGAATAGAGGGCTTTTTACATATACATTTGTATTATTACACATATATACAATAAACTACCTACAGCAAGAAGAATCATGACACAATCAGGAAGTATATAAATGTTACATTCTTACTGTTTTGGCTATTTGTATTTGACAGTCTTGAAGAAAACATCTTTCCTATTTTGGTGCATCTAAAATTCTAAATGTAAATCAATCTCCATCACATCTTGTCATTATCAATTTAAAACATCTATCTAAACCCAAAAACATCTTAACCTCTAAACATCTAAGCTTAATTGTAAAACTAAACTATCTGGTTTTCAACCCCATCAAAGACTTGAGAAGGAATAAGACTTAATTACCTGAGTATACAGAAGGTGCAGATTAGCAACTTCCAAAATGAGAAGATGACAGAGACAATTTGGTGCTTGAACAGTTATTATTCAGAATAGAGGTTTTAACAAAGAGATGTGAAATAGAAGAGGGATTATTTAGGAACAGATAAGGGAACAAGGTGAGGGAAGAAACAGGACAAGAGAGAACAATGGGTGTAGCGTATACAGACACAGTATGGTGAATGTGTAAAAATGTCACAATAAAACTCATTAGTTTTTATGATTATTGAATAATCTGTGCAAAAATCACTACAGCAAATTTTAGAACATTTTCTTCAATTCAACAAACAACCACTCACCCTTTAGCTATCGCTTTCCCATCTTCCTCTAGCACAGGGAGTCCCAACTGTCACAATTCTGTGGTCCATTAATACAGTTCCTCATATTGTGGTGACCCCCAACCATAAAATTATTTTGGCTGCTACTTCGTAACTGTAATTTTGCTACTGTTATGAATCATTAGGTGAGCATCTTTGTTTTCTGATGATCTTAGGTAACCCTTGTGAAAGCGTTATTCAACGCCCAAAGGGGTAATGACACAGAGGTTGAGAACTACTGATAATAATGTTATTTTTGACTCTATAAATTTGTTTATTCTAAGCAGTTCATAAAATGAACCCATACATTGTGGAGTTTTTAAAATTGGCTTCTTTACTTAGCATATTGTTTTCTAAACTTATCCATGTTGCTATATATTAATGTACTATAGTTTCTTTTGTGGCCAATTAATATCTCATGGTATAGATGTGCCAAATTTTGTGTATTTTTTATCAGTTGATAGGCATGAAAATCATTTCTAACTTTTAGTTATAATAAAATTGCTGTGCACAACATGTGCCAGTTTTTGCAGGGCTATGTTTTCATGTCTCTTGAGTGTCTAAGAGTAGAATTGTCTTTCAAATGGCAGCTCTCTTGGGAAGCTAGTAGACTGATTTCCAAGGCAGACAACCCATTTGCGTTGCCAAAAGTAGTGTATGAGGATTCCAATATCTTCATATCCTCAACAACATGTGTGCTTTCATTATAGCCATATAGTATTATGAAGCAGCTAAAATTTGCATTTTTCCAGGTGTAATGATGTTAGCCATTCATCTATCATCTGAGGAGAAACAAAAATTTAAAAAATGAAGTCCATTTCCCTTTTAAAAATTATTCCTATTTTTGACAGTTTCATGCATGTATAGAGTTAATTTTTGGTCCTTTTCACTCCCTTTTACCCTGTCTCAGTCCTCCTTCTTTTCCTCTAAATCCTTTCTTCTTCTCAACATGTTCCCCTTCCTGCATCCATTCTTTTCTCTGTGTATATAACCTACTGAGATTAATTAGGGCTGTCTTCATGTGCACAGATGGGAGATTATTTACTGGAGCATGGGCAACTTATTAGTGGCTACACCACTAAATAAAGCAACACTTCTTCCTCTGTTCATTAATAGTCTCTCAGTAAGGGTTGAGTCCTCATAATCCCTTCATCTTAAAATGATGAAATATTTACACTCCCAACCTGCAGTTCTTGTGCAAATAATCCCAGTAGTGGTTCACTGGCATTATCCTCATTTTTTATTTTGGAATATTCATTTTCATAATATTGAATTTTAAAAGATCTTTGGATATCTTTGATAAGTCTGTCATAAGCTGTTTCTTTTTTCTTTAAACATTTTCATCCAATATATTTTGCTCTTTTATAAGTAGTTTCTCTCTGTGCATAAGTTATCTTCCTGTTTTCTTGACATTGTCTTTCACATAGTACATGATTTTAATGTCAATGAAGTACAGTTTATTACTGCATCATTTCCTGGATCAAGCCTTCAGTATTGTATCTATAAGATTAATTGTATGCCCATATTCACCTAGATTTTCTTTTACCTTGAGAAGATGTACAGTTTTTCATTTTGTTCTATGATCCATCCTGAGCTAATATTTATAAATGGTATGAGGTCTCTGTCTAGATAAATTTTTAAAGCATATCTCCAGTTGTTCCAACACTATTTGATAGAAAGATAACCTCTCCTCTATTGTATTGTCTTTGTTCCTTTGTCAAAGACAAATGTTGGTGTTTACAAGGCTCTACTTCTTGGCTCTCTTATCTATTCTATTGATCTCCTTGTCGAGTCTACTGCCAACCTCATACTATTTTGATCACTGCTTCAAGTAAATCTTTTCAGGATGGATAGTGTAAGTCCTATGCAACAGAATTTACTCTTCCCCTTCAACTTTGAATTGGCTATTCTAGCCATTTTGTTTCTTTGAAAAAATACTACAACCAGCTTATCAATATCAAACAAAAATATTGCTTTGTGTTTGAAATTGTGTTGAACTTATAGATCTGAGAACAACTATCTCAATAATGTTTAGTCTTTCTATCTGTCATCATAGATATCTTTCTTCCATTTTAAGGTATTTTTAACAGAATGTTATAGTTTTCTACTTGTATGTATTTTCTTAGACTTATAATATATGTATCCTTATTTGTTGGTGGTAGTACTGAAAATTGTAATGTGGTTTTTAACTTGTGATGCTATGTATTTATTGTTGGCATATAGTAAGGTTGTTGGGTGTATATTAACAATGTTTCCTTTTCTCCCCCCTGAGTCTCCCAGGTTTTCTATATAGATAATTGTGTTTTTTAAGAACAAAGACTTTTGTATCTTCCTTCCTAATTTGCATATACTTTATTTCCTTTTCTTATTTTGCTGTATTAAATAAGAATTCTAGTATGACAGTCAAAAGTAGTAATCAAACAGACTTCCTTGCCTAGTGATGCTCAAAGAGAAATTTTCAAGTGTTAGAGTGTAAAGCAAGATGTTGGTTATAGGATTTTAGCAGACACTCTGAATAAGGTCAAGAAATTCTACCTCTATCTCAAGCCACTTTATTGATGCCTTATTGATATACAAAGAGCAATAAATATCTAATGTTTACAACTTAGTGACTTTGAATACAAAATATATTTATGAAATTGATATAATTTATACCATAAACATATTGAGGGGCTGGAGAGGTGGATTCACAGTTAAAGAGCATTTGCTGTTCTTGCAGAAGACTGAAGTTTGATCCCAACCACCTCTAACTCCAGGTACAGAGGATCCAAAGCCCCCTTCTGGCCTCTTCAGTAGCTGATGAAGGTGTTCATACACACAGAGATACACACAAAAATAAAATATGTCATTAAATAAGAACATATGCATCTTAAAAGTTTCTTCCTGATGGGTGTGGTGGCGCACACTCAGGGAGGCAGAGGCAGGCTTATCTCTGTGAGTTTGAGGCAAGCCTGGCCTGGGGCAGGGGGAGTTTCTTTCTATTTTATCATTTTTGGAGGAGAACTTTTAATTGTAAGAGCAAATTTCTAAGCATATATTTAGCTATGTAATATAATGCTGTTAACAGACTGGTGTTGATACTAGATTTTGGGATCCAACTGTCTTTTGTAAATCAGACTTTGTAACCTTTTACTAATACCTGCCTATCCCCTTCCTAGTCCTTAGCAATCACCTCTTTAGTATGTTTCAGTCAGTTTTACTATTTTAGAATCTTTGCATACATGGTATTGTGGATTTTCAATTCTGTATATTACTGACATCACTTAGCATATTATCCTCTAGATTCATCTAGCTTGCAAATAAAAATTTACTTTATGTTTTTAAGCAGAATAATAATAAACTACATGTGTTGAATTTTCTTTATTCACTTATTATAAGTTGACACTTAGGTTGTCTTCATGTTTGAGGCATGACAAATAATGCTCAGGTGATCATAATAGCACATCTACCCACAATTCTGTTTCAATTCCTGTTAGACCATATTGTCCTCTTCCTTAGATACATCTAGTAATTTTTGAAGCTGTGTATTTTAAGAAACTAAATGTGGTTCCTAAGCAAATCATTGTTAGTTCTGTATGCCAATATTCTTTGTCTTCTGTTTACTTAAGTTAATGGACAAAGGTTAAACAGAGATGTCAGTAAATTCTCTGAACTAATAGTCCTTCTACCTTAGTCTGAGTCTCTACCTGTGTGTTGAGAGGAATATCAGTATTCTGGCGGGCAGTTAATGCTTGTGTATTGGCCACTACTTCCTACTGTGTTGAGACTCAATGTCATTCTTATATGGGTCAATAAGCCATCTCAGGCCATTTCTGGGCAAATATAGAATGAGAGAATAAACAGTGTTTGTCTTTCTGTATCTGGGTTATTTCACTCAATATAGTATTTTCTGGTTCCATCCATTTACCTGTGAATTAAATAGTGTGAACATTTTCATTATCCAGTCATCACTGAGTGGACGTATATGCTGCTTCTATTTCCTAACTGCTGTAAATAGAGAAAAAATAAACATGGCTGAAAACGTATCTTTGAAGGAGGATGTTGAGACTTTTGAGTATAATCAAAGGAATGGTATAGCTGGGTCAGATGGTAGATTTATTTTAGCATTTTGAGAATTCTGTACAATAGTTTCCAAAATGGCTACACCAGCTTGTAATCCCACCAAAGAGTTCCTCTTCCCTCATCTCCTCACCAGTACCTATTCAGTTGTTTTCTTAATCTTCACTATTTTGATTGGTATGAGATAAAATCTCAAAGGGTTTTTAAAATTTGCATTTTTCTAATTGCTAAGAATGATGACTTTTTGAGATATTTTTTAGCTAATTTTATTTCTTCTCTTAAGAACTTTGCTCAAATCTATCACTCATTTTTAAATTGTGGTGTTTTGGTTTTTTTGTTTGTTTGTTTGTTTGTTTGTTTGTTTGTTTTTGATTCTTTGTTTTACAGGTTCTTCTTGTATTCTGGATATTAATCCTCGGTCGGGTGTTAGATCCTAGCTGGCAAAGATTCTCTCCTATTATGTGGATTTCCTTGTCACTTGGTTGATTTCTTTTTCACTTTGTTGTAGAGAATTTTTTAATTTCATGAGGTCTCATTTATAATTTGTGGTACTAATTCCTCAGTAAATTGGAACCTGTTCAGAAAGTCCTTTCCTACACTTAGATTTGTAGCGCACTACCTATGTTTTCTTTTTAGAAGTTTCGGCATTTCAGGTTTCACACTGAGGCCTTTGATCCATTCACAGTCGATTTTTGTGTGGAGTGAAATCTATGACTCTAATGTCATTCTTCTACATGTGGATTCCAGTTTCCTCGGCATCATTTAATGAAGATGTCTTTTCTCCAATGTTTTTGCTGTTTTGTTTAGAGCATTTTTTTTCCAGAGTTGCTGTGGGGGGAAGTTTCTTTGATGAGGTGTGGTAGCTATACTTAGCTGTGTTTTAAGGATGAAATTTAAAATGCAATAAAGAATTATTGTTAGTCTAGCAATGTGGAAGTAGTGGATTCTTTTCTTCGATCCATGACCTCCCTAGCCTCAGGAAACTTGCTAACTTTCTAGTCCCAGGAATGATTTCCTTCCTGTTGTGTGGGCCTTAATTCCAACTAGACAGCTGCTGTCTGCCACCGACATGTGAGTGCCACTTCTTGCACCTTCTTGCATATCTTGCTATGCTGGCAATTGTCAAGCTTCACAGGTGTTGCAGCTGGGTAGCACTGTTAAATTCCTTCCCTCCCTTGGCCATTCACATAGTATTTCCTGGAACCATGGAAGCTAGACCTCAGGTAAACAGCTTTCAGATCAGAACCAACTCAAGTCATCTGGATCCTGTGTCCTAAGAGGGTGGTACCTTCAGCAATATGGGCCCACCCTCAATCCTGATAAGGTAACCATGGGCTACACTGATAATCTGTACTGTTTGGGGAGTCACTTAGATTACCGTAACTAATCTTGCATCTGTTACTGGAGATTTTGTTAGTCTATGGTTCATATAGAGAGCATTATCACCTCAAGTGACTTAACTGCCTTTAAGATACAAATACATACATACATACATACATACATACATACATACATACATTTATACATACATACATACATACATACATACATACATACATACATACACACACACAGTCACACAAAATGTGTGTGTTAGACTATACACCTTTTGATAAAAATTCTACATCAAAATTCCACTTTTGACTCACTTTTTAGATCATAGTAACAAGGTAATAAGTAACAGAAACTGCATTTTCTTAAATACCACTAATTTTAAAAAAGTTTTTCTTTCTTTATTTTTTTAAATTTATTTATTTACTTTACATCCCTATCTCGGCCCTCTCGCTTCCTCTCCTCCCGGTCCTGCCCTCCCACCTTCTTCCCCATTTTCCCCTCCCCTTTCTCCTCAGAAAAAATGAGCCCACACCCTACCAATAAACAACGTAGAAATAATAATTTCTTAATTCATGGCGTTGGAAAGTTGACTCAGTAGCTAAGAGCGCTGGCTTCTTTTACAGACCATCTAGGTTCAGTTTCCTTACTAACAGCTTTAATTCCCAGAGAATCTGGTGCAATGCCCTCTTCTGGCCTCTGAGGGCACTACATGAATGTGGTGCACAGATGTACACATAAGTAAAACAAAGCAACACACATAAAAATAAACTAAATGTTAAGATAATTTTCTAATTAATAACAGCTCTGGAGTAAGATTAAAGTGAATAAAAGTCAGGGGAATGGAGTTTTCTTAAAGATTTTTCAGGCAGGACAAATACAACTGTTTTGACTGAGTCTTTGTAGTGTTTGAAGCCCCTTTTGTTCTCTCTAGTTACTACAAGGATGCAGAACCTTTTGATTATTGTATCTGCACCATTTTAATGTAACCAGGAATCTACAGAGTGAGTTATAGGATTATTGAAAGTAAAATTGTAATAATTTTCCTGTTTATATCGATTGAGTTTTGGTTTGTTTGTTTGTTTGTTTTAAATAAATGCTTCTTGGACTGTTACAAGGCTTTGCTGAAGCACCAAATCCTAAAAAGAATTTTTAATATTTCTGACAACTTTGCAAGAATTTTCATAGATTTTGTGGGAGATCATATGTGTTTAACACATATGCCAGAAATTAGTCTCATATGTTGAGTATTTTCACATTCCTAAAAGTAGTCTTCATCTTTGTCTGTTATAGAGGAAAGACACTTGAAATTTAATTTGCTGAACTGCTTCCTATAAAAAGTAGTAGCACCATGTGACTAACTAAATGCAACTTCAGAAAGATTCAGGTCAACTGACATTAGTCTAGTGACAGTTCCATGAATCACCAGTGATGTTCAGATTACACCAAACTGTCTGCCAGAAGAAAAAAATCTTAGGGAGTCATTAATTTATGCACACAAACTGAAAATGATTTATCTCGCGGGTAGTATTTTATCTTTTTTCAGATTTTTAATTATAGATTTCTCTTAGCCCTTTAGTGACTGCTAGCATACATCCACGGTGTCATTGGCTTGCTTTTTGTCATGGCCTTTACTTTCACTTGTACTCTAACATGCTAGTAAAACTTTCCTATAGTGATGTCAGAGTATATTACATATTGCCTCAATCTCGCCTGCAAAAGCCGCTTCTCCACAAGGAAAGTGGTGAGATAATGGACAGGAGATAAAAAGCAAGGTGCTTGTAACCTAAGACAGTCTATGAAAGAGGAAAAAAAAACTGAAAAGAAGCCAAAGTTTGCAGCCAAGCAAAACAGTTTATATCAGCGCCTAATGAAGAGAACAGGGTACAGAGTGGGCTAGACAACTAGAAATACATGAGAGGAAGAAGAGGAGGGGCCAGGATATAAAACACTTGACAAGCAGGCTATTATATGTGTTAGTGTCTTCTATTTATATAAGGTTGCGTGCGTATTGAAGAATTAGATGATGTGCTTAAAAAATGGAATTAACCTACAGCCTTAATTATAAGGGGTCTAGAGAGAGCATCCTAACAGGTGATCTGACATCCAGATGTGAGAAATACTGAAGTCCTTTGTGGATGACAGTGATATGGGTGACATTAATAATCAAGATAATAGGCATAATCTTCATTCTTGAAAGGGACAATGGAGAAAAAGATCTCTTCTAACAAAGCAATCCTTAGACTTGTGTAGAAGAAAGACCTTGTCTGGTTCCCCCTTATGATGCAAATCAAAGATCACAATGATCCATTAAGATGGCTCTGAACAAAATGACAGCTATTTCTGGAAGTCAGCCCTCAGGAAGTTATAGTCACAAATGACAGAAAATCAGAGCAACCCCTTCTTCAAGGTTAGTTCTGTCTTACCTTTGCAGAAGGCTTGTAATATTGGACTGAAATTGGTGCAGGAGAATAGGGACTGTATCTGGATTATCTACTATACTTAATCAGTAAGAAAGGCATACACTGATCATTTCGCCTTCAAACTTCATTGCTTTTGGCCTGAATTATCTTGTTTGCCATTCTGTATCAAGTATGTAAATGACTGACAATTCCAAGTACGATAAATGTCACTAATGCTTTGAAAACATTTCTAATATTAATAAGCAGTTAATTTTAAGCTTGACATTGATATTAGCAAGTGTTTTCCTTATCTTCTTTAAACAATAGAAAAGACACTGGAGACCTAAATCCTACTTGAATTCATCCTTCAAGTGAATGAAGAGCTAGGACTAGAATCATTTCTAGAATGTACACTTCATTTGCACTATTTGACACATAGCAGCATACACTAATCTTTCCATCTAAGTCACCATGACATGATTTTCTATTTTTATCATATATTTTTATTTTTACATATACATTTATATTATTACACATATATAAAATAAACTACATAGAGCAAGAAGAACCACAAAACAATCAGGAATTATATAAACGTTACATTCATAGTGTTTTGACTATTTGTATTTGGCAACCTTGAAGAAAACATTTTTCTTATCTTGGTGCATCTAAAATTCTTAATGTAAATCAATACCTATCTCATTCTATCAACTTAAAACACGTATCTAGACCTAAAAACATTTTAACCCCTAAACAATTAAGCTTAATTGTGAAACTAAACTATTGGGTCTTCAACCCCACCAGAGACTTTAGAAGGAATAAAATTATCTGAGTAAACAGGAAGTACAAGTTAGCAGATTCCAACTTGAAAAAAAATGGCAGAGACAGTTTTCTGCCTGAACAGTCACCCATAACTCTCTATAACATTGGAGCATCATCTTCAGCCTTCTGGCCCAATATATCTGACAGACGTATTTGTGAGGCAGGAACTATTGAGGACTTGCTTACCCTGTCTTGGCAGAGTTTGACTGTTGATTCTGCCTGCATCTAAGCTTGCCTATTTTTAGGCAGAATTCTGTCAGTGGTCGAAATGAAGACATTTTGCCCAGTGGCTGGTTTGCTACATTTGAAGCCATCTCCATAAGGAGGTTTTTCATGTTTATCATCTTCTTTGAGGTTGGCTGGGTATTGCCAGGAGTTAACCTGTCTTGTTGTCAAATAATCATTAAAACAATAAAACCATCTGTAGGACTCTAAAGTTTTTGAAGAACTTATCTATTTTACCTTATCTGTCTATAAAATCATACCTATCTGTTACACCTAGGGTGAATATTCTTGTGATATAAATAGACTAGTAATTGACATGACTATGATTTGACCAATTGGCCATTAACTTGTCTAACTTACTTATCCTAAACAGCATACAATAGCACTTTCAAAGTATTGGAGGTAAACCTTGTATTCTACTTGAGTGGTATGGGTACAATACTTCATATTAGAATATATATATAGAATATATATATAGTGTGTGTGTGAAGAATAATCTTACATTTGAATTATATACCAATGTATCAAAATTAAACTTATTTTGCATCAAGAATCAAATGGACCTAACAGATATCCACAGAACTTTTCACCCAAACACAAGAATATACCTTCTTCCCCATACCACACAGAACCTTCTCCAAAATTGACCATATAATTGGTCACAAAGCAAGCCTCAACTGGTATTAAAAAATTTAAATAATCCCCTGCATTTTATCAGACCACCATGTTCTAAAGCTGAATATCAACAACAATATAATTAACAAAAAGCCTATAAACACATGAAAACTGAACAATGTTTTATTCAATGACAACTGAGTCAGGGATGAAATAAAGAAATTAAAGACTTCCTAGATTTAGAATTAAGCAATTGTTCAGGAAACCTTGTATAAAACTAAACTTTGTATAAAACTAAAATTCTTTGGGTAAAAACAAGAGTGACCTGGTTTTCATGAACCTAATATGCAAAACAAGAAAGTTACAAAACAGTCATGTGGCAGGTCTATAAGGACACACTCAACAGAGCTTCCTGCGCACATCGAAGCACTTAAGATCATTACTTGTTAGAACCCTCTGGGACAGAGAAACAAAGCTCAATGTAAAGATCCATTGCCAAATGAAGACCAATGGGATGAAATAAGCATCTTTGAAGTATTAGTGGAAGTCGGGAAGAAAAAGACTCTCTTCAACAGGGCCTTGGTTTACCTTGACAGTATTAGGGATCTAGTAGTCAGCCTGGGGTGTGGCTATTCTTAGTTGCACAGAAAGCAGTGCTCCCAATCTTAAGCATAGACTTGGGTATTAAACCTTCTGCTTCTCCTTATGTCTCATGTCCTCCAGTCTGTTATTAAGTCCTTTGAAGAAACTCTAAAGTTCCTCTATTTTCCATTCTAGATGGATTCCCTTCTTTTGTAGTGTAAGTTCCATTCTGTCATAATTTAGTTCTCCATTTGGCACAACCATTGTAATCACTTTATATATCTTTCTTTTTATTTGTTTTTCTGTACTAAGAGGACTTCCCAATGCCTAGCATCTCAACTAGATTTTCAATATTTTCCAACATGTAGCTAGACACACCTTACCTATTCCTATATTATTTCCTTTCTTTTGAAACATAGTCTTACCCACGACAGTGTCAAATCCCATCCTGAACTTCAGATATAATGGATATTCTCCCAGCTCCTATAGCTACCTATTCAAATCCAACCCACCTTAGAGATTCAACTCAGGTTCTAGCCTTCTATTTATTTTCCTAACCACTACCCCCAATAACTCAACTTAATCTTTAGGATTTTATTTAGTTCCAGCTATGCTCAAGGTGGTGACCTCTTTTTTGATTTTTTAGACATGGAAAAAATGGCTGGCATGGTAGTACACATGTAGATGCATAGCCATTGGGAGAAGCATTGGGAGTTCAGACCATTCTCGGCTCCATAGTAAGTTTATGGTCAGTTGGGACTACCTTAGACCCTGTATAACAGAAGAAATGGTATAAAAAGAACTGTTAACATCTGGAACCCATTTTATAATGTCCCTCTCTGAAACAGAGATGATTCTGAGTGACTATAGGGAATGAGAGGCCATCAATTGAAGGGCTCTAAATGTTTCATCTTCACAAGATGAAAATGACATATGTTGAAAACACTTAAATATATTTCATTCATGACAAAGTATCCATTTGTTAAAGACCTGAAGAGTCTTTAACAGCTGAGAAAAAAAAAAACTTTGAACTAGAATTCACATTGAACATGGAAAAAAACAAGATTAAGTTCTGTTTCCTTGGATTTCTTGATGTTTTCTTCCCCCTTAGAAGCCACTGTTGATAAAGGAAACCAATTTTAAAAAGTGCAACAATATGAAATTGAGAGATTTAAAAAATACCCTTGGTAATTGAAGTTCTGAGAAGCTATACTGGGAAAGTAATTGGAAATATATGTAAAGAATTTTATATAAATAATGTACATATCAAATGTAAGCAATGGCCATAAATGTCTCCTTAAGTGTCTCCAAACTGGAGAATAGTCAAATGCACTGTGACTAATTAGCATGGTGTGTTAGTCTGTGACAGGATGAAACACATTCTCTCAGGCTTACCTCAAGGCCACCCTCCTATACAAGAGGAAATGGTCCTGAGAAGGATAGAGATTTAGAAAGTGTTAATACAGAAAATGATGTATGAAATTTTATTTTAAAAATTAAGCAAAAACAGTGGGTAAGAAAACCTGTGCTAAGAATGAACACATTAACACCGTACGTGGGGGAAAGGAGGGGGGTTATTTTAAATCATGTCATTTGAATTCCTATGAGAAAATGTGCATAATTTTTTTCTAATTTTTATTTTTGAAATCATTCCATAGACATATAGAAGTCGAAAAAAACAACCTAAAGAACTCCCATGTACCCCTTGCCCATATTCTCTACTACAATTTATTAAGAAGTCCCTCTGCCCCATTTAAAGAGATTTTGATAATAAACTCTTGTGTGAACATTATCACTTCAAATTTTAAATTTAAGGTGTAAGCCAAAGAAGACAGACACTGACTTGTCATGACCAACCCAATCAAGGATAAAAGCAGCTCTCAGACTAATAACCAATTACACTGCCTTCTATTTGCTACAATCAGTGTTGCTACATTCTGTCTTTCTCTTGACTGCTTCAAAGAACATTGTGTAGACATAGTGATAATGAATTCTGAGCAACAGATTTAAGGTCCCCTGTGCAGCTTGGTGACTTAGAGGAGGATATATATATATATATATATATATATATATATATATATATATATATATATATATATTCACTCTAGTAAATGTGAAAAATATTGACTTAATTCAGCTATTAATGGTTTGAGAAAACATCCTTGAACATCAGCAAGTAGAGAAAATATCTTATATGAATAAGAGCACTGCATACACAGCCAAAGCCATAAAAATGCATTACAGAAATCAAAGGATACAAATGTGATCTGCGTATTTTTTCCTAGAATTTTAAAAGCCTCTTTCACTAAAGCTATTTCATAGTTGAAGGAGGCATTTAGCCCAACAAGCATGAAAATGTTCTATACCTTCTGTATCCAGTAGAGTATCCTGAGCCATATGTGACTATTAAGTGTTTAAAATATGACTGGTACAACATTTATACGTGGCTTGTGGCTACTGTACTTGGCAACAAAGATCTAGGCCTTTCTGCATCCTCAATAGAAAAACTCTCTCCATTTCTAATCTCTTCTTGATCTCTATGATGACTACACCCACTACCAGCAGCACCAGATACCGTTTATGATAGTGGTCAATCTCAGATGCATATTATATTTACTTGGCAAGCTATTTTAAAATGTTAATGTAAGAGAGAGTTGACTCGGGCTTGAGTACTTTTTAAAACTCTTCAAGTGGTTCTAATATATAGCAAAAGATGAGTGCCTTTGAACAGTATATTGCTAGCTGTGAATTCTCTCTGTGTGGTTCCATATGCTGACTAGATTCACTTGCTAACATTCTAAAACTTACATTTCATTTTCCTTGCCCAAGCCCTTCAAGCTATAATTACTGAACCTATTCAGCTCTAATATTTATTCTTTATTTATTTTACATAGTCATTTTTCCCCAATTCATCATGGCCTACTTTTCTCATTTCCTTTTCTGTATAGTTTTAGTTATTTTCTCCACCCCCCTTCTTCCCTCCCTCCCTCCTTCTATGTCTCTCTGTCTCTACCTTCTTTGTCTCTCTGTGTGTATCTCTCTTGTTTTTGATTTTTGTTTTGTTGTTATTGTTGCTGTTGTTGTTGTTTTGTTTTTGAGTCAAGTCTCACTATGTAGCTCTCACTGTCTTGGAACTCACTATGCAGACCAGGCTGGCCTCAAGTCACAGAGATCCACCTCCCTCTCTCTCCCATGTTCTGGGATTAAAGGCATGTGCAACTGTGCCTGGTTTTTAGTTATTTTCTTAATGGTTGCCTTAGAAGTTACAGTTAATATATTAAAGTACTTCTCGAATGTATAAATTCATTTTATTTATTGGTAGGTCAATGTTTCAGATACTCAGTGTTGACTTTTGTCTAGAGGGAAAGGGTCTGATTCCAGTTCAGGAGTGACCAAGAGAATATGCAAATGTGATTTCTTGCGGGGTCAGCCTCTTGAGCAAAGTCTAGGAAATGTGAGAAGTAAGAAGGCAGGAAGAAATCCAAGTTGGTCACCAGACTGGGTTAAATGATCAATTCAAACTGGGCCATCAAGGACTGTGAGGATGGCCCATGTGGATGGGAATCTGGGCCACTCATGTCTGAACTAGTGCACAAAGGGCATAACCAGAGCTAAGCCTAAGAGGCTGGGAATGGTGCTAGCAAGCAAGGTTCTAGGGAATTTGCCAGGCTATGACAATGTGTATGTTGAGTGAACAGAGCTAGGCCTGGGAATATAAGGCATGGAAAGTTGATAGCGATAGCTTTCTGTTGGAATTATTTAGTGGAGTGACAGATTTCTTTATTGTGATATTTTTGATGGTATCTTTTCTTCACTTTGCTCAATTTTTATGTAATTTTTGTACATTTATCATTCAATTTAAACATCATAGTTGCCCAATTCTGTATAAAACCTGGACACTGATACCTTTAAAAGTGTATGTACTACCTCCCTGGCAATGGGCAAAGAGACACTTTGTTGACAGTGTTCTTCTTATATGAGATAGGGGCAGAGCAGTTGGCAGTCCTTTGTTCACCCTAACTTGATGCCTGGCTTGGCAGTCAAAGCTGTTTTATGCCTAGAACACAAAAACCAAATAAAATCAAATCTACATGGTGTAGCCCAGGAGGAAGAAGACAGGCAAAGACTTGCATTCCACCATGCCATGAGGTACAGGTCGGGGAAGATGCACACCGACCTGCCCTCTGCCCAATGGCACAGGGTGGACCATAGACACAGAGAGCCCTGCCTACCACCAAGCAGCACAGTGAGGGAAGAGGAAGATAGACAGTGACAGGCTGACCGCCATGCCACCCACAGAACCACCCATCAGCATACAGCACAGGCTGTTTGTAGCCACCTGCTTGCTGCCACCCCATACAGTGCTAAGGATGTCACCTAGAGGCCCACCAGCCATGTAGCCAGCCTACAGCCAGAGTCACCACAGTGTGCAAGTATGTGGTGAACATATGGAGAGAAAGAAGGAGTAGAACAAACTGAACATTATGAAGAGAGATGGAACTGGAGACCCCAGGGTAGAGAGGAGTAGCCTGTTGTGGGTAGACACCCCTGCCACCTGGGGCCATGGTGAGGGCCATAGTGAGGTCCCAGCCTGAGCCACTGCTGAAGGCCATGTAGTCTGTGGGTCATATTACCACTAGAGAATATGGCAACATCCCTGATCCAGGCAGCCACCCAGGATCACGTGGATGTCCAGGGGGCTGTACAGAACTGGCCCCATTACTCATTGTCTGTGTCTGGAGAGCTGGCCCTACATCTCATCAGAGGAAGCACTCTGGGCAGCACAGTGGATCTGGTGCTGGTGGCAGGGGGGAGGGTGAGCCAACTCCAAGGGTATGAGTGTGGGAGAACTGACTCTGGCAATTGAGAAAGCTGCCCACAGGATCATGGACTCAGGAGAGCTATCCCTGCCCCTCACCTGCTTCAGTACTCAAGAGAACAGGCCCTGCACCTCACCAGTACAGCACAGTAGAGCTGGGCCTGCTGGCAGGGGCATGGGTGAGCTGACCCCACCACTCCTCTACCATGGGGTGGCCTGGGCTCAGGGAGAAGATTTCTCCCCTCTTGCCCCTCACCACCTTAGGCAGGTGGGAATGTTGAGTCAAGAGAGTGGGTGACCTGGCTCTTGCCCCTCACCAACTGCAGCACTGAGAGCTGAACCTGCACCTCACATGGGTAGCACAGTAGTGCTGACCCTGGTCAAGAGGGTACAGGTGAGGCAGCCCCGAGGGAGAAAGAGAGAGAGAGAGAGAGAAAGAGAGAGAGAGAGAGAAAGAGAGAGAGAGAGAGCTGCCCCTGCCACTCATCTGCCTTGAGGTGGTGTGGGGTTGGATGTGATACCCTTTCACCTTTTACCTCAGCACCTACAACAGTTGGGAGAGCTGGCTCCTGGGTCATGACAGTGGGTGAGGTGGCCCTGTTCCTCAATGGCTGCAGCATTCAAGAGAGTGGGCCCTGCACCTTGCCTGAGCACCACAATGGACTTGGCCCTTGTGATGAAGATGCAGATGAGCCAGCCCTAAGGGTGTGAAAGTAGGTGAGCTAACCCAACTGCTCACAGGCTGCAGCACCTAGGAAAGTGGAGCCCTGTGCCTCGACTGGGCAGTGCAGTGGAGCTGCCTTTGGATGCCTGGGTGCTGGTGAGCTTCCCCAAGGGCATGAGAGCAGGAGAGCTGACCACGCTTCCTGCCAATGCTGGCATTGGGTCACCTAGCCAGAGCAGTACTGGAGAACTTGACCTGGTAGTGGACATAAGGAAGAACTGGTGGGCTGACCAGCTTAGCTATCACCCAGGCCCAGATCAAGGGCTCTCAGTTGGCCTACCCCCAAATCTTTATCATCTGTGAATGCAGATGACATGTGAAAGGCTCAGTCTTGCTGATCCAAAGCTATAGGATCTTCATGGCATAGGGCAACAACAGGATAACCAGGAGGGGTCCTGGTTAGGATGCAATATTGATGGTGTCACAAAAGCCAGTGACCTAGACTCATCACCATGAACATTTGCAAGTGAGGATGTGTGAACAGAGAAATATACTCTGGGACACACAGTGACATACTACAGCTTCAACAATGAGACTTTTTGTCTATGCTTTTGTGTGTGTGTGTGTGTGTGTGTGTGTGTGTGTGTGTTTTATTTTGTGGGGGCGTTGCAAGAACGAAGAGCAGATATAAGGGGATGGGGAGATGAGTGGGACTGGGTATACACTATGAAACTCACAATCAATTAAAATAAGTAAATAAATAAGTGAATAAATGTATATCATGGGAAACTATTTTGTAGACAAAATCTGTCTATTCAAATATTCATAATGATTTTATATGATTACAATATACTAAGAATTTGAAAGTTGAATACAAGTACTTATAGTAAAATCTTTAGGTTATTCTTGGATATTAATGGCTATCAGTTTAATAATTCACAAATTATTGGATTTACTATTAACTTGGAGTAATAAATTTTATATGGAATCACTTTCTTTATAATTTTACTTAGATTCTTTAAGTAAATTAGTGCTGAATGCTAATATTTTATTCATTGGTGGTTCTTGTCATGATTAAAATCGGTATATAGTTTTTATTCAGAGGCCTTTTTATCAGATTTGGACATTAAGATATTCCAGCTCCACTGAATTAGAGAGTGTTAATTCTTTTTGTGATCTGACATATTCTTTTAAAAAATATTCTTAATATTAAGAAAATTAGGTATATTTTTAAGTTCTATACAGAGCTATAAAGTCATTTGAACTGAACGTCTTTTAATAGATATTTCAGACTATTTTAATATAACTATTGTTCAAATTTTCTATCTCTCAGGTTTAATTTTGGTACTTTATATTTGAGAAAATGCTATCATTTGAGGTGAATTTTTTCAGATCTTTTAACAAAACTGAATAAAAGTGGATTAGCAAAAGGGAGTTATCATCTTAAACACCTAAAAGTACAGCAGTTGAGCAGAACTCATGGGGGCTAGTTCAATGGCCACAAAAACAGCATAAAGGCCTTAATTTATGGCATCTTTACCACGTATGCTGCATCACTTACAGTTTGGCTTTCTTCACATAATGGCTGAACTCTTTGGTATCACATGCAAATGACAATACTGGGAAGGGAAAAAAGGGATAAGCCCTCCAGCACATCTCATTGGCCAGAATTACATCAATTTTCTAAATACAGCTTCATATCTCTTCGAAGAAACAAAATTACCAATATTGGTTCAGCTTTATAAGAATTAAGAGTCTACATATGGTGAGGGAGTCCCTTCTTGCATAAGGACATGGCTTCATGGTTGTGGTATACACACAAACAAAAGCAAGGTTCTGCCAACAAAGCGTTTCTCCATCACTATACCTACCACTATGTTATGTAATATTTCCACACATACTTATTGAGAACATACTAGCAAACAGGATATATGAAGCTTTTGTTCATATGGTATTTATATTTGGACTGAAAGTGCTAAGCATTTAACTAGGAAACAAATAATATACAGCCAATACAAGAAGTTTCTCCGATGAGAAGGCAGTGATGCTCTGATCTAGTGGTTTAAATATGTCATTAGGAGTCATTTATTGCTATGTTCCTTTGGCAGAATAATAGTATTAAGTTTTCTGCTAGGGCCTATGACCTATCTAGTCTCAAGTTCTTGTCTACTTTAACAGGTATCGGTTCCATCCCATGGAGTGGGCCTTAAATTTTTTTTTAATGATTGGTTATTACAATAACATTACAAACCAGAATATTAGGAATATACAGGAAAAAACATATTTACTAATATCAAATATTTCCAGGCCTTGTGTAGAAGGAAAAAATAGCTTTTTGGACATTGCTCTAGAGGCAACAAGTGCTGGGGACTGAAAATTTTAGGCATGTGATTTCAGCACTCAAAATCAGCACTCACCATACAGGTAATAAAAAGAGAAAGATTCCTTTCCTATTAGTATTGGTGCTCATTAACCAACCACATTGTCACAGGAGCCATTTTGTTTGGCTGGAGCATATTTAGATGACCTGTAGAATGTTTTGCAGGAGAGTAATAATATGAACTTGATAGAAAAAGACTTGTTGCTACTTTGTTTAAGAAGTTTGAATTGAGCGTGGTGACTCATATCTATAATTCTAAAAATCAAGAATCTAAGGCAGAACAAGGAGTTAAAGGCCAACCTGGGCTGCATGGTAAGATCCTGCCTCAAGAATCCAAGAATAAATAAATCAAATGAAACTCAAAATTGAGCAAATTGATAGTTGGAAAGAGGCCAAAAATGCTATAACAATCAACACCCCACAACCTTCCTCTGACTAGCTCACAAATGGGCCTTGTCACATGACATTTGTACCATAGACATCATAGTGTTTGGCATTGTCGCAAGAGTTATTAATTGCCAGGTATTCATACTTTAGATGGCAAAAATGTATCAGATCAAATTTCTTTGCATCAGAATATCAATGAAAGGCATGTACCCACGGATACTTAGAGTGGATAATGGTGAGAGGTCACAGAGTTCCAGTAGTAAAGCCCCAATCCCAGGGGCACACAGTCTAAGCAGTACGCAGACAGCAGATTCCCCTGAGGACGCTAATTTTTTAGTTAGGTGGAAAGCCAGACTGTCTTCCTCACAGTAAAAGCCCTGTGCTGGGCAGTGATCTGGGCTGGGATTTGGCAAGTTGACTTTGTACTCTGGCCTTCTGCCCAGTCCATCGATTTAGCTCCTTAAATCACATGATTTAATCCCACAAATGTCACAGACACCATTAGACAAACTCCTCTGGATAGAATCAAAGGAAAGAGAGAACACGATAAGCCCTCTGAGACATCTTGTTAGAGAATTCATAATCTTCCATGCTTGGGGGACTCCACTGGTAATGGGGTATCCTGGCAGTATGGCATGAAACACAGGCTGGTTTTGTTTTCTTTACTTATGAACAGACCTCAGCATTTGCCTTAAATTAATGAAGTGCAATCTGGCAAGGCTAAAGATAAAGAGCAACAGGAAGGAATCTTTCTGATAACAGATCCTCAAGCGATCCCAGACACTCCCACCATCAGTTCCTTACTCCCTGAATAATGGTGAAACAAGACTAGTAGCAAGCATGTGGAAAACAGATCAGGTCTCTCTCCTCAGGTAAAAGCCATGGGGGTCAAGTGGCTCCAGGGGTAGGATCTAGAAGAGTTCAAAGTGTGTAAACAAGCCTGTTTAGCAACAGATAACACAGGAAACAGAATTTTGTTTCATTCTCCACACATAACTCTCAGCACAGAGAGAAGCATGGCTACTTTAAAAAAAGGCTCCCAAGGTTGGACGCAAGGCCTCTCCTTTTTCCCTTTACTGCATCTTCCCTGTCCTTCTAGCCAAATAATTTTTTTTACAAGATAATAACATTTCTAATGGTGGACTTTGTGTAAAGAAAGCTATTACTACTTTTTAGCCACATGATTCATTATTGCTTCCAGTGGCTGTTATGGAGATGTAGTGTCTTAATGCAAAAGAATAACTCTTAAGCAAAGCTCTGGAGGTAAGTTTTTCAACAGAAGATTTCTATGAGGACCCTCCTAACACAGCTTATTGAAAATAAAACACAGCAGGTTGGTTCAAATGTAAGAGACAAAACGTAAAGCGGGACTCTGGTTTGACTATATATGATCCAAATATGCTTGCTTCAAGTTGCATATTATCATGAATTTTGGGTCATCTCCCTTTATGATTTTAACCCATGTATCTAGCATCTGACACACAGTGAGAATGTAATGAATGACTCTGCTTGCTGCATTCATTCCTCTTAGAAACAGTTGTAGTAATAGTGCAGCCCCAGCACCTGGCACGGTGCCCAGAAAACATTAACTAGTCAAAACTATAATAATTATTTTTATGTCTTTATTGTCCCAGCTCCTGTCATAATGTCTGGCACATAATAGGAAACTAAATATATCTGTTTCCTTCATTTTGATTTTTGCTTGGGATACATGTATCTTCTCTTTCCTCCGTGGTGATACGTTGCTTGGTAAGATGATGATAGATTTCCCCTACAATGTTTAGCCCAACACCGTAAGAAAAGACTACTCAGCCTTTTCTTCTATTGTGGCCTCTGAAGAGGCAAGTGGTAAAATGTTTAAGACCATTGCTCAGGTGGGAAAACTGAGGTTATAGCTTATACCTCTAATTCTTGTATCTTGCAGTAGCTTGAAAAGAAAAAGAAAGAAAGAAACCTGCCCTGCCCTGCCCACCAACAATCTCTCAGCCAAGCCATAATCAGTCTCGACACTTAGAGTCTTCTCTCAGATTTGTATGCTTAACTCATCCTCTAAAACTTATTCTGAGAACTCTAGTACTTAACTCTGCTAACACTCAGTTGGCTTTGCTCCTTAAATGCCCATAAATACTTCCTGCCTTGTTCTAGACCTGTGTGAGTGAACTGATACACAGATCTCAATTATGCTACCCTAGGAGTAGAAAGACAAAGATGCAGTCCGTGTTACTGAAGAAATGTGCTCAAAGGACCAGTAGAAAATGGGAATCCTGGCTCAGTTCCTGCTGACACTCGGTAAAACTTTTACAGAAAACAGTATTTTTGATTGAGGAGATAGTGAAAAATGAGGAAAAGTTAGCTAAGTGGAGAGGATGAGGTGATGTCCAGACACAAAGAACTTGTGAGAAAAGGACAAGTCAATGGCTCAATATGGCTAGAACTTGAGAGGGGATGAAAAGAGATAAGGAATTGTCTCATTTACTCACCGAGTATCAATCTAGTGGCCAGTCACTGGATAAGGAGTGGGCACCAGAAACACAGGACCTGGTAGAATA
The DNA here is from genome assembly GCF_903995435.1 of Acomys russatus. Classification (NCBI taxonomy): domain Eukaryota; kingdom Metazoa; phylum Chordata; class Mammalia; order Rodentia; family Muridae; genus Acomys; species Acomys russatus. The sequence goes on along the minus strand of NC_067169.1, from coordinate 86,017,522 downwards.
CTTGGATTTGAGCTTTAAGGCTATTTGGAAAGAATAGTTAGATGATAAGACAAATAGGTGTAGAATTTTTGGTAAGCATTAGAGAGGCAGAAGAAGAATCATAGAAAGAATGGGAAGGGACTAGTGGAAAGAGGGCAATGAGTGAGGGCAGCTCTGCGGGTGATATTTATGCAAGGGCTAAAAGATAGAAAAAGATGTTTTGTTTTGTTTTTTAATGATGATTTAGGTTAGGACCAAAGGTCTTGGAGTCAGAAAAAAAAATCTCAGCATCACAGAAAAATAGAAAGAATCATCATGAGGATAAGCATTTGTGACTAGGATGTGTAGTTTAAGAAGAGGTCAGAAAGGTAAACAGGGGCCGAGACCTTGCAAGCCTCATAATGATTTCACAAGAATAGCAGGAAGGGCAGAGGAGATGGCTCAGCAAGTAAAGTGCTTACCATGCAAGCATGAGAACCTAGGCTAGATCCCCTGGTACCCACATAAAAAAGCTGAGCATGAGATTCCATGTATATAATCCCAGCACTGGGGAGACAAAGGCAAGAGGATCCCCAGAATTTCCTGGAGGGAAAGTCTACTCAAATTAGTGAGCTCAAAGTTCACTGAGATACCCTGACTCAGAAGCTAAAGAGGGAAGCCATAGAGTGAGACACCTGATATTAATCTCAGGATTCTACACACACACACACACACACACACACACACACACACACACACCAATAAGAAATCATGGAAGATAAGCAAAATGGAATCACAGATTCATGCTTCGTAGGATAACTTAGATGCAGACTATAAGTGGAGGGGAAAGAATAGAGTTGCACTGATTAGTAAGTCCAACATGTGATAGTAGTGCAAGCAAAAAATGGTCAAGGCAGGGCCTATTATGCCTCCTTCCCCCACCACAGTTTATCAGAATGCTGGGAGCACTGAAAGTGCTCAATGCATTTCCGTTAAGTAAGTTATTATAACAGAAGCACAAGAGCCCTTAAGTGTCTCTTCAGAAGCTCAGACTCTTCTTCCCTCTCACTTCCTTTTGACAACATTGAGGCAGGGAGGCAGTCTAAAATTAGTATTATCAAAGCCATATGCTGCTCAGTGCCAAGTGCCTCCTCTAAGTGCCAATTTCCTGTAGATTCTGCTAAGTTCTTTAAAAGTAGTTGTTGTACTTAGCTTTCTGTTGCTGTGATAAACACAGTCCAAAAAGAGCTTGGGGTAGAAGAGATTTATTTGTCTTACACTTCCTGGTCCACTGTCCTTCAGTCAGGACAGGAACTCAGCAGGTGCAGAAGCAGGAACCGTGGAGGAAGCTGCTTATTGGCTTGCTCACTGTGCTGTGCTCAACTACTTTGTGGTTGTTTTGTTTTGTTTTGTTTTGTTTTGTTTTGTTTTGTTTTGTTTTGTTTGAGACAGGGCTTCTCTGTATAGCCCTGGCTGTCCTGAAACTCACTCTGTAGACCAGTGCCTCTGCCTCCCTGAGTGCTCAGATTAAAGGCATGCGCCACCACTGCCCAGCCTCAGCTACTTATGTAGTCTGGGCCTAAGAGCCTAGAGACAACATCTCTACCAAAGGAAGATGTGCTTTCTTACATCAACCAGCAATCAAGCCAATCTGATGGAGGTCACTCCTCAGTTCAGGTTCTCTCTCTCTCTCTCTCTCTCTCTCTCTCTCTCTCTCTCTCTCTCTCTCTCTCTCTCTCCCTCTCCCTCTCCCTCCCTCTCCCTCTCCCTCTCCCTCCCTCTCCCTCTCCCTCTCCCCCCTGGGTGATTCAACTCTGTGGCAAATTTATATATATATAAATATATATCAGAGTGAAAAGCATATCAGACTTTCTCTAGGGAGCCAAAGAACACCCTGGTCTCCTGAGTGCCAGACAAAGAAAGAGAGTCATCATTTGGGCAAAAAGCAGCCAACAGTCATTGTCAAATGCTAACTTCTCTGAAGATCACCAGGATATGAATTTTAAATGCTACTTGATATAATATATGCTCCTCGCCCTGCCAAAGCAGAGATGTAATTACACTCACTAAACAAAGAGTGAGGTAAATGTTTGTGGAATTTCCACATCTTCTCTAATGTCAGGAGACGAGCAATGGGCTCTTCATCACACTTCCATTTCCTTCTACTAGTGAAATGGTTCCTTAAGGGAAAGTGCTAGAATAAGGCCATCTTAACTCCAAAGGGGATTGGAGACCTCAGGGACAGGAGAAAACAGCCAATAAGCTAATGGATCTAAGTCTCATTTTCTCCCATGAGGAAGATCATCTATTTGCACCTCACAGGGAGAGTATAAGGAGTCAATGAGGAATGTGAGTGAATGTGATCTGTAAATTGCAAATTAAGAGCTCTACCCCATGATTTGTTGTGTACGATTACAGGAAAAGGTGATTTTATTTTCTTGGTCTGCCAGAGAAAATTTCAACACATTGCAGGAGCTCAGTAAAAAAAAAAAAAAGAAAAGAAAAGAAAAGAAAAGAAAAACTTATTTAGTTTTCACTTTGCAATCAGTTCTATTAAGTGTGGTGTGATCTGAGATTTGGTACAAACAAGACAGACCATCCATTTCTCAGAATTAAATCAAACGGAGTCTCCAGTCTGTTAGCCTCAGAGTTTGGTGTAATGGCAGAAAGGAGGCAGGGGTAAGCTGAGGGAATAAGCCTGTTCTTATCTTCTGCAGATGGCTCTGGACTGTTGGAGTCGATATTTGTCCAATGAGCATCAGCAAGAAGGGCTGTGCTTAACACGAAACAATACATATTTTTATTTTTCCCTTTTGTCTCTTTTTAAAATACATGATCTCATGTATCCTAGGCCATCCTTGAACTCACTATGTGTGTAAGGATGACCTTGAACTTATGATGTTCCTTCCTCTACCCTCTGAGTACTGGGATTGCAGCTGGGCACCACCACACCCAGCTCATGGAGAGCCAGGGATCAAATATGGGGTTTTGCATGTACTGGAGAAACATTCTACTAACTGAACTGTATTCTCAGCTCCTAAAATAGTATTTCTGTCTGAGAGGTGCATTGGGAATAGTGGTAAATGCAATCTTGAAAATTAGATTACAAAAAGACCCACAGATCCAGAGAGCAAACGAAATTGGTCCTAGGTGAGCATGAACTTAGCACCACTGACCAGAAGCATTACCGGTAATATGTTCAGCAGTGCAAGGGAAACTTGTGCTAAATATCTTAGGAAATTTGACACTGTATAATTCCTTTAGCTATCAGAGTCACTTTTCAGCATAAGAGTTATTCTTAGCACAAGACTTGGTAAGCAGTCTCTAGATGATAATGGCTAATAATATTAATATGGATAACCTTAGAAACAAATGTGGTGGAGGGTTTGACTAACTTGTCCAAGATCACAGAGATGCTAAGTGATAAATTGATGCTTAAGCCCAAGTCTTTCTGACCAAAGTCTGGCTTTTTGCTACTCTGCTGCTTGGCAACACTGATGTCATTTAAACACTTTGGGATTTTGAAATCCTTTTAGAAAGGGATTAATAAGTAGCCACTTGAAACCTCCAGGTAACTAAAACATTCTCATTCTCTCTCTCTCTCTCTCTCTCTCTCTCTCTCTCTCTCTCTCTCTCTCTCTCTCTCTCTCTCTCTCTCTCTCTCTCTCTCAGGTTTCTACATTTCTATGAACCATGGCCCAGCTGTACTACAAGAAGGTCAATTACTCACCATACAGAGACCGCATCCCCCTGCAAATCGTGAGGGCCGAGACTGAGCTCTCTGCTGAAGAGAAGGCTTTCCTTAATGCTGTGGAGAAGGGGGACTATGCCACAGTGAAACAGGCACTGCAGGAGGCCGAGATCTATTACAATGTCAACATCAACTGCATGGATCCTTTGGGGAGGAGTGCCCTGCTCATTGCCATTGAGAACGAGAACTTGGAGATCATGGAGCTACTGCTGAACCACAGCGTGTACGTGGGTGATGCATTACTCTATGCCATCCGGAAGGAGGTGGTAGGCGCTGTGGAGCTTCTGCTTAGCTACAGGAAGCCCAGTGGAGAGAAGCAGGTAAGACAATTCCCAGGATGCTGGACAGAGCCAGAAATCAGAGCATCAGAGTCCAAAAGAAAAGGTTCAGCAGTCTGGAATTAAGAAGCCCTAACTTAGAAACTGTTCTCAGTTATCTCAGGAACTGTCCCCAGGGCTGCCCTGTGTGGCCCCTGCTGTTTTTGTTTTTGTTTTGTTTTATATATAGTTTACTCACATTGCATCCCAAGTATTATGCCCTCACTCTATATTCCCGTTCCCACCCTCCCACCCTCTTCTGCCCTATTCCCCTCCCTTAGACCTCTGACAGGGGAGGCCCCTTCCTCCCCGTCTCTGGCCACAGCCTATCAGGTCTTATCAGGATAGCCTATACCCCTTTCCTCTATGTGCCTGCAAGGTGGTCTTGCCAAGGGGCAGTGACCAAATCATGGGCACCAGACTGCATTCAGAGGTTCAGAAGCAGCCCCTCCCAACATGGAGAATCAGCAGTCTATCAGTGACATCTGAACAGGGAGTCTTGTCCTTGGCTGGCACATCAGTTTGTATAGGCCACCTCAGTCCAGATCCTTGATGGTCTCCCTGTGAGGCTCGTGACCCCTCTGGATCCTTCTTCCATCCCCCCACTCTTCCATGCAACCCTCAGCGCTCCACCCAGAGTCCAGCAGCAACTTCCAGCATCTGTCCTAATCAACCGCTGGGTGGAGTCTCTCAGAGGACATCTATGTCAGGCTAATATCCACTTATAAGTAAATATATACCATGTGTGCCTTTCTGAGTCTGGGTTACCTCACTCAGGAGAATCATTACTAGTTCCATCAGTTTGCCTTCAAATTTCAAGGTTTCCTTGTTTTTAATAGCTGAGTAGTATTTCATTGTGTAAATGTACCACAGTTTCTTTATCTATTCGTCAGTTGAGGGATATCTAGGTTGTTTCCAGATTCTGGCTATTACAAATAAAGCTGCTATGAACATAGCTGAACAAACGCCCTTGTTGTATGATGGAGCATTTTTCGGGTATATGCCCATGAGTGGTATGGCTGGGTCTTGAGGTAGCACTATTCTCAATTTTCTGAGAAAATGCCAGATTGATTTTCAAGGTAATTGTACAAGTTTGCACTCCCACCACATCCTCGCCAGCATGTGCTGTCACCCGAGTTTTTTAGCTTATCCATATGGATAGGTGTAAGATGGAAAAACCAAAAAGGAAAAAAAAAAAAAAAAAGATAGAATCTCTGAGTCGTTTTGATTTGCATTTCCTTGATGACTATGGATGTTGAGCATTTCTTTATTTCCCAACCATTCAATAGTCCTCTGCTAAGAATTCTGTTTAGCTCTGTACCCCATTTTTCATTGGATTGTTTTATTTGGTGGTGTTTAATTTCTTGATTTCTTTATTTATTTTGGGTATTAGCCCTTTGTCAGATGTGGGGTTGGTGAAGATCTTTTCCCAGTCTGTAGGCTGCCGCTTTGATCTGTTGACAGTGTCCTTTGTCTTACAGAAGCTTCTCAGCCTCATGAGGTCCCATTTATTAATTGTTGACCTTAAGGCCTGGGCTGTTGGTGTTCTGTTCAGGATGTTGTCTCCTGTGACAATGAGTTCCAGGCTCTTCCCCACTTTTTCTTCTAACAGATTTACTGTGTCTCTGTTTTACTCCATTGATTTTTCTTTTTTCCTTAGTTTCTCATACATATTCAATACTTAACAGCACGAAGACGTGGTCTTCATGTCTGGAATATGTAAACTCACTCCACTTTCTTTACCACCCCCACTATATCTTCAGTTTCTTCCTTTATTCAAACAGTACATTCTAGAAAAGAGACCAAACACAGACCCATGCTTCTCCCCAGAAGCTTGGTCTTTTCTTCCACAGACAAGAAGATTTTAGCCTTGAGTGCCATAGTGCAGACACAAACAGAACCATTATATGTTTTCCTAGTTCATGTTATGTGACTAAATTCTATTTATCCCTGTTCGTGAGTTTGCTTCTGTGAGTTTCATATCCTCGGGCCACCAAAAGTTGGTATCTTTTTAGTCATCTTTGATTTCTCAGTCAAATCTTGACCCCCATGTTCAACCCCTAAGCCCTGTGTTTTCTCCCTCCCTCTTTCTTTCCTCTCCACCCAAGTTCCCACTAGTATTGCCTATTCTGTCATCACTCTCCTAAATAAGGGGTTCTCAAAGTGTGAGCCCTAGACTGGCAGCAAGAGCATTTCCTGAGAACTCACATAAAATGCAAAGCCTTAGATCCCCACTACAAGGGTACAAAATCATAAGCTCTGGGATATTGCCCAACAAGCTATGCCTTAATAGGCCCTCAAGGGGATGTTGAGGTTTGAGAATCACTGCCCTACACTAACATGTAAATTTTCTCATTAGTCTGCCTGCCTCAATTCCTTTTGTGCCTCTGAAGCCATCCTTTAGAGTCAGGCTGGCTTTCCTTTCTAAGTTAAGATAACGATCTTATTATTCCTCTCCATGCCTTTAATATTATAACGTCTTCTCGTTTTAGTTTGTCCTCTGTTCTTATGAGGATATGCTTGAGCTGATATGCTTTATAAAGCAAAGAGGCTTGTTTTGCTCATCAGTTTTGGAGGCTGAATGGCCAAGATAAAGTGGCTTACCTGATAAACCCCTGATGAGGACCTCCTTGCTTTCCTTACAGGCATGGTAAAGAAAATAGAATGGGAACTGGTCAAACATGGAAGGAGACAAATCCGCAACAATGAAAATAGTCAATCTCAAGTATTCTGAAATATAGCCAAAGCTGGGATTAAAGGAAATCCTTACTTCTTAATACTGACTCATTTAGGAAAAGAGCAATGAAAGTAAAGCAACAACTCACAACGTATTGTAATTGACAAAGTAGAAGACAGAGTAAAAATCGGGAACTAACAGATTAACAAATGTTTAAGTAAAAGGCCTAACCCCCCTTCCCCATCAGCATTTACAATACACCCAAGAAAGTAAGGATCCTGTCTCTCTTGTTTCTTGCTATATCGTACTTCCACAGGAAAGTACCTGGACTATTACGGTTGATAAATATTTATTTAATGAATGGGTAATATGAAAACAGCACTGCTAAGCATCTTAACAAGATTTATTTCATTTACTCCAAGCAACTCTATAAGCTAGACATTATTATTTATCATCATCATCATCATCACCACTACCGCCACCATCATCTTCCCTGTTTGCCAGTGAGAAACAGGATTATTAAGTCAATTGTTTAAGATCACATTAAATATCAGGGCTGGAATGCAAGCTTCTAAAATCCCTTTTTAATTCCTAGGCCCTGATCACACAACTGAATGAGGGTGTTGCAAAGAATTCAGCAACAAAAGCTGGAGAGAGAGCTCATTAGAAACATGTATTGCTCTTGCAGTTCAATTTCCAGCACCTAAGTTAGGTGTATTATAAAGTTCCAAGATAGTCTATGCTTTTTTTTTGTCTCCACAGGTACATGCATTCATATGCACATACACACAGACACAAAGACACACAAACACATATAGTTAAAAATAATAAACTCATTCCTTTAAATTTAGCAACAATAAAAGACATTCGTTCAACTGCTTAACAATCAAAAATTGGTTTAAACTCAAATATGCAAAGAAGCTCAGATGTTTGAAGCAGTGCTCACTCATGATGAATCTATCACAGAGCCTCATTGCAGCCTTGGTTCTAAATATACAATATGAGCCGTAGACATGCACTAACTAGAACTCTATACAATGTCAATGGCACTTTCCAGTTCAGATTTGAGACTACTGACTAATATTAATGGCAGTGTTTTTATTTTACACACTGCATGTTCTGGTATTCTAGAAACATAATAGTATAACTATAGAAAACAAATATTCTTAATATTTTTGTCATACTACCCCAGGGCTTTAAATATTAAATTATTATATCTTTGGATTGGATTTTGTCAGAATGTTTGATATTAAAAACTGCTCACAGAGTTGTTTTATTTAAAAAAAAAAAAAAGTCGCTGGAGAGATCCAGCTAGAATGAGACTTGGGGCTTTGGCTGGGGGGTGAGGTCTGTTTGGTCCGCCCCACCCTTCCTACATAAAAGACTGAGCCCACCCGGCCATTGCCCTCAGCCTGTCGGTGCCAGAATAAGTTCCAGGTGGCCCAGCAGTGGGTGTAGAAGGGGAGGGTAATCAGACCCACTGACACAGACCCAAGCCAGCAAGAAGCTAAGGAGGCACCATGTGAGAGATCATGTATATCCAGGTGGGCCAGTGTGGCAACCATATCGGTGCCAAGTTTTAGGAGGTCATCAGTGATGAGCATGGTATCGACCACACTGGAAGTTACCATGGAGACAGTGATTTGCAACTTGAAAGAATCAATGTATACTATAATGAAGCCACTGGTAATAAATATATACCTCGGGCCATCCTGGTGGATTCAGTCAGATCTGGACCATTTGGCCAGATATTCAGGCCAGACAACTTCATGTTCGGCCAGAGTGGTACAGGAAATAACTGGGCAAAGGGCCACTTCACAGAAGGTGCTGAGCTGGTGGGCTGCATCCTGGTCATGGTGAGGAAGCAGTCGGAAAGCTTTGACTGTCTCCAGGGCTTCCAGCTGACCCACTCACCGGGGGGAGGCACTGGCTTAGGCATGGGGAACCTGCTCATCAACAAGATCAGAGAGGAGAACCTAGACTGCATCATGGATGCTTTCGGCGCCATGTCCTCACCCAAAATCTTTGACACAGTGGTGGAGCCCTATAATGCCACTCTCTCTGTGCACCAGCTGGTGGAGAACACAGATGAAACCTACTGCATTGACGAGGCCCTGTATGACATCTGCTTCTGCACCCTCAAGCTGACCATGCCCACCTACGGAGATCTCAAGCACCTGGTGTCAGCCACCATAAGTCCAATGATCACCCGCCTGCGCTTCCCAGGCCAGCTGAACACAGACTTACACAAGCTGCCTGTGAACATGGTGCCCTTCCCACACCTGCACTTCTTCATGCCAGGCTTCCCACCTCTGACCAGCAGGGGCCCTGACAGTGCCAGTGCTCACCCAGCAGATGTTCGACACCAAGAACATGATGGCCACCTGCGACCCCTTCTATGGTTACTCTCTGACCATGGCTGCCATTTTCCAGGACCGCATGTCCGTGAAGGAGGAGGATGAGCAGATGCTCGACATGCTGAACAAGAACAGCAGCTACTTCGTGGAGTGGATTCCCCTCGAGGCCTCAAGATGTCAGCCCCCTTCACTGGCAACAACACTGCCATCCAGGAGCTGTTCAAGCACATCTCAGAGCAGTTTACTGCCATGTTCCAGCGCAGGGCTTTCCTGCACTGGTACACAGGAGAGGGCATAGACAAGATGGAGTTCACTGAGGTAGAGAACAACATGAATGATCTGGTGTCTGAGTACCTGCAGTACCAGGATGCCACGGCTGATGAGTAGCAAAAGTTCGAGGAAGAGGAGGGCAAGGATGAGGCTTGAGTTTCCTCAGGCTAAGCAGGTTAGGGAAAGCTGAGATGAAAGTGGGAGCGGGGGGGCATATCTGTGAAAATACCTTGCAAGTTGAAGAAAGGAAGATGGTCTTAGGTTTGTGCTGGGTCTCTGATGCTCTTCACTGTTGCCTGCCACTTTTTTTTCTCTTTTTGTAAATTTGATAACACCAATGTAATACTTGAGATCTTTCTGAACTCCTGTTGTAATGACTAAAAACACATAAACCTTTAACGGTTTAAACGAATGGTTTAAAAAAAAAAGCAACTAGTGAATTTAGCTTGGGATTAGCACAGAATGTCCAATAATTTTTAAATACCCCTAAACATAATTCTGTCATTTTATAGTGTGTGGTTATATATAGTAGCATTCTTACACTGATAATTATAACATTAAAATACTGTTCAACTCTGAAAATAATCTGCATCCTGCAGTAGCAAATATTCAGCCAAGGTTGAATTCTTTACATAAACACAAACAAGTACATTCATCTCATTAGTATGCATATTGGTTTCATCTTAAATAAAGTAGATCTAATAATTGTTTCAGAGCAAATTTAATCATGATTTGGTATCAGCAAATAGTCAATACTTGTATACCTATCTTATATGCCTATGCACCTAGGTTGAATAGACCTTTCTTGGATGAAAGAGGGTTGTAAGTGGAAAAGGTTTAAAAGCTATACACTAGGCCACACTGCTTCCCCGGAAATCCTAGGATCATAGCTCAGGCATTATGAGATGGGTCAAACGGGTAGAAGATAGATGAGCTCCCTAGAAACAGGCCTCAGCAATTTAGCAAAGAAGTGGAGTTTATTACCAAACTCATCGACACTGCCTAGTGCTGGGGCCCATTCCCCCACTAAGGACCTGGGGAGCTTCCCAAGGGTTTCTCAGCTACCTACCTCCAAGTTTGTGTACCACCCCAGCTCTTCCTTTTATTTGAAATGGATCTCATGCCACCTTGTACTGGTGGATAATCTCATCTGTAGGAATACCCAGTTCTTTTACTGTGTGGTATAAGCCTAACGCCCAGTTCTTTCGATCCTTATCTTGTCTGTACTGAATCAGTGCCCACAAGATAAGGTGTGATACGTAAATATTTGCTGATGGACGTGAAAGAGTGAAATATATCTCCCCCCCCCAAAAAAAATCACAAGACTCTCCCTCCCCCACAAGACTTTGGGAGGTTTGTAACCCATCTGTAACCATTTAGCCTCATAACTGCTTGGAGGAAGAAGAGAGCCCAGGATAATTTCCTAGACTGAACCCATGTTTAATGGGTCCTAGTTCTCTCATTTTTTCCTGTGCTCTAGTAAATGCTGAGCATCTGCCAGGCAGGAAGGATGGCACCATGTAAACTTATACTAAAGTACAGTGGATGTGGCGTCTCCGTAGCAGAAGCCGAACTTAGCTCATATCAACAAACTACCCATGGTACAAAATCAGACATATGAAACCTGCATAAGGATACTTGTAGCAGCCTGGGCTTTGCTAGGGCCTGTTGTCAGGCACTACCATTATAATCCCTCTTTTGTCAATAATCCTCTATCATACAACACTGTATGTTAAATTCCACAGAGCCATCTGCTCCATCCTTGTCTCTTCAGTAGCTTTGTTCTCTCTGCCCGAGGCCCAACTAGGAGCTTGCACTATTTCATTGTCTTCCATTGCTCTGTCAGTCACTATGATAAGTCGTATGTCAGTAACTATAACATCAGACTGTCACAGTGCTAGAGAGTCCTGTCTTTCTTTTCAGATAAAAACAAAATTTGTTTACCTGAGAGCAGTCGTGAATGTGAACACAGACCTCCTAAGCACCTTGAGTTCACATGGACAGACCATTTGCAGGAAGGCACCCTGTCCACACACAGCCTGAACAGGGTATCTTTTTCACAGAGCCCCACTACCACCACCACCTGGCCTTCTCCACTCTAGAAAATAAGGCACAACTGACCTCCATCAATCTTGGGAAGATCAATCAAGGCCACCTTCGTCATTAGTAGGCAAGGACTTAAGCTCCAGACTGGCAGCAAAATTCCCTCTGTGTCTCTTTTACCCCGTTCCCCTTATGCTCCTGTACCTACTCAGCCATATTAAAACTACTTCAGAATAAAGATCAGAGGCCTAGCATAAATGTCTGTTATTGGTTTCAAGAATCACACGAGACCAGAATTTTCAGGAGGAACCAAATCACAGAATAAAAAATGTGAACCAGGTGGTGGTGATGCACACCTTTAATCCCAGCACATGGAGGCAGAGGCAGGTGGATCACTGTGAGTTTGAGGCAAGCCTGATCTACAGAGTGAGTCTAGGACAGCCAAGGCTACACAGAGAGACCCTGTGTCAAAAAAAGAAAGAAAGAAAGAAAGAAAGAAAGAAAGAAAAAGAAAGAAAAAAAGAAAGAAAAAAGTGATATCTTGCTATTGTGTTCCTCATTTCTAAACAAGACCCACCCTGAGACATTGTGGCTTATGCTGGAAGAAGCAGAAGATGGAGCTCACCAGCTATCTAAGAACCAACTTGAAGCTGAAGAAAGAGCAAGATCTCAGAGATCACGGTAGACCTCACTGGTCTCCTCAAGAAGAGAGCCTCCCCCCTATTGATATAGGAAAGGCTGGATTCTGTGCTTGTTAAAGGATTTTGAAGATGCAGGTGCATTCCCAGTAATCCATATGGCCCAGTATCCACTGGATATGGGGAGAAAGAAAAAAATGTCCAATGCACTGGCCACTCAGGTAGTTCCTGAAGGGAAAATTAAATTTGATGCAATTGCTAGACAGGGACAGTCCAGAGAAAAGGTCATTTACAGAAAATACATTGACCTGGTTCCAAAGGAGGTTATGAATGCAGATGACCCAGACTTGCAAAGGACAGATGAAGATCTGATTAAAGAGATAACAGGAAAGACAAGAGTAGGGACTGAAGAGATAGCTCAGAGTTTAAGAGCACTGACTGCTCTTCCAGAGCTCCTGGAAGCCACATAGCGGCTCATAGCCATCTATAATGTGATCTGATGCCCTCTCTGGCCTGCAGGTACACATTCAGGCAGAGCACTGTATAATAAATGAATCTGTTTTTTTTTTTTTTTTTTAAGACAATAGGCTGGTTGATCGATGGAATCAAATCAAAGACCAAGAAATAAATCCACACACCTATGGACACTTGATTTTTGACAAAGAAGCTAAATCCATTCAATAAAAAAAGGATAGCAACATTGAGATGTAACAAGAATAAATTAATAAAAAAAAAAAATAAAAAAATAAAAAATAAAAATAAAAAATAACAATAAAAAAAAAAAAAAAAGGATAGCATCTTCAACAAATGGTGCTGGTCTAACTGGATTAGTTTTCTTTAAGAATGGGTTATGTTTGTGCTTCTCCCATCTTGCAGCATTTATAGAAAATACTGACCCAACAGAATTAAGACCATTTCCTTGTGTGTGAAACTTACTGATCCAGGGATAATATTTTGTGTAAGAATGTTATGAATAATATTATCCCTAACAGTGAGTAGGGTGATGTCCACATACTGGAACTCTGCTACCAAATGCATATACCCTGTTGTTCTGTCTTACCTTGCAGTGGGGAAAATAGGGTCTTGCTTAGTGGACCTCTTGTTTCAAATAAAACATTTAGAAAAAATGTGGTAATTTATCAGGTAGACTGTTCTACACCAAAAGGGTGTAATAGTAAATAGTAATAGTAGTAGTTGTTGTTGTTGTTGTTAGTGGTGGTGGTGGTGGTGGTGTGTGGTGTGTGTGTGTGTGTGTGTGTGTGTGTGTGTGTTGCCTATAGGATCAGTATCTTGCAGTTCAGGCCCAACACCAATTCCTTAATAATCTCATCTCCACCAGTGTCTAAGTATGAGGTCTGTTTTCCTCTCTGTATTTATTTTCTATGGTTGCCATTACAAATTACCACAAACTGGTTGCTTAGTACAAAATAAATGTATTATTTCGCAGGGTAGGAGGCAATAAGGATAAAAGGTAATAGGAAGATGGATCCCTTCTCAGGGGAGTGTTTGATAAGATGTGTGTGTTGCCTACAATTCCTCATGTTTCTTATAGTTGTGTCACTTCAGTCTCTACCTCTATAGATAGATATAAAGTGTTCTTTCTTTGACTTTCCTCTGTGTTCATCTGTAAAAGTAACTTTTATTCACCTCACTAATTGTCATCTCGGAAGCTTACTGCCTCTGTCTGCTAACCTAGGCCTAGTCCTGGAAGCTTCTAGCCTCCATACAATCTAATCTAGGCCTAGAATGTTTTCAGCCACTGAGACTTACTGCTTAATAAAATCACCCATTCTTGTTCTTTCTGAACTCTGGCTGGCACATTCAACTCAGCTGTTCTGGCTGAAATTCCTCTCGAAGCTGAACTGATTCAGTCTAGCTTCTCTTCTGGCCCCTGACTTTTTGCTGTGCTTGGCCTCAAACTAATTCTGTCAATCTGTTCTGACCTTCTACCTCCTGCTGATTATCTGGCTCATTCTGTCCTCACCTGTGTCTAGTTTGTTCTCTCTTCAACCTGTATTTGGAAAACTATCCCTATAAAACTGCCTCTGGACCTGAGCATAATGGTGCACGCCTTTAATCGCAGCACTTGGGAGGCAGAGGCAGGAAGAGCTCTGTCAGTTTGAGGTCAACCTGGTCTACAAAGTGAGTCCAGGAGAAACTCTGTCTCAAAAAACTAAAAACTTAACAAAAAATGCCTCTGAATTCCACAAACTGAGCTCCACTACACTGCCTCTCTCTTTCAACTTCCTGGTTCAACCGAACTGACTGAACATAATTGATTAGAACTCAAGAGAGCTGTATGGCTTTGTCTCTTCAGTGTTGGGATTCAGTGTGTGTACCACCACACCTGGACATAACCTTCTCTTTACATGAAACTTGCCCTATAGCAGGCTGACCTTGAACTCAGAGACCTGCTTGCCTCTGTCTCCTACAGGTGCATTGGTATTACACCTGGATCACACAGATCACATCTAGAAGGTCTTTGGATGTGATCTCATGCCAGAGCAGCCATGTTCTGAATTAAAAGTCCTCTACATTCGTCCAAACTGCCTTCTTCCTCATGTTCTAGTCCAAGAATAGCCACACAAACCACTCAGACACCAATCTCAGATATGATAATTTATTGAGCACACACTCTAAAACTGATTATGATCAGGGATGTAGCCTAGACTCTGGAGCTGAAATGTGACCCTGGTTTGCTCCTAAGGTACACTTTTTATTTAAAAAAAAAAAAGGCTGAAACCAGGTAAAACAACCAGGTAACCAGGTGTAGGAAGCAAGCAGCAACCAGGTAAAAGCCAATAACCAGGTGTAGGAAGCAAGGGGAGGGCAGCATTACATCATTTTGACTAGCTAAACAAAGCATTTCTAACTGCCTTTTAATTTGATTGGTCCCAAGTGGAGCTGTAGTTGGGACTTTTCAGAATGTCAAGGTAACAAGGTAACAAAGTAGGAGTAATGAAACCATAACAAGATATCAGGGCCTCCCAGAAGGCCCTGAGCCATCCTCCTTGCCCTTCCAACCTTCCGTCAAGGAGGCCTAGCTGTCTCAGTATGTCTGCTGTCTGTGCCTTCAGAGATTCACTGATGCTCCCGCCGCCATGCTGCTTGCTACACTGCTTCACGGCTTGAGCCTGTGACACCTGGTTCTCCAGGCACATGCTTACACCGAGGCCGCTGCAGCACCTGCTCCCACCAAGGGGCCCAGACACCTGTCCTTCACCTTTGCTTCCCTGAAGCAGGTGTTCTTTGAGGGTACCATCGTCCAGCAAGTGGATGTGCCCACACTGACTGAAGCCTTTGGCATCTGGCATCCCATGTTCCCGTGCTATAGGCCCTACGGCCTGCTCTGGTGGAGGTCCACGCCGAAGATGGCAACCACAACAGAGTACTTAGTGAGCAGTGGTTCAGTCACTGTGAAGTCGGACTCCTCAGTTGCTGGCAGAAGAAGCTGTGACACTAGACTTGCTGGACCTGGAGGCATCCCAGGCCAACCTGACAGATCCAGATCCGTATTGAGGCCAATGAGGCCCTGATAAAGTCCCTGGAGTAGGCAATGCATGTCTGTCACCGACAGGGAAATTGTGGCAGGTCCAGACAGAAGAAAATTGTTCGCTGGGGGCTGTGAAGTTGGTTGCTGCTGAAGTTGCCACCAGGGGGCAGCAGTGATGGCAGTTGCTGGATTAAAGCTTGGTGCCTGCCTGCCAGGTCATGGAGGTCTTCCCCGAGGCTTCCCACAGCATAGGATCCCTACACTGCCCCAGGATAGCTGGCACTGATTCCCCATCAGAGGCACATGGACAGTCATCTTGCCACAACTTGTCTCCATTAAACACCAGGAAACAAACAAACAAACAAAAGATATGAGGTATGACATTTGGCAGGCAGAGCTGAGAGCTTGAACTTAATTCTATCTCATGACCAAGATGGAAGCCAAAGACAAAATGGCAATAGGTATGCTAAAGACTAAAACAGGTCTCAACACTTAAACAGATGATACCATCTTTATGTAACTGCATCTACAAAGACCCTTTTCCAAAATAAGTTCACAGTCAAGGTTGGTATAACTTGAACATAGCATTTTGGGGGTATAGAATTCACACTCTGTGAGACATACTGGTCTAAAGAAGTGGCTTTCAAAATTTTCTAGCAATAGAGTCACTCATAAAATCCCATTGAGACTGGAAATAACACAAACAGACCTTTCTTAGTCTAACTACAGGCTAGACCCAAGACACATAATCATTTCCTCTCAGTCTTGCTTTTCCTTGACCTTTGAGGAGTCAGTACAGCCTGAATACTACCAGTGTAGAGGACAAAAGGTAGAAGCTAACTCCCTGTTCACAGTGCTAGGCAGCTTAGTTCCATCACCTATAAAATGACACTAATAACACCTAACTGCTGCCCAACTCAGAAGTCTGTCTTGAGGAAGAGTTAAGATTAAAATATGTGAAAGACTTTGGGAAATTTTTAAATGTTAGACTGAGGTCAGTAACAATTTTTTTTTCTTTCTATTTACTACTTCAGTTTGCTTGAGCTTGTCATATTGTGTGAAGAGACCAGATGGCCTGTGGCCCTGGTCACAAGGTACCCTGAGTACAGTATGTGGGAGGGTTGGAGAGTGAGCTGGCCCAGTTCACAGATCACCTCCCCCTGTCTGGCCTAGATGGCAACAGTCTGCCTTCTGCTACCAAAGACGCAGTCTTCCTTTGTCACAAGAGTTTAAAGATTTTTAACAATGAGTAAGTAGAGCTTCTGGTCATTATATCAACAGCCCACCCAAGTAATTTTCTTTCTTGGTGAATTGCGTCACTGCAGACATCCAGAAAGAGACTAAGCCAACCTTTTCCCTGTGGCACGCCCCTCTGGGCTCTGCCATAATTACTCATTTGACTGTGGCAGATGGCTCCAAATTAAAATTGGTCTCACAGATGAGCTACAAGATTAAATCTCAACAACACTGATAAGTGTTTGTGTTAAGGCTATAGAAAATCACCAACAGGACACTGTCTTGTTTTTTGCTGTTTTTTTTTTTTTTCTGTTTCTATCTGCCTCTTGGTCTTAAGGTGAGATTGTATAGTATAGAATAAGGACACAGGACCTACACAAAGGTGACTGGGACACAGAGAGAGGATCTAAAGAGATGAGCCCATCAATTTAACTCACAGTGAGATAGATCAGAAAGTAAAGGAGAGGCTGTAAAAAAAAATCCCCTGCTATTTATAGACAGTCTATAATTTGGAGTCAGCACCTACTGGATATGTTTCCTTGGACAAGTCACTTAGTCTCTCTAATCCCCAGTCTGTGTCTAGGAACAATGAGAGCACGTACTTTATAGAGGTGCAGTGAGAGTGGAAGGAAATATGAATTCATCTCATTAGAATGGCCCTTGGTGTGTACTAAGCACTCACTACATGACAGCTAGCACTGCTCCTACACTGCCTATTTAAAGTCATGCTGATGTCATCTGCTGGTTAACATCACCTATTTTCTCAACTGAAGCTGGGAGATGGCTCAATTTGTGAAGTGCTCCTCTGCAAGCACGAGGACCTGAGTTCAGATCCCCAACATCCATGTAAAAGCTGAACTTAGGGGCATGCCTCTGTATCCCTAGCACTGGTGGAGGCAATAGAGAAAGGTGAATCCCCAAAGTTTACTGTCCAGCTATCCTCACCAAATCAATGAACTCCGGGTTCAATAAGAGATCCTATCTCAAAAAAATAAGGGGAATACACACCTAAGTCAACCTCTGTTCTCTACACAGATGCACCCACGTGAACAAGTTGTTCCATACAAGTCTACACATGGGGTAACACTTGCATGCATGTTAAGTACTCGTTATACACAGTGGTTAAAACTTCGACCTAAGAAGTTCAAAAGATGGTCCTGCAGTTAAGAGCACTTACAGCTTTTGCAGAGGACCTAATTTTTCCCCCAGCACTCATATCAGGTAACTTACAGCTACTTGTAATGCTAGCTTCAGGAGTTCTGTCATTTTCTTCTAGTCTCCATGAATACTCAACCCATGTACACACACACACACACACACACACACACACACACACACACACACACACACACTTAAAAATAAAATATTCAAAGAAAAATAATACAAAGTGCATTGCCCCGGGAAGATCATTTACCTTGTTTAAGCTTCAGCTTCCTTATCTGTCTGTAACTTGATGCTAATTAATGATGGTCCTTACATTGTAGGCTGTTGAAAAATGTGACAATTGCTTTGGAATGGAGAAATAGCTCAGTGGTAGAGGGGTTATATAAATGGTTATTACATTAAACCTTTGAAGTAATTTTCAGAACATAACCTTCAGTGTGTGACACCCATATTGTTTTCACCAGTACGAAATAGTTTTATTTGTTAATTTTCTCATTGCTATGACAAACTACCTGGGGGGAAAGCAACTGAAGGTTGAAAGATTCTATTTTGGCGCACAGTATGGCATAATCCATTAGGACAGGAAGTCATAGAACATGTGCATGCAGCAGCTGGTCATATCGCATCTACAGAAGAGAAACAGAGACAGGTAAATGCTGGTACTTAGCTGGTTTTCTCTTTTTTATTCAGTCTAGGATTCCTGGCAATGGAGTGCTGCTGTCCACATCCATGGTGTGTTTCCTCACTTCAATTAATTCAGTCTAGAAATTCCTTCAGATACATGACTAAAGATTTGTCTTCTGTCATGCTCCCTGAGCCTGTCAGTATTAACCAGCAGATAACATTAATATCCCAGTTATTTGTGTTACCTAAATGGCCCAGTGTTAGAGCCATGAGTATTTTATCTTTTTATTAATAAGAATAATCATTCATTTTATTTGCTTTTATTCCCATGTTATTCCTTCAACCCGCTCTACCTTTCTTCTGTTCTGTTCTCCAGTCAATACTCTCCTCTCTCTGACCCTACAGTTCAGTGTCTATATACCACATGCTAGCACATTTAGAAGCTTAAAGGACACAAAGTTGATATATAAAATTTGTATGTGTTTAATAGGTATAATTTGGTGGATTTGGACATGTGCATAATAAGCAAATCTATCACTTCTGAGCAGTATTCTTCCTGGGTCCTGTTTTTATCTCCTGGCTTCCTGACATGATGCCTACCCAGCTATACTTCTCGAACTACCGCCTCCGGCATTTTTTCTCTTCTACAGAATTTTGTTCCTTGCATTCTGGTTCCTACTGATAAACTAAAACAAGATTAAGTTAGTCCAATTCACAAAATGTTCTCTGTTCTGAGGAGTATGTCAGCTCTGTGAAGTTCTCAGTAAAATGAGGAAAACGTGATTAAAGGAGCTTCAATGAAGGAAGGTTTCCTGTTTCATTTTGATGTCACTTAATGTTGTCAGCCATTCATCAGTGGAAAAGGCCTATGAGCTCACTGAGAAGTTATTACTTTGTGGAGTAAGGTATTTCCCTTTGTGGTTTTGGGGATTGAAATAATGTCATCAGGTTGTATTTGGGGGCAACAAATGCCAAATAACAAGAAAGAAAAAAAGAAAAGAGAAAAGAGCACTGAATGGCGTTGCACATTCTTCCTATCACCATGCTAAACTTTAAGACTCTTCTTGGTATTATCACCACCTGGCATACATACGTGTGCTGCCTATGTCACTTTCTTTTGAAGGTATTGGATTGATTGTTTTCACTTTTGAGGCCTCAGTGCCTACAGTAGTTCTCAGAACATGACAGGCTTTCCGTAAATAATTTTTGAATGAATGAAGAAGTGATGTTAGTAGACTGTCAGACCCAAAAATATTGTCTAGTCCATCTCTTTGTGTTAATTTTTTATTCTTTTATTTTTACATTTTTTAATTTACTCACTTCGCATCCCAATTGTAGCCTCCTCCCTTGTCTCCTCCCAGTCCCACCTTCCCTTCCACTTCTTTCCTCCTCGCTTCCCCTATTCCTCAGAATAGAGGAGCCCTACGCCCCTACCATCTGACTCCAACCTATCAAGTCTCTCATCTGGACTACGGGCATTCTCTTCCTCTGTGACATAGCAAGGCAATCCCCCTAGGGGGACGTGACCAATGAGCAGGCAACAGAGTCCATGTCAGAGACAGCCCATGCTTCCCATAGTATGGGACCCACAAGGAGACTGTGCTGCCTATCAACTATATCTCAGTAGGGGGTCTAGGTCCTCACCATTCATGGTCCTTGGCTGGTGCATCAGTCTCTTCAGGACTCCCTGGGCCCAGATTTGTTGGCTTTGTTGGTCTCCTTGTGAAGCTCCTGTCCCCTCCAGGTCCTTCTATCCCCCAACTCTCCCATAAGACTCCATGCACTCCACCCCAAAGTTTGTCTTAGCTTCTATTTCAATCCTTTGCTGGGTGAAGTCTTTTGGAGAACATCTATGCTAGGTTCCCTTCCTGTTCCCTCTCTTCAAGCACTTCCGGTGTGTATTTTATTTGCTCTTCTGAATGAGTATTGAGCATCCTCCCTAGGGTGCTCTTTGTTATTAGTTTCTTTAGGTCTGTGGAATGTAGTACGGGTATCCTATATATATTCACTTATAAGCAGGTATTAGTTATATAGTACAGAATAACCATCTCTTCATTTTATTATTGTGAAAAGTGACAGATAAAAAGTGACCTTTCAAGGTTCAATGTGGTAATTTCTGTAACAGAGCCAAGAACTGCAGATCTTCTAACTTTGAATTGAGTATTATATCCCTGACATTGAAGTTAAATTATTCCACCATTACACTCACTCTGAATGTAGTCTATGGCATTCTCCTAGTTGCTGTGAATGTTCCTTGTATCTAACTTAAATCCTACATCTTTTTTAAAAGTTATTTTATGTGTATGGCTGTTTTGCCTGATGACTTTGCACTACAAGTTATGCACTGTCCACTGAGGGCCAGAAGAGGGTGACAGATCCCCTGGAACTGAAGTTAAAGACAGTTGCAAGCCATCATGTAGGTCTTCTATAGGAGAAACAGATCCTCTCTAAAAGCAGCAGATATTCTTAACCACTAAGTCATCTCTCCAGCACCAAATCTTACATCTTATAAGCTAAACCGTATTCTCTAAATATATGCATTCTAAATATATACAACCCTTACTTTAATATAGTATTTTCTATGCTTTCTATAAATAAAACTGAAGGCAAGATTTTGGTCTCCATAGTGCCCTAAAAGATATCAATGTCATAAAAATAAGTCTCTAATAACATGGCAGGGACCTAGGGACATATTATTAGAAGTCCATGTAAGTGTTAATCTATAATTGCATAGTAGTGAAGTTGTGCAGAAGAAATTAAATTACATGTACCCTAATAAGGAAACATTTTGTAAAGTTTAACATCCAAGTCTATTTAGTTTGTAGCTCCTGGCATTGAATTAAAGGCACGCATTTATGATGCAGAGTATCAATAGTTCAAAGTGTTTGCTAACCAAGTAGCCTTCCCTTCACTGAAGCTAGTGAAAGAATACTTCATGATGAGCCTGGCTTTGCCTCTTTGTCTTTATCTTCATGCCTTCCCTTTATAAAGAATGATTTCTTTGTTTCAACATTAAATTATCTTATTTAAATGTCATTATTTCTAAAGTATCTATTCCTTATTTGTAAACCAGAAAGTAGCACAAGGTCAGCATGCTATTTCTACTGTCAATGCTAAGCTCTTCTGGGTATGTCTGATCAGAAGAGAAAAGTGTTTTCTGGACCTTAGAAATTAACTGGGAGAAACGAAATGAAGCTAAACCTTAGTGGAATTTATTATATGGCCATTCCTCTTAACTCCCTCCCCCCCCCCACAACTTTTTTTTTAACTGAAACTACCCAGAAACAAGACTGAATGAAAAGATTCGTCTGCTGGCATCGTCTCTAGCCCATCTGTCTTCAAGATTAGAGAACACAACTGGCAGAGTGTATGGTATGGCCCAATAGGAATACAATTTAGCACTAAATCCTAAACTATTTCATTTAAACCAGGCTGAACTATTTTCTTGAAAACACATGACTTAGCATCCTACAGATTGAGAAGCTAAGCATGAAGCCACACTGTGCCTAGCTGGAATGAATGTCAAGACAGGAAAACTGTTTCCCCATAGTAAGTGGCCTGACTTTCCTATAGAAGTTCACTATTACAAAGCACTCAATAGTTATCATTAGGGAGCTTCTTGCTAAACGTAAGTAAAATATTGATGAAGTAATGCAATAGTACCTAGTTCATGATATATCTATCATTTCCTCAACTTCTCCATTTTCCTTTTTGGCCAGTTTTAGAGCCTCATTTCTCACTTTCCCAGAGCAAGCCAGAAAACCTCTAAGCATATGGCTAGCAATTTGTAGGGATCAGAAAAGTCCTTTTCCCTCCTCCTCCTCATCCTCTCTTCCTTCTCCTACCTCTCTTGTGTTGTTTTTTGTTTGTTCGAGACAGTCTCACTAGGTAGCCCAAGCTGGTCTTGAACATTCAATCCTCCTGACTGCGTCTGTAACCTAAGTACTGTGATTACAGGCATGCATCAACATATTTGCTAAGAAAGCGTCCCTTTAAAAGAGTTCTATAATGGGGGTGCAGTCCGGGGGTGTTGAATAACATCTGATGGGGAAAATGGAATGTGTTGCCCATATAAGTTCAAAACAATAATCTCAAAACTTCAGAGAAGTGGAGTAACACATTGTAAGAGGCAGAGTGGTGACTGCGTAGGAATGTTATCAAAAGGGTTAATCATCTACAAGAAGACCTCGCCATCTCCCAAGCCTCTTCAAACCGCTTCTGCAATGTGTTTATCGGCTGTGACACATGACATGGTGAACAAACCCAGGCGCGGTGTTTTCTATGTTTACTCCTCTTAATTCTTAGGGATCAAGAAGCAAATTTCTCAACCTCTTTATAGCTTCACCTCTTCCTGCTGAAAATTAAAAGATAATACTGAATAATTTCGCAAGAATGCTATTAGAACATGAGAAGTGCTTCC
The DNA here is from genome assembly GCF_903995435.1 of Acomys russatus. Taxonomy (NCBI): domain Eukaryota; kingdom Metazoa; phylum Chordata; class Mammalia; order Rodentia; family Muridae; genus Acomys; species Acomys russatus. The sequence continues at coordinate 85,994,574 of NC_067169.1, read as the reverse complement.
AAATTACTCTACATTTACTTGATAAGCCCCCCCCCAATAAAGAGGTCTGCCTGACATAATTGGTTAAGTAAAGAAGCAAGAATACAAAGCCACATTAAATAAAAACCATCTGGGGAGCTCATAAAAATCCGATACACGGAGACATCCTGACACTTTTTTTTTTTTTTTTTGTAAAAGCTCTAGCATTCTGGGGGGATATCTTCTTGCTAGTAGCGTACTTAATTATCGAATCATTAGGGTTTAATGAAAATAGTGGCAGTCTAGTCTTTGTAAAAATACAAATAATGTTAATGATTTGGGGTAAGTAAGAGTATAGTTTAAATCCATTAAGGAAACATTAAACTTACCCACAATTTTTATAGAAGGAAGTAAAACTTCAAGGGTTAAAAGCTTAACATGAGACAGATGCATAAAAATCTACAGTGAGAGCACTCAGAAATAGTTATACTAGTAGGGAAAGGGGGAAACTGGGAGAGGGGGTGAGAGGAGAAAGTGGAACATGAATGAGAACCCTCAAATGCATTTTTAGAAACAGGAATTCACAGCAAGGAAAGGACGAACACTGGACCAAGAATGAGATCCTGGGTGCAACGCAAAGCAACTCAGAGTAGGAATAAAAATAATTCCTGCAACCCAAATACCCAGCTCTTAAATAGCTTAATCCAGTTGTTACCCCACAGCCCACATATTCAGAATGAAATGTAAGTTAAACACATGCAAGACCTGTAGACTTCCAGAACTGTTCAACCTGAAAAGCCAGCATCAGGAAGATATTGTTTTATTCACATAATATACCTGTTGGCATGAAAAAGTAATAATGTCACAGGAGGATTTATCAGTTGTTTCAATGATCAGCGGAATCTCAGGCTTTCTTGGTAAGTGGTTCTGGAGATGATTAATGTCACAACCTCCTGGTGAACTGAGGTGTACCGGTTCTAGCCAGTGGTTGTTAAGCTGCCCTGTTCTGCTCCTAACAGCAAAATTGATGGTTCTCTTAACACCTCCTTCTGCAAAACTTAGGGCTATACACACTTCATTTTCTTGGAAATTCATCAAAGAATCCTCTTCCCTAAAAACGTTTTTAATAAAAAGTATAGATCTCGTCCATTCACAATGGGAACATGCAGGATAGACAGGTGAAGCTGCCAGTGTGCGCACGTTCAGGTGGTGTCCTCCCTCCTTCTCTGCCTTCCTCATCAAGTGGAAGCTGTTCTCACTCATGCCTTGTGTAGGATATGGTGAAAATGTTATGAATGAAGCAATCTCCAACTTTTGCCTACCCACCCACCTAAAAGTGCATAAAGAAATTAAAATTGGATAAACTCAAGGCCAACCTGACTACTCAGCAAGACTGTCTCAAAATAAATACAGGTTTGGGACTATAGCTCAGTTGCCTGGCATGTACAAATGCACCCAACTGCCCCTACATGCATGCGCACATGTGTGTGTGTGCGCGCACACACGCGCGCGCACACACACACACATATCAAAACTGGACTGGAGTTATAGTTCTGTGGTAGGTAAGTGCCTAGCACATACACAACCCTGACTTCCATACCCAATATCACAAATAGAAGGGAGGAAAGGAGAAAGGGAGGAAAAAAAGAGAAAAAAAACGGAATGGGGAAGGAAGGGATTAAATCCTTACAGAGATTTTTCTTTTTAGTAATTCCCAGAAACTTTTAACACAAATAGTTTGCTTCTAATCTACTCTAATGAACTGACATTTGACAATTTTCTAAACTGGTAAGACATTCTAAGATGGGGTGACACTAAAGTTACAGAAAATGGAGGTGTGCACAGACATACAATAGACAGAAAATATGTATAATAAAGCCCACACCATGAGCCTACTGTTGATTGCTCCACTAACACCCAGTGGTGCAAATCATGAGCTAACACATGCACAAAATTGTAAAAATAAATAAACATGAAGGAAGGTCAAGAAAATATAAAAAACCTAAAATGCAATGTAAGAAAAGGATAACTACAGATAGAACTTTTCACCTATAGTGTCACACTTAAATCAATGCTCTATTATAGCAGAGGCAGAATAAATCATATGAAGGTATTCTGCTTACTAAAGGATACTAAATTAGTGATAGATCATTTACAGATTTAACGGGTAGTTCTGGTGCCATCTCACTTATCAATCTGGGATAGATTCTCATAAAACCGAAAGACATGATCAATCAAACACCACAGGCCCCTTGTACAATGCAAACCTCCTTGCAGTTCCCTGTGTGGAACCCCATGCTTCATGCCTGGTTCAGGAAGACTCTACCACTGAGTTATATCCTCACCCTCAAGAGAAGAAGAAAAAAAACCTTAAAAATAGTTTAGACGTCTAAATGAATTCTTAATCTAGCATCAATTGTGTTATTTTGCAGTCCAAATGGGGAGGGAATGTAAATGATCCTGGCTATCCATAAAAATGTGAATGATCAAGAATATCAGAGTGGCCAGGTCCTCACAGACCATGCTTATTCACCTGATATGACATTCAATTGTCAAGGGAAGCAATCCAAAGGCTGATAAACAGGTGGAAGGAGCCATGCAGACTTTGCCCTGAAGTACCCTCCCGGGGTGACAAACAGATCTTCATAGATGATGTATTGTGTACAGAAGTGTTGACCAGAATCAGGTTTAGTGTGGTATGCAACTATGTTGACGGTCTGAGGCACATCTCTTTTTGTCTTGGGCTATCTACTGAGGACCTTGGCCCCTGCTGAAGCAATGAGCCTGAAGGCTGGGAAAAACAGTTGACCAACAGTGTGGGGTTTTTTCCGAGCACTGTTTGCTTAACTAAACCTCTGCAAGTTCTTGGAATCTTGCTCTTAGAGGTAGGATTAGGAGGCCTGCTGCAACCTTGTGATTTCCACTACACCCTACTGAACAAAGATCCTTTCCACAGGCCTTCTCCTTAGGAATCTCTTCCTTCTGGATCACAGTGTCAGGAGACACTATATGCTCAGACAGTGGTAGAGAAACTTCAGTCAAGTTTCCACAACATTCTGATTTTGTAACAGCGTCACTTGCTAAGAAGTCTATTTCACCATTTACCTGTGGACTTGCCATAAGTAGTGGTTGGCTATAGGAGACAAGCCTCTCCTTTGGATCTTCCTTGAAATCAAATCTACAGTCTTTTGTTTCTGCCCTTAAGTCCCCCTCCTGGTTCATCGTAGCTAAATATTTCTTCTGCTGCTTTTTTGCAGATGTTCAGGGGGACTTGTGGAAACAAGCTCATACATTAAGGATTGCCAGGCTTTGTCGTCCCTTTCCTTTTGAGGCTGGGTTTGTACTGACACTTCATTTGTAACGTATCTGACTCAAGATATGTCTTCTATTTAATTCTGCTCCCCTTCTGCATCACAAAATAAATTTGTCTTCTTTTGTATCTGAAAGTGTATTGTCATGTTAGAAAAAAAAATTGGAGCTTATGATAAAGCTGGATCATGCTGCCCAGTTGTCTGTTTATCTTAAGGTCCAGTACCTAGGCTGAGGTGTTACACACTTAGCATCCTGATCCAAGACAATCACTTATAAAATCACTACAGGAGATGTCCTCACATTCTCCTAAGCACACAGGCTCCTCCACATTATTAGTGTAGTGATAGCAGCACCACAATTTCTCCCACAGTTGTGCCATAGCAGGCAGGAAAGCACTGCCCACCTGTGATCCCAGGGCTGTCAGCAGCCAGGTCCATGGTGGCTTAAACCCAGATGACCCTTGGAGGCCCACAAGACATCCCCCTGGAGGCATCATAGCATCCCCTTGGAGGACTTGGGTGCCATAGGCCGCCCAGCTGCTAATCACCCTTCTGGGGTCCCACCTTGCAAGGAGTTTCAGAGCCAAGGACACCTAGGGCTGGGTTGCCAAAACCAGCAGTCTATTCTTTTGCCACTGAGATCCACTTAAGACGTGGTAACCTCTAACCACTGAAAAGACTTAAGATGCCCCAGTTCTGATTTGATGAAGCAGAACCTTGGCAGAGTATGAAATAAATGTCACATCAGTTCTGTGCCAAAGTGTCAATTGCTCAGAATTCTTACATGTATGTCTGGTACCTCTGTGAGGTCTGAAGTTTGTGCATGTGACCACAGAGGAAGCTGAACTTCTTCTTTATCCACCTGGCTTCCTTTGCAGCCCTTTTCTGAAAAAAGAAAAGCAATCCTCATGTTTAAGAAACCGTCCAGGAGCTAGGTGCTATATTTGAAGCCCCAGTATTCACCCATCTTTGAGGTCTTTATCCAATATTAACTGAAAACAAAAGGAAAAACTAAGTACATTTGGTTTTGCGCCCCATTCCACTTTAAGGCCTCCCTGGGATTAGCACTGGTCTGAGCTGCTAAGATGTTGCTGCAAGTGAAAGATGGCACTGAAACTATATGGCATCTAAACACATGTGTCGTTCAGATAGAGGCATATGTTTCACAAGTGACTAAAATGTCATCATTGCATTTAAAATACTTTGCCTTTGCAAGTTTCAAACTGGGACACATTTGACATCAGAGAAATAAGGACAAGCAAGATAGCAGATACTTTTTTGATTCAGTCACAATCAGTTCCTAGCTTGCTTACCTTTCTGTGTGGAGACAGTATGTCACACCCTTTGTGGGGGAGTATAGTGCAAGAAAAGCAGGCAACGGGCAGTAGCAGCAGTTGGAAACCAAATGCAGCTTTCTTTTCTCATCCCTAACAAGAACCATACAAGCTCCTCATCCTTTAGCACTTAGTCTGCTCTGAGGAGAACAGAAGGCACGTTTGAGAGTTGAGATGGCAGTGTCGATGATGCATCTCAGTGATGAGAGGGAAGGAAGGAAAGGGGAAGAAAGATAGGGAGAGGGAGGTAGGAAGAGAGAGAGAGATGGGTGAGAGAGGGAGGGATAGATTATGAGGTAGCGACACTTTTGTGTTATTCCCTCTCAAACTGTAATAAAGGAATGCACATGTACACACACAATACACACACAAGTCTATTGGTTCTTTTTGCATCACTGGGACAAAAACACCTGAGAAAACAATGGAGGAAGACTTTACTTTGGCTTCAGGTTACAGTGGCTTCAGTCCACAGCTGTTGGTCTCATGTACTTGGGGCAAAACACAGTGTTGAAGCACATGGTTCTATGGCTTCTTTCCTTCAGGAAAGACAGGAATCAGAGAGCAAAAGGACTGAGGAACAGATAACACTGTCAAACTTGTGTCTCGAGTGACATACGTTTTCCAGCGATGCCACGTTTCCTCCAGTTTCACCACCACTTCCCAAAACAAAACCCAAAGTATTCACCATGGCACCTCCGGGGAACATTTCATATTTGAACATAATGAACAAAGGAAATACATGATCAGAGTAGAGAAAACTTTTAATAGTCAATAACTGTGTTGGGAAAAGCCTTGCTTACAGTTGAATAATGTCAACAGAATACAACAGTTCAATCAAAAAATAATTTAAGCTACTTTTTTTCTGTTTATCAAAAGTTACACGTTTCTTTCTCTCAAAAGAACAAACAAGAAAAGAAAATCAAAATGAACAAACAAACTAAAAAATGAAGTTCAGGGAACAGGGATGTGAGAATGATCTGGGAGGAGTTGAGGAAAGGGAAAAAATTAGATCAAAGTATAAAGAAATTTTTAAATAAAAACAAAGTTAATTAGATACAAACATACATGAAACATATTCCTCAATCTGAACGGCACATGTATTTAGATGCCATATAGCTTCAGTGCCATCTTTCACTTGCGGCAACAGTTACATGTTCTTTAAATGGATTCTGTTTTATCAGGGGACCAGTAATTTAATCTTAGTCACTGTGTGAGGAAAATCAGCTGCTTTCTGTGATGTGTGATGTCATGGCCATCAAACAGAGATGTTTAACTCTCTCATTTCTACTGAAGAAGAAATAAATGTTTCTTTTTCTTTTTTTTTTTTTTCTCCTTTTTTCTTTTTTTTCTTACACAACCGGTGTTTATTTTATTTGTTCAGATTACATCTCAATTGCTATCCCATCCCTGTATCCTCCCATTCCTCCCTCCCTCCCATATTCACCCTATTCCCCTCTCCTAGGTCTATGACCAGGGGGGACCTCCTCCCCCACTATATGGTCATAGGCTACCAAGTCTCATCTTAGTAGCCTGCTTATACTTTCTCTGAGTGCCAACAGGCCTCCCCACCAAGGGGAAGTGGTCAAATATGGGGCACCAGAGTTCAATATCTAAGGGAAGTTAAGTTTCTTGGCATCACTCAAGCTAATGGGCTTCAAAGACTTCCTCACTCTATTCAAGTCTTGCTACAGATGAATTTACAGTTCCATGAACATTTTATGGAGAGTGCCTCTCAGAAATATCACAGATAGGAATTAAGCCACAAATATCTTGTTTACAAAATTGTTCCTACGGTGTTTCTGGGAGTACCAACCAACAAAATGTTTCTTGCCACTAACAGCGTCACGTCACTGTAGTTTGAGCTCATATTCTCCCAAACTATCCAGGACTCAGCTCCCATATGAGCATCACTGATGTGGTGCTGACATGAGAACCAGTGATATCTCTACTGCCTCCTTTGCATGGTGGCTGAGAATAATACCATCATGGCACAAAACAGCAACCTCCATTAGGCTCTCCTCATGGCTCTGTATGCCCCAGCCTTGCCCTGGCCTCTAACAAAAACACTTCAATTCCAAGGGGAGACTCTTACTTCTCTCATGTGATGATGCCTTTAGTCCAAGATCAAAAAGTAGTCTTGTTCCTAGTCATGAGAACTCTCAGGATGAGAAACAAGTACCTCAGCAGGACAACATCTAGTCCCCCAAGTCTCTGGTCCCTTCTGATGTGAGATCTCATATAATCAGGGGTGGCCTCTAAATTTTGCTCTGTAGTGGAGGATAATCTTGCACTCTTGATCTGATCCTCTTTTCTCCACTTCCCACATGCTAGGATGACAGGCATGACCCACCACATAGACTCTGGTCTCCTTCAAATCTTACATTTTGGTATCCGTGCCTGATGGTGTGATTAAGTCTCCACTTTTAAAACATTTTATTTCTTACTCTATTCAAGGTATGAAATGACGGGAAATTTTAGCCTCACCCAATGGAATATTTAGTGCTATGGTTTAAATATGCGCCACCCCCACTCCAGTTTCATGTGTTGTAAACGTAATCCCTGGAGCCATGTGTTAATGGCATTTAGAAGGTAGGACCCTTGGAAAGAGGTTGAATCACACACCCACCAATGGATTGACCTGCACATGGACTTAATAACATGGGTTTTTGGTGTATTGTGGGAGTGGCTTTATAATAGAAATGAACTCTTTCTGATTTGCACACTCGGTCTGCACAGACATGGCATATCTTTCACAAGCTTATGCAGCCAAAAGGCTCTCATGAGATGCTGAATAGGGGCTGCAATCATGCACTTGGATTCTTCAGCTTCTAGAACTATGAGACAAATACAACAATTTCTGAATTATCTAACCTTTGGTTTTCAGTTATAACGACTGAAAATGAACTAAGACAGAAAATGCTATAGAAAAGTGAGGCCATTGATAACAATGACTACCTGAAAATGTAGATGTTTTGAGATAGGGTCATGAGCAGAATATGAAAGAAATGGAATATCAAGGCTAGGAAGAAAAAGAAGAAGAAGAAGAACAACTACTACTGTTACTACTACTACTATACTACTAATGGGTAGATCATCAAGGATGATTCTGGTAAGGGCCCAGAGGGCAAGAATTTTAAAAAATCCTGTAACTTCCTAGAGATTAAGTATTGATGAACTACTAAGGGTCATCAAAGAGAGTCCGCCCCCCCATTCCCGATGAAAGCAATGTCAAACACAAGCGTGAGATACAAGCTGATAAGAATATGGACAGTAAATGCTATTCAGATGAACTCCTAGATGGAAATGGTGGGAAATATAGGGAACTGGCGTGAAGGCCATATTTGTTATTGCAACTTCAAAAATTGGTATATCATGGGTTAGGACTATATGGACTGTAGATTTTAAAATAAATAAGGGATGAATGAGGCTGACAGAAGAAGGTTCTAACTAGTGACGCATTCAGATTAGTGAATGACTACATTTTGTAAGTTCTTAAAAATTAACTTTGTTCTTTGACAATTTCATATTATTCAAATTGACAATTTCATATATAAAATGTATTCTAATTACTTTATCCCCCACCCTTTCACATTGCCCTCTAATTCTTCCATTGCCACCAGTCCCTTTCTTATGTTCATGACTTCTGTTTTGTTATGTGACCCATTTAATTTAATCAGGGTCATATGGGTGACCACTGTATTAATGTTATCCACTGGACCCTGGTGGAGTTATGAGTGGATACACAACTCATGGCAATAACTCACTTTCTCTTTGATTTACCAGTAGTAAATGTGCAACAATGAGAGGTCTAGAGAGCCTGAGCCTCTCCTTCATCCATGCCTGGCTGTTGACAGGCCCATTCTTGTATAGACTCAATGTATATAGGCATTTGCAGTTGCCAAGTCTGTGATTTCAATGGATGTGTCTTGCCCAGAACATGGCATTTTCCATCCATTCTTCTAACATCTGGCTTTACATTCTTTCTGCTCCTTCTTCCATATAATGTTCCCTGAATCTTAAAGGAGATGGTATAAATGTCTTATTTAGGGCTGAACATTCATCCACCACTGCATTCATTAATGTTCACTCAGAGGCAATGCTTCACTGACTATGGATAAGAGTTTAATTTGTCTATAGGTATAAGTGTAACTATTTAAAAGATGATTTGATGCTGCATTGATTTAACTTAATGACAGTATTCAGTTCCCCTAAGATCTATGAAGTCCCATGCCACAGGCTTTTTACTTGGTTTACAATACCAAACATAAACTCCTTCCTATAGAATGGGTCTCAAATCCAATCAGAGACAATTTGATTACCCTCATAACAGGAGTGCCATTACTACGTAAATGGGTACAGCTTGCATAGCAGGTCAGTCTCTTAGTTCATAGGGTTTACAGCTTGGAAAGACTGTTGATGCCGTTTATCTTCCATAGCAGGCTGCATAGCACCTTTTAAGACTATAAGTCCAGCAGGAAGGAAGCTTTTAGCTCAGTTTCAACTTAATTTCTCTATATCTTGCACCTAAGGTGTGTGGCGTTTTCAACATTAAGGGCCTATCATCTAGTTCTGGAGGGAAATGAAGAGGAATTGAAAAAAATATGTGTTGTTTGTGGCGGAGCTCTGGGACTTTTCCTGATGAACAGCTCATAAGGGAGGTATCCTACCTCTAGTACTGAGGCTTTTGTTTAATAACCCACAGCTTCTAAGAACAGCTTTTTCCAACCTCCATGGCTACTTTTAACTATTTGCAATGAAATGAGATAGCAAGGAAATAACCTAAAATAGAACTTACAATTAAAAGGGAAACAGAGCAGAAAGATTTAAAAAATTCACAGCCCAGCCATGTGGTAGAGACTAAAAGAACATTTCAAAAGAAGAAACCAAGAGTTCAATAAAGAGATTAATATGAATAGGACCATCGAATCGAAGACCCAGATATGAATCCATACACCAAAATAAAGTAAGAAATGCACATTAGGCATTTCAGAAATCTTTAAGTCTGCTCCTCCCATTCCAGGTTCAAAGTTTCAGAGGACAGGATGGTTTGACAGACAGGCCAGGGACATGTACACATGCTCACTGCTCAAAACCACCTCAAGTATTGCTTCACAAATTAGACTGCAATACTTCTCAGCCACCCTCACTAAGATTCAAGCAGGATGAAGTGTGGCTCAACCTTCTGCTATGAAAGTGCAAGTTGTACTTGGCAACATGTACCTTGTACTAATTCTGCTACTGCACAGAATACGGTGGTCAGAGACATGGAGACCTCTATCTAGATGCTGTTGTTGTTGTTGTTGTTTTCAAAACGAGGTTTCTCTGTGTAGCCTTTGCTTTCCTAGACTCACTTTGTAGACTAGGGTGGCCTCGAACTCATAGCAATCCACCTGCCTCTGCTGTGCCTCTGCTGAGTGCTGTGATTAAAGGCATGTGCCACCATGCCTGCCTGGCTCTCTCTCTAGATTTCAAAGCCTATTTCAGACAACCTGAAAATCAAGCAGAAAACCATTGCACAGTCATCACGATTATGAACAGCCCTGATTAGATAAATATTGAAAAGGAGTGTGGGGTTAGAACTGTACCAGAGACTCCCCAAGGCAGCAATGCTTCCTGAAACTGAAGTAAGTCTGCCACTGAGACCTGAAAACCAAAAGGCTACCAGGATGTAACACCAATCTGGTAGAGCTATAGTGAGGTGTAACTTTTTAAGGCCTTGAGGGGCTACTCCCTAGCCAATATCTCTAAGAAGGAGTATGTGGAATCAATGGTGATTTTTCTAGAATATAAAATGGAGGGTGATTTTTCCTGTTAAGGTTGAGAAATATGTTCAGCCTGTTAACTGCTTTCGTTTCTTCCCTCTGAAATAGAAATACCTTACAGACAATAATAGTTTATTTTAGTTTGTTTTCTTTATTCATTGAGTTCTGGGGTAATCATGGGAACACTATAGTTTCATAACTTTCCTTTCACACAGTTATGAACCAAATAGGCTCGTTTTATTTATCATCAAAGCTTTTCTGAGTCTGAACCGAAATACCTAGTGATAATTGACATCTTTCAGCTATATGGCTCTAAACTGCCTCAGCAAAATAGAGATTCCCAGTTCCTCTGTTCACACACAAGCTCCTCTTTTCATTCATTACTTAATTTATCTTGCTGGCAAACATATTCTTATCAAGATAGGTGGCCAAAGACAATCATAAAATAATAAATGGCTATTTATACTAACTCCTTTCATACAGTTGATGGCAAACTGGTTACAATGTACTACCACAGTCCCATGTCTATACCACAGTTCTTCACTCCATCCAGAAATCATTATTATGCTGTCTACACTAACATTAGTTATACAAAAATAGCAGTATAGAAAAACAATCAGCCTGTCACTAAAAAGGCAAAAAGGAATACCATCTTTCTAACAAACAAATCTACAAAGGAATTTTATTTTAAAAAATCACATAGAGACCTATAGAAAATGAAACAAGAACCATAGCCCTCTTGAAAGACTGTTTGCATCAAACACAGCCCCAGTCCTTTCTACAATGGTAACTAAAGTCCCAAGGTCACACTGTCAAAATAGAGTTACATTCTATTGTGCAGTATAAGAAACACATCGGTGCGACCATCACTCCTGAAATTTCTCCATCACAATAAAATATGTGCCTGGCTTACTTATTACTTGACTCATTTGCTGTTTTCATGCATGCAAACACACACACACACACACACACTGCCTGGGTTCAAATTCTGACTTCACGACTTCCTAGTTATGTGTCCTTGTTCAAGGCATATAACTGGCTTTTGGCTGAGTTTTCTCAGATGTAACATGAGAAATTATTATACCTATTAACATAATTTAATAGGGAAGACTAAATTCTATTCTTCAGAATGTTCATTATATGCAGAAAGTGTTCAATAAATGCTAACCGTTAGTGTTAGGTTTATCCTTGCTAAGATGCTGCTGCTCGTTGTTATATATGGTGTTGATGTGTTTTAATCTCTTTAGTGAATTAATTGTATTAACTAATTAATTGTGTGCACATACACAAAATATGGGGCACAAATGTACATGTGCATATGTATAGGCCTGCATATGTCATGTAGAGAAGAAAGGTTAACATCTGGTGTCTTTTTCTATCACTCTTCACCTTATTTTTTGAGACAGGTCTCTCCATGAATCAGTTAGGCTAGGTTGGCTGGCCACTGAACTGCAAGGAACTTCTGGCCTCTGACCCACCTGCACTGGGATTACAGGCACATGTCACAATGACTAGATTTTTACATGGGCATTAGTTATCCAGGTCCGTATGTTTCCATAGAACCTGGTTTACCAACTGAACCATCTCTCCAGCCCCACATTATTGAGTTTTATTTAGCTTTTTAAAAGTCAGGAGGACTCTGTGGCATTTTCCTTGGTGTGGTTTGAATACATGGTTTGTTCTCTCTAAATCCATATGTAGAAGATTGACCTCTAAGACAGTATTATTGGGAGGTTCTGTGGATTTTTGAGTGATGGAGCTTACTGGGAGGTCCTTATATGATTGAGGATATGCCTTTAAAAGGGATGTGACATGAAAGCCAGTACTCTCCATCTTGCTTGCTCCAACCTGGACTCATGTTGCCACCTGGACACCATCTGCCACCTTTTCCAGATACCAAACCAATTGGCCATCTTATTTTGGATTTGAGGCTTTAAACCATTAGCTAAATCTTTTCTTTCTATGAATGAATTATCTCACATATTTTCAGAGTAGCATGAAGCTGAGTGATGCAATCATCAAATAAATTGTGTTCATGGTAGTTGTCTAAATCATTAACATTAAATTGTCATATACATTAGCCTTAAAATCAGCTGAAATGATCCAGCAAATCTTACTTCTGATGGTTCTGGGTTTTTTTTAAGTCTGGAAAACAGATTCTTCCCTATCTAATGCCAGTGCCTGTCTCCAAAATAGCTCATGTATCACAAGTACTAGCTACCTATGATTCTGGGTAGGAAGAGGAGAATGGTAATGGATGTGATTAGATACTGGTGCTTTCCATTTCTGTGTAATACAGAGAAATGAAATTTCACTTCTAATAGTTTCTCCAAAAGGTTGAACATTGATTTTCTCTGACATGTGAGGATGGGGAGGAGGGTCAGAGCAGGTGGAAAAGAAGTGATTGCAATTTTGATCAATCTAAGCATAAGGCAGGAGATTCATTTCCCAATGATGCAATCAGGCTAGTTCTGTGAGGAAACGGCCATCAGAGAGGACGGGTCCATCAGCAGATGCTATTGTGGGTATGAATGCAGTGGCAACTGAAAAGGGTCTTTCTATTAATTGCAAATAGTTGGTTCAAATTTTAGAAGGCTGTGATAAATTCGAGCAAGCCCTGCCTAAGTCTGGAAAAATAGGGTCCAGGAAATTCCCAAGTTGCCTATCCTGTTCAGGAAGGAGGTTAAAGGAAGTTAATGTATCACCTGGGTCCCTTGTGAGCAGTAGCTTTGTAAAAGTTTGAGCTAGTCTTTAAAGTGGAGGAGATTACAGGTGCCATCACCTATCCCTCGGTGTCATCCTTTGTCAATAGTGTGTAGGTGCAAATATAAGGAAGGGGATTTATCTCACTCTGTTCACTGGAGGGATGAGCCCTTAGCTGAGCAATTCTATCCTATGCTGATTAATCTAGATGGATCCTAATGTATATTTAGCTTTCAACAAGAATTCCTTGGGCGAATAGGAGGAACAAATGCAGTAAGGTCTAAACGCAAAACCTCAGGGAAAGGCAGGCAGTGAAACTTTTTTAGTGGTCATGTCCTTAGCACACATCAGTGCAAATTCTCAAATTCAATCTAGTAAGCTGATGTACCAGGTTTCTTGCAGATAATATAAACCAAATTTAATTTATTAGCCTGATGATTTCCCTCTCTTCTTCCACCATCCCTGCCAGCTTCTTTTTTATTTCATTAAAAAAATATATGTGAGTTTTAACTGGAAGCCTAAGATCATTCGGCCAGATTTTGTAGTTCAAAGACAAGGCAAATTTAGGTAAGAAAATAAAATCAAATGAATTTTTGCACCTGACCTCTAACTGAACAAAAAGAGCAGAGACAATAGCAAATGCTGACCCTCAAACAAATTTAAAATTAACATATGTCAAACGGTTTGTTTTACTTATCAGTTAACAAGGAAATTTGTAACCAGGGTGCTGCGAATTGAGGCACATAAACTAAATCCTGTGGTTAGCACCTGCTTTTTCAAATAAAAATCTGTTGAAGCATAGCCACATGCAGTCATTTAAGCATTGCCTGTGGCTATTTTTGTGCTACATTAGCAATGTTGTAAGGTCCCCAAAACGCTGAAATCCTCACTCTCTGGTCTTTGACATAAAGAAGTTTGTTATAAACCACCAATAATATTGAACTAAATTCACAGATGTATGCAAGCATCAATTATCTGCCCCATTATCTGTATCCCACCAGATAAGAAATATTTACATTATAATATATAGAGCGGTATTTTTTAAATTTATTCCCTTTACATCCCAATTGTGGGCTTTTTTTTTTTTTTTTAATTAAAGGTATAAACAACCCAAAAACTATAGGAGACAGGACTTCCAATTTTCTGTTTTACACAATGCAAATTTACTTTCAACTTTTCTTGCCAATTGCTAAGAAAAAGCCATTACTAGCAGCTACATTTGCTGTATCTGTAAATGAGGAGGGTGCTTACTGTATGGTGAAGTATAAGGCTGTGGGAAGATCGACAGTTATACTTAAGACACCAATAATTCACTTCTGGAAATCTGCAACTTTATGACAAGACAAGGTGTTCTTTCTGGATGCTATCAGCTAAAATGAAAAGGCTACCAAGAAGAGACTTGATACCCTATGAGCATATACAGGGGGAGAAGGTCCCCCCCAGTCACAGTCATAGGGGAGGAGAGTAAGGGGAAAATAGGAGGGAGGGAGGAATGGGAGGATAAAAGGGATGGGATAATCATTGAGATGTAATATGAATAAGTTAATAAAAAATAAAAATAATAAAATAACCTTTATCAGGAATGGTCCAGATATGTTTAACAATATTTAGTGGTTTGCTATTGACTCCAACCCCACTCCCAGAAATTAGCTGATCAGTCACCTATAAGGATACAAAGGTTTAAGAACCTCCATGAAAAATTTTGATTAACTTTACTCAACAAAACTTAAATATATAAGAACAGCTCCAAGAACGCAGTACTGGTGAAGCTTACTTGGGAGATTTAACATGACATGGATGTGTTATCAAACAAAAGCAGAGATGAAAGCTCTAGGTTAACTTGCATTAAGCAAGAAGATCAGTAAAAGTACATCTAATCAAATGACACACTATTGTTAAGGTTTTGCAAACATCAAAGTTTTATCCAGAACATCATTGACAACAAGAAACAAAGCATACATGTGATCTTAACATTTAGGGGGACAAGACAGGAAGATCTTTTATTTGGGACTATCCTGGGCTACAAAGTGAAACAGTGTCTCAAAAAATTAAGATTTTTGTGGAGTTTTGGGGTTTTTTTTTTTTTGTTTTTTTTGTTTTGTTTTGTTTTTGTTTTTTTTGAGACAGGGTTTCTGTGTGTAGCCTTGTCTGTCCTGGACTCACTTTCTAGACCAGGTTGGCTTCGAACTCACAGTTATCCACTTGCCTCTCCCTCCCTAAGTGCTGGGATTAAAGGCATGTGCCACTATGCCTGGCTAATTAAGTTTTTTTTTTAATTACTTTGCTGGGAAGTGTTTTTGTTGGGATCTTTGTATTTGTTGTGAGAGTTATAGAGACCACATTTGCTGAAAACTTCCTATATTGCTGTATAAGCAGTGTGTATACACAATCTCCATTTATATTATTGACAGGTGTTTTAGTTATGTTTTCAACCATGTTACAAAATATTGAGCACAGAGTACGTAAGTGAGGCAGGAGTACCCAGGCTCCCAGTTTCATGAGGCTCAGTTCACGGCCAAATATGTGTGGTGAAACAGGGCTATTTAACTCATGTCACCCAGGAAGCAGGGTATGGGCTTATGGAATGGGAACAGAGCAAGATATAATCCCTAAGAAATGTTCTTCCCACTTAGTTACCTCAAACTAAGTCCCACCCCCTATTTTCACCATTTCTTAATAATGCCTTCATTTAGGAATCCATCAAATAGTTAATTCTTTGATTATTTCAGAGCCCCCATGATCTACCCATCTCTGGAAATACCACCATAGACATCCAGAGTTAGATTTTACTAAATTCCTAGGTCTTTCAGTCTGATCAAATTGAAAATCCAGGTTGGTCCTTTTCTCTGGACCCTATCTGCTTACCACCCCGGGCACCTTGAATTATTCATAAGCCCATCTATCCCTTTATTTGGAATGTCTCCCCATTTCCGGTTCCTGCTCCCAGTCCAAGTGATCCTCCTATTCCTTTTACAGACACACTTGTGTTTCTTAACTGATGTACTCACCAAAAACATCACTCTATGTATCCAGAAGGAAGTCTTTTGTTACACACTATGGCACAGGTATGGAAGATACATCAATTCAGACACTAATAAAATAAAGATGATGCCCTAACAAAAAGCCCCAACAGCTGGGATACTGAGTGGAGGAGGCTGACAATGGTGATTTGCACTTATCCTCCCTCGATCCTTATCTTCTCTGAAAAGTGTGGCTGGACAGAGTTCTTGGAGTAAAGTCATTGAACCTGGGGCACTGGAGAAGCTCACAGAGGCTGATTTCATCCATTCTTTGATTTCAATTATTACTATCAGCTGAATATTTTCACAGCCAAAGCATCAAACTTGGTCTTTTCCTTCATGACTGGTGCTTCAGTGCCGTAATTCCCAGCTGTTTGTCTAAACAACTCTACAAACTGAAACTGAATGGTAACAGCCCTGAACCTACAAAAAAGTGAACTAAAATAAAATGATCTTAAAAATCCTTAAATTTACTTTTCATTCTATATTCACCATCCATTTGAATTTTGTTCCTATTGATATGATAAAAGACCTTGATGGGGAAAAAATCAACTTAGGGAAGAAGAGACTTATTTTAGTTCACAATTGCAGGGTACAGTCCATTGGTGTGGAGAAGTCAAGACAGTACAAACATTAAACAGTCCCATCACATCCACAGTCAAGAGCAATAGGTGCATGCATGCTTCTCTCCACTGTGACACAGCTCAGAATCTTCTACCTACAAAATGGCTCCATGTACAGTGAGTGAATCAACTGGGAGATGGGCATGACTATGGGGAATTATTCTGATGATGTTATTTAATTCATGTGGAGTGACCTGTCCACTCTGGGCGGTGTCATTCCCTCTCAGAGAACCTGGACTATATGCTTAGACAAAGGGCACTGAGCACTTGCATGTATTTAAGAGTATCTTCTGAATGAAGACATAATGTGACCAGCTGCTTCAGGCTCTTTCTGCTTTGAATTCCCTGCCGTAATAGCCTGTGCTTGAACTTCGAGCTAAAATAAGCCATTCCTTCCTTAAACTGTTTTTGTCAGGATATTGTATTGCAGCAACAGAAAAGAAAGTAAGACACTCGTCAATAAGTAAGGGGGCATTTTCCTAAATGTGGAGCTTCCCTAGTCTGCTGTGTTGCACAACAGCACAGAGCACATTGCTAGACACACATCAGGCTTTAGCAAAAAGGAATTAAGTATCTTATTCTAAAACTAATACTTGAACTCTCTTGTTACAAACTCTACTTCCACAACTTGGATGAATACAAGTTCTTTTATTTGGGGGCCATTTTTCCAATCCCAGTTGAGAAGGTAGATATTTCAACACTCTTTGTAAGACAGGTTGACTGTGAACTCATGATTCTCCTGCGTGTCTCCAAACTATTGGAATTAAAAGTATGTGTCACTCCACCTATCATCTCTAAGTAGCTTTGGTTTACGTATCCTTGATGACTAAACATTTTGAGCAATTGTTATGTGTTCACTGTGGAGGTGGTGTACTTTTTGGTAAGTGTAATTTTATTTATCTATGTGTCTGAGTGAGTGTATGTGCAGATGTGTGTGTGTAATACCTGTAAAGGTCAGAAGATGCCATTGGATCCTTGTAGCTGGAGTTACAGGTGATTGTGGGTCATTCAACATGAGTACTAGGACCTGAACTCTAGCCCCTGTGATTGAATGCCAAGTTGTGGTGACCACTGGACAATCCATGCAGTACTTTCTTGTGCTTCTTTTGAGAACTTCCTATGCAGTTAAGTTGTCCATTTTTGATTAGTTGATCCTAGACCCCATCGAGTTGACAGTGAACACTGGTCATCAAAAGGAAGAAGCATACTGTAAGATAAAGAACAATGTGAGACAGCATCAGAAAAGTAGCTACCCTGGATATAACTTAGAGGCCACGATATTTGAATAGGCAGTTGAGTGGAAGACATAGTCACTGCAGACTACTCTTTTTGGAAAAGTTTCCCTCTCTGGTCTCAGGTAACTAGAAAACCAAGTAGAGGGTCAGAATGCTCCTAATTAGAATCAAATCGCTCCCAAAAGCTTTTCATATTTCAAGCATAGACAGTCTCCTTTCAGCTCCATGGCTAAACATAATCATGGGCACTGTTTTGGGTCTTGGCCAGGCCTGTCAGCACTAACAAGAACAGAAAGAAAAAGAAATGAAAAGTATAAAGAGCAAGGAAGAAGTGGGTGAGAGGACAAGTTGAGCAACATGTTAGAAAGCAGAGCATTCCTCCACCCTCACCCAGAGAAAACTGTCCAACAGGGTGTCACCTAAGCCACTATCTCCTAATCATTTTAGATAATGACAAAGATTGAAAAATGTCCCTACTTGTAAAAACAAACAAACAGACTTTCCAGATCCGAGCTCTTTTATTCCTGGGCAGACGATGACAACTTGCTCACTTTCCATCTCTCCCCACTCCACAGCTTTATGCCAGTTGTGTTTATGTTCAATTCCAGGCCCACTCAGACCTATTTCTTACTGAGCCTGTAGGCTTATGTTAATTTCTGAGATTATTCTTTCCTATGTCCAATTTATTTTATGACTCGAGTTGTTCACTTCCCACTGTTTTGTTTGTAGCTTCTCTTTCTCAATGTTTTACAATGTTTACTCCCTTTTCTGTCCTAGCAATTGATGACCTATAACTTTCAGAGCTACTCAGTGAGGAAAGCAGGTTTCCTACAGTCGGCTTCCCTCCAGCTAACCCACCCGCCTCCGCCACTTTTCCAACCACCCCCTATTTTGAAATTCCTTATACAAGGTGAGATGAAGGCAAAATTGATGAAAAACAGTAACTCATGCTTTTGTAAGATTGGGAGTACCTATATTTTTACTGTTTTTTTAAAAATAAAAAGAAAGTATTAATTAAAACTATTTTTTTATTTTATGTGAATCCCAACTGTTCCTGATCTTTTCTCCCCAGCAAACATGAGCTTTGACACTGCCCTCTTCTTTTCCTCAAATATAATATCAGTATTTGCTCCTCTGCTAGACTGGTACCCATTCTATACTCAGACTTTTGCTTCCTTTCACCATCTCAGTCCTTCTTTACCTTCTAGTTCTTATGAGTCTAGTGAACACCCTCACATTTCTTCTTATTTTCATTTTGAGACATAATCTTCTGTAACTTTATTGTCCATGTGTGTGTGTGTGTTATTATATATTACATATTGCCATTATAAATAAATATAAATTATATATATAATGTCCCTTGAATTTCTTGTGTCCCTGAATTCAACTCTAAGGTGCTAAGATTACAGGAGATAAACCCTATCCAGGTTCTGGGAATTGAAACCAAGGCTTTGTGCATGCTAGACAAGTACTCTACTAACTCAGCTATGACCCCAGAACCTCTTGCCTTCTCTATTGACCCAAAAACAGACTAATCCCCCAAAGATATACTTTCAAGTTGGAAGAGTGTTGTGATTCATTGACCAGATTTTATGCATTTCTCTGAGTGTGCTCCAGAATACATAAAAATTCTGCTATAGCTATCATTACCACCAAACATCATATCCTAGACACAGCAGTTTTATCACAGATCCTTTTGTCATTAACAATGCTGTCCCAAGCCTGGAATTCCTCATTAACAGTCTTGCTTCTTCCTGATAACACCTAATTCTTTCTACCTTCCTGAACCTAAAAGAAATTGAATTAATCATCTCTGTCCTTTAGTCCTCTAAAGCCTTATATGCGGACAAAGTCACTACCATTTGTGAGAGTCTTTTCTTTTTGCCATTATGGTTTTATTTAGTTGCATGGTCTTCAAAATACTAGCTTGTCTTTGTCTTTTCAAGTCAATATTCCACCAGCCCCAACAGCTTAATTAAAGCTACATATACAACATCATGAACTGTTATGGGCTTCACATTCTCTTCACCTCAGCTCCAGAAGGCCAGGACCAACATCCTCTACTTCTTTGTTTCCCCTGTTCTGTTAGATGAAACTGGATATTTGGTGCTAACATAAATGTAAGCACTGAAGTCAAGAGGTGCACTACCTGGCTTAAATTTTGTCTCTCATACTGAAAACTGCATAATCTATGGTTTGTCCATCAGCCTCTCCCAGCTTTGTCCCATGGGAAGAATATTTACCAACCCAGGTTACTGTGGCTATTAAATAAGTAAATATGAATAAAATGCTTAGGAAAGTGTGTGAGAACAATGCAGTCCACAAACCTTAACTGTTTGGGTGAGTAGTCCCAAGAGAATGAAAACTTCAGTTTCTGAGTTACTGATGGATGCTCCTTCATGCTCCTAACTGTAACCCTGCCCTCTGTATTTCTCATTTCTTGTGTGTAGGTTCCCACTCTGATGATGGACACACAGTTTTCTGAGTTCACACCAGACATCACTCCCATCATGTTGGCTGCCCATACCAACAACTATGAAATCATCAAATTGCTTGTCCAAAAGAGGGTCACTATCCCACGGCCGCACCAGATCCGCTGCAACTGTGTGGAGTGTGTGTCCAGTTCAGAGGTAGACAGCCTGCGTCATTCAAGATCCCGACTGAACATCTACAAGGCTCTGGCAAGCCCCTCACTCATTGCCTTATCAAGCGAAGACCCCATCCTCACTGCCTTCCGGCTGGGCTGGGAACTCAAGGAGCTAAGCAAGGTGGAAAATGAGTTCAAGGCTGAGTATGAGGAGCTCTCCCAGCAATGTAAGCTCTTTGCCAAGGACCTGCTGGACCAAGCTCGGAGCTCCCGAGAACTGGAGATCATCCTCAACCATCGAGATGACCACAGTGAAGAACTTGACCCACAGAAGTACCATGACCTGGCCAAGCTGAAAGTGGCAATCAAATATCACCAGAAAGAGGTAAGCTGAGGCCATCTGTTTCATGGAAGCGTAAAGCTCTCAGTGACCAAAGCACCATGTAAGACTTTAAACATATGGGTGGTTGTAGAGGCCTCACAAATGGTTAGACCCATCCTGTGATGCAGGCAGCCTCTGTGTATTTCCTTTGTAAACAAAAGAGTACTCAACTGATTCCTTGAATGGAATGCATTTTATCATTCAACAAATACTTGTCAAGTGCTATTCTCAGTGTTTGGAATAAAGAGGATACACACCAGTCCTCCTTAGTTTGACATTTTTTTGGAAGTTTAACTTTAGTGTAATTGGATAAATAAGTTGGTAAAGATAACGATCTTCATAATCTACGTTATAATATGAATATACTTAATCACTGGTTATTTTACAGTTAAAAGCACTCTTCATGTAGGATCTTATGAAACTATACAGCTATTCTATGTCAGACACAAGTAAATGAAACCTAATTTTATCTTCACTATATTATCTATGGCAAGTGAATTTAATATTTTCATGACAAACAAAATCCCTCAAATTCCTGGAAAATGGGGCTGGCTCCATGGTTACGAACACTTTTGTGTCTTCCAAAGAACCCAGGTTTGGCTCCCAGTGCCGAATGTGACTCAAGACCATCTGTAACTACAGTTCCAGATGATCCAATGCCCTCTTCTGAACTCTGTGGGATCCAGGCACATACATGATACATATTCATAGATGCAGACAAAACACCCATACACAGAAAATAAATAAATCACTCAAACACTTTAAGAAAAAATAAGTAAAGGCATATCGTTTATGTGTCTTAACAAACTGAGGGAAAAATACATAACTTTTATTTGTGATTCTTAAATCTGTTTTCCTTAGTTTTGGTGGTTGTGGGGCAGTAAGGGGTTACACATGCATGTGCATTTGAGGTGTTGCTCTGACCGTCTTCCTAAGTACTGAGTTCACAGACATGTTCCACAAGATCTGGCTCAGTAGTTCCTTTTTTTTTTTTTTTTTTGTCCCTTGTGATTCTTCATTGGTAAAAGTTTGGAGTTTTGTCTTTATAAACAACTGCCTATCTGAAGAAATTGTTTTTCATCTTCTCAAAGTGAAACTCCATCCATTAAATAATAAATTATTACTCTTTCTTCCTTACAGATAACCACATCCAACTTCTTGTCAGTATGTGGGTGTCTTAGTTAGGGTTTCTGTTGCTGTGAAGAGACATCATGACCACAGCAACTCTTATAAAGGAACACGTTCAATTGGAGCTGGTTATAGGTTCAGAGGATTAGTCTATTGTCATCATGACAGGCAGCCTGGTAGCATACAGGCAGACATGGCACTAGAGAGGCAGTAGGAAGAGAAGTGGCTTTAAAAAGGGGGAAATGTCCCTTGTGATTCTTCCTTTCTCCTCTAGACTTTTAATAGTACTCTTGTGTGTGCATGTGTGTGTCTGAGTTTGTTCACACACGGGTGTGACATATCATGTATACACTTGTGTGTATAGATGTAGTCACTCATTCACATACCCAGGGATCAGAGGACAATGGGTATTGTATGCCATCACTGTCTGCTTTATTCTCTTGAGACAGTGTCTTCTGTTGAATCTCAAGCTGGGCTGATGGCCAAGAGACTTCTTATCATCCTGCCGGCCATATCCTTCCCTCTGCACCCAGCACTGTAGTGAGAAGCATACACAGCCTTTCACAGCTTTTTACAGGGGATTGGGGTATTCGAACTCAGGTCCGCATATTTACACAGCAAGTGTTCATACATGCTGAGCCACCTCCCCAGCCTAATTATTAGTTTAAGTGGGCCCTATGCCATCATTTGTTGGAACAAATCCATCTGAGAGTTACATGTTGAGAATTCATAAAAAAAAAAGTTAGAGACATTTTTAAAGGATAGCTTTCCCAATGACCTTAACACTCTGAAGAAGGGTGGTGAAGGAATGGGGGGAAATCTCACAAACCAGAGGCATTGGAAGAGCCACAACCTCTATGTGAGAATGAGAGATGTACTCAAAAGGGAAAGAATGTATAAACAGTCAGCCAGGCATGTTGCTGCATGCCTGTAATTGCAATTCCAATCATTTATTGGCATATCCACATTTCTCCTACTGGAGAATGAATATTAAGTGACATTGTATTTAAGCATGGATCTCTGTGTTTTTATTTTATTTGATGCAGAATCATAGAAGACTATCTTGAAAGTAAGAACAGACAGAGATTGAATTATTGGACAATGTTACAACTGTTAAAACTTAGGGGACCATTGGAGTTAATGCATTTTGCATTGTCAAATAGCTACAAACCTATGAGAGACAGAGAATGTTATGACTTGAAGGTAAATTGTGCCCTACAGGATCATGTTTTAGGTCCTTTGTCCCAAGCTTGTGGCATTATTTGAAAGGTTGTAGAGCCTTTGGGCAAGAGGCATTATGGGGCTATACTTTCTACTCATCCTGGCCTTGGTAGCTGTTTCCTGGTACCCAGGCATGTGAGCACCCAATACCATAGACAGCTGCTCTCCTCATCATGTCTTTCTTATTCTGGTTAACTGCAACCCCCTGAAACCATAAGCCAATACAAACCATTCCTCCTTTAAGATATTTCTATTGGGTATTTTATAATGGCAAAGAGAAAAAACTAGTTCTGTATTGCCATCAGGAACAAACTCTTAGCTTAACATGGAAGATACCTCATTATTCTCAAAAGGGCTTTTTTCACTGTAGTTTTTCCTCATAATTATTCCTACTAGGATTCAAATAGGCTTTTCAAAAGAATTTAATTTGGTGAAAAACTATGCTCCAAAGAACAGAATCCAATTCCAAATTATAACTTTTAAATAAAATAGTAGAATGAGGAAGTTGTTGCATCTTAGAAACAGGTGCAAACTATTGAATAATCCTCACGTGTCAATTCAATTTTCAGGTGTTTTCATACTGACATTTGTTGGTATGGAATGCCTTCCGAAATGTCACAATTTCATTTATTCTAACCCATTGTCAGACACACCAAAGATTTTACAAATTGTATTATTTCATTTGTTCCTTTGTACCATTAGAAGTAAGCAGAAAATGTATAATCTTCATTTTACAAATGATGAAGAACCATGCTCATGAACGTCTCAAAGACCATCTGACAAGTCTGTAGAGAGTCAGACTCTTGGTGCAGCATTCTCATTGATTAGACTCTGTGACCTTCTGTGGAACAGAGGCCTTTTCTGGCAGTTTGGTAGCCTAGACATTACTACTAGATAATTGAAGGTGACTACAAGTTCTTTGGTTTTTAAATCAAACTTTATTAGTTAAAAATCTCTTAAAAACAATTAAGCACTTTGGAACAGTAGTCAATAAAGATCATAAGTGATTATAACCTAATAACTTGAAGAATTCATTACATATAAGGATGCAGATATATAGTTTCAGTGGCTTCCATACTTCAGCTAAAGCATAAGATTTGTACTATCTACTTCAGGGTCATCTCCCAGCTTATCTCCCTTGATTTTTAACACGTTTAAGTTTATCTCAGAATATAGAGCCTTGCTCCTTCTCTATTTCTCTACACCACACAAAATCTGCTTTTGAAATTAACCTCAAGAAGATCCAAAAGGGGGCTACTTGGGTAATGGGCTACCTACTCATGCCACTCTCGTTGAGGAGATTCAACCTCTCAATCTGAGATATCCAATAAACATATTATTAGTATCTATCCTTTTAATTGAACTCTCTATCTTCTTAATCTATGGCAATTACCAACTAGCTACTTCTATCAATATCTTAGGGTTGGCTAATTCTCATAAAAGCACAGATGAACTAACTCACCTAGAAGGGAACCCCACTTCAAACAACTGTGTTGACTCTTAGCAATTTAAAATGTTCTCTCTACTGAAAATACCCTCCCCACTTGCTCTTGTTCTTAAGAGTTTTCTCATTGCTAAGCTTGTTGCTTACTACTTTAACTCTATTTCTAATCCCATTCCATAGAGCAAACACACTTGATGCAACAGTTCATTTCTTTAAGTGGAGTTACATCTTAACAGTTCTTAAGAACATATAATTATACTATCAAGGCAAATACTGAAGTGCAAGAGGCTAAGCAGATCCACATATTATGAGCTTGCAGCATCTTCTTATTCTGACATTTAAGAATAACACTGTCCATTATTGTTCAGTTTAAGTTTAAGGTTTGGTCTTGTTGCAAAGTCTAGAGTAGACTTACAGGTTTCTGTTGTTATAACCTGTTTAAGTTAATTGCTGTTCTGTGCTATGTAAAACACAGTTTTTACAGAATCTCACTAATGTAGTATAGAATTGTTCTAAAACTCATATTCTAGAGTTCTACTTGAATTACTATCTATCATTTAGAGTGTCCCTCTTGTTTACAGAGCCTTACTTGCTCTTTCTCAGGTAAATTCCTCACCAAATAGAATTTATAGTAGACAGGTGGCCTCTCTCTGGATATTTTTCCTGATTTTGTTCCATTATTTATAATTTGAGTTCTGTTTTGACAAATTTATACTCCTTCCCCTACGGTTCAAATACAGTTCTTTTGTTGTTATTATTATTGTCAAATGATCTTATTAAATGTGGACATAACCTTACTGTTTCACTAATTATAATAATTATTATTCATTAACATTTCCTATTGGCTTGGAAAAATAAACTATTTCTTCTTGCTTTCTCCAATCTGTTTAAGTTAATTTCAGCACATCACCTATTTGCTTCTTTGTCTGCACTTGTATACCTAGAATCTTTTCTATATTGAGAAAATAAGATTCAATTTGCTTAGGCAATAGTCTTACAGTACATTGCTCACTATAATATGCAATTAACCCCGGTAATTACATTAAGCCTTCTAACTATTTGTCTTAAACTCGGTTATCTACAAGAAGATATGCACAGCCACTTCTTCTTGTAGACCATCATCTTCAGGCTGATGACATAAGTGCCTGACTTTCCATTGATGAAGTCTTTGTTGGGCCATGTCTTGCCATTCTAGAACTTCTTTCTTTGGTTTCTAGTACAAGGTTCAGTTTCCATCAAACAAAAGAGTTGAAGCAAGAGTCATAGCATTTATAAGAGTGGCCTTTCACTGAAATATCTTGGCTCCAGAATTCTCAAAGGTTTGGCCCCAGTGAATCTGGAAAACTTCTTTATACTTTTTTATTGCCTGGTAGATGATGCACTTTCAGAATTATTTACCTTACTTTGTATTAAAGGCCCTCTCTTTAAGATGCAATGTCCCAATGTTGTACTATCCATGTGAAAATATTCACTGGAATAGTATGCTGTGGATACTTTCCTTAGAATTTCCATTTATCACAGAGCAGTGACATTGAGCATCAGTATGTGGTAGAGTTCATCAGCTCCTTCCTCTATTCTAAGGTAGATTCCTTTCTTTGCTATTATTTGGTCTTATCCTGGAGAATTCTAATAGTATAAGTAAAGGAAGAACTATATAAACTAAAGCCAGTCTTTTGATTTGAAATGTAGGAAAAAATGGTTTTGCCAAAAAAAATCAAGGCTTACCTATTCTAAAATATTTTAGTAATGAAAATATGCAGAACTAGAATAAAGCTCTTATTGCTGAAGCCTACAAAATAGAAAATATTCGAAATAGAAAAATGATCATTTTCACAGGCTGTATCTCACTCACTTTCTATATCATCCTTGATTGCAGGGAGTATATCCTCATATATGTCATTCATGTCTATCATTGCTTCATCCATATCCAGGATCAAATCTTCGTCTTCTCTTACTGAAAGTATTGACTCTAAATCGGAAAGATCAGCAAGATCCGGTAGGGAATCTTCCTCAGGAGGAGGTGCAATTGCTCCTGCCTCTTCTGCTCTAACATTTTGTTGCGCAGAGGCACCTTGCTCCTGTGATACAAACTGCAACAGGTCTTCAGCGATTCTTATTAACTGGGCCACACAATCAATAAGGCCAGCAACTAGTGCAGGGATCGACACGGACTCCATGGCTCAACTCTCTTCTCAGGAGAGAAAATACTACTGCAAGAAAATAAGTTCTTGACAATAGTGGATCTTGTAGAGCTGATTAATGGTCCTTCTGTTGGCTTTGATGGGAACTGAGACAGCTGGTGTGATAAAGTACAGAATGAGTCCTGTGGGACTACAAAACTTTCTGTTGATGTTGGCTAGCCTCACAGAATATCTATTACAATCACCACCAGATTGTCACGTCCACGACGAAACAGAAAGTCAGATCTAATAATGGAAACAGACAAATAAAAAGATTAGTATCTTTGACTGTTTAGCCATACAGCAGGTTATAGCTACAGGATACAGTTACCAGGAATTATTCAAGAGGTTGAAGAAGACCTCTAGCTATTGTTCTTCCTTGTTGACAACCTAATGAGGATCTATTGCCTCTCTTTTCCTTTGGATTTCCCATGATATTTAGTTTAGCTCAGGGATTGCAGAATAAAATGAGCATAGGTTGTTTGCATAGTGATCCTGAACATCTCCATTCAGAAAGGATGTCTCATCACTCCAAGTCCTTAACCATTTCTATTAGCATCTTTGACTCATTGCTATTTATAGCTGAACTGCTAAGTGCTTTGGTGTTTTTAATAATTCATAAAAGTTTCCAATTTCCCTGCATCCTGAGGACAGATGTTATTGTGCAATAAATCATACATGCTCTTCATTTATTTTAATTAATTAGGCTACACAATCAATAAGTCTACCAACTATTAGAGGAACTAACACTGATTCCACATCTCAATGGTCTTCTCAAATAGATAAAATATTACTAAAAACCAATAGCAAATGTTCTCTTGGTGATAAGGAATCCTGTGGAGCTAACAATGGTTACTTCATTGATTTAGATGAGAAATGCAAATGTTAATTTGGTTATGGTGGTGACCAATCATAGCGTGAGGCCAGTGGTGCTACAGAACTTACTGATGATATATGTGGATTATAGGACACTAGCTATAAATACAAAAGCAGTGAACTGCTAATAGAAACATGTATTAATATAAATTTTTTTATACTTTGTGAAAAAACTAAACATAAAAGACTACATACCATATACTATTCATGTAGAATTCTAGACAATCTATTGTGCAAAAATAAGAGAATAATTGTTTTTAGGGAGATGAGAAGTAATTGAGAGGTATAAATAAGTGAACTATGTATAGTAGTGTTGATATTTTTACAAAGTTTAGGGTAATATAAGAATATGAAATTGCTGAATTTCATTGATTGCTAGTGTTAAAGCTTGTGCATTTCACTGTATGCCATCTCTCCTTAAGTAACCAATCAATCCCCTACCTGATAATCATAAGTCACATAAGATGGAATGCCTAGAATATTTTAATAAATTCTCAAATTTGTGTAAGGAAAGCCCATTACATATAAAGCACCAGAAAACCAATTTTACCTGCTAGTGTATCTAATCCTTACAACAAGAGAGCTGTATGAACTTATGATTGGAAAAATTGAAAATCACTAGGTTTTAACTCTCTTACTTATGGCCAGCCACATGGTGTAGAATAGGAGTCAGACCAGGACTAACTTCCAAAGATCTATGTCAAAGGGTACGCATTTGAGTGTCTATATTAATAAATTTGCTTTAATGGATCCAGAGATGACATCTAATTCTCCTAAACAGGAACAGAACTAACAATGTTTCTTTCACCTGATAGCTCTAGAAACTGGGTGAATTCTTATGGGAAGAAATGCATCAATCTCCTGTGGAGTCCATGTCATTCTCAATTGTTTCATGGAGTTTCAAAGATGTATGTGTTTGCTCCCCCTCCTCTGATGTGCTAAATTTATCCAAATTATTGGAAGCTACTCACCTGGGATAGAGCCAAGATAGACAAAGGGGTTACAGCTGTGCCTACGAAATAATTTCTGGAGTTCTGATTTCAAATAGGCTGCAAGTGCTCCTGCAACAACCAAAAATAACAGAGATAGAGGAGAGAGGAGAGAGAGAGAGAGAGAGAGAGAGAGAGAGAGAGAGAGAGAGACGAAAGAAAGAAGAAGAAGAAAGAAAGAAGAGGTGAGGAAGGAGGCAGGAGGAGTAGCGGAGAGGAGGAGGATGGAGGAGGGAGGAGGAGGACGGAGAAGCAGACGCAGAAGGAGGAAGGGGAAAGGAGGAAGAAAGAGGAAAGGCAGAGGAGGAGGAAGGCTGAGGAAAAGGAAGAAGAAAGGATTGAGGAGCGGAAGACGAAGAAGAAGGAGAGGACGAGGGGAGAGGCGAAGAAGACAGAAGAAGAAAAGAAAGGAAGAAAAGAAGAGGAAGAGAGGAAAAGGAGGAAAGAAAGGAGGAAAGAACGGCGGAGGGAAGAAGCGGAAGAAAGGGGAGGAGGAGGAAAATAAGGAGGAAGATAAGAAAGAAGAAGAGGAAGGAGGAAGGAGGGAAGAAGACGAAGAAGACGACAGAGGAAAGAAGAGAGGAATAGAAGAGAAGAACGAGGAAGAAGAAAGCAGTGGAGGAGGAAAAAGAGAAGAGAGAGGAGGAAGGAAGAACGCCGTGAAGAAGGAGGGAAGGAAGAAGAAGGAAGAAGAGGAAGAACAGGAAAGGGGAAGGAGGAGGGAAGAGAAAAGGAGGAATTAAAGGAGGAGGAGGGACGGAGGAGAGGAAAGAAGGACAGGAAGCAGAAGGGGGGGGGGGAAGGGACGGAAAAGGAGGAAGAAGAAGAGGAGGAAAAGGGAGGGAGAGAGGACGAATAACAAGAAGAAGAAGGAAGACAAGAGAAATCGGAGGAGAAGGGATGGAAAGGAAGAAGAAGGCGGAGGAAGGGGCTGAGGGAGTAGGAAGTGGAGGAGGGAGGCGGAAGAAGAAGAAGAAAGGAAGACGGAAAGGGAGAGGACTGAGGAAGAAGGGAGGAGGAGGAGGAGGAAATAAGAAAAGAGAAGGAGGAGGAGGAGGAAGGAAGAGGGGAAAGCAGAGAAGAAGAAAGGAGGAATAAAGGAAAGAAGAGGAGGAGGGAGGAAGGACGAAAGATAGAAGAAGGAAGGAAGAAGAAGGAGGAAGAAGAAGAAGAAAAAGAGGGGAGGCAGAAGAAGGAGGAGGAGAAGGAGGAGGAGGAAAGGAGGAGGAAGGAGGAGGAGAGGAGGAGGAAGGAAAGGGAACGGAAGGAGGAAGGAGGAATGGAAAGGTAAGGGAGGAAGGAGGGAAGAGGAAGAAGAAGGAAGAGGAGGCAAAGAAGGAAGCAAAAGCGGAAGAAGAAGAAGAAGAAGATGGGAGGAGGAAGGAAGACGAGGAGGAGGAGGAAAGATGGAGGAGGGGGAGGAGGACGGAAGAAGAAGGAAGAAGAAGGGAGGCGGAGAAGGAGGAGGAAAGGCGGAGAGTCGGAGGAAGAAGAAAAGAAGAAGGAGGAGGAAGAAGGAGGAAGAGAGGAGAAGCAGGAGGAAGAAAGAGGAAGGGGACGCGAGGAGGAGGAAGGTCAGACAGGAGGAGGAAAAGGAGGAAAGGAGGAGGAAGGAGGATGCCTTAGGAGGAAGACGAAAGAGAGAAGAGAAGGAGGAGGAGAGCGGGAGGAGGAAGAAAAGGAGGAAGAAGATAGAAGGAGGAAGAAGTAAGGAAGAAGGAGGCGAGGAGGAATGAAGAAAGAAAAACAGAAAAAGAAGAAAGAAGAGGAAAAAGAAGAAAGAGAAGAGACGAAGAAAGAAGAAAAAGAAAGAAGAAGAAGAAGAGAAGAAAGAGACGACGGCAAGAGAGGCACAGACATAGAAGAACGAACGAAGGAATAGAGAAGAAAGAAAAAAACCGAAGAAGAAGAAGAAAAGGAAGAAGAAGAGAAGAAGAAGAAGAGAAAAGACACGAAGACGAGAAAAGAAAAGACGAAAAGAAGGAAGAACAGAAAGAAGGAAGAAGACAGAAGACGAAGAAAAGAAAGAAGAAAAAGAAAGAAGCAAAGAAGAAAGAAGAAGGAAGAGAGAAAAAGAAAAAAAGACGAAGACGAAGAGAAAACAGAGACCAAGAAGCAAGAAGCAAGAAAAGAAAACGGGAAGAAGAAGAAGAAAGGAAAAAGGAAGGCGACGAAAGAAAAGAAGCGACAAGAAGAAAGAAAGGAAAAAAGAAGAGAAGAACAAGAACGACGAAAGTAGAAGGACGAAGAAAAGACCGAAAAGGACCGGAATAAAGCAGAAGGAAAAGAAAAGAAAGACGACGAGAAGAGAAAAAAAAAGAAGAAAGAAGAAAAGAAGGAAAAGAAGAAAGAAAGACGAAGAAGTAAGAAAAGAAAATAGAGCAAAGAAGAAGAAGAAAGAAGAAAGAAAGAGAAAGAAAGAAGAGAAAAACGAAAGAAGAAGAAAAGAAGAAGAAAAGAGAAGAAGCAAAAAGGAGACGGAAGAAAGAAGAAGAGAAGAAAGCAAGAGAAGAAAGAAGAACGAGAAGAAAGCAGAAAGAAGAAAACGAAGAGAGAAGAAGAAGAAAGAAAGAAATAGAAGAAAGAAAAGAAAGAGAAAGAAAAGAAGAAGAAGAAGAACATAAAGCAAAAGAAGAAAAGAAAGAAGAAGATAGGAGGAAAGAAGAAAGAAAAGAAGAAGAGAAGAAGAAGAGAAAGAAGAGTAAGACACCCCCAAAGAAGAGAAAGAAGAAACGAACAAGAAGAAGAAACGAAGAAGAGAAAAGAAAGAAAAAGAGAAGAAGAAAGAATCGGAAGAGAAGAAAGAAGAAAAAGAAAAAGAGAAGAAAGACGGAGAGAAGAAAGAAGAAGGAAAACGAAGAAGAAAGAAGAAAAAAGAAAAAAAAAGAAGAAAAGAAGAAAGAAGAACGAAAAGAAGACAGAAGAAGAAGGAAAAAGAAAGAAGAAAGCAGAAGAAAGAGAAAGCAACGAAGAAGAAAAGAACGAAAGGAAGAAGAAAGAACGAAACAATGCAGAAGAAGAAAAAAAAGAAGACGAAGACGAAGAAGAAACGAAGGAAGAAGAAGAAAAGAACGATAGGAAAAGACGAAGAAGAAGAAAGCACGAAAGAAGGAAAGGAAGAAGAAAAGAAAGAAAACGAAGAAAAGAAAGCAGAGAAGAGAAAAGAAAGCAAGAAAGAAAAAGAAGAAAAGAAGAAGAAGAAAAGAAAAAGAGAAGAAAAGAAAGACGAAGAGAAAGAAAGAGAAAAGAAAAGGAAAGAAGCAAGAAAGGAAAGAAGAAAGACGAAGACGAAAGAAGAGAAAGAAGTAAGAAGAAGAAACGACAAGAGAAGACAGCAAAAGAAAGAACTAGAAGAAAGAAGAGAAAGACCAGACGAAGGAAGGAAGAAGAAGAACAGAGAAACGGAAGAGAAAAGAAAGAAATACAGGAAATGAAAGAAAGCAAGAAGAACAGAAAGAAAGAAAAGAGAAAGAAAGAAAAGGAAAAAAAGAAAGAAAAAAGAAAGATCAGAACGAAACCTGAGGAGAGAAAGCTTAAAACGAAAGATCAAAAAGGAAAGAAAGAAAGAAAGAAAGAAGAAAGAAAGAAAGAAAGAAAGAAAGAAAGAAAGAAAGAAAGAAAGAAAGAAAGAAGGAGAAGGAGGAGGAGGAGGGGAGGGAGAGGAAGAAGAAGAAAAAGAACAAGAAGAAGAAGAAGAAGAAGAAGAAGAAGAAGAAGAAGAAGTTACAAAATCAGTAGGTGTAAGGAAAACATAGGAACAAGTATAAAATGCAAAGAGACCTTCCTAATGTGAGTTGAGAGTAGCATGTATTTTCTTTTCTCTGGCCTTTGCTAATTCTGCGTACAGGTTGAAGATAAGCCTTGGTCCAAAGGCAGAAGGTCCCTACCAAGGAATGAGAAATGCCAGCATAACTGTTGGCAACTGTATGCAATTGCATAATGGAAGCTTGAAGTGTGTGGGGCTAGTTTTTCTTACCTGAAATTAGTTGAGGTCTAGGCTGACCTCTTGGCAGGAAGTTCTCACAATGCAGATGGGTATTGCCACAGAGACACTGCTTGCCTAGTCCTCAAAAAGGGACCTAGATTTTGAAGTTAGAGAGACATAGAGGAAGCCAGTGAATCAATAAGCTCAATACTACTTTTGATGGACAACTTTAGTGAGAATTATTCTAAATATATAAGCACATGCAAAGAGACAGGCCTCTTAAGGAACAACATTGAGGAATGTACACTACCATATATCAAGCCTGAAACATACAAAGACCATACATCAAATACTAAAAACTAATTTGAAATGAATAGTAGATAAAATCTGAAAGATAAAAGAAAAATATGTAGCTGGAACCATAAGAGAAAACCTTCATGATATTGGGAAAGCAATATTTATCGCATATACCCTCAAATGAGCTAAGAGCTCTCATCTATCAAAAGATACCTTAAGACAGTAAAAATGTCAATTATCAGGTAGAAAAATATTCAGAAAGCATTTCCAATAGAATATTTATACATACTCTATGCATATATTTTTAAACTCCTATAAACCATTAAGAATAAGACAATGTAAATGTCAAAAGCAAGACAAAAGAAATTAACTACTACTTCATAGAAGATTTTTACATGACCTAGAAGTACACAAATAGGTATTAGTCACTATTCATCAAAGAAATGCAAATTCAGTCCACAAGGAGATATATCAAACCCCATAAGAATAGGTACATCTGAAAGAACTAATACTCAGAAACAGAACAATGGGGCCATTGGAACTGACATACAATTGCAGGTGAATGTGTTGGCTTTACAATTGCTTTGAAAAACTACTGGACCATTATCAACTAAAGGAAAGTCTACCTCTATCTCATGAACCTGTAGATTTGCTACTAAGTACATAACCAAATTAAAGAGTATAAACATCTACCAGAATATATGTAAAATGAATGTCAAAAGAAGCCAGAAGTATAAAAGTATAATATACAGTCCATAATTTCATTTAGATGAAATTTACAACAATGAGTGTTGTCAGCACCATACGACAAGCTTATCATTTAGTCAAAGGAAATCGAACTTAAATATTCAGAAAAGGGTCCTTTTGCCTGGTGTGGATCTCACCTTTGTGTTGATGCAAAGGCAAGAGGTCCTGATTACCAGACAGCCTTTAATTGATGCAATGTGACTTACTTGTCTCTTATAAGTAGCTGAGAAAGATAGCCCGAGTAAAGGTGATGTTATCTAACCTATATCTTGAATCTTTGCACCTTTGTCTCACTTTAGGCGGCATGACTAAAGAAAACTAACCATTTCTTTCTAATTGAAAGTCTTGGCCTGCTATTTGGCACTTCTTCCATTTGGAAATCTGGTAATAAGTATCTAACAGTGGGACAGAAACAGAGCAAAGGAATTCAAATCCTCTGGGCCTGTCTTTATAGTCGATAAGCTTCCCTGCCGCAGGAAAAGTAAATTACTTCATACCCAAGGGGAACAGAGGAAGTTATATGGGAGTGATTAAAATGTGCCTTTGGTGAGAACAGGTGCCAATTCTATATTCACAAATGGGCTTTCTTTCTTTCTTTCTTTCTTTCCTTCCTTTTATTTGTGCTCCCTTCTGTAGTGTTGCAGTGCTAGTTGGATACAAGCATTTAATTTAAATGCTTCAACAAACAACACTTCTGTTAATGGTTCCTCAGCTGGTGGTGGAATTACACCACCCTGCCCTCTGTGCTGGGATTTTGTCTGAAGTCCACGCAAGTCTTGTGCAACACAAACTGCACTCAGTAGGGAAAGAAGAAAAGTAAATAAATAACCTCAAAGTTGGGTGCGACAGGATGAGAGGCTTTTGAGTGTGGTGAGGGGAGTAGTTGAGAGGTTAAACACATTCAAAATATGGTCTATGAAATTCTCAAAGAATTCATAAGAAGCTATTATTTTTAAAACCACTTTTGGACACACGTAACTTCTCTTTGCCCTCCCCACATCCAGGGAAACATTAAGAAGACCTATTCCATCATTTTTATATAGTAGGAGCATCTCTGGGAAGATACAATGAAAATAATTAACAGAATTTACCCCTACACCCACTTTTTAAAGTTAGAAATCATTGCCTTTAGAAATAACTGCGTGCAATAAGGCACTTGCCTGTTATAAGACCTGACATTTGCAATGCCCATGAATCATCTTTCATTTGTTAAGAAAAAGGGAAAGAAGTACACAGCTGAAGAGCTAAACATGCCTATTCTTGAAAAATACATGAAAAATTCAAAACAGAAACCAAAATAAGTGGAGTAGTGATGCCATTGTAGTCAATTTCAAGCAAGTTCTTCTGAATTTCTTTCCTCCTCTTTCTAGTTTGTTCATTCCTGAAGAGGTGATCTTATACTCTTGCTTACCCTCCAGAAAAACAGCATAATCATGGTAGGGAAGCAATATTTCAAAAATACCTCTTAGTTATTTTTTTTAGACAGGCACACATTCTTTCAGAACAGGATTCAATCCTGGGGCCAGTAACCTTGTCTTGGCTTGGGAAAATATAAACGGGCTCGTCTCTGAAGCTTAGTAGCTATAGGAGTCTCCAGAGAGCCCAGGAAAAAGATGTAATACTTCCAGAAACAGGTTTAGCCTTTAAATTGTGCCAAGTGCAGAAGAAAAGGCTGAAAATGAGGGAAATAGAAACAGAACTGAGCATGATAAGAAAAGGTGGGGTTCTGTCCCTCAGCTTTCTGAGAGGGAAAAGAAAACTTGTGAAGGTTTTTTGATGGAAAAAAATAGTCTCTTTAGCAGACACCAAATGACAATAGTGACTAAAAAGGGCAACACATTGTGCCAAACAGACTCATATTTTCATCCTAACTTTGCTAAGTGGAATGTTTCTCTAAACTACATTTGCCTTAATTTCCTTCTCTGGAGAATAAAGATAACAGAAAAACTACATTAGTTATTTTGTGAAAGACAATAAAATGGCTCCCACTTTATAATAAGTGTCTTATAAATATTAGCTTTTTAACCATGCTAGGGAAATTCGAGGATCCAGGAAGTAATGGGTGGTGCATCCTGACCACTATTAGTGACTCCTGGGAGGTGAGAGAGAAGATAGCTGCAGGCTTAGCAAAACCTGGAAGGAAGAAATAGAGGTATAATTCATCTCATAACTAAAAATAGCTTCAGGTAACAACTTTCGACTTTGATAAAGATGTAAGGGGAATGCACTTGCTAGATGATGAAGGCTTCTTACTGTATTTCTACCAAGAATTCCCCAAAACTAGTTCAGACTTTCAAATATTCCTATGTGGCTTGTCTAAGCAACAAGAGATAAAAACAGGATGTTTCTTGCTCCTTACCATTCCAGCCTGGGTTTTGTTCTGTACTCCAAGAACACATCTGACAAGTACAAGATTGGGCCCTGGAGTTCTGGCCTTTTTTCTTTTTCTGCAAATGCCAGCTGTCCAAGAGAGGCCTCATTCATGCATTTTACCAACAGAAATAATCAGAAACAATACAGTCCTCCTCTCTGCCTGAAAATGTACTTACACCATCTGCCCCAAAAATGTGCCTTTCTGGTTTTAGGGGCTTCAAAATATGATTCCATGACTCTGCCCAGTAGTTCATCTCAGGATTTTACAGTTTCTTCATTCTCAGAACCACATGATCAAGAACATTCATGTACATTAACCTACAGTAGTCCTATCTGATGAAGATATTTATTGCACACCTGAGAGAGTGGAAACCCAAACATATTTCACATCGCATCTCATTGGATTTTCAAATTACTGTGAGGTCGATAGAGTAACATGGGGATGGAGGGGAGCTCTAATCTCCACCATGGATTTAAGAAAATCAAAACCCACACAAGCCAAACAATCCAAGGTGCACAGCTGGAAAGTGGTAGAAGCTGGAACCTGAGTTCCTGTTCTTTCCATAGCTGCCAACTGCAAACTTCCTAATCATTAAGAAAAAGTCTTCCAAATTCCTTGTTAGGATAGATATATACGCTGTGCATATCCAGTGCTTCAATGCCTAATAACATATTTTACTAATATGTTGGAATAAAATCATCTGTAGACCTTCTATGTAGAACTGCCAAGTGAGTATCCAAAGACCAGAGTCCCATCATCATTCTCTCCAAGAAAGAAAATAACAATTTGAGTACCCGGGCTATGCAGTGCAATGAATCAGTTGGTTTTTTCCAAACCCTCTGCCTTCCTCTTATATGCTACATTACATCAAACAGTTCTCTACAAGAACATAATAGCACAAACTACAAAATTGGAGTACAAGTAAGTATCTTTGACCTAAAGTAAATCCCAATGGTCTACTCCACTGTGCCACTAATTGCCTATGTTAAAAGCTTTTCCCGTTACCACTGCCACACAAGAAGGGTGGAAACTTTCCTTTTAAATGCACCGCACAGGGGAAGCTGGTATTTACTTGGCAGGAGAAGAACAAGATACTTCGTGCTTGGCATATTGCTACCATTGGCATCTCATTCAGATGCTGCTGCATTCTGCAGGGGTGGCAACTAATTTTGTCCTCGAGATAACATAGTGGAAGATATAGCTTTATTTATGTGCAAAGTTTTCAATAGAAATACCTGTGGTCCCTGGTAAGCTCACGGGAGGTGACAGAAATGGCACAGCCAGGAAAAGGCAAGCAAAGTTTTCAGTGTCTTCTGGCAGCTAAATCCACAGCATCAAAGAAGAATGGCTGGATCTGGGTCTTAGAATGTTGCTATACAGGGAGGTATACAGTAACTGTCCCAAAAATTTGTCTTCTATCTCCCTTCCCAAATTACAGTAAATCAAATGGCTGAAAGTTAAATCAATTGTCATGTCAGCTCTGATGGCCATAGTACAACAGCAGTTTCTTATATAAACCTTACACTGAAAGCAGTAGTGTCAATATAAATACAAATTGATAAGTGTGTGATAGACATAGATGCAAACACCATTGTACCATGAAGGCATGGCAACCTCAGCCACACATGCATGTACAGAAGCATCTGTCACTGGCAAAGAAGGAAGGGTGGAGGAAAGAGACATTTTTAAGGAAGATGGACATTGAAGACAGAGAGACTCCCTTGTTCAATCTTAAATGTTTTCTTACCTTGAAAGTTCCCTTAAGCTTACCATGATTCTCAGTCCTTATAAGAAATAAATATGATAAGTCTCTGAACAACTCTAACCTTTGTAATTTAGACAATTTTTAATTTTAGGATGATATCCTAACAATTTAGGTAAAACATGAATGTGTATGGTGTAACTTCATATAGACTTCAACATTCTCTCTCTGATATTCCTTGAGGAAAGAACTCTTTTTAAACTTGTGAGGTCACCTGTCTCAATGGGTGGGTATAATCATTGAATGAGAATTTTTGAAAGGTCTCTTTTAAGCCATATACTTCTAGGCAAAAATAAAAACAAACTCAATTGAGGTGGCCAACCAAACTGATTTTTCCATGAATTAAAGCTTTTACAGAACTCAGGATTTTTGTCATTAAATGAAGAAAGTCTTGGGCAACATTGAATAATTTGAACACTTTAGTCATCACTAAACCTTAACTTGGATGAGACCATCAATAGGATGTAACTGGCCTTAAGCAGACATAGTGCCTAGTTTAGCCTTACCTCATCCTTGAGTAGACCTCTACTAGTCTTGGACTCCTGGGAGGCCTTACCTAGCCATCAATTAGAATGTAACTAAGACACCTCTTGGAAGAAAGAAAGAAAGAAAGAAAGAAAGAAAGAAAGAAAGAAAGAAAGAAAGAAGGAACGAACAAACGAACCACTCTGCAGGCTCAAACTCTTTCTGTATCTGAAATTAGATTCTGAATGGGCCTTCTCTCTCTGATCTGCTTCCTGGCAAGGTGTTAAATATACTCTGAATAGATAGATGTTAACCAAGCATGACCTACTATTAGGCTAACTGGGTTCTATTAGGAAATAGCTAGGTTTAGGCTTGGCTACACCTTAACTTCACTAGGCCTAGAAGGGAACTCCCACTCATCAACAAGTTGTTAAGACTGCAAAGGGCCTTGAGGGGAATCCTGGAAGTAATAATACAGAAATTAACTCTGGAAAGACCCTTCATGTATAGAAGCCAGGACCTCAGGATGGATTGGTCTGGCATAGGCATAAGAACCTCCTAAGGATCCTGTGGTTTGTTTTTACACCAGTCAGCATGATGGCACATGATAACAGAGTTAAGACTCTAAGCCCTTGGGCCCCCACATGGCCCTTGAACCGGTCTGTAAACAGGACAAAGGTAAGCAAGAAAAAGCCACCTAATTCTGTCCCAATGTTCCCCTTCTCAAAGTGCTGACTACAGTAAATGGCAGCATGAGCTC
This sequence comes from Acomys russatus, assembly GCF_903995435.1. Lineage (NCBI taxonomy): Eukaryota > Metazoa > Chordata > Mammalia > Rodentia > Muridae > Acomys > Acomys russatus. Next base: position 85,955,491 of record NC_067169.1, on the reverse strand, counting down.
CTCTACCAAACAGACCTGTCTCTGGGTCAGATACTGGGTATGATCATGCGCTGGCCAAGTTACCTATACTGGAGGAGGAATGACTAACCAAAGCCTGACGACTAACAACACAAATGGGACATGTTTAACTGGACCAACCACCTGGTCAGATCCTAGGAGAAGCCCAATCTGCAGGAAATGAAGAGGGCAGTGCAAGACAAGTTAATAGAGCAGGTCCTCTTAATGGTACACAGTTTGCCAGGCCCTAGGATATTTACACCTGCTGTGAATGTGACAGTTGCAGGCTGGTATTCTTGGCTCCTGACTTACATGCATACCCAGGAAGTGCAGTTCAGCAATGCTTACATCCCTTAGATTCGAGAAATAAGAGAACTCCTGTACTTTTACCTGTCCTTCTGGGAATGCCGCTGACAGGGTCCAAGACCACCGGGCTGCCACAATGGCCATCCAATAAGTTTAACACAGGCAGCTCTCTCCTCAGATCAAAGAAGACTTAACTATTGTTCAGGAGAGAATGGCCACTATTCAAAATCAGATAGATTTGTTGACAGCAATGACCCTCCCAAACTGTAGGAGATTAGATGTGATTACCTCTGAAAAGGGATGCATAGACATGGTTTTAAATGAGCACCGATGCGTTTATGCTAATCGGCCAAGATTCACTTGAGAAGAACCCCAAAGGTTATTAGAGAGGATTAAGGCTAGGGGTACAAATGAGAGCCAAAGAAGTGCAATGTAGACAATGTGAAGACCCTGGTTGACTCCGCCAATGAATCTTAAAGCCCTGCCCAGCCAGCTTCATCAAAACGAGAATGAAAGCATTTAAAAAAAAAAAATACAAATGATACACCAGGCATACCAACGCATTTCTTCAAGAGAGGCTCATAAGGCATTGTGAAGGTACGAGAGGAGGAAAGGAAGTAGAATAAGGCAGAAAGACCAATTATTAGATTTCCTTAAACCACTACTTGTACTGCCCATTTCCAGCATGATTTTTTCACTTGCCACCTGGAACAGAAAGACCCAAAGAAGTAGCTGAAACAATGAGTTGTTGCCCGTAACAACCGGGCCACAAAAGCTTAAACCTGTCAGCTTTAAAATATGCCTTTAAAAACAAAAAGCTGCCTTGCCACGCAAGCTTCTGTAAACTATCAATTGATTGCTCTCCCCACCTTGTGGCTTTAGAGTATAAAATGAGATCGCAAACTGGACCTGGCACGGAGGCGTTCTGGAAGGATCCTGGCTTCAGCGCACAGGTGAAGGCAGCTCCTCTCTCCCACTCTCATTGGTGTCAGAGTGCTTAGTCCAGAAAGACGCTCACAACACCTTCCCGAGATTTATAGCCCGGCTCAAGGACTAACAAAGTTTTCACAAGATCTCAACTGAGATTTAGACCTGGGTGGGATTAAAGTGGGTCCTGAAGAGCCTAAACTATGTTTACATCCTAGTCAAACTTTAATAGGGCTGGCTAGGGCTTTAAATGTCTTAGGTTCAAATTTGACCTAAATTGAACCCTGACGAAGCTTCAGCTTGAGCCTGATTGAATCTTAACTGAACTGATGACGCTTGTACTGGACTTCTTTCTGCCCTGACTAGACCCTCAGTGCTCGGACTAGGCCTTAACTTATATAGCTAGCCCTTAAGATTGTCTTAGACCCTTGCTGTATTTAAGCAAGACTGTGACCAGGCTTAATAGAAACTGGGCTTCTAATTAGACATTAGCTTCAGTCCTGACGGGGGTATTAAGTGGGCTTTGGCCCTAGCTAGGCTTTAACTGGGCTATCTAGGTTTCAACTAGGCCAGAATAATGTTACAATTTAATCATAACTCAGAAACGCCTTTATCAAGATGGATAATCTTGAAGTAATCTTCAGCTTTGTGTGTAGCTTAAAGAAGATTTACATAGGACTTAACTGGGTTCTGACTGTGTCTTCAGGATAGTCATGGGTGTGGGCCCTGCCGTAGTTTCTGTCTAAAACTTAGCATTTGGCCTTTAACCCTTCTCCAGTCATGCAAGCACTACACGAGCCTGGACTGGAACTAAACTAGACTTTGTCTTTATTTGGAGCTACTTAAAATGCAACTACACCAAAAGTTGACAACTACACTTTAGTACATAAAAAATAATATAAGTGGGTTTTAAACCAAATTAGTTTGTTTTTAACTAGAATGAGGCTTTAACTATCCCCTAATAGGACTCTGACAGATCTTAATGGGGCTGAGGCCCTGCTAATTATACTGTGACTACATTGGAAGTATGTCTAGAGTCTTGACTGTGCCTTAATGGAGTTGACACGATTTGAACAAAATCTAACTAGTACTTAAGTAAACAAATGCTCTGCCTAGGTCTTAACTGAGGTGACTAGGCCTGATCCAGGTTTGGGCCTTAACCAGGCTCTGGCCAGACTTTACTTGGGCCCAGTTACTAGTTAGGCTTTAAGTAAAATCTAATATTTAACTACCTTGAAGCTCTGCCTAGAAATTAACACAGCTTAATAAGACTGTAGCTATACCTATGCCTGCTTAAATCTAAAGTAAATTCAATAGCACTATGTGACTTCTAGGACTTTCCTAGGTGATAATAAGGTTAGAAATAGAAACTAACTAGGCTCTTACTTAGACTAAACTAAGCTTAAGCTTTGCCTTTGTCATAACTGGTTTCTAATTATATTTAAACTAGGCTTAAATGTCAGCTAGATTCCAAGTAGGCCCCAATTGAAACTTCATTATGCCAAGGCCCTAGCCATACCTTAAATAAACTTAATTATGTTATAGCCATTCCTACATTCACACTCAGGTTATGCCTTAACTAATACCTGACTGTAACTAAACTATTGCTTAACTGAAATAGGGCTGAATTACGCTCCGGCACAGGCAAGATTTTTAACTACGCACTAACAAGTAACTAAAGTGAGGCCTAGTAACTCAACAAGATTTACTTACAGCTCAATGAGGCTTAGTCCCTAGACAATGTTAACTAAATCCTTAAGAGAACGAAACTGTATTTATGAACTAGTTAGGCTTTAAATAAACTCTTAGGAGAACTAAACTACATTTTTGAATTTGTAACACTGCAATTACACTATAAATATCAAACACTTAATAGGTTTACTTTCTGGGAGCAGGTTTATCTGGGTTCCTGCTAGACTTAAACTATCTTTATTACTCAAAAGAGCTTATGTCTAGTCTAACTAACCCGGAACAACTTGCGTTCTAACAGAATCTAAACTAGCATTAGATCCCAGGTATGTTTGAACTAAGCTCTAACTAGGACTAAGTGAGACTTTTGCACTAGCTATATCCTAAATGTGCTGTAGCTAACCCTTAACTAGGCTTAGTCTCTGCCAAGACCAAAATTGGACTTTATTATATCTGAATGGGGCTGAGGCCCAAGCTATGTCTTAACTAAGATGTTAATAAACCACAATCAGGCTTATTTCTTACATAGAGCTTAACTAGTCTTTCTATATACCTAAACAAGGCTTAGACCCTGGCCAGGGATTAATTGTGATCTATAACCTAAACTAGACTTAGGTAGTAGCTAGACATTCTTTGGACCCTGATCAGTCATATTTCCATAGGCTGAGGCCCTGACTATACTTGAAATAGATTTTATTCTATATTAAACTAGTCTTAGGCACTTGTTGCCTCTTAACCACCCTGTAATAGAACTAAACAATGTTAATCTACTTGCTAGGACTTAAGTATTCTATACCTCAGACTTAGTTAATCTTAGGCCCTCAGTATGGTTTATATGGACTTTGATTAAAGCTTGACTAAATTTACTACCTGGCTATAAGTAAAGGGACTCTTATTAAGACCAACATAGTCTTATACCCTGACTTTAGCCAAGCTTGATCTAGGCAGTTGTAACAACCTAGGATTTACGTGAACTCTAAAGAGATCTTAACCTAGCTACCTAGCTCTTAAATGGACATAAGCCTCAGCCATACTTTAATAAGATTTCGACAGGCCTTAACAATGCTAAGCTTCTAGACAAGGCTAATGATACTCTGAGCAGATTGTAAGTACATTTAGTACATAACCATGTCTTCACTGAGTGCACTAGACTTTAATTAGGTCATACGGAGTCTTAGGCAATGTGTAAGTCCTAAGTTTCATATAGACACAGCTAAGTCTAAGTTCTGACTTCTACTGAACTATGCTTAATGACATTGCAAGGATCTGGCTATACTGTGCCTGGACCTAGCATTGATGAGAGCTCAACTAGACTCTTAATGAAGCTTAAATAGACTGAGATATTAGCTAGAGCTTAGCTGGGCTCTAACCAGCCTGAATTAGGCATAAACCCTGACTAGTGCTTAATGGTAGTCTTACTGACAGCAATGACTGGCTTTGTTAAGACTTATCAAATTCTAAGCTTGCTTAAGATGTAAACAAGTCTAAATGAATTCTAGGCATGACCTAGGCCTCCTGAAGTATTCGAGTCCATTTAAGGCTGAGGGAGTGTGTAACACTAGTTTAGGTCAAGCCAGAACCCTATTAAGCCCTACGGCCACATAAGGTATGCAGAGAATGTCCAAACTTAACTAAGATATAATAAAATCAGTGGCTTTAGCTATGCCTTGAGCTTAAGATTGGTTTTTGCTCTTAGAGGGGACCCAATTTTGGTTCCTAGCATCCGCATCAGATGGCTCACAATTGCCTTTAACTTTAACTACAGGGGATCAAATGCCCTTTTCTGGCCTCTGCAAATACCTGCGCTCATGTGCACACATACACACACACACACACACACACACACACACACACACACACACACACATTTAAAAACAAAATTAAAACTATCAAAACCTTATATGGACTGACCCTTAAACAAACACTTAAAACAAATACTATCAAAACCTTATATGGACTGAGCCTTAACTAGGCTGTAAACCTACCTATACCTTAACTAGACTCTATTATATCTTAATCAACTTAGGTCCTAGCTAAGTCCTAATTAAGCTGACTATGACTATGCTTATGAACTTGCTGAGATTTAACTACATGACACTCAGAGATTAATTACATTAAGGCTCTAGCAAGGGTTTAACTGGACAGTTAATGGGCACTGACTAAGGCTTTCCTGGTATTGACACTGAATAGATCTAAACTAGTCTAAAATCCTAAGATTTACTTTGTTTTTTAGGTTTTATTTGCTTTTGGAGACAGGATTTTAGTATGTAGCTCTGGGTGAACTAAAACACTGCGTAGACAGGGTCAGATTTGCCTGTCTCTGCCTCTGCCTCCTAAATGCTGAGATTAAAGCCCATGTGCTACCTTATCTGCACATTTTGGCAGATGGGGTGAGCAGTCAGAGTTTCACTCTGTAGCCTTGGCTGGCCTTGAACTTACTAAACAGACCAGCTAAAACTCACCAAAATCTGCCTGCTTCTGCCTCTGCTCTCAGAATAACGGCAAATACCACTGCCCCTGCTCTGTTTTTGTTTGTTTGTTTGTTTGTTTGTTTTTGTTTTTGTTTGGTTTTTTGGGGGGTTTCCTTTATCTATTTTTGTTTTATGTTTGTTTGTTCCTTTGCTTTTAGTTTTCTTTCTGAGAAAGGGTTTCATTATGTAGCCCTTTCTGGACTAGAACAAACTACTTAAACCAGTCTCAAACTTAGATCTGAATGCCCCTGCTCATAGCCCTCACCTTACCCGTGCCACCTGACCCTGTCCCTGTGGCTGCCGCTGCCGCTTCCCCCGCCCTTTCCCATGCCCTTGCCTTTCCTCTTCCCCTTGCACTGCCTGATGCCACTGCCCTGCCCCTTCTCGTGCCCTTGCCCCTCCCTCTTCTGCTGCCTCTGCCCCTTCCCCTGTCCCTTCTCCTTCCCCTGCCCCTTCCCCTGTCCCTTCTCCTTCCCCTGTCCCTTCTCCTTCCCCTGCCCCTTCCCCTGTCCCTTCTCCTTCCCCAACCCCTTGCCCTTCCCCTTCCCCATGCCACTGCCCCTTCCCCACCCTTTCCCATGCCCTTGCCTCTTCCCCTTCCACTGCCCGACGTCACTACCCAATGCCACTGCCCTGCCCCTTCTCGTGCGTGCCCTTGCCCCTCCTCCTTCTGCTGCCACTGCCCCTTCCCCTGCCCCTTCCCCTGTCCCTTCTCCTTCCCCCACCCCTTCCCCTGCCCCTTCCCCAATGCCACTGTCCCTTCCCCTGCCCCTGTTGCTACCTGAAGTGATGAGATTAAAAGCATTTGCCACCCTGCCTGCCTGCCTCCTCCTCCTCCTCCTCCTCCTCCTCTTTTTTTTTTCTTTTTCTTTGTGGTATTGGAGACAGAACCCAGTCTTGTATACATAAGGCAAATAACCTACCGCTGAACTAAATCCTGAGAATCTCTCTCTCTCCCTCCCCACCTCTTCTTTGAAATCAAATCTTGCTATGTAGCCCCGGCTGCCTGGTACTTGCTATGTATCAAAGTAGCTTCAAACTTAGCATTCTGCCCTGTCAGCCTCCCAGGGCCTGGAATTTTAGAAGTATGCGCCACCGTGCCTGGCTAAACAATTTTTTAACTAAATAAAGATATCCAGTACATATTAATAATACTTAAACATATTTTAATTATGCTGATGGCCCTATGTCCTTTTTAAAATCTTAGCAATATTGTAGAACTCATTTAGAACTAAACTAGATGACTAAACTTTAAACTATGCTATCTACACTTTAAGTACGGTTGGACTTTATTCTTAAGTAGGCTAAGTAGGTCTTAATTAGGCTTAAGTACTTTGAGTTCCCAAGTTTGAGTACTTTCCTTAATTCAAGACTGTTCAGGCTTTGGCTAATTTGTAGTCACTTTTCATTAAGGATAAATTCAGTTCTATACTCCTTGTAGCCCTGAACTCCCATAATTTGTATCTGCCCTTACCTCCGCAAGTCTGCAGTTTCAGGCTACTCTCTGAATCATGCATAGAAAAAGCAAGAATATAACCCCAGCTTACTTACCCCACCGCAGCAGGAAACGAGACTGCGTCCAACTCCACTGCACCCAGCCATGTTTGTAGTGTGACACAGGAAGCAGTTATCCCTCAAGAAACCAAGGGTGTGTTTTTTTGTAACACCCAACCTGGAAGTACATTTTTGTCCCACCCAGTCACATGATCCATACTTTTCAAAGACATTCATACATTATAATAACTTTGTAACAGATATGGAAGGAAGTGTTCCCATCTATGCAAGATTTAGCTAGAGCTTGGATGTTCAATTCACAGTTAAGAAGAAAGATAGCTGCTAGGGTAGAATTGCAGCAACAAGCCTTCTGTACTTTTTACAAGGCTAAGTAAATGCTAGCATTTGGGCACTTTATGAACCCTGTAAAGTTAGCCTATCAGTCCCACTGTAAGGAAGTGGGCGGTCTGATGTGTACAGACTTGGCTTATTATAGGATATTGAAGGTTTCTGTTGATCATGAAGGAACAAGATGATAAAATCCAGACCAGAGCATGAGCAGTCACCCATATCTAACGGTTTCATGGATTCTTAGTGATAAAAGACTAGTAATTTGTTCCAAATTCCCACTGGACTGTTTGGGTTAGAAGTGATTTTATCTGTTTACTTTTTAGTTCAACATATGTTTTCTTTCATTGATTTCTTCAAATGCTGACTGGTATATTGGACTTTACCACAGATCAGTAGGACGATGCACAAGGAAATAACAAGGAATTTATGAAGCCTGCAAAATACGATGTAACAGGACAAGACATCTGAGGCTTTCTGAATCCTTATCCTAATCTAGCTCAGTTTGTTTGCATTCATTCCTCGTGACCATAAGAGAGTAGCACCTTCCAGAAACCGCAGACCCCAGTAAGATAACACAGTAAAGTCACAGAGACACATTTTCTCAGTGGTTTTTTTTTTCTTTCCCTTTTATTCTTTTTCCTCACTGCAATGTCCACATTTTAGGACCTGCCAGATGAGGGAGCACCAAGGGCTCTCAGTTCTCTGTTCTATTCGACCACTGATATGTCTGTGCATTTTTTCCTACATTTTTTTCTTCTATGTGGCTTGGTTTCAGCCCCCAAGATACCTTGATTTGGTTTGCTTTGGTTAGTTGGTTGGTTTGAGGGGGTTGTTTTTTGTTGTTGTTGCTGATTTTTTTTTTTTTTTTTTGAATCTTGGTGTCATGTAGCCCAAACTGCTTCAAACTACATAGGCAAAGGTCACCTTGAACTCCACATTTTCCTGTCCCAGCATGAGTATTATGATTATAGAAGTATGCCATCATTCCCAGCTATAGAATATCCTTTTTCTTTTTTAAATTTTATTAATTTATTCAGATTACAACTCAATTGCCATCCCATCACTTGTATCCTCCCATTCCTCCCTCCCTCCCGCTTTCCCCCTATTCCCCTCCCCTAGGTCTAAGACCGAAGGGGACCTCCTCCCCCACTATATGGTCATAGGCTATCAAGTCTCATGTTGGTAGCCTTCTTATTCTTTCTTTGAGTGCCACCAGGCCTCCCCACCAAGAGGAAGTGGTCAAATATGGGGCATCAGAGTTCATGTCAGAGTCAGTCCCCGCTCTCCACATAACTGTGGAGAATGTCCTGTCCGTTGGGTAGATCAGAGTAGAGGTTCGATGTTTACTATTTTATTGTCCTTGGATAGCCACAACCAAAGCTCCCTCTTGATTTCTTCTGTCTCAGCCTCAGATTTATTTTTTAAATTTGTTTTTTAAGTTAGTATACAAAGTAATGGGTTCCGTCATGCAGTTTTCATACATTGTTTTTGTTAAGTGGCTTGTCCACTCCCCTCCCCAAACCTTCTGTTCCTCTCCTGCTGGATTCTTTCCTCTCTCTACCACCTCTCTTCTGACCTTATATATTCTTTTACCCTTTTGTTCTCTATATAGATAGGCGTCCTTCAAACTCTATATTCCTGCTTTTTTAAACTTATGCTTTCTCTTATTATTTTATTCCTTTACATAATGTTTTACTTCACAAGGAATCTGAGGTAGTTACAATGTCACATTACACATTTCCCCCATAATTATATACCCAGCCCTGGGGTCTCCACCATAATCTCTAATAAAATAATTCTCAAACTACATCACTGGCTCTGTTGTCCCTTGAACTTACACACCATGTCTATATGCCTGACCACCTGCTGGACACTATCTGGAGATGTCTCAAATTCAGCATAGACTCAGCTTACATGACCAACTCATTCTAATTTTTTCTGAGGTAATTCCAAGTTTTGATGCTGAAAGTCCAGTGTCCTAAATCTCAGTTCACTCTGGACAGTAAGTCATAATAACTAAAATGAACTCATTCAAATCAGTCTGAAACTCAACATTCCTCCTAGTCTCCAGGTTCTCCTATATCATGGATTCTATATCATGGATAGGTGATCGTCATTTCATTGATATGGGAGCCATGTAGATGGAACCCCAAGAAAAGCATTAAAGTACCTTTCTCAAGCTTTGGAGCACAATGACTATATAAAATGCTAATGAAGAAATATCATTAAGACTGACTTAATATACCAAATAAATCATCTGAGCTGTAAGCAAAATGGGAGGGAGGATACAATACCTCGAAGAAACCAGGAATTCTGACTTTGTCAGGTACAGCTTCTCATCTTCTTATTTCATCTTTAGAGGCATAGAGGACAACCTCAGTCAAGGCAAGGCGCAAATGCCAAGGAACTCGGAGTAGTGCAGAACAGTTATATCCACACTTTTGATATTCATCTGAAACAGATTCAACTCAATGTTACGTTCTGCGGAAACAAAGATAACTTCGGAGAAAATTCACTTCCTCCCTTCCGCTGATTACTTATAGCCTTGTAGCCTTGTAGCCTTACACGCCAATGACTCCTGTTGCAAGACTCATAGGCTTTCTATTCAAGACTGTTATGAAAGCCAAGAACTTACTTATCTCTTACAGGAAGTAAGTATCCCATTTGGATAAAGAAGGGCTCCAAATACAATATAAAAAGTAAACTTTCTATCTCTTCTCAGACATTGGCAGAAATTGTTTGTGAAGTAACTCATCTTAAAACTGGAAGGCTAACTTGCAGAGACATGAGAGAAAGATGGTCACCAGCATAACTGTCACCCAAAGATTTTCCTCTAGGATGATGGGAATTTTCATCATGCCCATTACATCTAGATAATTAAGAGGTACACCCCCTCCCAACAGAAAGCTCCCCTATCTGGTGTCCTGCCATTTTTTTCCCTCTTGGCACATTTTCCGTTAGCTCTTTTCTCTTTTAATTAAATCATTCATTTTATAATTTTAGAAAAACCTTAGTTCTTGAACTGATTCTCCCTTCATTTTAGGTAACTCCCAGATAGGCAGGAACACACCAACACACGCATCACAAATAAACATGCAATACACCTGTTTGATGTTTGTTTGATTCGATTCTGTGCAGCAAACCATATGGCCTTGCACACACATGCTCTACAACTGAGCTGCCCTCTCAGCCCCCTTTATTATTTGATATCAGCTATGCCCTTCTAAACAGGAGGGGATAGAAGGCATCTCAGCCCTAAATCAATTTAGAGTCTCATTAGGGAAACCAAACAAGCACAACTAGGAATAAAACTAACATACTCATTGGTTCTCCGCAGTAGCTACAGGAAGTTAGAGAATGCAGACATCAGCACACACTGTCATGTTTATGAAACCTTCACATCTTTCAAGATGGAGTCACATTCATGCACCGCACAAGGACAGAGAATCTGAAGATTAAACAAAATCATGAACTGGGACCTGGCTAGAGATTATTTCTCTTACCCTCCCCACCACCACCACCACCACCACCACCACCACCACCACCCCGCCGCCGCCACACACCACACCTTTAATCTATAGAGTTTAGGCTCAAAGCATTCAACAGCTTGATTCACAGTGAGTCCTCTGCTGCCAATCCCTTCTCAGCCCAAACGAGCCTGTTATCTTTCCTGTCCCCACACCCCCACTTCTAACTGTAAATACACTTCAGTCTTTTCCTCAGCAACCCACAGGCCTAGAAAAGCAAACACTAACAAGAAAAAGACAAATACAGATAATAAATATTCCAGTGAACATTCATGATGTGCCAGGCACAGAACTATAGTCTATGTGTCCTCATTGCTACTGAAAATAAATTTGAAAGAATTTACTATGTGCCCAGCAAACAGGCAGGATCTTAAGAACTTTCATATGTAGAATCTCATACAGCAGCTCTGAGACAATTATACAAATAAAGAGACTGAGACATGAAAACGAAAAAGAATTTGTCCAAGAACATACTGTTAAGAAGCGGCAAAACCAGTGTTTGACTTCAGGCTTGTCTCACTCAGCACCAACAAACTAGGGACTGTATAGTATTGTGATTATCACATAGCCAGAAAACAAGTATATTTTTTATGCTGTAGGCCACATTTTCTCTTGTGATATTCACCTCTGCCACCCTAATACAAAAGCCACCTTAGGTAGCATGTAATGAAATAAGCACAGCTTTATTTCCACAAACCTTACTCTAAAAAGAAGTAATCATAACAGGCTGTATTTGGTCCATAGGATTTTATAGTCTGATGACCCCTAAATTAGAGTATTAAGAGTGTGATGAGGCTGGCTTTGGTTTCAAGACCCAGATCTTACCACTTAGACAAGCCTCATTACAATTTCTTTATCAGTATGACTAAAATAACGTATCCTCTTGGCCTCAACATTGGAAGAATTAAGAATGAAAGAAATGGATAATTGTAAAGCACCTGGCCCATAGTAAAGTTTTCAGGAATTCACCACTATTCAAAGTCCACCCCTAGGGCTGCAGGATTAAATAAGTGATAGAGCATTTGCCTGGTATCCAAGAATTTCACTGGCATGGGGAAGGGTGAAGGTTGGTGGAGATAGTCCACCACAAGGCTAGACTCTAGAAGGAAGGAAAAGGACTTGGGTTAGACTATTCTGTCTCTCTTTAAAACCAAGTCACCAAGGGCCTAGTGGTCCCAATACACAGCAGAAATGATCACTCCCATGGAATTCCAGATAACCTGATGCTCTCTTCAGCTTCAGAAACACAATGGTCCCTTGTAAAGTCACCTTTCTGTTTCAGTCAGTTAAAAAGTTTCCTGACCTCCTTGTAGTTCTGTCCCTCCCCAGGAATCCCATCCGGAGAGGCAGGAGTCTGATTGTTACAATGTTAGGACTCTGCTTCGGGAGTTAGATTCTAGCAGCAGGAGTGCTGATGAGTGCATCTCAATTAGGATACTGTAAATTCTAGACCATGTAGGTTCTTAATAAACATTGCTGGCTTAAGTGAAGTGCTCTTTTTGGTATAGCCTAGACAGAAAGATTCTGTGTTTGTGTTGTTGTTGTTGTTTGTTTTGTTTGGGGGATTGTTTTACTTTGTTTTCAGTGCTGAGGACTCGGATTAAGGCCTTGTGCATGCTGAGTAGGAGCCCTGCTCCTCAGCCACATCCTCAAACTGGAAAACGATTTCTTAGAAGCCTTCCAAGCAATAAAAATCCCTCCTCTCTGTACCAGAGATAGAGAATATGGCTGACCAAAAAGGTGGAGAAGTGAGTAGGGTGGCCGGGAGGACAGAACAGCAAAGGTCACACTGTCCCTGGGTTACATTAAACACACAGGAGCCACAGTCCATTGCTGTCTTATGATTCTGCAAAGTAGGCCAATAGAGCCACCCTGCAACTTGCCTGTTTCCTTAAGCTTAAGCCGGGCATACTTAGATTTGTTAAGGAAAGGTGACGGGGAAATTTTCCTAAGGAAGGGAAGGTTTCCAATAGACAGATGCCCCCAAGTTTCTATTTTGGGTGAAAGACCCACTCGTCCAATGCTTCATCCAGCTTTAAAAGCAGCCCTGAGATACCTAAGCTCGTCAAGCCATCTTTCCTGCCATCCTGATTTGCCAGTCTCTCACAACAAAAGCTTCTGTTATCTACCAACAGGCCCTCCAGCCTCTATGAGGTAGCTTGCGGAACAATCCAGTTTTCCATTTTAGAATTCAATTATTAAAAGTTTTTTCCCATTGGATCTGACTACAATAGAGTGTGCTGACTCCAATTGGATGTACTTTTCCAATACAATAGCACTCTTGTACCCCACTATCTTTTCTCTCTCTTGCAAACACCATCAATCTCCTTTCCAGAATTCAAAGCCAATAATGAGCATAACAGGGACACATCGGCAGAATGTACAGAAGGACTGATAATGGAAGCAAGCATGACGCGTACAAATTCTAAGAATGACTGCATGATCACTTCAATACCACATATACAGGAAGCAATAATTCCCCATCTATTTCATAAAAACAATAATGATGAAAATAGCTACCCTTTATTGATTGAAGGACTCATTTAATCCTCATAATAACCCATGATTTAAAAAATAAGTGTTTCTTAGTTGCCTGGCAACTGAATTACTTCCCCCCATCCTCATAGTGATACTAATGTACGGGTTGCTTTATAATCCTCATTTTGCAGATAGGGAAACATTAAGTAACTTGCCCAAGGTCCTCCTGCAAAGAGGCTGTCATTTGAATCTCAGGTTTGTCTGTCTAATTATAAAGACTATGCCCTTAACTCTGCAACATTATCATTAGAAGCATCCTTTAGTCCTACAACGCGTATTATTCTGTCATGTAATCAAAGATACCTATCCATCTGCCCAGTGTTGAGAACATTGCAAAGCACTTCCCACCCGTGATCTGTATGATTGTCATAACAGTCCTATGAGGAAGAAAAAAACCACTGTTAGACAGAAAAAAAAAAATTCTCAAATCCAAAGACTTCTTTTGAGTTCCACCACAAAACAGAAGGCAAGTCAGACTAAAGAGTCAATAGAGATGCCGCTCCCCTTAGGACAGGTTGTCCTAATAAATCCATGCATGTCAAGTTCAAAATATAAGTCAAGCTACATTTACTACAGGTAACCTATAAAACATCCCAGCTTAGCTACACCGTACACTGTAGAGTATCTGTCCATCACTTCCAGTTGTGACCACAGGATGAACTGGCAGCTGTGATTCACTGCCACTGTACAGCATCATAAGAACTTCAGAGCACGTAGGGACTGCTCCACAAATATTGAAACTTTAAATCCATAGTATGCTTTTTATTGACTATGTCCAGCCTTCACACTGTCCCAAAGGTACAAATCTATAAATTAGACCTTTATACTTTTTATGAAGTTTTTGTTGCTACAAGCCCTCAGTCTGTAGCCCAGGTTAGCCTCAAACTTATTGAACTCGTGGCAAACTTCCTGCTGCAGTCTCCTGAGTGCTGGGATTACGGGAATGAATCATCACACCTACCTTGCAGAGTTACAAACTGAGGACTTTCAATACATTTGTTACAGATCACTGTTTTCTAGTTATTTGAAATTTGTAGTTAACTGGGCAGCCTGCATTTGCATATGTTGAGTTTGGCAATGATGAGTGTTGCCTCGACACTGAGAATTGGCTGACCTATGGTACAAAGTGTAAGCATGTTATTAATCTAAAAGTCAACAAACTTAGAACTCCAATACACATCTGGTCCTGGGAGAGAGACAGGAATGGGGCTGATATGGGGCTTGTCACCACTGGACCTCTTACATCTTCCCAGCATGGGGCTATCGCAGCCCTCAAAGATCAACCAGCTGTCTAAGACATTCCACCATAATCAGTTAGAATTCTGGTTCTCAGCAGATTCCCCGCCTCCTGCTGGGTTTGTGGTATTAGTTTGACCACTGCTTTACATCTCTCCGCTTTGGTATGTTTATCCTTCAAAGTCCCCTTCCAGCTTCCTGAGTTCAGCCAGTTGGATTGCAATTCCCAGGTGACCTTATCCTGACCATGTGCCCTATATGAATTTTTACATGGCTTTACTCAACTATGAGGCCCTCCTTTTCCTTTGCTTTCACTTAGTGTGCCACCGGACCCTTTCCTGATGAGAAACTTTTCAATACAGGTTTCCCTTTCCTTCCAGAGGTTGTTTCAGAGAAGGAAGAAACCCCCCACCACCCTCTATAGCCATCTCATGTCTAGAGAAAGCATTGTATAGGGCAGCTGTTCTCAAAATGTGTCTCATGATCCCTTTGGGATCACATATCAAATATCTTGCATATCAAATATTTACATTATGCTTCATAGAAGTAATAAAATTGCAGTTATGAAGTAGCAATGAAAATAATATATGGTTCCACCACATGAGTAACTGTATTAAAGGGGTGTAGCATAAGGAAGGGTGAGAACCACTGCAATAGGGAATAATTCAACTGTTCTACTTCCGTCCAGAGTCCATCTACCATAACCAACACAAGAGAATTCGAGCATCTGTAAGGGAATCATTACATTGATACTAAGCATTGTATGTAATATTTTTAAACAAAAATGTGCAATTAGCCAGGTGTGGTGGCGCATGCCTTTAATCCCAGCACTTGGGAGGCAGAGGCAGGTGGATCGCTATAAGTTCGAGGCCAGCCTGGTCTACAAAGCCAGTCCAGGACAGCCAAGGCTACACAGAGAAACCCTGTCTCGAAAAACAAAACAAAACAAAAAAAACAAAAACAAAAACAAAAATGTGCAATTATTTTCAAATGAAAAGTATGTGTTTGGAGATAGTTTTAAGCTTCCAGCCCAACTTTCCAGCCTTCAATTCACATTAGTGGGAATCAGGTCTAAGTAGACATTGGAAGTGGTTTCCCCCATTGACATCTGTTGTGAACCTGCATCTACTTTTTTTCCTTTAAACTAGCAGCCCAACTTCAGAATCAATTCTACAAGCTCATGGCCACAACACAACAGGCTTCGTATAAAATGTCTCAGTAATGCTAGAATAAGAAGGCATCTCCTTTTGGCATAAAATTTACTGCAAATTTGTGACTTATATGATAAATACAAAAGTGCCTCCCCCCAAAAAAGAACACATGTACAGTGTAAGGACCACTTCCAAAACTTCCTACTAAATGTATTCGTTGGTATCAGATGTCTGATGCCTTGGTGATAGTAAAAGGGGCGTGTTGAATACAAACTCACTGCTGTGTTGAAGGAAAAACAGTGGTTCTCAACCTGTGAGTTGTGACTCCTTTGAGGTTGAACAACTTTTTCATAGGGGTCGCCTATGACCATCAGAAAACCCAGATGCTTACAGTATGATTCCCAACAGTGGCAAAATTACAGTTAAGAAGTAGCAATGAAATAATTTTGTGGTTGGAGTTCACCACAACATGAGGAACTGTATTAAAGGATCATAGTCTTAGGAAGGTTGGCCTAGAATGTATTTCTCACTCTACATTTTCATTTATTGCCTTATTGAACCCAGCTTTATTGGTAACTACAAAACAAAGACAAGTCATTGTATTTTGGATTATTTCCACTGAGCTGGTTTTCAAACATACCCTTGGTTCACAACCTCTCTTTTGCAGAGCTGACCTCTGATACAATGGAAACCTGGCCTATTTCAGTGTGTAGCCACTTACTGATGAAAAGTGATTCTTAAATGATCAACAGGCTTTAAGAAAATTACATAGAAAGGTCCTTACCTCTGATCTAATTGTAACTGAGAGCCACTGTGTCTCATTAACCTGTGTCTTCCCCACTAGAGAAGGGGGCCATTCATTCTCCCCCCCGTCAAATCTTAGTATTTTCAACATGAACCATACAAAGAAATATTTGTATCTGCTATAAACTCTCTGGCTTGAAATCATTTGTTTTATAAATATACAAAGATAATCCATTGTAGTAACTTCAGAGAAGAGTAGCCTCTGTGCAGCCAGAGATTGATTGGATCCTCCTCTTCCTCAGAGACCCAGATTTTCATGTGCTCAAGTCTCCTACATAAAGTTACATAGTATTTGCATATTATAGCATATATTTTAAATTACCCTCAGTCTACTAATAATACTGAATATGATGTATGGGCTACTTAATAGTTGTTAGGCTGAATGTTTATGGAATAACAAGAAAAAAGTTTACACATGTTCATATGTGTGTGTGTGTGTGTGTGTGTGTGTGTGTGTGTGTGTGTGTGTTCCTTTGTAGGTTGAATCAGGGAATGCCAACAAGCTTCTGGCTGTTCAACAAATGTCAAGGAAACCTTTCTTCTGGTATCTTCTATTGTACTTTTGTACATTGCCCATGATATAAAATCATCTGGAAATAGCCAGTGAGATTGTTCAGTGTGGGACCAATATTTTTTACATAGATAGAAGTTTGGTCTTTTCTTCTTTCCTTCCTTCCTTCCTTCCTTTCTTCCTTCCTTCTTTCTTTCCTTTTTTTCTCCCTTCCATCCCTTCCTTCCTCCCCTTCCTCCCTTGCTCCCCCCCTTCCTTCCTTGCCTTCTTACAAGCTCTGTGGCAGGCCACAGGATGGAATAAGGAGATGCCATTTATTCCTAATGGAGCCCCTGCAAGTGCCATGCCTGCTAGCTTGATCTGTCTCACAACCTGGCTCACTTCTCAAAAGCTCACTGACCCCAGGTCCTCTGCTCCTACAAGGAATGTCCCCCTCACTCTTCAGATAGTGAAAACTGAAGACGCAAAGAACTCTGTCCCTAACTTTTTCTTCTTCAATAAATGCTTGTTACAGTGTGAAACACAGTAGGCATTGAAATGTAAGTTGTGGCCACTACTATTACTTGACCTCTCTGAGCCTCAATTACTTTATCTGTAACCAGCTACAATAATAGGAGCATCTGCCTAGGTTTTTTTTTTTTTAAGTAGCTTTACCACCACTTCCAATGGGCTTCCATCTTCAAGAGTCTGCTGTACACTGAAAATATCTCATCTTAGAACTGCTGTGCACCCTAGTTTAGAACCCATCCACTGAAGAGAATCATTGTCTTTTCTTCCTGCTCCTGCCACTTCCCATTATCATGAAAGAGGATCAGATGATGTACACCTAACCAAAGAAAAAAATCATATTTGTATTTCATTTTGCTCATTCTTTTATTCATTTTTGTTTTTGTAGGAACTGTCTCACTCTTTGATCCTAGCTGGCATGGAAGTCACTAATCCAGTGGTTCTCAATCTCCTTTTATATACGTGTTCCTGGTTACAGTTCTCTTTCCACTAGTATATACTGACCGTCTGTCAGATGACCATGTTGTTGGGATTGCTTCATTATAAATAGAGCATCTCGACTCTTTCATGCTATTTGCTAAGCATTTTTTACTGTGTCTTGCTGTGATGCTGATTGCCAACTCTTGGAAGAGCACACACCAGAAGCAAAGGCCCAGTGCACTCACAGCTGACTTGTACTAGAAACAGTAGCCCTACCAACACAGAGAAGCCTCACAGTGTATGCAGCAGTTGCTTACCCAGCAGCCTGTGTCACTGCCACCCCAAAACATGGAGGCAGGCAAAGAGAACACCAACAGAGTGAGCAGTAGACAAGTGAAGCTGTTTCCTGAATCACAAAAAGAACCTGGTTTACACTATTGGCCAGTTTCTGCCACACACGTGAAGCAACCATCCATGTTGCCTAAACACTAGCCTGCACAGTATTTTGAGATAAAAGAGGAAAAAAATAGTATATTTTCAGAAATACCATTGTAGTTTGTGAGTATTGTTCATTAGTCACACAGTAGTGTAGAGTGGATGCATGATGCCCCATGACCCCAGTAACTCTTGCCAGTGAGTAGAAAACCCAGCACCACCCCTCATCCATAGCGCTCATCAGCATTGCCTCCATGGCCTGTTGCATTTTAGTGTGCATTGTGTTTCTTAGGTTTTTTCCTGCACCACAGGAAACAAATGTGTGTTAATAACATGGAAGGTGAGAGAGATAAAGGGCATTAAAATAGAAATGTGTGGTTTGGGGTAAGATAGGAAAACTTGTGTCCTAATTAATTTCAAAGAAACTGCTCTTAGGCAAAGTGCCCTTAAGGGGAGTCTAATAAGAGCAACTTTCTGGGCACTTCTGGCTTAAATTCTCTTCATTACTGGAACTCCTGGGAAATATGACCTGTGGATTAGTTTTGCACAATGTCCTATTCTCACAGTGACTTTAAATTAAACTAGGTATTTATAAAACTACCTCACACTGGTTTTCTTTGTTTTCCCAAGTAAGCTGTGGCCCTTGCTGTTAGATCTTAACTAAGTGTAAATTGTAAATGTGTGTTGAATACTTTACAGCCCCTGTTGGCAAAGTAGCAGTAAGCATGTGAAGTGCATACCTTGTGTCAGTAAGAGACAGTCCCGTGTAGTCTTCCACTGTGTCTGGGGAATTGTGCTATGTGTACTCACTGACATCATCACTGTTTTGGTTTGTTTGTTTGTTTGTTTGTTTGTTTGCAAGAAACCTGCTCAAGATACCAGTCTATGCTTTACGTTTTACAAAAGGAGTAAATCTTAGTAAATTTTACAAAGAAATAAATTACTTTTATAGGCCCAATATTTGGTATATTTTTGAGAGGCTGTTAATCTTATAGTGAATGATGAAGTTAAACTGAAGCAGCTGTCTGCCCGGACTGTGACATCTATTTTCTCACTACAGTTTATCCTGTTAATAAGGTTTTAAACTTCAAAGCCTAAGGATGATAATTAGAAGTTCTTTCTCTCTCTCCCTGTACATCTCATTCCTTCTTCGTTCCTCCCCTTGCCTATGCTCCCCCTCTCCTCTCCTCTCTAGACAAAACAGAATGGGGGCACTCAGTAGGGAATGCTGAGATCATTATTGTGGTTTATTCGTTCATGCCCTAGTCATTCAACATGCACCACTGGATGTAAACTCTGTTATCTAGTATTTCAATTGGTTATAATATTTTAAATAAAAAAAGAAAAAGTGATATAAAAAAAGAAAAAAATTGCAGTTCCTCATGTTGTGGTGACCCCCCCGACCATAAAACTATTCAACCTCCCCAAAGGGGTCATGACCCACAGGTTGAGAACCACTGCACTAATATAACTGAAGCTGGCTTCAATTGCACAGCAACAACATTTTACATCTGAAGTGCAATTTATACTGACTTCATATTGCTTTTTTACCATGAGAAGTCCAAGCATCACAAATCAGGGACCATCTGTAGGTATAAACTGCTTTTAAAAGTACCCAAAGCACAGGAAATGCTGTGCATATTTTGTCCCTGACTAGTATGACCACTGCCACAGAAATGCCTTGAGGCACTATAGAATTTAGATGAAAAGAGAAATGGTGTCTGTGTTTTGGAGGACTTGGCAGGGACATGTGCTGTATGAGTTATGTGCTTGGGTGGCCAAGAGAAATGACCTTCTAACAGTTGGTCATTTGAGTCAGAATTTTAGAAGAGAGGAGGGGGAGGGGTGGCGGGAAATCATCCCATATTGTTAAGTGCCGTAAACGCCACAAAGCATGTTGAGATAGAAATGGCGTGTATGAACATGTTCCTCCCTCAGCAGCTGAATAGACTACTTATAAAGGCCAAGTCCTGGGCCCTGCAGAGAGCAAGTACAACATGGGGACCAACAGGAAGAAGCAAAGTCATATGGACTTAAAGGAGGAAGGACAAGTCACCCATGGCTGGGGAAATCAAGGAAAGCTTCCAGAAGGAAGTGGCATACTATGGTTTCATGATTTTTCTCCAGCCTTTCCTTAGGACTTTAGTCCCTGCTGATTATTTCCTGTTTCTGGATAGCCTATGCTGTTTCCTTTTCATACAACATAGATGTTCCTTTTTTTTTACTGAATATTCTAAGTTCCCAACGTGGGCAACCCATGACAAAATCTGTGAGCCATTATAGGGATCCAAAGTGAATGAATGCCTGCCTTTCATTCTAGCCCTTTCTCTTAGGAAATGGTAATGGGAGATAAAATATGCATGGGCCTTTCTCTAACCTTTACTTGGCAAAATAATCCTTGTATTTGGAGAGGGGGTAGCTTTGCTGTATGGGAGCTAACCACCTGAGACCTAACCTGTGGGCCCTCAGTGTGGCTCATGTGAGCCTTTGGGCACACAGGTGGTTGTCCTGTTACTAGTGTCAGAGTAATTAGGCTCTTGCAAGCTAAAAGTCACTGCAAGTCTCTCAGGTCATACTCCTCCTGCAAGCACTAGTCAGCCCTTGGCTGGAGTATGTATGAAGATTTAGTGAAAGTCTCATATGCGTCCCTTGCAATTAGCAAATCAAATTCTGTTGTGCTGTAAGGTCAGTAGGTAAATGAGCTATTAAAGCCAGCTGATTATTTAGACAGCTGTAGAAACAAAAGCTGTCCATGACAGGCTTGGCGAGGGGCTAGGGAGGTGGTTCTCACTTTGTAAATGACGCTGGAATTTTGAGAGAAAAAAACAGGGAACTTGATAGTTTTCTGAGAAAGGGATAAGCTCTTGTCAGTACTGCTTTGCATCATAAAAGCAACCACATCTTGCCACTTAAAGCAGCAAGTCTCAAGCAGTGGGTCGCAATCCCTTGGGATCCAATGACCCTTTCACATACCCTGCATATCAGCTATTTACATTACAGTTCATAACAGTAGCAAAAGCAGAGTTATGGAGTAGCAATAACAATCTTATGGCTGAGGGTCACCACAACATGAGTAACAGTATTTAAAGGCCACAGCATTAGGGCACTGGAGAACTACTGCCTTAAAGAATGGCGTAAGGGCTGGTGTGATGGCTCAGAAGGTAAAGCTCCTGGCCGCGTGGGTTTGATCCCCAGAACTCATGTAAAGGTGCAAGGAGACAGCTGATTCCACAACATTGTACTCTGACAACACATGTGCTGATAAAAATTAAATGTAAAAAAGAAGAAGAAGAAGAAGAAGAAGAAGCAGCTTAAGCCAGGCACACACTCACAACTATAGTCCCAGCACATGAGAAACTGCTCACCATGATGAGTTCAAGCCAGCTTGAGCTCCATAGTGAGACCCTATCTGAACAATACAAAGAACCCAAAAGAACGTAAGGTCAAAGGAGGGAAAGCCAAGACTTTCTAAGAGTTCTGTAGTGTATGTCAACACATGCATAATAGATTGTGAGCCTGGCCTGAAGTTGTTGGGGTATGAAGTATTCCAAAAGGCCAGGGGACAATGGCAGTGAGGGCCAAAACACATTAGTACAGAAAAGATTTGGGCAGATCAGAAAGATGGGTCCCCTGCAAATCTGACATCAGGCTAGGTCACACGGCTAAGCTTCTTGATACCTTTTCTATGTCCTTGGGTAGGCCTGTCTGTTTTCACCTCTCCTAGATGCTAGGCGGGAGCCTGATCATTTCTGAGCTTTACTAACAGGCAGGTTCCTTAACTTGCTAGTATAAGATGCTAACTGGAAACTGGTGACAGTATTTAAATGCTTCATATACTGTCACATCCTGTGCATGTGAGTAAAACTTCAATGCTTCTCCCACAGCAGTATGTGTTATGGGCATTTCAATGTCTACAAACAAGGTGTGAAGAAATCCAGCTTTCTGTTCCTCAGACCATACTACCCATGGATTGTTTGTGAGCTTACCCCACAAACGAGTATCAGTTCTGGCTCTACCTCCTACCAACAAATGTACCTTAGCATCAATGCCATCATTTGTAAAATGAATATGATCCTAATATGATATCTTCTATTACTGTGAACTGATACATGCAAAATCTTGGTATCTGGCACTTTATAAGAGCTCAGCACACAGCAATACACCTATGCTAAGAGGTTTCCTAGTGGTGGTTCCTAGAAGAATTATCTTGGCTACCTGACATTGCTTCCTTCATATACTAAGGAATAATGACTTTTGAAAGAGGGTTCCATGATTGGTCTGGCAACAGAGAGATATTTACTTAATCATCCATTTAAAAAATAATGTATTCTCAAGCTCGCAGCAGCTGTGGCTGCCTACCTAAGACCTGCACACAAAATCAAACCAACCACATTCTAGCATAAGTGAGGGTGGGGAAGACTCATGTGGCCCCACCCCTACCTGAGGAGCTATTGGCAGTTGATGGCTACCAGGGAAGAGAGAGTCAGTTTTCTTCACGAGTTTGGCTCCTGCAGATAACCTCACACCCTTGGTCATCCAGGCTGTACTAATTGGGCTTTGGTCTCTGAGTTATGAGAGAGGAAGAAAGAGAGGGGAGGGGAGGGAGGGAGAGGCATGAAGTGGGAGGTGAATTGGTCGGGCAGGAATAGGGGACAAATAAAAACCAAACACATTG
Organism: Acomys russatus; assembly: GCF_903995435.1. Taxonomy (NCBI): domain Eukaryota; kingdom Metazoa; phylum Chordata; class Mammalia; order Rodentia; family Muridae; genus Acomys; species Acomys russatus. Next base: position 85,932,452 of record NC_067169.1, on the reverse strand, counting down.
TGCATATGTAAGAAATTGTCAAAGAATAAATAAACTATTTTTAAAATATGTATTCAGCATCAATCTTAAGTCAGGTATATTACAAAGTAGTGAAGATCTAATGAAGACTAAAGCACATTCTAAATACAGCAAGCTATTCAGCAGCTCATGTGCTCCTTCAACTTCATTTTGTTTTGTTTTTTATAATTGGGTTTTGCTTATTTCTTTTGATATTTCCTAAGCAAAAGAATTGGGGAAGAGCTGTACCATTTCCTCCAATTCTCACACATGACACATTTAAAAGTCACAGAACACTTTCAGAATGACAGATTTGGGACTTCTGAAAATCCACTCTTACAAAATAGCACCAAGACCTTGAGAATCTCTTTAAAAATCAACTTTTTTTTCAAAACTCTAGAAATGAGCCAAAAGCTTCCAGCAATCAGAGACAAATTTGAGTCAACTAGCTGAATATTGGGAAGAATAGCGAGTTTTGCAGTATTTTAACATGCCCTCTTCCCATCCTCCTTTACCCAGCCCACAGTAACATTGAAAGCCAAAATCCCTGTTGCCACAGTATCTGTGAAAAGTCAACACCTGCTGCCCACTGGAGTGAGCAGAGTGGTTTTAAATCACTCCAAATAAACCCATCCCTAGAGAACTGTCAATGCATGGCTATCAGGTAACTCTGTAAAAAGAAGTGTCTGTCACAGGGCTTGTCTTCCTACACCTGACTCGCTGTCAACAGTCCTTTTACAAGGGCATTATAGGAAACATAAGCTACATTTAACATCTAGGCTGCCTGAGGCAGACCAGTGTAGTTGGGGAAAATAATAGAATAAACAACAAAAGCAATGTGAATGCAACAACATATCAAAAGGATTCCACACCTAACTGAGTGGAATGTATCCCCAGAATGTGTAAGTAATTCAACATAAAATCAATCAAGGTAATGTAGTAGTGGAGGGAAGAGTAAAACCCACAAGATCATGGTGGTTGACACAGAAAAGCACTTGACAAAATCCAACAATCTTTCGTGGTCTAAACATGTGAAAAGTAAGTAGAAAAAAAGTCCTCAAGCAGATAAAAGCTATCTATAGAAAACTATAAAAGGCCCTTTGCCTCAATATCTGAATTAGGACAAATGTGTTCGCCCCCACTACTTCAATTAATCACATTACTGGAGATAGTAGTTAGTTCAGTTAGGCAAGAAGAACAACTAAGTACCCAGTTCAGGAAGGAAGAATTTAAACTCTATTCATGAATGACATAATCTGGTATCCAAAATCCTAAGGAATAAACAACAACAACACAACTATTAGTTCTAATAAGTGACATGAGTAAGACTGCAACTTAATGTGAACCATTAGCTTCTTTCTCTTTTTATGTTATTTTCTTCTCCCTTCTTTATGCAACCCATTGTTCTGCTATTGTCTACTGGGAGCCCTTATTTTTTTCATTCTGTAGAATACAGATTGTCTCAATTTATGAATCATGTCTAAAAGCCCATTAGTGCTATAACTCTTTATAGTTTCTATGCACTATCACTAAAGAATCCGAAACTAAACTTGAAAGAAAATAGCACCAAAGTAATAAAGTGCTAGCCAATAGAATTAATGAAGCAAGTATAAGACTGGTAAACTGAATAAATAAATAAAAAAAACAAGTTTGTCACAGTTAAAAAAAAAAAAAAAACTGGTAAACTGAAAACTTTCAGACATTGTTGGAAGGAAATAAAGACCAAATAAACGGAAAGCAATTTCAGACTGATTAACTTAAATTTTTAATAATGTTCAAAAGTATGGAACTAGTAAGCAGCAGAGCCAGGAGTTGAACCAAAATAGTTTATGAAGTGTTATAGTCTAAACTCCTGTTAGTTGCACTTTATAGTCATCTCTGGGCTTTACTGAGAGGCAGGTCTCTTAACTGCCTAATACACCACGCTAACCTCAAACTGGTAACCGTATTTAAATAGCTTTATACTACCACTTCCTAAATACGTAAGTAAAACTTTAATGCCTCTCCCACAGCAGTATGGGATACGTGTATTTCAATCAGTGTGGCAAGGTCTATAAGCAAGGTGTGAAGAATTTCTGCTTTCTGTGTTTCTCAGACCATGCTACCCATGAATTGTGAGAGAACATAGTGTTTGTGAGCTTACCCCATAGACTCTGCCATGCTTAGGAATCGGTTATAACTCTGCCCCCAACCAAGAAATATACCTCAGTATCATTGCCATCATCTTTCAAATGAATATATCAGTATTCTAGTCTAGAAAGTCTTATAGAAACCTGCAAACATGAATGCCTGTGTGTACATATTTATACTGCTTATGTTGCCCCATTGCTCTTAATACTAGTCTACACTAGATCCTTTTGATGTGCTTTTTAATGCCCCCCCCAACTCTCCAGCCTTATCTCTTGTTATTGACAGCCTCACAGACCAAGCTGCAGCCATACCAAGACTGCTCCCGAGATGAGCCATGCACTTCTCCACCTCTATCCATGTCATTAGTTATGTCATCCTCTCTGTTTTTGTTGCTTACTCTGATTCTCTTTCTTCTCCTGTATCTAGCCATCTCATATACATCTTTTAATACTCCCCTCAGGTATTACCCCATGCAGAAAGCCCGGTTTGTGTTCCATTTAATGTTTTGTCCATACCTCTTCCAGTTCCTTACAACACCGTTGTAAAACTGTCTTTTGGAGGAGTCCTTCCTTGCACATTGATATTGTTGGCCATCAGAAAACAGTTCCCATTTCCTCCCTGATTGCTTGAGGATAGCCACCATAATGAATGACACAGTAACTATGAAGACCGGGAAATTCACAACCGAATGAAGACCAGGAAATCCATGACCAAGCAACTACCTCAGAAGAAACAAATAGTCATCTATGTCCTGTACTCTGGGAAGGCAAAATGACTGAAGACGGAAATTTGGCTATACTTAATCAAAAGATATAAGGCCGTACCAGACATCATTGTTGCATTTGGACTCGGAACCCATTATGGTGGTAGCAAGACAACTGGCTTTGGCGTCATTCCTTCAGTTATGCAAATAGAATGGAGCCTAAACACAGACTTGCCAGACATGGTCTATTTGAGAAAAAATAAATAAAACAGTGAAAGGAACACAAGATCATATTGAAGGTTGGGGGAACAAGGCTTACAAAGGTCAACATTAAAATTGGCAAAAGGCAAGAGAACTAAAGATTCTGAGGTGACTTGATCTGCTATTGAGGCACATTTCTGAGGAGAAGACTAATAAACTGTAAAATGAAAGAAAAATCCCACTCTTTTATACATCTGTGCTCCTCATTAGACTTAATACTCTCAGGGGCTTTTCTCCATTGCACCCAAAGATAGAGCTTTACCTTTCATCTTCCCGATATCTTCTGGACTTCTTTGGCACAGTCTGCGATGCCAGAGATGAGAAGTAAAAGGGATCTATATGATTTGCTCATGGATTTGTAGAAAGGAGTTATGAGAACCTAGTACAAACATATTTGAGTAAAATGAGGTTATCTGATAAAACTAAGTTTGCAAATTAGAAAATATTTTTGGTATATTTTGTGTGTATGAGGGATTTTTCCTTTGTACATGTGCCACGTGGGTGCCTGTGCCCACAGAGGTGAGAAGAGGGCACTGGATCTCCTGGAACTGGAGTGTTTCAAAAGATTGTGAGCTGCCATATGGGTACTTAGAACTGAATCCCAGTCCTCTACAAGAGCAACATGTGCTCTTAAATGCTGAGCCACCTCTCTTCATTCATAGAGATTATTTTTCATAATTTTCATCTACTTTAAACCTTAAAACATATGTTGGCTTAAACACAATAGAACTTTCTCACACATGTAATGTTTCAAGATTTAAAAGAAAATATTCTTGGTCAGCAGGATAGTTCTCTTCCTCCTGGATATTAAGGGACATGGACTCATAAAAGCCCCGCCCCCAAACGGGATAAAGCCACAAAGGAACACACATGGAAAGGTCCTATGGGCCAATCCCAGAACTGTCACATACTATTTCTCTTCCTGTTCCATTCATGAGAACCTAGTCTACCCGTGGAGTAAGCTAAGGAGAACAATGGCTCTGTTGAGAATTTCTGGTCATGGTAAAATATAATAGTAATGTTGGGATAGTTTGCCTTAGGTGTTGGGTAAAAGATGGAAGAGGTTTCTGTTCTTTGTACAAGTGTTCTACATAGTGTAGCTATGTTAATCTGTCCCCCAGGAAGCTTGAATAGTCAAATGTAGGCAGTATTTCAAATCATGGTTGACAGCTGAGCTCCCTATTGAGTCACTTACCAGGAAGTAGCAGCTGGAGGGTGACTTGCATAGCTGATTATTCCTTAATTATTAATCACTGACACTTTGTAAATTGCCTTAAGTCAAATCCCAGCTGGGTTCGTATACAATATTACAGTGTTGGCCCCCAAATATTTTTCCTGCGTTGTATGTCTAGGCAAGAAAGGGTATTAAATAGATAACAAAGTAGCAACCTGATTCATTGCAAACCAGCCAAGTAATACTCGAAACAAAATGGGAAAAAGACAGGATCAAAAAGAGAACTAATTTCCATTTCAACACATAGCCACAGGCACAGTTTCTTCTCTGGCAGTTTGTGTTTCCCCAAACCAACTATATACTTGATGGTGACCTGGTGTACCAACTGTACACTTGATGGTGACCTCATGTAGGCTAAAGGAATGAAGAGAAGTAAATCAGTCTGAAATAAAAAAAAAAATCCTCATGAGTCTCAGCTGAGAGGCATGTATATTCCCAGGAAAATTTAGAAAACTGATGTACAGGCTCTATCCCTTCACACCTTAGGGAGTCTCAGCCACTCGGGAATGGACCTGGAAACCTAGATTTTTTTTTCATGCACTTTTAGTAATTCTCGGTCTCCTTTGTGGATTAGTTACATAACAGCCTCTTGCTGGAGAACACCGGCTAGAAGTATAATGAACGCTGGCTTTTCCGGGACATCTTAGGTGCCTAACTTGTTCTTTTCTTTTTGTAGTTTGTCGCTCAGCCAAACTGCCAACAATTGCTTGCCACCCTATGGTATGACGGCTTCCCTGGATGGCGGAGAAAACACTGGGTAGTCAAGCTTCTGACGTGCATGACCATTGGGTTCCTGTTTCCTATGCTGTCCATAGCCTATCTGATCTCACCCAGAAGCAACCTGGGTTTGTTCATCAAGAAACCCTTTATCAAGTTCATATGCCACACAGCGTCCTATCTGACCTTCCTCTTCATGCTTCTCCTGGCTTCTCAGCATATCGTCAGAACAGACCTCCATGTACAAGGACCTCCCCCAACTGTTGTGGAATGGATGATACTGCCTTGGGTTCTAGGTGAGTGAAACAGACCAACAATAATGACTAGGCTGTCTTCGAGTCCTACGTAAAAAAATATACTGGAATATGTACTCAGAGTAGCTCTGAGCTAGGACCCTTCCAGGAGGCCTTTGTTGAGAATCTAAAAATTGTGTTTCCTTCTACCCTAGGTTCTGATCACTCAGTTATGTGTGGGCCACTCTAAACCAGGCATGTTCTCGGGGTTTGCATCTGTTCCTGTAATGTCTTCTAGGATGGAAAAATGGCTATTGGCTGGTTTAGGAGAGAAAGCTTTGTGTCAGTACAGGTTTCAGGTAAACTAGACAAGGTAGACATTCTATTTAAAATGTTCTTTCCTATAGGCAGGAAGCACATGGATCTGCTGAATTCTTGTATTTGTGTGTCCACTTCATATAATCCTAGCACCCGGTCAGGTTCCAGGTGCTGTGTGGACACTGATCCCATAGTCAGCAGAAAAGCCTGGGAAATTCACACTGACTGTGGTCAAAGCTGGTTTACCTGTGCTCTCTAGAAATAATTTAACAACATTGAACCCTCCAATACATTCCATCTTCCAAGTCTTTGTCCCCAAACTATGAACCCTAAGCTAGCATTTTGAGCATTACTTGGGATTTTATCAGAGACATTTCAAGTCTTACACTGGACCTAGGCATTAACAGCATCCCTAAGTGCTGTTCATATGTAAAATCTGGGAAGTGGTGGCATTGATCACAACCATATACTTTTCCTGAAACATTTCTGTCATCAGGCAAAATTACATACACACACACACACACACACACACACACACACACACACACACACACAAAATCAGAGGAGAACAGAAAAAGTAGGATGCTAAATTACCATATTTGGGGCTGCAATGCCTAGTTTCAGTACTTACATCCAGCAATGTGGTCCCTGTTCAGTACCTCAAAACCCATGTAGAGCTTATCTCCTGAGCACCCAGTGAAAAGTAGAGATCACAGAATAATATTGATGAAGTCAATCTACTACACTCCAAAATGAGAAGAATGTGGTGCCTAACATTGCAGTAGCTAAACTAAAGTTTAACTCAAAATTGCAGCATCCTCCAATTAAGAAGGACAAAGTAGACAGTAAATATTTTAGGAAGTAATTATCATCATGAGCCACCAGGAAAATGAAAATTAAAACTACTTTGAAATGTTATCACATCCTAGTCAGAATGGCTATCATCAAAAAAGTAAGTGATGCCAGATGTGGGGAAAGATGAAGCCTCATTCACTTTGGTGGGAGACTTCTGCAGGCAATGTGGAAATGAATGTGGTAGTTTCTCATAAGACTGTGCTATTCCTGTATCAGGTAACCAAAGGACTCAATATCCTCCCATAGAGACACTTGCACTTCTGTGTTTATTGCTGCACTATGACAATAGCAAGGAAATGCCTAGATTCCCATAAACAAATGAATGGATAATGAAGACAGGGTACATATGCACAATGGAAATTTATTCAGTTGAAAAGAATAATAAAATTGTGAAATATACAGGGAAATGGATTGATCTGGGGAATATTATATTGATCAAGGTTGCCTAGACTGCAGATCCTTGCCTTTAACACTTCTATAAACATATGAGTGTGAGTGTGATGTAAGCCAAAAAATAGAAAGAAGGTCATGTGATAGAGAAAAGAGGTATAGAGGAAGAAGAAATAGAACGCATGTAACATGAAAGCAGAAAGGAGGCTACCAGGAGTGTGGAAGAGTAAAGGAAGGAGAAGAGAGATAGAGGAGAAAAGCAAATTATGAGTTATGTATCAAGCTGCCAAAGTGAAACCTAGTACTTTGTGTGCAAATTTTGAAAAATAAAAATGAGGAGTGCCCAGAACAGTGAAAGGCACACAAGGCTTGACAAATTGAAGATTGGGAGATGAGGTAGCCAAGAAAAGAGAGGTGAGTAATCTCCAGCTCTCAGAGTCTTTCCACTGAGCCCAGTTCGTTCATGAATCTCATCTTTACTCATTTGGCAACTTCTATTGTGATGCTTAAATTAACATTGATAAAGAAATAAATGTTTTGCCTCCGTTCTTCAGGTTTCATTTGGGGGGAGATAAAAGAAATGTGGGATGGTGGTTTCACCGAATACATCCATGATTGGTGGAACTTAATGGACTTTGCAATGAACTCCCTCTACCTGGCAACTATTTCCTTGAAGATTGTGGCCTATGTCAAGGTAAAATAGAATGCCTAGCAGTTTTCTTCCCCAATTATTTTGGTTGTATTATGTCGATAAACTTTTGCACTGGGAACAAGAAAGGTTTATGGGAAAAACCAATGAGTGCCTCGTTCACATTAGAAACCACTGGAGAGATTCTTCCAATAGTCTGTAGTAATATCTACTTAAGCAAATCTAGTGAAGAACAAAGTTTTTAGAGGAATCCTTCAGTTTCTCAGACTCTCAGGGTAAAGACAGCTTCAGCTTCAGTGCTTTAACATTCCTTCAAAAAGATGGCACACTGATACTCACACAGGGCAGGGACAGAAAGTCATTAAGTGTATTACCTCCAAAAAGCCTCTTAACTGTTATCACTTTAGTAAAATCAGTTATTGTAGATTTAATTAATATTTTCCCGTGCTAGAGTCATTGGTAATCCCTTCTCCCTGCAGAGTTACACAGTACAAAACTGACAAGCAGCAGAACCCCAGAAACTGTAGGACACATAGTTCTACAGTAACCTGTTTTCCTCATTACTTCTGTCAGGATAATTACTTAACCCATTACAAACCCAAATTTTTCTGTATCACTAAACCTACAGCACCCTACAAGTTCAGAAAATGTGCATGCACAATCACTCTGATACTTTCTCCATGCACAAGCACCTTGAATTGTCCTGAAAATAATTTTAAAATATGCACAAGTTGAATTTTTTTAATGGGACCTGTAAGGGTTCTCTCATCCACAGAGATACAACCCATATAAGGTGACCTTCCTCAAACCAAATGAGACAAATGAAGACCAATGAAGTAAAATTGCAGGCACACCTCCACAGCTCCCTGTATTGGGGGCGGGTGTTGGTAATCACAGGTCTGAGTTCAGGTCTGCTGCTTAATAATAGAATGTATGACCCTTCTCCTTCTACTGTGATTTGAGGTTTTTCCCATGAGGGACAGCTGACAATTCATTCCCCAAGATGTCTAGTCAGTCATGCTTTTGGTATTAAATTTCACATTGATGACTTTTAGAATGGAAATATGGCTGTCCCCCAAGTCTCCAACAACTTAGTTTATTTTTACATCCCTAATATGCATATTGCATAAATTGTAAGACCTTGAGAGTTATATAGAGCATGCATATTGAATGCATTCATGAAACATTTTTGAAAGGAGCCCAAGAGTATGCCTTATGCGTGTGATGATCACTTCACACATACTTACAACTTTCTTAAAAGAAAAGCCTAGTAGAAAAAAATGGTGGACTCTCTGGTTACCGCTGTGTCACTCTGGCACACTGCTGGTTGAGTACCACAGTTTTCCTTTTTTCAAAAAATGTATTATATGCATTATGAGATTTTCAAGAAAAATTAGTACACATATTCTATTCAAAAATCTCCTTTAGAAGTAGAGAAACCTTAACTTATCAATTTTGAACTTACTAGGTTTTGTTTAACCTGCAAAGTTTTGAATGCTTGATGAAAGTCTTTCTCCCTGGGGATGTTAGCTTACCACCAGCTAATCACATAACCCTCCTAATTTCACTGGTGAGGCTTCCAAAGAGCCAGATACCTCTCTACTGCAAAGTGTAAGAAATCCGCTCTGCTAAGCTTATACATTCATCCTTTTAACACCCAAAGGAAACACAAACAAGTTGTGTCACATGCACAATTTGGGTTTTTTAATTTTTTATTTATTTTTTAATTAAGTTATTCATATTACATCTCAATTGTTATCCCATCCCTTATATCCTCCCGTTCCTCCCTCCCTCCGGCTACATATTTATGTGTATGGGTATTTTGTGTGCATTTGTGTACAGATGCGTAGTGCCTATAAAGGCCAGAAGTGGTTCCACCCTCTCAACTTGGAATTACAGATGGTTATGAGCCACCATGTGGGTGTTGGGACTTGAACTCAGGTCCTCTTATGAGAGCAGCGGGTAGTTCTCATCGCTGATCCATCTCTTCAGCCCAAGAATTTGGGTGTTATAAATGAGAACTTATAAGTGGGAAGAATGTGGTCCTCTCATCCACAAAAATGCCACCACTTTAGACATTCCCCAAACAGAACGAGACAACCATTAAGATTCAAGTTACAAACAAAACAAAACAAAAACAAAAACAAACTCCACAGGTCCTATGGAAGGAACACTTCAAATCACTTGTTCAGAGCCAATATAGAAATGAAATGAATTGGCCTTAAGAAATTCCTTAATTTATGAAATTACTTATTTTTAGCTGTGTGTGGTGTACACATATATGTGCACATCTGTGAACAGATGCTGTTGAATGTCTTTCTCAATAACTCTCCACCTTAGTTTTTGAGACAAGGCCTCTCGGTGAACCTAGATCTCAGCAGTTTGGTTAGACAGGTTGGCCAGCAGGCCCCTGGGATGCACCTGTGAGGCTGTACCACTGAACCTGACCTTTACATGGGTGCTGGGGTCTAAACTCAGGTTCTCTTGCTTTCACAAAACCAGATTTTTCTGTATTCACTGGATTAAAAAATTAGTTAAGAGTACAGACTTCACCTCACAGGCTTTAAAACAAGGCAGTCAGCAAAGTAACCCAAAAGAACAACCATACATGAGGCTGGCCCTCCGTGCCAACCGATAACCCTGTACATGGAGAATAGTCAGCATTTCATCTTCTAGGATATCACCTAGATTAACACAGAGACTGAATCTCAACTGTACTGAGTTGTGGGCATCTCTTCCACATTTACTTTTCTATAGACAAGATCACCTCCTCGTGTTCTTGGCATCATCAAGTCCCCGCATTAGACTCTCCATTTTCTTTGGGGTTAACAGAAATGTAACTCGTACCTCTTTGAAAAGAGTGGGGCCAAGTTTCAAACTGCATTCAGTTTCAAAGAATATAAGAAATGCCATTTATCTCCCAGCATCACTAGCCTAGCTTTTGTATGCATGAGTTTAATCCCTACTCACCCTTGTGAGCTGGATCACCATCAACCAATCCCTCTACCTCCCAGAGCCTCACTCTTGCCTTGATAAATAAGCAAATTAAACTCCATTAGTGGTCTTCAAGATTTGTAGTCATAGAAACATATCATCAAGCAGTGACTTACACAGAACTACAATATATAAAATGGTTCAAAGGGCTAAGTGGGCATAAAGAATCTGTCATCTAGTCTGCTTCTTTGACTCCTACAATCACCATTAGATGTCTCCATTAAACCCTAAGGGTCTAAGAAACACAGTTTAAAATTTATAATATTAGACCAGAAGTTAATAAGCTTTGGTCTATGGGCCAAACTTGGCTCACTGTCACATCCATAGGTCTGTGCACTGTCTTTGGCCACTTTAGTGCTACAAAGGGAGTGGTAAGAAGTTGTGACAGAAACCTATAGCTGACAAAGTGAAATATATGCACTATCTGGCACTTGACAGAAAAATGGCTGTTGACATCTATGCTAGATGAACTCTGAGCTTATTTCCCACACCCAGCACCTATCTGCTAAGGTGTTCTCCAGAGGTATAACATGAAAACTAGAGATATGCCAGGAAAAACGCCTTTCATGCTTCTGAGTATTCCGAACATCCAGATTTGCCATCCTGTGGACAACAGACTTCCCTGTGGTGGAAAAACAATACAAATCAGATCGATCTAGACTGTACATATGCCCAGGGGATGATTTCTCATTGTAAAACATAGGTTCTTTTTGACTATCAGCAAAGAATCTCCATCTCTCACATAGATCTCAACACTTGTAACGACCCTTATAACATCTGTGTTGTGAGATCAACCCCCGTGCATGTGACATTTCATGGAAACAGTGCTAGACTTAATGTCGAGGGACCTGGAGCTTAATTCTGGCTCTGCCACCAAATTTGCTGTGTGATCTTTAGCAAGTCACTCTGGATTTCAGCTCTTCCATTTGTAAGGCAGGCATACCACCCACTTGCTCCCAGTGATGAAAAAACTGTTTTTGATTTATTTTTTTTCTCTGAAGGAACATGTAGAAAATATGAGAAATTTGGCTAAGATTACAAAAAAGCTGATCAGCCAGCAGAAAGTCTATCTGAAATAGAAGCACTCGTGTGGCACAGTCTCTCTGATTCTTCCGACAATGAAGAATATTGGATACACACAAGTGATTTTAACACCATCAGTTTTATTGGTTGTTGGAAGTGAAGCACACTTCAGAAGTGCTTAACGAGATAACTTGGCCCCCAACGTATTTTCTCAGGAAAGTCGCCTACATTTAGTCCTCAGAAATTGTGATGTTTAAATAAGATTATAAAGTAATGGTGCTTCAGACTGAATTCCAGGCAAAACCTAATTTTGTCCTTGGGAAGGTTAACAATTAGTTACTTACATTTCCATACCATCTTCCTGTAGGGAGTACAGGGACTCTTGCATATAAATACAGAATCACACACATGTACACAGACAGGAGTGGCATTATCTTTCTTTTATTGTGAAGAAAAAAGTTACAGGCAGATTTAAGTGGCAGTTTCTAAATAAGAGTTCTGACCACACCTTCTCACATTTTTCTATGAGGCTATTCCTCACATTCCAGAAGATAGAGGCCTTCAAGAGGCTGGAAATGGACAACCAACTCTATAAATACTGGATATTCCCTCTCCTTCAACTTCCTGGTTCTTCATTTGCACTGGAAGGCCTTTCTAACTTGTTAGGTTGTTAAAGAAACAGTAAAATACATCCATATGCTGCTAAGTGGAGAAGTACTAAATTTGCTACCTGGAAGGTTGACATGCCATTTGCAATGGTGTAGAATACATTACAAACTGCTAAAAATGCAGCAGAAAGCTCTGAGGAAAGGCTCCCTAAGGACTCTCTATCAGTGCCAAACTGTAGGCAGCAGAGCCTGGAGAAGGAACACTGAGGAGGCTGCATCTATGCTTTGTCCTTCAGGAACCACAAATTGACCACGTATTTCAAGCCAATGTGTGTGTGTTGTAGGCAGGGGTGGGGGCAGGGGTAGACCTGAGTTGAAATCTCACTGAGAAGTGAAATAATTTGGTCCTTAGTAACTTGGGCACCTCGATGGCTTCTTTTCAGAAACACTCAACAACAATCTGGTAAACTCACAGTTAGAAAATGTCTGTGGATAAACCACAGGTGGCTGCTGCAGATGATAGCTCTGAAATTCCTTCTGCTATGTATATATGCCTGGTATATATTTGGATAAGAGTGGGAGGGAGAGAGTTATTAGCACTGTGTGCTGATTGAATGGGGCAAGAAGACAAACAAATAGTGCCATGCACCGGGAATTTTATGTAAGCTGAATGTTGGGTGCATATTGTGTGTGTGGAAGGGTCCAAAGGGGAAATTGCTGGAAATACTCACTGTACTTCTCATATTGTGTACTTGTTGTTGTTGTTTTTTCCAGTATAACGGTTCTCGTCCAAGAGAGGAATGGGAAATGTGGCACCCGACTCTGATTGCAGAGGCACTCTTCGCAATATCCAACATTCTAAGTTCCTTGCGACTCATATCCTTGTTCACAGCCAACTCCCACTTAGGGCCTCTGCAGATCTCTTTGGGACGCATGCTGCTCGATATACTCAAATTCCTCTTTATCTACTGCCTAGTACTGCTGGCTTTTGCCAATGGACTGAACCAGCTTTATTTTTACTATGAGACCAGAGCTATCGATGAACCTAACAACTGCAAGGGGATCCGGTGTGAAAAACAGAACAACGCCTTCTCCACGTAAGACGTGCATCTCTCTTTCTTTTGCCTTCTTTCTGCCTTCCTTTTTGTTCTATTTTCCATACACAACTTCATGAGTATCTCTTCGTGGGAAATCATCCTTCAACATAGAGCATGAGGAAAGTAGCATTAGAAAAGGAAGAGATTTAACAGAGACAGCAATACAAAGAGAGCCTTGCAGTGGCTCCATTTTTAAAGTGTAATTCTGAGTACTTTTGTAGCATTCAAAAGACTGACAGCCACAAAGGACATGAAAGCACAATTCTGTTCCTAGGAACTCATGGCCAGAAAATTAACTTAACTACTGTTAAGTGGAGTTCAAAGAAAAGGAGACAAAGGTGTCTTAATACACTCCTTTTCTTTCCTTTTTTTTTTTTTTTTTTTTTTTCGTGTATATGCATGATCATGCAATTTATTTTCTTTCATTAGAGGAGCATATTACACCATTGAAAAGAAAGTATCCACAGAGAGCTATTCACTTTAGAGGAAAACTAAGTCAATCCCTTAAAGAAAAATTACACAAATTTTTATTTTTTTCTAGACAGTCAAGATTGAACATAGAGCCCCACATATACACGGCAAGTTATCGGCCACTGAGATATGTTCCCAGGCTTCAGATTTTTTTGTTTCCATATTTTTAATATTTTATAAATTTATTCATATTACATCTCAATTGTTATCCCATCCCTTGTATCCTCCCATTCCTTCCTCCCTCCCACTTTCCCCCTACTCCCTTCCCCTATGACTGTGACTGAGGGGCATACACTAGGATAGAGTGAGACAGGCTTGATTACAGTCAGCTAGCCTACTAAACCAATTTAGGGATTGAGGTGGGGATTGGCTGGAAATGTCTCTGCTCCTATTTTGGGTATAGAAAGCATCTCATGGCTCTTCGTCCAGAACACTGCTGCCTCTGGATAGGTAGTTTCTGTGTTTTCCCTTCCTACTGTGAAAACCTGATTCTTTGGAATTTCTTCACACACCCCCATGGCTTTAGAATTCTCGTGAAAATAAAAAAGAGAAAGAAAAGAAGCAGCTAGATGTAGTGACACGTGTCTGTTATCCTACCACTCGGGAGGCTGGGGCAAGAGGTTCGAGAGTTTGAGAATAGCCCAGGCTACCCAGTGATACCCCTGTCTAAAATGAGCAAAAGCAAAAATAAGGGAGGGGGCTAAAAAGGAGGGTGTAGGGAGGGCAGGAGGAAGGAAGAAAAAAGGATAATTCATGCAGTTTTCTTAAGTTAGGAGCTTCACTAGGCTTCAGTGGCCTTCAGTTTGTCCATCTCAGCACCCACTCTGGAGACCCAAAGCTTGCTCATGATTCTTAGTCATTAAACTAATAACTTATCTTTTACTTTTTTGTTTTTTAACAAATAACTGCAATATAATAATTATACAAATCTTGGAGGTACAATGTGGAGTTTTGATATATGCACACACTGTACCATGATCAAATCTGGGTAATTAGCGTCCTCACCACCTCAGTTATTCTTCATACGTTTGTGGTAAAACAAACAGAATCTCTTCTAGGCAGTTTGAAACGTATAATGTGCTTTTCTTATCTGTGGTCTTCCTATTGTGTAAGAGATCACCAGAACTTGGTCCTAGCCAACTGCAACATTGTTTTCATTGACCAACCTTTCCCATCCCTCCCACTTCCTCAGCCTCCCATAACTACCATTCTGCTCTGCACTTCTACAATATCAATTCTTTTACATTCCATACATAGGTGAGATCATGCAGTTTTTGTATGGCTAGCTTATTTCATTTAGCAGTAACACCCTTCGCATTCGTTCATGTTTCTACAGATGTCAGAATTTTATGGCCAAGTAACATTCCAGTAAATTTGTGTGTGGGGAGGTCTCCTCCATTTATTTATTTATTTATTTAATCATGTTTCATCCTGATCTCAGTACCCTCACTCCTCTCCTCTTAGTCCCACACCCACACCCCCTACTCCTATTCCTTCCTCTCCTTCATCCCAGAGAACCAAGTGGTACCAATCCACCCTGGTATCTCAAGTCATGGCAGGACTAAGCCTGTCTCTCTCTCTCTCTGTCTCTGTCTCTCTCAAGCTCTCTCTGTCTCTCTGTCTCTCTCTCTCTGTCTCTGTCTCTGTGTGTGTGTGTGTGTGTGTGTGTGTGTGTGTGTGTGTGTGTGTGTGTGTGTGAGAGAGAGAGAGAGAGAGAGAGAGAGAGAGAGAGAGAGAGAGGGAGAGAGAGAGAGCACATATACATGACATGTACACTGTATACTTCTGGACATTAGTTCTCTCCTTCCACTATGTAAGTTCAAACTCTGGGATTCAAACTCAGGTCATCAGGCTTAGTGACAAGTACATTTACTCGCTGAGACCGCTTTCTAATGCCTTTCGCTGAATTATTTTCCTTAATTATGTAAGTCAGTTCAGTGGACTTCAACATTCTAGAAAATTCTTTATTAACCAAGGCCAGATCCTGGCACTTGTACAACAAGGCAGGAAGATTACAAGGTTGAGGCCAACCTAGATTACATAGAAACACTCTATCTCAAGAACAACAAAAGAATAGAGCCCAGGGTGTTTCGTTGTTGTTGCTGTCGCTGCTGTCATTTGGGGACAAGGTCTCATACTCCAGGCTGGCTTTTGAGCTGAGAATGACTTTGAATTCCTGGTCCTCCTGGCTCCACCCTCTAAGTGCTAGGGTTAGAGGTTTTCACATTATACCCAGTTTGACAAAGGGATTTTTTAACTTAATTAAATGTACTCAGGAAAACGTACTGTTTTCTCTCCTCCCCATATGACTTGCCTCTAGTTGTATTTCCTAAAGTGAGTTATATAAATTCCACCATTCAATGGATTGGTATACAGGCATGAAAATACAGTCTGTGGTGATATGTGTGTCAGAAACATTGGGACAAAAAATTGAAAGATTTCTTTACTGAAGGAAGTCTCAGAATCCTTCGACTGGGAATATCCATCACAGAAAGAGGAAGCGGTCTCCCATATATGTTGTCTACAGACAGTCTTCTGTCAAATGATCTCTCCAGTGAGCGTGTTAGAGTGAAACTTATTGGCTCATTCCCTTGCCCATAGCAGCACTCTTCACCTCCACCAGACCATCACCCATCTCTCCTCCTAGGAATCTGAGCAAAACCTCATTGGAAAAAAAAATCAGAGGATAAAGGTCTAGATTGGGCTGGTCAAGAGATAGCACTGTGTAGTTAAGCCAAGTTGCCTGCACCTTGCTGCTGCTTCTTCACTAGGAACTTCGCTTTCTCCTGCAGGACTCTGGAGACAGGACTCACAGTGACATAATTGCATTAGAAAGAGCAATTCTGCTGTGTCATTTGCACCAAAAGACTATATTTTTCCCACAAAAGTGTTCAAAAGGAAAAAAATTAAATGAATGGTGTCTTCCAGGAAGTTGGGTCCTTCCCAATTCCCCTTCCATGTGAGATCTGCCAAGGAAGTGTATGAAATACCTCCTCGCAAGTTTGTGATCATTATCAATACTCCTGTTGCCAAGTGACATATTGCTCCCATTGCTTGCTTAGCAGGGACTATCAGCAAGGACAGGCATCTGTCATACACGAAATTATATCTTGAAGTATCAGGTATGAAGAAGCATTGTAATGCTGGTCGCAAGTTAGCAATGACATCACTTCAACTTTCCCTCTACCTTTGGATCAGTTTTCTCCAAGAGGCCTGATTCAAGTGTGTTTTCTTTTAAACACTTCAACTTTGGCAGTGATAATAATAACTATTAAATTGTATGCTGCTCAGCCAGAACATCAGAAAGGGAATGTGAGCTTATTTAGAGACGTCATGGAAAGGATGGTGTCTCCCTACCTAACTTTTCCTCTTCCTTATAGATTCTCCAGAAACACCACTGCTACTCTGCTTTCAGATGTGCTGGGAGTTCTTTTCCCCTTGCGAAGTGTTTTGTAAGGAACATGATACATTTGCTAACTACACGGCAACACTGTTGTTGATTTGAGCTCTGCATTCCATATTGGGAATGCTCAGCATTCATCTGCTCTTGGAGGAGGCAGTTAGGAAGACAGCATCACTCTATGGACATAGCATTTGTGAGGGACACAGAATGAAAGTGTAAAGATGCTAACCTGTAAGTCCTGCATCTGCTTTCAGTGGTCCAGTCACTTATCTACAGATGCCTCCTAAAAACACCTGGCTATTCATCCCACAGGCTAGTCAAGACACAGAATGTCCACAACTAAATCACTTAGCTCCATATTGTCACTCTAACTTGCATTCCCTTACATTCCTTAGCTCGTTAAATGACAGCAGCCAGAATCCTACAAAAGTCATCTGACACGCTTGCACTATTCTTCATGAAACAGCCAGTGTTTCACTCATTCTTACTCTCAGTCTTACTCTCTAAAGCTCCTATGACAAAAAGAGAGAGAGACAGACAGACAGACAGAGACAGACAGAGACAGAGACAGAGAGACAGACATACAGAGAGACAGAAAGACATAGAGACAGAGAAACACACACAGAGACACAGAGAAGCAAAGAGATACAAAGTAACACTGTTTACGTTCAGGCCTAAACCCTAAGAATTACAGCAACAGCCTCTAATAATCTCTCCTACTTTCTAAATCCCATCATTTCATCACCCCCGGCTTCATGCCCACCTAGTATATCTGTCCTGTATAAATCCAACCTCTTTACCATATCCTGCAGTGAGTTGGAAATT
Organism: Acomys russatus; assembly: GCF_903995435.1. Classification (NCBI taxonomy): domain Eukaryota; kingdom Metazoa; phylum Chordata; class Mammalia; order Rodentia; family Muridae; genus Acomys; species Acomys russatus. Next base: position 85,914,544 of record NC_067169.1, on the reverse strand, counting down.
TGAAATCAGGCCTCTACACACTTTCACTCTTTTCCTTCATAGTCAATATTTCTGTTCCCCAGATACACAAAAATCTGCTTGTCTCAGCTGCATGGGTCTTGTACATGATGTACCACTCCTTCTGCCTGGAATGCCTGTGCCCACAGTTCAAGTTAGATTTCCATTGCTGTGATAAATGGCTCTTAAAGAAAAAGCAGCTTGGAGAAGAAAAGCTTTATAGCATCTTACACTTCCAAGTCATCGTCCATCAGTGAGGGAAGTCAGTGCAGGATCTCAAGGCAGGAACTGAAACAGAGGCCATGCATGGAGGACTGTCGGTCGCTTACTGATTTGGTTTCAGACTCATGTTCAACAACTTTTCTTAAACAAGCCAGGCCCACCTACCTGCCTGGGAATGATCCTGCACACATTGGGCTAGAACTTCCTATATCAATTGGCAATCAGTAAAATGTCCTCACAGACAAGCCCACAGGTCAGGTTGATGGGGCAGTTCTTCAATTCTTCCCTGGCTTGCCAAGTTGACAACCAAGATTAGCCATCACAACCACCTAGCCAGTTTGGCCAACTCTTCTCCAGCCTTCTAAATTTTAAGTGTCACCTGTTCTAAAACCTTTTCTTGCCCCTTTTCAGCTGTCGATTTCTTTTGTTGCCCTACAGCATTGTAAACACATGTCTGCTATAATATGTAGCCTTGTATATTTTAATCATCTGTCTCTGGCTTCACCAAACTGAGACTCCTGTTGTAATCAGGTTTGTACTTACCACACAGGGGCCCAGGGCCTAATGGTATTCAAAGAACCCATCAGATAATTGAAACAATGAAGACTGGTCATAACTATCATTTTAAATCTGGAGGTAATTATAGATTGACATGCATGTAATCATAAGAAATAAAAGAAACCTATGGAGCTTTTATCTCATGTTACATAATGGTAACATCTCATGTAAATATTATACGGTATCACCAGAAAATAAACCCTGGGGGTCTAGTTGACCTTATTTAGCATCACCGGTCCCACAAGAAAGCCATTTGCAACATGGATGGGCATGAAACAATTCTATTCTTACTTTTAGATCATTTGATTCTATTTCTACCTCCATTGGTGGCTTAAATTGCCTATCCAGCTCTGCCACTCTACTGATCACGTTGTGCCTGCTTTCAACAAAACCCCTTGGCTTTTTTCCCTATTGTTCTCATCCAGCACTTGGACACTTGGCTTAAGAGCAAAGCTATACATGGCTCTCTATTACATTCCATCTGTTGGTTTCAGCCCATTGCTTCAAGCTATTGAAATGTTTTCAAATCTTTTTTATTATATTTTGCGGCGGGGGGGGGGTGTACACATAGGCCACAGCATGAATGTAGAGGTCAGAGGATGACTTTCTTTCCTAACTTTGATTCTTCATTGCAATGTATTAGCTATTCTTCCCAGTCCTGTGTCATCTGAAAATCTGTGAAGCATGTCATTGATTTTTATCCAAAGCCTTGGTAGTTTTGTCAGATGGCCTCTGTTTTTGCTAGGCAGAATATTGGGTAGCTATTGAAATGATACATATGAAGATCATACATAAAATGTGTCTATATCCAAAATATTTTCATCTATGTATTGTATACGTGTATGCATGAATATGGGTGAGCATGTACCATAGTGTACTGTGGAAATCAGAAGATAGCTCATAGGAGTGGCTTTTCTCTCTCCACTATGTAGGTTCTGAGAAGCAAACTCAGGTCATCAGGTTTGACGGCAAGCGGCTTTACTTGCTGAGCCATCTTACTGGCAAGCATAAAAATTGTAAAACACCAAAAGCAGATGTATTATTGGCATAACTATGTAGTACTAGAAACACAAATTAATAATAATCTATAAAGACCCAAAAAGCTACAAGGAGCATAGGAACATGAAGATAGAGGGCTTAACAACAGTAGTAATAAAAATAGCTAACATTTACTGAATGCTTTGAGGTCTAGATACTCTTATAAATCAGGTCTATGTGAACAAACGCACTTTATCCTCCCTCCCTGGCCATGAGGTAGTCAGTCTTATTATTACCCATTGTACAGATGAAAACCTAGGGTCCAAAGCAATTAACCAGGCTGCATCCAGTTGCAGAAATCCTAAGTGGCAGAACCATGATATCTATCCAAACATACAGGCTCCAATATGCACTTGTATACAGGGATATGGGAATATAACTGGTTCTCAGGAGTTATATAAGGTTTACTGTGGAGCAGGCATCATGGTAAATGCCTATAATCCCAGCACTCAGAAAACTTGGACAGGACTATTGTGAGCTTAAGACCAACGTGGACTTCCTAGTTTCATGCTATCCTGAGTGATATCATATGACCCTGTTTCAAAAAAAAAAAAAAACAGAAAGAAAAAGATTTGCCACACAAAGAATAGTGATGAATAGATATGATACTAAAGAGAATAGAGGTATATTATCTGGTAGGCCAGTCTCACCTTCCTTCTGCCAACAATTACCACCTATTTACATCTATTCCTCTTTAATCAATTTCTCCACCTGTCATTTAATGTATATTTTCTCAATTTATTTGCTTAGATACAAATTTAGTCCTGACTGAAGGCTTTTCGTCTTCTTCTGATCACGTTTTAAGGTGGCTCACTAGCTGCCTCCTGCTTTCCTCCCATTCTCCCAGATACTGTTATTATAGATGTTTCCATTCATTTGACCTTGCCTTGGTTATGCAGTTCTGTAATCTTTTATAAATACATTCAGCGAAAATCTGTTGAGTCACTGCTATGAACCAGGCAACGAGGATATGAGATAAGATGGACCTATCATAGTAAAGAAGTTGATAGTATAATAGAAACAAAAGTAAGCAATTAGAATGCCTACCGTATTTTTGTGTATGTGTTGCTGAGAGTTGAACTCAGGGCTTCGCACATGCTAGTCAGTTGCTATTTGACTGAGCTACAAGCCCAGCCCCAGTCAATAACACCTTTCACATTTACCATATGATAAACATTGCGATGAGGGCCTTTCATAAAGTATCATAGGGACTAGACTGAGGTGATGAAGTGTTGAGGCTGGAGTCAAAAAGAAAAAAGCTGATAATATATCATGCTTCTGCTACTTGCTGAGCATGTGGTTTCTGATATTGTTTCTTAGCTGGCCAATGAACAACAGTAGTAGGCATTTCATATGGTTACAATAGAATACTTTAGTATATGCAAAGAACATAGCAAGATGCTTAACACACAGTGCATTCATTAGTTTTCCATCACTAGGAAAATCTACTTGGCAAATAACTTAAGGATGCAAGATTTCTTTCTTTTTTCTTTCTTTCTTTAATTACTTTACAGCCTGATCCCAGGCCCCTCCCTCCTCTCCTCCCAGTCTCACCCTCATGCCCATTCCTCTATTCCTCCTTTTCCTTCTCAGAGAAGGGGAGGCCTCCAAGTGGTAGCAAGTCACCATTGACACCTCAAGTCTCAGCAGGACTAAACATATCCTCTCCCACTGAGGCCTGACAAGGCAGTATCTCCTTTAAAATGGAAAGGTTTTCCCATTGGTATTAGAATTCTAAAGCTTAGTTAATGAGTATATCCATTTCTGTGGTGATTTTATTACAGAATAAGTAATGCCTCTAGCCAGGTGGTAGCCCTTTACCAGTGAATTCTTGAAGCCATGGGGCTTCCTACCAATATCTTTCTAACATGTTCTTATTGGTGAAACATGCCAGGCCCTCCTACCTTTTCTGGGTACAGGGTCTCACTCTGCAGCCCTAGCTGGCCTGGAACTCACTATATAAACCAGACAGGCCTCAAACTCACAAATATCTCTCTGCCTCAGGGTTCCAATCCCTAGAATTAAAGGCATGCACCACCATATCCAGTCCAGTCCTTTATTTTCCCTGAGCATGTCATTCAATAAGCCAGCTTCTACTGGTGGCCAGAGCACACTGAGACAATTTGTGTGCTGTGTTGAAGGAGGTCTCACTACCCACCACTGAGGACTACTGTTCCTCACCACCCTCCCTTTTCTCCTCTTACACAACTGTATCCATAAGGTGGCTTTTCAATTCTCCAGCGTACACTATTAGTGGGTCTTTGTCTGAGTCAATAGAACAAGTAGCAGTGAATTCTACAGCAACATTAACCATTGAAATTGCATTGGTAACAAATGTGGAGATGGGTGAAGAAATTTAACATAGTCCACTCAGGAGATGAAAACCACTCAGTCAGGCCCGATCAACATACTTTTCCTCCTTTATTGTTGTCTGTTGTGCAAACACTGTGTGTTTTCTATATTTGAGTATATTCAGTTTCTTACAAACTCTGCTGCTTTGTCAGGATGTCATTTCTATTCCCCATAGCTGTTTTCCTCTTTTCTGAGCCCTAGTTGCCTTAACTTATAGCATCCAGCTGCTGGGCTAGATTTTTTGCTCCATTACTGCTGTCCTGATGCTCCTGGCTTCTAAAGTGTTAAAAAAAAAAAAAAAAAAGAACCAACATCCAAGCCCTGGCTATGCCCTCCTAGCAGAACTAGATTTCTGCCCCTTATAGCTCCATATTTTTTTTTTATCCTTCTGAGAGGCTGTGTGATGCATTGTCTTGCTTAGCTTTGACTTCCAGTCTCCTGGAAATTCAGAAGAGGTGCTGAGAATGCAGCTCAGTTGGTAGAATATTTGCCTAGTGTGCACAAAGGCCTGCATTCTACTCCCAGCATTGCATAAGCTCATTACAGTGGCATAGACCTGTACTCCCGGCATTTGTCATATTTTCTGCTCTGATGCCCTGGCCCCTGAACTATATACTCCGATCTTACTGTTGATTTTCAAATGCCCCATCATATAGTATTTACTTGCATCAGACAAAAGGTAAGCTTTGAAATGGGGATAAAAGTACGCTTCTAGAAGTCCAGTACTGGAAGAGAGTGGCTCCAGTGGTCAGGAAGAGTAGGAGAGAGGCGAGGGAGAGGAGAAAGCTTAGTAAATGGGAAGGTGTTACACTAACATGGGATCAAAACACCCTGGTATTCTTGTCCTCAGTAGGATGACTCTAGATAAGGACAGTATATATTCCAAACTGGCTAGAAGGGGGGATTTTTAATATTCCACCACAAAGAAATGACAGGTGGTAGAGGCAGTAAAGATGACAATTAACCTAATCAAAACTTTACCCCATAAATTCATGTAATATATTTATATTGCAGATGAATTAAAAACAATCGAAAGAGATAAGTTCCTTTAAGAAAAAAAAGCAAAAAGTGTGAGGATGACTTTTTTTTTCCAATTTGAGACAAGGTCTCATGTAGGCCAGTATGTAACTTCTGATATTCCTGATTCCACCTTGCAGATGAACAAACTGAAAAAGTGTATTCATTGTGACAGTCGTATTTCATGCATTCTGCAGTTCTTTGTGCTTGGCAAATGACTTAATGTGCCACCATGAGCTGACTGCTGGATCACTTGTAGGCAGATTTCTGAATGCAAGACAGAAGAAACCTCGGGTGCCAAAAGAATCTCCCTGCAAAGTTCCTCATTTGGGCATGGAGACTAAAACAGGAAGCAATAACTTGGGAAGCCATCTAATAGAGCCTGATGTAATGGCTTAGCGAGGTCACACAGAGCTGCCCTTGAATTCTGGCTCAGCACTTACTAGCTGAGTGACCTTGAGCCAATCATTCTCTGATTGTAGCATGATCAATAATAATAAAGTTGTTCTTTAATTTATTGCTTTCTTATTTATTAAAAAGTCGATATTTCCTCCACAGATTTTGAAATCCTTTAGAGTGATCATATAAAAAGCATCTCTTAGATTTGTTTCTATGATTCTCATTACTTTCTTTCCCCGTTTCTTTGCAGTGCCACATCACTTTACAGATTTGTAATGCATACTATTTACAATAAATTTGTATGAGCTGTGGTAATAACATATTCATTAGCAAGACATCTGTGCCCAAGTAAAGTAGCTTAAAAGTTAAAATGGGTAGGATTCAGAATTCATCTCCTGTATTGGGGATGAAATTTTCTTTCATGTAAAACATAAAATTTAGTCTATAGAAATAATGCATTCATAAAAGTGTAAAACATGCCAGGGTGTGGTGGTACATGCCTTTAATCTTAGGAATCAAGAGGCAGAGGTAGGCAAATATCATGGACTTCGAGGCCAGTCTAGTTTATACAATGAATTGGGATCTTGTCAAAAAAAAAAATTAAAAAGAAAATGTAAAGCATGCAAATTCATAGAGTTCTTAGTAATACTTAATGTATATATCATTAAAAACTATAACTTACTATTTTGAAATTCATCAAGCTCTTCTACTGTGCTTCATAACCCCTGATCCCTGTGAAAACCAAAGTAGTAACTTTGGTCCAGGGTATAACTCAGTGATAGAGATTATATTTACCCTAGGTGGTCCCTACATTCCATCCCCAGGACCAAAGTAAAGGTGGAGGAAGAAGGCAACTTGCCTCCATGCCTATTCAATGAGTGAGAGAAAACAATTGTCAGTTGAGATTTCAACATAGTGCAGTATAGCCCAAGCTACATATTGCTTTTTTTAAAAAAAAATATATAATTACATATAGGCGTGCGTGTGCCTTTTGTTGGTGTGTGCATGAGTGCAGGTGCCTATAGAGGCCAGAGGAGATAGATGCCCTGGAGCTGGAGTTACAGACAGTTGTGACCTGGTCCTAAGAACTGCACTTAGGTCACCTAGAAGAGCAACAAGTGGTCTTAACCATTGAGCCATGTCTCCAGCCCTCTGCCAACTTATAAAGCTCCGTACTCTTAAGCTCTGCACTTACTGAGCACGAATAACTATAAAGATACTATATACCAGGACCTGAAGGTGGGAAATATGGTTTGAAATCGCCTGTGAAATAAGCTCTGAGCATTTTTAAGTTACCAGTATGCTGAGAGGGGAGAGATAATAGTCCAGGAAGAAGAGCCCAGTGGCCAAACGAAATGAGCTGGCTATCTTGTTGTGTTAGGGAAGAGATCAAAATACACAAGCATGACAGCCTACCTGTCTAAAATATGACTACCCTTTTATAGATCACCTTATGTTTGCTCTCTTCTCAGTCCCTTCTTAGAGAACTAACCTGCTTGCTCTTGCGTCTCTTTTAGGCTCTTTGAAACCCTTCAGTCACTCTTTTGGTCTGTTTTTGGCCTTTTAAATCTCTATGTCACCAATGTGAAGGCCAGACACGAGTTCACCGAGTTTGTGGGAGCGACTATGTTTGGGACATACAACGTCATCTCCCTGGTAGTGCTGCTGAACATGCTCATTGCCATGATGAACAACTCCTACCAGCTTATTGCCGTGAGTAACTGCTTTACAATGGGGCTTCTTTGGGTTCCTGGTGGCGTCACAGTGATGTGGAGTCCATTCCAACCTCAATGAAGCTCCAAGCTCAATGAAACAGTCTGTTTGCCTCAGCGAATATACATCAGTCGGTTATTAGCTAACTTCTTGCCAGAGCATTTCTGTTTGCAGCCTCAGTGTACAGAATGCCAGTAACCTAGATTAGGTTACTCTAGCCGATGACTTTCTTGCTATCTGTTGAAAACGTTTTAAAACGTTAAAATGTTTTAAACCATTTGCATGGATTTTCTTGCCTCAGTAAGGAAACCTTGGGGGATATATGCACAGTTGCCTACTCAATTTGGCCTCTCATTTATATTCAGGAGAAACCCGGTTTATCTGTTTCTGTAAGGAGACTACTACAAACATCTTCCTCAATTTGGAGATTGGTTGCAAACATTACCTTCCGGGAAAGAAAAGGGCTATTTTGTTTTTGGCACAAGGTTTCAATAGTATCCAAAGTTAGCCTAAAACTCACTGTGTAGCTGAGGATGACCCTGAACTCCTGGTCCTCCTGGCTCCCTGTCTCAGCTGTCATCCTGGAACTGACTTTTATCATGGAGTCAAACTTGGGTAACTCTTTCCTCTTCTTGGGCCTCTGTTTCTTCATCCAAAAAAGTGAGGGAGTTGGATGGATGGTAACTAATACCATTGCCAGCTCTGTGTGTCAGTGTATCTACAGATCAAGGCAGGACAGCAAAGTCCTTCCTAGCTCTGTAATTCTATTCTAGTCCATTGTTATGTTGAAGCAGAGTAATACAACAGAGCTCAGATTCATCTCTTTCCCCTCATGCCCCCCCTCTCTTCTCTCTTCTTCCCTTTCTCCTTTCCAACCCCACCTTTACTCAAATCCAACTAGAAAAAGACCTTTGAGATAATTTATGATTTATGCTCACACCTAGTCTGTCTCTAGAAGGAGTGAGATGAGAACACGCATGGAATCTAAAAGGTTTCTTTTGCTGCCTGCCAATGCACTTGTAGTTGTCTCACTAAATATCTAGTAGTTGATTATTCCTAGTGACAGAAAAAAAAAAGGGTGAGATTTTCTTGTCATCTAATATAGGGTTTCAGTGTGCCCCATTGAGCTGGGTGACATTTCCTAGCAAGAATGGAAATCAACTCTAACTTTTTTGTCACCACCTACTGGTATGGGATTTGGTTTCAATACCACCTACTTCTGCACCCAAAAGAAAACACCTCATTTCCCCTCCCTACAGGCCTGAGTAGATAGCCTGAATGGGGCCTCCACCATCTCACACATCTGGAGCCAGGGATAACCACTCTGAATGCTCCCCTACTGCTCTGGAATTTCCCTGTGGTATTTTTAAACTATTTGGAAATGGATCCATTAGGATGTTGATATTTGGCAACCTAATTGCACAAATACCTGAGTTTTCATAAGTGGTAAAGAACAGAAAGCAGATTTCCTTCCGTTTGTAACATCTCCATTTCAGAAGTGTCCCTTTAGAAGGCCTCTGCTATGGGAGCAAAGACTGCAGGAAGACAGCCCACTGGAGACACAGATCTCTTCTTTCAAAGGGTATCACAGACTCCCTCAGCCTCGGGAGGAATTCGCTTGTCAGCAAATTTCACTGGGAAACTGCCCTGTGTTTATTCTAGTTCAAAGGTTAAGAGCAGCAGCTAAGAGCTATCCCAGAAAGAGTTGAGCTCTTTATCAGTGTCCCATGAAGGGCTCAAAGCTGCTGGTGAGATGGTCTGCTTTAATGAGCAGTTGAATCTAAACAAGAAAAGAATCTACAAGTGGGAAAATATACATAAAGTTACCGTAAAATCCCAGAATGCTCAGTGATTTTTGTAACACTATCTGTGCATTTCTTCCCTTAATATTTTTCTCAGTTCTGAAACAAATACGATTTGAGTTGTTAGCCAGTCACCTATGACAGTTTAAATGAATAGGTCCTGGCTCTTCCCGAGATCGGGTAAGCAATGAGAAGTTCCATAAGGCCAATGGGCCTGAGAAAGCATCAGAAGGGACACTAACAAGAAAAAGATTAGAGGCACAGAAAATGTCACCATCATGATGGTTTTCCAAAAGCTCAGATGTGGGCAGCGGTTCCCAAGGCAAAGATACCAGCAGCTTCCATATAAAATAACAATTGCTGGTGGACATGCTGGAGATTAAAACAGAAATGGCTATATTTGTATTTCAAAAGAGTTCTGGGCTGAGATTCAGAAAGAATGGCCCCTTGTTAAAAACTCGGCCTTCCTGAAGATTGGTCTCATGGTGTTCTCTTTATAAGTTACAAACTATATCTGTGGACCATTCAAGTGTCCATGGCCTAGAAGTTATTTTGGTTTCTTCCTGATTCCCACAGTCCTTGTTCACAAGATGCTAGTCATTGGGCCAGTCTCAATTTGAATTAGGCTAGTATGAATCCTAAAATCTACACCTAGACCCACCACACCGTCACATTGCCCCTCATTTGAAGTGAATATGCTGTAAAAACACTAGTACATGTGCAGGAGAAATGCCTCAGTGGTTAGCAGTACTAACTGCAACAGGGCATGGTGTAGCACATCTGTCACCCCAGCACTCAGGGAGGCAGAGGCAGGCAGATCTCTGTGAGTTAGAAGCCAGCCTGGTCTACCAAGCAAGCCCAGGACAGCCAGGGCTACACAGAGAAGCCCTGTCTTGAAAAAAAGTATCACTGCAGCCACAATGTGGTCCACAACTGTCTGTAATTCTAGTTCCAGAAGATCCAATGGCCTTTTCTGACTACCATAGGTACCAGGCACACATGTGGCACACATACACACACACACACACACACACACACACACACATGCGCACATGCACATCTTTTCATTTGTTTCTTACTGTAGTCCATTTCCTGCACCAATGGAAAAACCCCCATGGCTTTCCATCTCTCTTTTACATAGATTTGACCAATTAGAAAGTAGGTGGCAGCAGAAGGTAGACTTTTTCTCCTTCCCTCAACCTCACTTTCTGTGGTGCTTCTAGAAACTGCTGTGTCCTCTGTGAGACTCTCAGGCAATGATTAGCAGGGTTTCACCACTCTCCTTGGCCTCATTTTCCAACCAGGCCTTATCATGGAGCACCAGTCTCCATGTTGCCCTTCAAACTTTAGAAGAAGAGGCCCATCCTATTGCTAAGTGCTGACTTACCTCAGTGTCCCATGTTGAGCATCCCATCTTCTTCATCTCCTGTATAAAAACACCAGTGCTTGCGTATGTCTTCAAGGTTTGAAAGACTTAGGAGTGATACCTAGCCATTCAGTTGTAGTCCAGCCAGTATCATCTGACTGCATTGTTATGGTGTGTATTTAGAAGGTATATGTCAATCTGACTTTGATGTATGGCTCAAATTTGGAAAGACAGAAAAGTGACTGCATGGTTGAGCTCTCATTCTGGCAAAGAAATAGCTTGCACACCATTAGAGAGTGACCTGGTCTTTGCTGAAGCACCACCCCTTACTCCTTTCTACCATTGCTGCTTTGATTGCCTGTGAACCCTTTCAAAGGTGAATGAAGTTCTCTTTGCCCCAATAATGTGTTGGCACACTGCAGAGAACCATGGAGAGGACTCATGTAGCTAAGAGCTACATCAAAGCTCTAGATCCTGTCTGTGTGACAATAACAAAGGAGGATGAGCTTGGTGTGTCTGGATCCATACATCCTCATTCTGGGCCCTATTACTGCTATCGAGGTTAGAGTTTTTCTAAGATGTTAAAATTCAGCAGTTACCATATAATGAATAAGGATAACTAACATACGGACATGCCTTTATTAATTGCCAGGCACTGGACCAATTATTTCCTATCTATTATCACTATAACCATCATTCATGACCACCATTTTCTTATGGGCCACACATTATACAAATTCATTCAGTGCATGTTATCTCACTAAACCATCACACCCACCTTATAAGGTATTATTAATTTCATTTTATAAATGAGGAAACTGAGGCAAAGGCATTGAAGTCACTTGTCTAAAGAGGCACACTCCTTTCTAATTAGCATGCTTGTTATACACATTAATTAGTTTTGGTGTGATTTTTCATTACATGCATACAGCAAGCGCTATAGAAACCCAGCCTCTCTATATCTAACCTACCTTCCCTCCAACTCTAGCAATCACTATTCTGTATTTAGGTCAATGTTCATTTAAAAGCATGCACTTGGGAAAGTATAAATGCTGTACTTGTATTTCTGAGCCTGGCTTATTTCACCTGACATAATATCCTGCATTTCCATCCATTTTGTTGCAAAAGAAAAGCATTTCATTCTCTTGATGGCAGAATAATACTCCATTGTACATATGCACCACATTCTCTTTACCCATTCATGTCTTGATTCTGTATTTCAGCTATTGAGATAATGTCACAATAAACATCTGGATGCAGATATCTTTTTTGGAACAGTGACTTCCTTTCTTTTGTGTGTATGTCCAGAAGTGAGACAGTTGGATATTATGAATTCTATTTTTCTTTTGTTGAGGAGCCTCCGTATTGTTCGCCATAATGGCTATGCTAATTTTTGTTCCTAGCAGTAGTGTATAGGAATTCATTTTTCCCTCACACCAGCATTTGTTATTTCTTGTCTCTCAATCCAAAGTAACAACAGTGTCCTGTCCTACCTCCTCCTTTTGGCCTGTATTCTACTTCAAAGGCCCTGATGCACACAGGACACCCAGCTTCTATCCAACCTCACCCTTCCTCCCGTTGGCTTACTGACTCACTGATTGTCTCCGGGCTTCTAACCATAGAGATCCTGTAGGGAGACTGCCTTTCTCCTCCCAACTAAGTGTCATCTTTCTTAAGCCTGTATGCTCAGCACCACACTTACACCTCTGGCTCTCTCTCTCTCTCTCTCTCTCTCTCTCTCTCTCTCTCTCTCTCTCTCTCTCTCTCTGGCTCTGTCTGTTTGTCTCTCTCTCTCTTGTTTCCTCTTTCTCTTAGGGTGCCTACCAGACATCAAATACATACTTTCTCCTCAACTCTGTCCTTAATTCTGTCAGACAATTAGCCAGCTATGGTGACTCATATCTTTATTTTTCCCAGCCTAGTATTTCTTATTTGTTTGTTTGTTTATTTATTTATTTATATTCTTCTCTCAAACAATACATTCTGACCTCAGTTTTCCCTTCCTCAACTCCTTCTAGTCCCTCCCCACCTCCACTCTCCCCCAGACCGACTCTTTCGCCATTTCTCTTCAGAAAAGAGCAGGCCTCGCAGCGATATCGACTGAACACGGTACAACAAGATACAATAAGAAGAGGCACACATTCTCACATCAAATCACATTTTTATTTTTTAATATTCATTTTTTATGTGTATGGGTTTTGCCTGCATGCATGTTATACAGTGTGTGCATACCTGCTGACCTCGGAGGCCAGAAATGGAGTTACTAGAGTTTCAGATACTTATTACATCCCAGGAATAGAACCTGAGTCCTCTGGAAGAGCAAGAAGTGCTCCTAGTGACTGAGCCTCACCAGCCAGTGGCTCATGCCTTTAATCCCAGCCCTCAGGAGGTAGAGGTAGGCAGATCTTAGTGAGTTCAAGGTCAGCCTGATTAATATAGCAAGTTCACGCACAACCAAGGCTGCATGGTGAGACCTTGTCTTAAAAAGATATTCTGTCAGAAACACCAGCATACAGGCACGGAATAAACAAACCCACCGCCATACTCATGAGCATAACAAGAATTCATTATCTTACACACCTGCCTTGGAACCTCTCCGCACTCTGCCTTTTTTTTTCCCAATCAGATCTTGTATGCCTAAAGTGTTTCTTGAAATTATACCCACACCAGTAAACAAACTGTCCAACACTCTGCTCTAGAATTGGCGATTAAGGCATCTCGGCAAAGGCTGTACAGCTGGCAGCAACTGCTCACTGCTTTTAGACAGCCACTTTCTGCCTGGCCTGGTTTGGCTCGCCCCCTGGTAGTCTAACATAGGAACAGCATCGCATTTTCTTCGCTCTATTGCACATTTTCTTTGCCTTATTGCTCTTTGGCTTCGGGTTTGTCTGTGAGCAGCAGGAGAATGTGCATCTGCTGGGGACCAGATTGACTCACCTTGAGATTGTCACAGCGCGTGATTGCAGTGTTCTGCTGAGCTCTAAACTCAGTTTCCAACTGTAGTTGCAGGCTGTGCTGCTTGCTACTGCCTGCTAAGAGTTTTGGTGACTGACAGAGGGGCAAGGAGGGATGGAAAGAGTGCACATAAACAGAGATGATTTTCTTTCCTGATGTTAAAAAGCAACCTGACAGAATAGATACCTGAGCTGCTTCTCTGTATCCCATGGGTTGCCTGTCCTTAGTGTTCATCAGAAGCATAAATAGCTATCATCTTGGGTCAATCTTACAGAAACAGGACTGACAATGCCAGTTACCAGTTAGCCCTGATGCTCTTCCGATGTGCCTGAGGAAGCAAAGGGAGGGGCACCAGCAAGAAACAGTGATTGGAGGCACAGGAAATGTCACCATCCTGGTTTTGCAAATGCTCAAATCTGGGTAGCAGGTCCCAAGCCAAAGATATCAGCAGCCTCTACCAGTGAGCATTTCAAAAGGTTTCCGGGCTGAGATTCAGAAGAAAAGAAAAATTGCTACTTGTTGAAAACTGAATCTCCCTACAGATTGGTCTCAGGATGTTCTCTCAAAATATCTACATTTGTAGATAGTTCAAGTGTCCGTGACCCAGAGATCATTACGAAGAAAAGAGAGACTCTTTCTGCATTCAAACCTCTTCTCACAGCTATGAACCTTTTGACTGAAACAACAAATGAAACCCGTATTCTTTTGCTTCTGATTGGTTTGAAGGTTTTTATTCCTTTTTTTGCCAAAATTTATTTATTTATTATGGATACAGTATTCTTCCAGGGTGTGTGCCTACATGCCAAAAGACAGCACCAGATCACATTATAGATGGCTGTGGGCCACCATGTGGTTGCTGGGAATTGAACTCAGGACCTCTGGAAGAACACTGAGCCATCTCTCCAACTCCTATTCCCAGTTTTTTTAAAAACAGGGTTTCTCTGTGTAGCCCTGGCTGTGTTGAACTCTCTTTGTAAACTGGTATGGCCTTGAACTCAGAGATCTACCCTCCTCTGACTACTAGGATTACAGGCATGTGCCACCGTGCCTGGGCTGAGATTGTTATTATTTGTTTGTTTGTTTGCTTTCTTTTTCTAGACAGGGTTTCTCTGTGTAGTCTTGGCTGTTCTGGACTCTCTTTGTAGAGCAGGCTGGCCTTGAACTCACAGTGATCCGCCTGCCTCTACCTCCAGAGTGCTGAGATTAAAGGTGTGTGCCAACACGCCCGGGACTGTTATTTTTTAGTTGCCTTGAACTTTTCACCTTCCTGCCTATGCCTCCCATATCCTCAGGTTACAGGTGTGTGACCAGAAACTCGGCCTCTGTTTGGAATTTAAAAGTAAAAAGTGGCATTGGAGACATGGCTCAGCAGTTTGGATGGGTCCCCAGCCCATAAACACATTTGACTCCAGCTCCAGGGGATATGATGCATTCTTCTGGCCTCTGGACACACACATACACACACACACACACACACACACACACACACACACACACACTTTAAAACAGATTTACAAAACATTAAATGTGAGTTCTGAGTTAACATTAAGAAAGCCTTTCTTGACTCAAATGGTATATACTCACTTATACCTGCATACTAGCCCAAGGGGCATGTCCCACCAAAGCCTTCACTTACCAGGAAACCGGGACAGAGGGGAGGACATCCTATTGGGACTCTAGATGAGAGAAGCATGGGAGAATAGCAAAGTAGAAGGATCCAGAGGGTCCTAGAAATCTACAAGTAGAACATTATGATAGGCAGATTTGGGCCCAGGGGTCCCGCTCAAACTAAGGCACCAGCCAAGGACAATACAGGAGGTAAACTTTAAACCCCTACCCAGATCTAGCCAATGGTCAGAACATTCTCCATAGTTGAGTGGAGAGTGGGATATGACTTTCTCACGTACTCTGGTGCCTCACATTTGACCATGTCCCCTGGAGGGGGAGACCTGGTGGCACTCAGAGGAAGGACAGCAGGTTACCAAGAAGAGACTTGATACCCTATGAGCATATACAGGGGGAGGTGATCCCCCTCAGGAACAGTCATAGGGGAGGGGAGTCAGGGGAAAATGGGAGGGAGGGAAGAATGGGAGGATACAAGGATGGGATAAACATTGAGATATAACAAGAATAAATTAATAAAAAAAAAAAAGAAAGCCTTTCTTTCCCAGAGGCATAGCCTTCCTCTCAACACAGGAGATGAAATGGGCAGGGAGTGTTGACAACACAAAAACCAAAATACCTAGAGTAGCATCAGGGACACTGTCTGCCTTTTACTTAAGGTATAATAACAGATTTGTATTATCTCAGTTGTTAAGGTAAATCTGTTGTTTTAATTTTTATTTATTTTTCTCTCATACAATACATCCTGACCGCAGCTTTCCCTCTCTCCACTCCTTCCAGTTCCTTCCACCCCCTTCTCCCTCAGATCCACTCCCTCTATCCTGACCGGCCCTCTCCCTGCACTCCCCGCCCACTTGCCCCAGAAAAGATCAGGCCTCCTAAGGACATCAGCCGAACATGGTACAACAAGATAAATATGCTGTTTTAAAGGACTAGGGAAAATATCAGGATAATATAGCCCCCACCCCTGTGCGTGTGTGTGTGTGTGTGTGTGTGTGTGTGTGTTGTGTCCCCACATACAAATGTGTGCCCTTTTCTCCTTTATGCCCAGCCTTCTTTCTTTCCTTTATGTCTTGTTTTCTTCACAAAATCCTGTTTTCCTTTGCTCTCCTTGCCACTTTTCCCTGAATAACAAAGACTTGAAGAGAAACGTATGTAGCTCAAAGTTCTCCTAATAATTGTTGCACATCAGAAATCTCGGGGAGTTGACAAAAGGAAAGCATTGTAGGCGTCTTCATTCATTAAGGAATTGATAATTATTAAAGAAGATTTGAATTAATGGGTTTACAACTCTCTCATCTAACTCCATCCTGTGTCTATGGCCTGGCTCTAAAGAGCCACCTGGTGGCTCTTCTAAGAGATAACGCCTCATCCGCACAGGCAAACTAATTGATGGAGAGATATTTTCGAACATGGTCTAGGATACTGTACGCTCTTGTTTGTAAATGAGTTTGAGGGCTAGGGAGACAGCTTAGCAGTTAAAAACACTGACTGCTCTTCCAAAGGACCCAGGTTCAATTCCAAGTACCCACATGGCACCTCACAACCATTTGGAACTACAGTCCCAGGAGGATCTGACATCCTCTTCTGGCCTCCGCCAGCACCAGGCATTCACATGATGCACAGACATAAATGGTAGGCAAATTAATATAAAAATTAATATAAACATAAAAATTAATATAAAAGAATTTAAATATACTCGAAACATGAATAAATTAATGATGTTTTAGTGCATAGAGAAGCTGGATATTTTGAAGAACAAAGCATTTTGCATAAAGCTGACCAAAATTTGTCTTACTATCCTCTTGCCAGGGATAAGTGGCTGTATTAACTACTTGTCGCACTACTTTGTAACTTAGGGAACTATTTATTTTGGATCCATCCTGTAGACAGGAACTTACTGACCTGTAGTCAGTCAGCAGAGACCTATTAATACTAGTACTCACCCCACTTTTGCCTCAGATTTGGTCTAGGAGCCCAGCCCAAGGACTAGTGCTTCCCATATTAAGTTGTTGGGGTTTTTTGTTTGTTTGGTTGGTTTTGATTTTGAAAGACAGGGTTTCCCTGTATAGCCTTGGCTGTTCTAGACTCACTTCATGGACCAGGCTGGCCTTAAACTCACAAATATCCACCTGCCTCTGCCTCCCTGAGTGCTAGGATTATAGGTGCATACCTCCATGCCTGGCTAGGGTCTTCTCATCTTAATTAAGGTAATCTAGAAAGTTCTGTACACCCATACCCCGAGGCTTGTGTCCTGGTGACTCTATGTCCATTCAAATTAACAATATTAATCATTGCAGTGACCTTTCCTGTAAAGGGCCAGTTAGTAAATATTTTACGCTTTATGGGCCTAAGTTCTGTCTCAACTATTCAATTCTTCTGTCAGAACACAAAAGTAGCCAAAGGCAATCCACAACTAATGGCTGTGTGCTAGTAATGTTTTACTTATGGACACTGAAATTTCTGTAAAACTTAAGCGGCAAAATATTGTTCATTTAATTTTTATTACATTAAAAATGAAAGAAATATTTTTAGCTTGTGGAATGTACAAAACTAAGTAGCCAGTTTTCCAACTACATGGCTGATTTGAAAATATGTGTCTTTTCAACCTTTGTAGACCCAAGAAAGCTTCATGGCTAGGCGCTGGCATTTCTTTTCTTCATATTCCGTTGCTGCCTAAAAATAGGACATATAGTAAGTCCCTAGTAAATGCTTCTTATGAATTGATAGAAAGACATGTTGGGCAATCTCTGGTTTATACTTTGTCAAACCTGTTTTAAAAATAGATAAGTGGACTCATTCCTTCCAAGAATTTGATGCATAGAAATCAATGAATTCTTATAGCTGTTGTAGGGGAATTGTCTGAGAGAAAATCTGCCTCACTGTGGACGTCATAGCAATAATTAACAAATCACTGGCATCAATAATACTATATATAATATATATGTTTAATAATTTTATATATATTTAGCTTAATACCATGCTGTTCACTTTGTAAAACACACATGTGTTGTTGAAAATGTTATTTGCATGTTACAGATAAACAGGCTTCTTGTAAATGTTGAGACATGACTGAGCTCATGTGGCAAGTTTGTTCATTCCTGCAAACAATTGCTCATGAGAGACAATTAAGTCAGCTACCTGTGCTCCATTGGATAGGTTTAATGCCCATTCACACATAAGTGACTCTAGTTAAATCCAGTTGCTCACAAAGCAAACTAAAAAGAACAAAAAACAAAAACACGGAAGTGGAATGAGAACTTGGTGGGAGGTAGGAGGAGGAGAAGACAGGGTGGATGGATGAGTCTGACTAGAATATTACATGTATGTATGAACTTGTCAAATAATGGGTTAATTTTTTAAAATCTCATTTCTGGACATAATGGCACACAACTGTAACCCCACCACTAGGAAGGTGAAATGAGGAAAGGGTGAGTTCAAGGCCACCCTGAGTTATGTATCGAGACAGTCTCTCAAAAAACACCCCTAGTGACAATAACAGGGGGAAATGTTCACCCATAGTTTCATGGGGTCCCAGCAGACACACAGTGGCCACTTATTCAACCATTACACCCATTCTTACAACCATTCATGGAGTTTGAAAGAATAAAATAGGCATAAGAATAAAATATCATAAGGTATCAGTATTAAACTGCAAAGGATGTTGTGGGCAATGAGCAGACAGTGACTTAGGGCTGGAAATCTCGGTGCTCCTGATGTTTTGCAACTGGGTACAGGCACTTCTGTTGACGTCAATAAACTATTCCCAGCAGGCTTCAG
This sequence comes from Acomys russatus, assembly GCF_903995435.1. Classification (NCBI taxonomy): domain Eukaryota; kingdom Metazoa; phylum Chordata; class Mammalia; order Rodentia; family Muridae; genus Acomys; species Acomys russatus. The sequence goes on along the minus strand of NC_067169.1, from coordinate 85,895,722 downwards.
AATAAACAGCTGATTCATTTTGCTGTTGTTGTTGTTTTGGGGTTTTGGTTGCTTATTTGTTTGTTTTTCAAGGCAGGGTTTCTCTGTGTAGCCCTGGCTATCCTGGACTCACTTTGTAGACCAGAGTGGCCTTGAACTCACAGAGATCCACCAGCCTCTGCCTCCCAAGTGCTGGGATTAAAGGCGTGCGCCACCATGCCTTTACCACATGTTCACCAGTTGAACAGTTGATTCTAACTACCTAGACACCTCAGACAGGACACGTGTTGAGTGCTGAAGAACAGGAAATCAACCCTTCCCTAGACTACTATGCACATATTCTAGGCTAAGGGAGGGAGTCTGGGATTGCCAGACACTGAGCACCACATTTTGGAAGAATCTAGCTTTTTTTTTTTTTTAATGAAGTAAAACAAAAATGGAAATCCAGCGTGGGCCATGATGCTGGTAATCTCAGCACTTGAGAGAATGAGTTACAGCAATTCCATCTCAGAAAGAAAGGAAAGGAAAAGATAAGGAGGAGGTATACATGGAGTGTTAAAAGTATGTATTTAAAATGTCTTTTACATTCCATGTTTACCCTATATGATGCAAAGTCTAACTTTTGGTAAGCTCCATAAGTCTGCATTTTTAACAGTTGCCCCACATGATTCTGATAAACAGCAATACTTAAGACACAAAACCCCAATTCTCCTGAGAAAAAAAGGCATCTTAAGCCAGGTGTGGTGGTGCACACCTTTAATCCCACCACTCAGGTAGGAAAAGGCAGATAGATCTCTCTGAGTTCTGGTCCAGCCTGGTCTACATAGTGAGTCATGGACAGCCAAGGCTACACAGAGAAACTCTGTCTCGAAAAACAAAAGGCATTTTGAGTGAGACTGACATCCCTTGAGATGGCAGAGAGAATGAACGTCCTCACTTCTTTTTAAAGCATGTGTGTCACCATAATTTTTGTTGCTTTTCCATCAGCAGGAAACAGCGCCAGTCCTATATTCAAGTGAAGGATGCAATTGATAATTAGTGTAGAGGATGTCAAAATGTCCTTCTGATGAGTTGTCCCTAAGGCCAAAGATTCCTTGGGACAGCCTTTCTGTTTAAAGGTTATTATTAACTCTGTTCTCCCTGGTTTTATGCTGGTTTTTTCCCTCTGCATCATGTTAGAAAGTTTTGTAATTTGCTAATCAAGATCGTGGCTGGGAGGAGTTCTGAGGGAATGCACAAGATTGCCAAGAACTCATAAGAAATGGGGCCACATCGTTTGATTGTAAGAACAATAACTTGTGCTTGCACTTGTTGAGAAATGTGAAATCGAACAGATATGTTCATCCCATCAAGGGATGGGATGCTTATACTCTGAGCAAGTCAGCAACCTCGGATGGCTTGGTCTCCAGTCAGAGTAATGGCAAAAGGCAGTAAAGCAAATAGGAACTCTGGCCTGATCCACAGGAGACCACAATGTCAAGGACAAAGGAGGAAAAAAGTCAGAGTTGAGTCTGCAAAGGTAAGGCAGAGAGAGAAGTAGCCATCACCAGCAGACAGTTGAAGTAAACAAGACACAATATAGGATTAGTCCATCACATAAGGTGAAAGGCAAGAACAGTGTTGATCAAAGAAAAAAAAACCCTTGGGCATCATATATTTCAGGAAGGTTTAAATAAATGTGCTGACAAAGGCCATATCTAAAATCCTGCACTTCTATCTATATCAGGGTTGGAAAGGAAACTAGCATCTGCACACCAGATTATGTGGCTCGCATTGTTCACAAAATCGGTATATCAATATTTTTTATTAACCAGTGGCTCATACCATATGCTCTATTATTTGCTGGTGTTTAGGATTCAAGGGCTAGCCAACAACCCCTAGCAGTTTGCCTGGCACATGCTACTTGCTCAACACAGGAACTGAAAACTGACTAGGTAGATATATATGATTTGCTTATAGTAAATGGATGAGGAAAAACTAGTGCAAAGATTACTTGTAACAACTTCTTTGTTACTGCCCAACTTTTTTGGTACTTCCCAACGTGAGGTTGCCTGAGCACTAAGGGAATGGAATGGTACTGTTAGGAGAGGCATCTGTGATCTTTTCCCAAAATGCTTCTAAGAGCAATGAGGAGCATCAGAAAGTCTCTTAAACTCAAGAGACATTGACTGTGGCTTATAATTTGGCCCATTGTGTAGTTATGTACTTTGCCAAAAGCAAGTACATTTCTCCCTAGACCTGTAGCAAAATACTTTTTTAACAATTTCTATTTAATTTTGAGATTATAATATAATTACATCATTTCTCCCTTCCCTTTCCTGCCTACAAAGCCTCCAATATAATCCTCCTTGATCTTTTGTCAAATTCAAGCCCTCTTTTTTCATTAAGCAAATTACTTTTAAAAGGACATAGTTGCTTATCTTTTCAAACATGTACAAAACCCAGGAGGCAGAGAGTACTAGATCAGGAGTTTGAAGCCAGCCTGAGGTACAAAGAGACACTCTGTCTCAAACAAACTAAAAAGAAATACATTTTTTAAAAAGATAAATAAAATACAAATAAAACACATTTTTTAAAAAAGCTGAACTCACGTAGGAACTACAAAAGCAAACAAGCAGAAAACAGATGATTTCCAGATACCAGAATGTCTACCCAAAGTATATCAGAAAGTAACAGCAGGCACTTTACCCACTGAGCCATCTCCACATCTCCCCATATTATCCCATTTGAAAATGTCTAAGGATAGAATTTTGCATTTGAAAATTCAACTCAGTTCATAGAATATCATATTGAATATCTTCTTCGTTTGAAGAACTATGTCAGATACACAGTGTATTTCCAAGATTGACAGGGTCTCTATTCTAGAATATCAAAAGACACAATGAAAACTCAAGGTTTGTTCCTGGTATTTTATGTTCAGAACCAACACATACATACATACCAGCTTCAAAGGCGTAAGTTTATTGGTCTGAAAGCACACGGCTAGTGAGTAGCAGAGCTTTATTCTAAACCCTGGTTTGATTTTCAAACTTTTGCTCACTCCCCAATAGAAGGGTTACCCTCCATATCATGTTACTGCTACCTCCTGTCTTTGTATCCCAAAGTACCTATGCCAACATAGCCTCCCATAGCTGAATTTCAGGACACTGGTAGTTATCATAGTCATGGTGTGTGTGTGTGTGTGTGTGTGTGTGAGTGTGTGTGTGTGTACTGAAACACTCTCTCCCTCTCTCTCTCTCTCTCTCTCTCTCTTCGAGCCGTCATCAACAGCACTTGTGTGTTTTATTTTTTATTAACATAGAATCAGGCTTTGTTATGGAAATTTTCTTGTCATTTCTCTTCTTTCTTGTTCTTCTCATCTCTCCCCCGCCCCCCGCCCCTGCCATCACTGATACTCCAACTCCAGTAGTTTCCTTTCTACTTTTGTGTCACATGTGACCTCTCTTGTTTTGTAATCTCTTTTGGCCCCCTTTCCTGGATTCCTATCTAGTTTTACAGTCTATATCTCACTCTCATAGCTCCATATTTATGTACATAAAACATAAATTATAAGTTAGGATCCACATATGAGAAACAGGGTGAGGGTTTTTTTCTGAGACTTGGTCACCTCACTCTTAAGATAATACCCCCAATATGAAGGTTTATGCCTAATCTTATTGCATCTTGGTATGCCATGTTAGGTTGCTATCCCTGGGAGGCCTGCTCTTTTCTGAAGGGAAACAGAGGATCTCGGGGAGAGATGGGGGGAGGGGCTGGCAAGAGTGGTAGGAGGGAAGGTTGTGGTTTGGATATATTGTATGAGAGAACAAATGAATAAATGAACAAACAAAAAAATTTTTAAAGTAACATACCCCCAATATCCATCTATTTTTAATGATTTCATTTTTTTTTTTTACAGCTGTAGGGCTCTCATTCACCACACTGATAAATCTGAAGAAAAAAATCATGTGTCTACTTTATATTTTGGGATTTATATTATAAGTTTAATGAGTAGTGTGAGATATAAATTATGGAGTATGGAGCATGGTAGACTGATATTTAAAGTAAAACTCTTCTTTGCCTTACTCTATGCTAAGCAGAACCAACCATGTGTTTAAAAGTAAATGGTTCAACTCCTTCTGAAGGGCAGAAATGTCCAGTCCCCTGCTCCTTGAATTCTTATTTACATTACACATGGCCACAACAGTTCTTACATTTAAAGGTTCTTATTTTCTATTACCTTGCCATTTGTTACAATAAACTATAAACTAAAATGTGATTTTTAATCCTTGTAATGATAAGGTAATGTTAAAATTATTCTTTTGAATTTAGCTATCATTCAACTAGTGTCAAAACTGTTCAAAGAAACACAAATTTTTACAAATTTTGATAGTCATTAAACACAAAAATTTTATTTTTATTGCAAATGCATTTTTAAAGATACAAGTCAGGCTTTTATTCCAACTAGTTATTATAGTCATGGTGAATACTGAGTAATATGCAGGAAAAGGAGTCAGCATCAATTATGTTTTCATTTTAATAAAGTAAATGCTAAGAAATAGTTTTTATATCCATAAGATAGTTTTATAATGAGAATGTCAATTCATTTGGAGTTTTGTGTCAAATTGTCATGTAATAATTTTTTATAAAATAGTATTTTTAACACTCTCATCTGATGACTTGACTGGGTTGGCTTCAAACCTTAATGAAGGTAAAGCATTAGAATCCATGCTATTTTCATGATGGTTGCTCTGAAGTACAGCTTGAAATCAGGGATGGAGATTCCTCCAGAAGTTCTTTTATTGTACAGGATTGTTTTAGCTATTCTGTTTTTTTGTTTTGTTTTGTTTTTTAACATATGAAGTTGAGTATTGTTCCTCCAAGGTCTGTAAAGAATTGTGTGGGTATTTTGATGGGGATGGCATTGAATCTATAGATTGCTTTTGGTAAGATTGCCATTTTTACTATGCTAATCCTATGGACTTGAGCATGAGAGATCTTTCCATCATCTGATTGGGAGGCAGGGAGGGAGGGGAAACTGGTCAGGATGTAATAATATGAGAGCAGAATTTATTAAACAAATAAATAAATACCATCTGATTTAGAAGAAGATTTGTTGGGGCTGAGGAGGATGACTCCGTGGGTAAAATTCTTGCCATGCAGGCATGAAAACCTGGGTTTAATCTTCGGCACCCACAGAACAGTCGTGATAATGTATATCAGAGCTAGGAGATAACAACAGGATGGTCTCTGGGGCTCACTGGTCAGCAAACATAGCCAAACCCACAAGCTCCAGGGCCCAGTGAGAGACTTAGTCTCAAAATACAAGGTGATTGTGGAAGATACCGAACATCAGCCTCTGCTCTCCACATGCATGCACAGATGTCCATGTGACACACACACACACACACACACACACAGAGAGAGAGAGAGAGAGAGAAAGAGAGAGAGAGAGAGAGAGAGAGAGAGAGAGAGAGAGAGAGAGAGAAATAGAGAGAGACAGACAGACAGACAGACAGACGGAGGAATGAAGGAAGGGAGAGAGAAGGATTTGGTATCTAGTCTTACAGTCATTTGGTTTCTCACTTTACAGAAATGATCCTGTAGTTTGGAGTGTCAGAGATGAACTGCTAACTACCACCACTTCCTTGTGCTTTTTTTTTTTTCCTTGAGCATGGGCTGGATCTAAGGAACCACTTTGGAGTTGTACAGTATGATGACTACAAGTGATAATACAATGTTGAATGTTTGAAGTCACTGAAAATGCATCTTCAATGCTCTCTCTTAGATGTATAAAGTGAAATATGTATTAGTTAATTATCTCACATATGCTATACCCCTAAAATTGCAATGTTTATTTTTCAATTATACCTTTCAAAGGCTGAGAGATTAAAAAAAAAGAAATTGTGAGTTTTGAGTAGGAACATACTGGGTTTTTTTTTCTCTCACTCTGATTAAAAATGAGCTATGAGCTGCTATAAGCTGCCCTGGAACATGTAACAAGGAACTGAGAGAAGCATGCAGTCAATAGGCAACAAGCAACTATGTCCTTCAGTCCAGCAGAGCATCGCAAGGAAGCAAGATGAGGCCTATCTCAGCCTTCACTTCCCACCACTGATCACGGTGTTTACTGAATGTTCTGAAGGCTCTAGCAAAAAAGTTCCTGTCTCTTTTTCAGTCTCTAGAAACTTCCTGTCTTCTTTGGTTATCGCCAATCTTCCTCCTTCAAGGGCAAGAATGGCTAGCTGAGTCTCTCCTACATATCACTTTGGCACTCCCCTGGGTCTCCTTTCACTAAAGAGCAACCTTGTAATTATCCGTGGCCCACCTAGATACTTTAGGTGGAAAAATCTTCGTTTCAAGAGTCATCTAAATAGCAGCCTTAATTTCATAGGCAGCTTTAATTTTTCCGTTTAGTGTGATGTAGCACAGTCACAGTTTCCAAAAATTAGATTGAGGCATCTTAAATGTTTCCACCACAATTGTTGACTATGCAAAGTAACGGATGTGTAATAAGTTTCATTAAATCATTTCACAATGCACACATACATTAAAATATCATGTTGTACTCCAGAAAAATATAAAACCTCTTTTTGGTACGTAAACATTTGAAAAGCTGGTTTTAAGTTGGTGGAGGGATACTTGCCTTTAATCCTAGGACCAGGAGGCAAAGGCAGCAAAGATCTCTATGAGTTCAAGGCCAGCCTGGCTTACATAGAGAGTCCCAGGCAGTCAGGAATAGTGAGACACTATCTCAATAAAACAAACAAACAAACAAACAAAAAAGCTGACTTTAAAGAAACCATTATTCCATATACCTGAGAAAGCATGGTTTTGTTTTGTTTTGCTTTGTTTCGTTTTGATGAGACTGCTGGAATGCAAGGTAAGGAATATTAAGTATGTACCCTACTACTGAGCTATACCTCAAACCCTTACCTAACATCAATTTTTCTAACATCTTTATTTTTTTAATATTTTATTTATTTATTTTATGTGTATGAGTGCTCTATCTGCATGTACACCTCCAGGCCCAAAGAGGGCACCAGATCACATTATAGATGGCTATGAGCCACCATGTGGTTGCGGGGAATTGAACTCAGGACCTCTGGAAGAGTAGTCAGTGCTCTTAGCCACTGAGCCATCTCTCCAGCCCCTTATCAAACATTATTTTAAGGTAAAATTTAGTGGGTATGAATCATCAACCATAAGCAATCATGGCCCTTAAAGTAAATAAAGCTTCACATAAAAGAAAATTGGAAAGGTCCTGAATTATTTTTTCAATATTTCAAATTTGCAAATACCATGACATTTTATTCAAAAATGCTGCAGCACATATTCTATTGCCACAATACAGCTGAGAAGTTATCACTGATAATTATTGTCCCTCTTCGCCAGAATCTCCTTACTATTTCAAGCATGTCCTTCACAGAACTCAAGACTCACTGCATTTGATTATCATGCCATTTTCGTTTGTTTTAAAGGCAATGTCATGTTGCGTTTTCATTGTTAACCACACAGACAGCTCTCCAGCCTCAAAAATCAAGCAGTCAATGACACATGTGAAAAATAACATCCTGGAAGCCACTGGAATGAAACAGGTTTTTCATTTCTGCCCACATTATCTTCATATAGTTAGTCCATTTGATTAGTTCAGAAGCTGTGTGGGAAAGAGTTACAGAAATATTCTTATTTACATTAATTATTAATTAGTTTTTTGTGTGTGCCTGTGCACACACCTGTGCACACATATGCACACGGTCTGCAACATGCATGTGGAAGAGCCAGGACAATTGTGGGGGTGAATTCTTTCTTTCCACCATCTGTGTCCTAGGACTTGAATTCAGGTTGTCAGCCTTGGCAGCAAGCACCTTTGCACACTGAGCTATCCCACTAACCCCTGTTTACAGAGACTTACTTTATGTGACCTCATTCTGAGCTCATTCATGGAGGGAAGCTATCTGTTGGTTGTTCAGGTTTCAAAGTGGCACTGAATGAGAAAATGAAGCCAGTTGGGTTGACAAGAGGCTGACTAAAAATATGAAAACAAAAATTTTGAGGAATGATATACCCGTGAGGGCTTTGAAAACGTCAAACATATTCCCACAAGTTTAGAAGACCCTAAACATGTGTGCAAGCCAATAAAAGTGGACAAAGGATGTGAACAGATACTAGATCAGAGACAATTTTCAGATGACCAATATGCATATTAGCAGATAATTCAACAACATTACCCATTTGGCAAATGCCATTGAAAACCATAGTGAGATCCTGTTACAAACTGTAACAAGCACTGAAGAAGATATGGAGATAATGTCACACACACACACATGATCATCATGACTTTGTAATACCACTCTCAGTGAAGCTGGGGAAATGAAAAAAACCATTCATGGTCATAGCAGCTTTATTCATTGTTAAATGCTGAAAACAACTCATCATAACCCAACCAAAGGAAAGCTTACGAGCAGTAAGAATGAATGCACAGATACATAAAAGCCATAGGTGGGTCTCAAATGTGTCAGGCTCAGTGAAGTAATTTCATGTCAAAGGGTTACCGACTGTAGGGTTCTATTTATATGGCAAATTGGTAAAGGTAAACAATAGGAGCAGAGAGGAGAGGAGCAATTGGCAGGGGCTAGTCGTTAGAGAGTTTGATAACAAAGGGGCAACACAAGAAAACTTTGTAAGAGGACAGAACCATTGTACATACTAATTCTGGTAGTGATTACATCACTCCATACACATATTTTAAGTTCTAGAAACAGACAGATTTGATTCAAGATGAGGCAGGGAGTTCTCTCATGGCTTTGAGGACAGACTGATCTAAAAAGTGAATACCATGCTGGCCAGAGCTTCACACAAGACACAATTTCAAAAAAAAAGTTCTAGAAATGTATAATAGTGTGTCTGTGAGGGCTGGAGAGATTGCTCAAAGGTTAAGAGCACTGTCTGCTCCTCCAAAGGCCCTGAGTTCAATTCCCAGCACCCACATGGTGGCTTATGACCATCTATAATGAGATCTGGTGCCCTCTTCTGGTATGCAGGTGTACCTGTAGACAGAACACGGTATACATAATAAATAAATCTTTAAAAAACAAAGAAAACAACAACAAAAAATTTTAAATTATATGTTTGTGTACCTTGTGATGGTAATTTACAGGTACATACATGTGAAACACTTATAATAGCTGAATTGTAGTCTCTTTAAAATACTTTGAGGAAAAAAATACTTTGAGGGGCAGGGTGTGGTGGCACATGCCTGTAATCCCAGCACCTGGGGAGGCAGAGGCAGATGGATCTCTATAAGTTTGAGGCCAGCCTGGTATACAAAACAAGTCCAGTACAGGCAAGGCTACGCAGAAAAACTCTTTCTCAAAAAAGAAAACCAAACCAAACCAAAAGGAAAGGGAGAGTGGGGGGGGGGGGGTGACAGACAGTGGTGGCGCATGCCTTTAATCCCAGCACCTGGGAGGCAGAAACAGGCACATCTCTGAGTTCAAGGCCAGCCTGGTTCACAGAGAAAGTTCCAGGACATCCAGGGCTACACAGAGAAACCCTGTCTTGGAAAAAAAAATGCTTTGAATGCCAACACAGCCTCAGTAGGACACACAACTTACAGGTGACTGTCAACTTGAGCCTGGTTGTAGAATTCAGCGGTAGGAGAATTTCATTTGGGGAAAAATGCTATACAGCTATACCTTGCTGTCCTAAGGAACTTATAGAAGAACCTTCAGCTGGAGATGAAAAAAATGTTTTGTTTTTTTCTGTTTGCTGGTGGCTTCAGATAGGGAATAATAAAAATATAGAATTCTCTCAGGAACCTCCTCCAAATACAAATGAAACAACTTCCTTAATTCCATCTCCACCTCTTGAAAATACCAATGATTTAGTTTAGAGCACCCCTGCCTAGAACATGTAAATATGCATTTTAGTTGAATTAAATGAGATATTTGCATGCAACATATATTGTGGTTTTTGCACCCAAGATCTTGAACAGATTAATATATTCATATATATTCTATACATAAAGAGTGATCTTATTGTGACATCATTTATTTAAATGACTATTGACTATTTAGGTTGTTTATAGTTGGTAATTATTACTAAACTCTACTATAGTGAAGAGGCCTGTGTATACTCTTTCTGCTATCTCCTTCCCTGATGCCTCCTTTCATTCTTCCCCCTTCTTGGGTTTTTTTTTTTTCAGTTCCAGTAATTGGACCCATGGTCTCATACATGCTACCTAAGTGCTTTACTACTGAGTCACACCCCTACCACCACCTTTTCTTCTATTTTAATGTAGTATCTTACTATATAGCTCAGGCCAGTCTCAAACTCATGATCCTCCTGCCTCAACTTTCTAAGTAGTTGGGTTTAGAGGCATGCACCACTAAACCAAACATGATTTCTTTCTCAATGTGAATTGCCAGATCAATTAATTTGCATTTATAGGGTATATGTGACTTGGGTTTATAAAGTGACTCCAGCTTGCTAGTTACAGAAGCAACTACAAAGGTTAAAATGAGACATACGTGCATTTTCCTGCTTCCTGTCTCTCAAACCTTGCACTTGTGTCTTTCATAGGATCACGCTGACATTGAGTGGAAGTTTGCCAGAACAAAGCTCTGGATGAGTTACTTTGATGAAGGTGGTACCTTGCCACCTCCTTTCAACATTATCCCCAGCCCCAAATCATTTCTATATCTTGGCAACTGGTTCAACAACACCTTCTGTCCCAAAAGAGACCCTGATGGAAGAAGAAGGAGACATAACTTGAGAAGCTTCACAGTAAGACCAATTTTTAAAGAGAAAAATCTGTTTCTCTTTACACAAAGCTGTTCTCTTCCTTTCCCTTCATCATGACAATTCCTATTCCTGCTCTTGTTATTTGTCAGTCAGGAGCCACCGTCTCATTCTCCAGTCATAATATTTACAACTCCTTGGGGTGGGTGAATGGGTAGGGTGTTGGCCAACTGATATAACCTCTCTTTCTGTTTTGAATTCCAGGAACGCCATGCTGATAGCCTGATACAAAATCAACATTATCAGGTACCACTTACGCACTGAGTCTAAACAGTTTTGTGGAGTAGAAAGAAACTCACCTTTAGCTATGTGTAGACTTAACTTGGGGAGGAGCCCTGGAAAGGCTGCCATTCACTCAAGACTGAAGTAATGAACTCATCAGGACAAAATCACCTGCCCTGTATCCCTGTTAGTCTCCATTTAGTGCTACCTCAGCCCAGTTGGATATGAGCCATCCAGACCTTAGAAAGCTGTCTCCCTTCAGACTAAGGAGCAGATAGGTAGTTGCTCAGCCAGTCAATGAGTAAAGAAGTACATAGTATACAGCAGGAATTAAGATACACATTAGAGAAATCACTGTAGACAAGTAAGACAAAAAATCTTCATACCCTTTAGAAGTGTATTAGCTATCAGGGTTGGAAGGTATTACCTCATTAAAACTATTAAAATTAAGTGATTAGGAAGGCAAAACTTACTGGAACAAAAAGCACACACACAGCAATGGGAATACATAATAAACAGGGAACACGGAACATGAGGATGTTATTAGTACCTTAAGCGAAGTAAGATCTTCTATCAGGATACAAGGGCTTTCCAAATTATAAACATGACTTTAATCAAAGGAGTAGATCTGTGCATCTTATGGGACCAGCCAGAAGACAACCAAACACCCTAATGTGGAAGAGACTTATTGAAAGTAATATTTGAAAATCACAGATAAGAGACTACATTTAATCTTCTGGATCAAAAGAAATGCAGACTGTGAGACATATCTCAGTTGGGAGAGTGTTTGCATACCACACATAAAGCCCCGAGTTTGATCCCCAACACCACACATAACTGAATGTGATGGAGGCCAAAGGATCAGAAGTTCAATGCTATCCTCAAATATGTAACAAGTTCAAAGGCCACCTTAAGACCTTGTGTCAAGAAACCCAAGTAGAAAAATATTCTACAAGGCTTAAAGAAAAGGAAATTCAACCTTATTCCACAACGGCTTCCCTAATTTTGTTTCTCTTAGGTGTAAATAACAGCAAGAAATACAAAAGACAGTGCATCATAGGTGACCCTTCTCTCACTATGCCAACCCTCAACATTAATACTTTTTTAAACAGTGAAACCTAGGCAAGATTCATCACCTTTATTTTCTGCTTCGAGCATCCTAACAAAAGGAACAAATCATCCTCTGGGCATGTCAGTGACATCTCAGAGTTCATCAAGTAGCAGAAGTGGCAGTACAGCATCACTAACTATTATTATAGGTTTTGGAATCAGCCTGGAGTAAAATCAAACTCTAATGTCTCCATTTACTAGCAGTGTGCTGCTGAAGAACCCAGTTAACATCACTGAGCCTTAGCTTCTTCATCCGTAAACCAGGAATAATAGGAAAAGTTAAATCACTGGGCTGTAAAGTTCAGTGTAGATGGTGCCTGGCATACTGCCTGACACATTGCATAAGTGGCAGTTATCACTACAAACCTTGCAACCACGTGCCTTCCATTCCCCCTGAGGCTAAAAGAGGCCTTTCCTATAAGGGTGAAGTGTTTATTCTATTTTAAAAATGTACCTTGATTATAAAACTACTAGCTCACTTAGTGACTCTCAACTCCACGAAGAGAAAAATACCTTACTTCACTAACAGTACTAAAGTTTAACCCCTCCCAGAGGAATGGATATTGAATGAGCATTCAAGGGCTCTTGTAATCTCAGCACACACACACACACACACACACACACACACACACACACATTGAATACATGCTTACCTTATGCTTGAGTGGAAATTCTCCCTCTGGAGTATATTTTATGGTACTGGCACACTCTGTCACCAAAATGTAGGGATGCAATGACTTATTAATCCAATGATTTCCTATTGCAAAAATGATATGAGAGCTTTCTAAGCAAGTTCCTTATTTACCTGATAGCCTGAAAAGGAAATTGAATACCTCTTCATGGGTTTTTAATTCCAGGAAGTTATCAGGAATTTAGTCAAGAGATATGTGGCTGCAATGATAAGAAACTCCAAAACAAATGAGGGGCTAACAGAAGAAAATTTTAAGGTAATTTAATCATGAAGTAGGTAAATCTCCCATTCTCTAGTGTTCTTCTCCCCACCCCCACCCCATCTCTCTCTCTCTCTCTCTCTCTCTCTCTCTCTCTCTCTCTCTCTCTCTCTCTCTCTCTCTCTCTCTCATTTCTTGGTACAATTTAATCTTCATAGAGTCTGTGAATTTTGATTATACAATTCCATCTCCCATAGTGCAGAAAATCAGTTAAAATTATTTTTTCAATTATTCTCTTTAGTTGAGCATTTGTCGTGCACACTTTTAATCTCTGCGTTCCAAGCAAACTTGATCTACAGAGTGAGTTTCAGAACAGCCAGGATACAGATAGAAATCCTGTCTCAGGAAAAACAAAGCCTTTAAAATTTATTTTTAATTAAAAAATTGAAAATTATTTGAGCTTATCTTTACTTTGTGTGTATGGGTGTTCTGTCTGCATGTTTATTGCCTGTGGGTGTCAGAGCTCACTGGGAGTGGAGTTCCAGATGGTTGTGAGCCACCATGTGGGTAGTGAGAGCTGAACCCAGTTCCTCTCTTAACCACTGAGCCATCACTCCAGCCCCTGCAACTCTTATTCTGTCTTAGAATTATCTGCCATCCAGTAGGTGGAAATGTTTTTCCTTTTCTTTTAAAAAAAAAACTGTTGTAATTGAAAAAAAAGTTATATTTCTTTCCCTCCTCCCCTTCCGTTTCCTCCCTCTACCCCCTCCCAGTTCCATTCCCTCATATCTCTTCCAAATACCCCCATTATAACATTGATAGCTTCTTTTTCATTGATTTTTACTGTTTCATATGTGTGTGCATGCATGCACACATGTGTGCAAGTGTATGTGCAAATATATGTAAATACATCTTGAGTCTTGTTGTTAGTGTGTATGTGGTTTCAGGGCTGATCACTCTGAATACGACAACCAAGTTGGGGGGAGAGCTCAACCCCAGGAGAGGTGAATTGCCTTCCCAGCACCCACTGTTGCCTGTGCTTCTTCATCTCGGGTTAGCAAGCTTTTTACCAATGCCTGTCACAACTAGTTTCTGAACAAAATGAACTCGTTCTACATATCCTTTCTTCTGATAGTCTCAATGTAAAACTAACATGCTTAGTTGATATCATAAGAATGCATGGTTGGCTGGGGAGATGGCTCAGAGGTTAAGAGCACTGTCTGCTCTTCCAGAAGTCCTGAGTTCAATTCCCAGCAAGCACATGATGGCTCACAACCATCTAGAATGGGGTCTGGTGCCCTCTTCTGGCCTGCAGGGGAACAGGCAGGTAAAAACACTGTGTACCTAAGAATGCATGGTTACTCTATTCCCATTTTTCTGAGATAGCACCAGATAGATTTCCAAAGTGGTTGTACTAGTTTGCATTCCCACCAGCAATGAAGGAATGTTTCTCTCTCTTTACATCCTCGCCAGCATGTGGTGCCACTTGAGTTTTTGATCTTAGCCATTCTGATGGGTGTAAGATAAAATCTCAGTGTCGTTTTGAATTGCATTTCTTTGACGACTAAAGACGTTCAACATTTCTTTAAGTGTTTCTCAGCCATTTGATATTCCTCTGTTGCTATGTCTCTGTTTAGTTCTAAGCCCCATTTCTCAATTGTGTTATTTGGTTTGGTGGTGTTTAATTTCTTGAGTTCTTTATATATTTTGGATATTTGACCTTTGTCAGATGCAGGGTTGGTGAAGATCTTTTCCCAGTCTGTAGGCTGTCACTTTGTTCTGTTGACAGTGTCTCCTGCCTTACAGAAGCTTCTCAGACTCATGAGGTCCCATTTATTAATTGTTGACTTTAAGGCCTGGGCTGTTGGTGCTCCGTTCAGGAAGTTGTCTCCTCAAGACCCAGTTATTCCACTCCTTGGAATATACCCAGAAGATGCTCCAGCACACAACAGGGACATATGCTCAAGCATGTTCATAGCGGCCTTATTCATAATAGCCAGAACATGGAAATAGCCTAAGTGTCCCTCAGTAGAAGAATGGATAAAGAAATTGTGGTACATTTACACTATGGAATACTATTCAGCTGTTAAAAACAAGGAATTTCCAAAATTTGTGGACAAATGGATTGAACTAGAAATGATCATAATGAGTGAGTTAACCCAGAAGCAGAAAGACTCAAATGGTATATACTCACTTATATCTGGACACTAGCCCAAGGGGCATGTCCCATGAAAGTCTTCACTGATCAGGAAAGTGGGGCAGAGGGGAGGGCATCCTGTTGGGACTTTAGGTGAGAGAAGCATGGGAGAATGGGGAAATAGAAGGATCCAGAGGGTCCTAGAAACCTACAAGAAGAACATTATGAAGGGCAGATCTGGGCCCAGGGGTTCTGCTCAAACTATGGCACCAGCCAAGGACAATACATGCAGTAAGCTTCGAACCCCTACTCAGATCTAGCCAAGGGACAGGACATTCTCCACCATTGAGTGAAGAGTAGGGACTGACTTTCACACAAACTCTGGTGCCCCATATTTGACCATGTCCCCTGGATGGGGAGGCCTGGTGGCACTCAGAGGAAGGATAGCCGGTTACCAAGAAGAGACTTGATACCCTATGAGCATATACAGGGGGAGGAAGTCCCCCTCAGTCACAGTCATAGGGGAGAGGAGTAGGGGGAAAGCGGGAGGGAGGGAGGAATGGGAGGATACAAGAGATGGGATAACTATTGAGATGTAAAATGAATGAATTAATAAAAAAATAAAAAAAGAATGCATGGTTAAAGGGTAAGGCAGCAAACAGAAAATGCATGGAGACCTAAAGTCCTTCTTTAAAAGATGTTCAGTAAAGTCCAAAATATGTATTATTAATTTCAATTCTTAAGAGACTACCATTAAATAGTAGAATGTTCCTATTGTTTCTATCAATGTAAAAGAGTGATTCTCACACAGGGGCAGTTATGTCCTTAGGGCACATTTGGCTGTCTGGAAATGTTTTCAGTGTCATACTGGCATCTGGTGGGCACAGAGGGAGTTGCTATGAACCAACCCACAATTCACAAGATAGCTTTCTATCACAAAGAACACTCCTGCCTGACTTATCAGTAGAGCCTAGAATGGGAAACCCTATGCCAGGATGCATGATTCATGAGCACACAGACACATGATAACACACACCTGTAAGGAACACTGCACTTCAATTATTTATTTAATCCATAGACAGAACTCAACTGTTGTGGACCAATGTGCCAATCACTGTGCTAAGTTATTAGTGTGTGTCAGTCCATGAGAACAGGGAGCACCTGGGCAGTGGGTGGAGTTGGAAGAAATAAAAATGGAGAGATGGAGAGGTACCAGGTACAGACAAGCCCTGTAGTCCATGATATGGCATTTATAGTGTTTAAGACAGTAACGTTACTAAGACGTTTTAAGCAGGAAGATGACATGATAAGATTTAAGCATTGAAAAGATGGCTTGTAAAGGAACAAACTAGTGGTATCCAAGCTGGATAGAAGGAAATTTATGTCCCCTATCCCCCTTCTCAAAGCAGCAGTCTCATCACCTGATACTTCCTTGGTTTCCTTCCGTGATCCTAAAGGTCTTTTCTTCCTCTGTTGTTCTTTTGCTTACAGATATTTATAAGATCCAGTACTCTAATTTAATACTTAATTGTCAGTTACCACTTTACTTTTAAAATTTTGTGTGTATGGGTGTTTTGCATATGTGTGTGTGTGTGTGTGCGCGCGCGTGTATTTGCCTACAAATATGTATACGCACTATGTATGCGCTGGTGTACGTAGAGGCCAGAACAGGGTGTAGGATACCCTGGAACTAGAGTTACAGACAGTTGTGAAATGCCACATGGGTGCTGGGAATTGAACCCAGGTCATCTGGAAGATCAACCAGTGCTCTTAACCACTGAGCCATTTCTCCAGGCCAGTTATCACTTTATTAGGGATTAGTTTCTTGTGTTCCTGGCCCAGAGGTTCTGAAATCAACCTTCCCCACTATACAACTTTTCCAATTGTGATCAAATAGTCCTTCTGGGTTTGACTAATGGAAGATTTTGAAAGAATAATGTGTGCTTTATGCTTTATTACTAAGCAAAACTTAGCCCATTCAAAATCCCAAGTATCTTCTTTAAACTACACATTACTTTCCTGGGCTGGAAAGATGGTTTAGAGGTTAAGAGTATCATCTGCTCTTCCAAATGTCCCAAGCTGAATTCCCAGAAATCACATGGTGGCTCATGACCATCTGTAATGAAACCTGGTGCCTTCTTGTGATGGGCAGGCAGAAATGCACATGAAGGCAGAATACTGTATAAATAATAAACAAATCTTTTTCAAAAAGATTACTTTTCTGATCAACTCTGTCTCATCTCTTTTGCTAGGAATTAAAGCAGGACATTTCCAGCTTTCGGTATGAAGTACTTGACCTCTTGGGAAACAGAAAACATCCAAGAAGAAGCTTTTCCACTAGCAGCGCAGAATTCTCTCAAAGGGATGATACCAATGATGGCAGTGGTGGGGCTCGGGCCAAATCTAAGAGTGTCTCTTTCAATTTAGGCTGCAAGAAAAAGGCCTGCCAGGGAGCACCTCTCGTCAGAACCATGCCAAGAGCCAGCGGTGCTCAGGGAAAGCAAAAAGCTGAGTCATCAAGCAAACGGTCCTTCATGGGTCCCTCATTCAAGAAACTGGGCTTCCTGTTCTCCAAGTTTAATGGTCAGACATCTGAAGCCAGTTCAGAGCCCATGTATACGATCTCTGACGGAATCGCACAACAGCATTACATGTGGCAGGACATCCGATACTCTCAGATGGAGAAAGGGAAGGCAGAGGCCTGTTCTCAAAGTGAAATGAACCTCAGTGAGGTAGAGTTAGGTGAAATCCGGGGTGCCACTCGGAGCAGTGAATGTCCCCTAGCCTGTTCCAGCTCTCTTCACTGTGCATCTGGTATTTGTTCCTCAAATTCGAAACTTTTAGACTCATCAGAGGATGTCTTTGAAACTTGGGGAGAGGCCTGTGACTTGCTCATGCACAAATGGGGTGATGGACAGGAAGAACAAGTTACAACTCGGCTCTAAGTCAAATCCCCATCATCTGTTGTGGAATTCAAGAGAAAATTTGTAATTTTCTTGTTCTCAGAGGTGACCCCAAATATGGTTCCCTCACTGTCCCCTATCCAAGGAGTGAAACTATTATTTTCAGTCTTTTATAGTCACATTCTTCATGTTTTGTTTTACTGTTATCATAATTTGCCTTTTTATATCTATAAATACTAAATCCATCTTGAAACCAACTGAAGGGGTAGTGCCCCTAATCAGCAGAGGTGCAGTCGGGTGCTTAAGCCCTTTGCTTTGCTTTTCTTACCCTTGCCTCCTTGAAGCTCCAGGTGCCACTGTGCTACCATAGCTGCCGCACAGATTCCTGACTTTCCTCAGGATCTCACACCCATCTCCCCACAGAGCTGAGGGATATGGTCAGCAGTCCCTACCAGCTATCAGATAAGGCAAATCAACCTGCCTGTCTTTGCTGCTCTTCAGTGCTACATGCTGCCCGTGCTGGTTCGATGAACAGCATTAAAGGGAGACTAGACTCCAAAGAATTGTCAGCTTGTGGTTTCTAGGTAGAACTGGCCTTCCTGTTTTGTTTTTAAACACTACAACTTCTAATTGTGGGGATTGTTGAGGTTCCGTTTCTTAAAGATGTGTTTGTTTCTTACTGTGTGCCAATGAAATATTTACTCTACAGTGCGTGTCATATCTAATAAGTTAGCTGATTTCCTTTCCTGTGTTTGTATATTCGGTTAACTGACTATATTTTAAATTTTGAGAGTATCAAACAGTATTTAGGATGTGTACTTTTTTCCCAAACAAAACAAAACAAAACCTTCTACTGCACTTTAACCAATAGTTACTACATCTCATAGACTGGCAAGAAAATAATAATTAGCTGGTATATTTATAGAGTCCTATCTACTGTGGATAGTTTTAATCATCATTGATATAAAGGCATTTCTAAGATTAAAGACTAGATTTGAAATATTTTTAACAGAAAAATATCATTTTACTGAGGTGTTTAAATTTAGGGGAAAAGGAGTACCTCAATTTAATTAATTGCTTTCTGGGGGAAAAGCTCAACAGATATAATTTTAGGTTCGGATAACCTAATTCAGGTTGCAGTTGCACTATTCACTGGGCGAGAGTGAAAACTGCATGTGTGAACTGTTGGATATATAATGTAATAATCCTAGTGGATTTGTAGAACTGTACTTGTGATCCAAATTCTGCCTTCAAAGAAAGTTGCACTGATACAGTCATATGCTTTCCCATGGCCCAGGAGTACTTAATCAGAATACAAGTTAAAAATGAAGCTAGGATGCATATGGTAATCATTTTAGAATGGACAACCACCAAACAATAGCTCAGCAAACATGGTTTTGTGAGCATATGCCTGGCTTGTGGTGAGGAACACTGTATATGGCAGAAAAGTAAAGGAGTTTGTCGGGCATTACCTGTTCTTTCTACATGTCAACACCAACAGTAATCCAGCTACATTCTTATGTATAATGTCTGCTGGACATGAGAGAGGGATTGTTAAACAATGCCACTAAGTCTGTAAACCTGCTTTCTGACAGTGTAGTTTATGTTAAATTGATTTGCCTTCTCTGTTCCTAGCATTAGTGAGTGTTTCATGTGGAGATGAGCCAAATTGGGGGCAAGGGAGGCAGGAAGTGGTGCTGAATACAATTCAGATACACAGAAAAAAGAATTAGCATAAGATACATTGACACCCATTTGGCAAGGGTTTGTTCCCAAATAATCTTAGGCTTATCTGAAGTGCTCGTTTATTCAAATCCAACTGCTGCCCTACTTTACTAAGAGCAACTATCATAAATAGCTCTGGCCATGGACAGATTACTTTATAGAAGGAAGAGCTCTAAACTCACAATTTCAACTTTTCAAAATATAAAATTTATTCTTGATAACAAATGAACCTTCAGTCCAGTGATGGTGGTGCACACCTTTAATCCAAGCACTCTGGAGGCAAAGGCAGATGGATCTCTGAGATCGAGGCCAGCCTGCTCTACAGAGCAAGTTCCAAGTCAGTCAGGGTTACACAGAGAAACCATGTAAAGAAAATAAGTAAATATAAAATAAAAAGTAAATGGACCTAAACTACAATCCTAATGCACACTACCACCAACAGAGCCACCATACAACATATAGTCAAAACATTTTTCTCACCAATTCACCAACTATTGACAATCTAGGTATAACTGCTCTGGTGGTCAGAAAACAGGATAGCAAGCCATGAAGTCATGCTCCAAAGCAGCAATATTATAATAGCCAACCTCTGCTATTGAAAGACATCAGTGCCATATTTCATATTGCTGATCTTTGTGACTTGTGCTTAGGACTTCACTAGCTATGGTGAGGACTCATTTGGGATGAAGGTTGAAACTAAACAGTGATTGTCCTAAGTTCCATGTTGGTGATAGCAACATTTTTATTAACTCTAATCTGGTACCAAGGAGAAAAACATCTTTCTACAGTGTCAATCAGCTACTATTTAAAAACATTTCAGGGATGGGAGAACTTTCCTAACAGTCAGTCCAAAATTCCGTTCACCATCTAAAAAAGGGGAAGGGCTGAAGAGATGGCTGAGTGCTTAAAAGCACTCATTCTAAAAGAGGACCCAGATTCTATTCCAAGTACCCATATGGCAGCTTAATTTGTAGCTCCAGTTCAAGGGCATCTTATGCCCTCTTCTGGACTAAGCAGACATCAAGTACACACATAGTACACAGACATACACACAGGCAAAACACTAGCACACATAAAATAGAAAGTCTTTTTTAGCTGGGCACAGTGGTGCACACCTGTAACCCTAGCACTCAGGGAGGCAGAGGCAGGTGGAGCTCTGAGAGTTCAACGTCAGCTTGATCTACAAAGTGAGTCCAGAGCAGCCAAGTCTACACAGAGAAACCCTGTCTCAATAAAAGAAATAGGAGAGAGACAGTGTGTGTGTGTGGGGGGTGTTAAAAGGGAAAGGACTTAAAATAAGAATTCTTCGGGAGGCAGAGGCAGGCAGATTGTTATGAGTGTGAGGCCAGTCTGATCTACAAAGTGAGTCCAGGACAGTCAAGGCTACACAGAGAAACCCTGTCTTGAAAAAACGAAAACCAAAACCTAAAAATTCTTAAGTATGTCACTCCTGAGAAGGTATAAAGGCAATTTGAGAGTAAATTTATAGGAGAGAGAGGGGGGTGGGGGAACAGTACAGAGGATAAACTGGATTCCACCTTCATATAGAAAGTTTTTTTAAGGTGGTACTATGATATACAGAGAAGGACACTAAGCTGGTCAATAAACCCAAAATTTCTAGATTATAGAGACATTATCTAGCGCGAGTGCACACACACACACACACACACACACACACACACACACACACACACACACACACATACACACGAGCAAATAAAATGCCCATTGTTTTTCATTTGCCTAAAATACTGTGAACTTGGAGGAGGCTATGATCAGAATGGAAAGTGAATATATAAATTAAAAATAAATAAAAAATACTGTGAATTCCAAAACTGCATAGAATATTCTGCTACCAAGCAAAAATAACTATAGATACAAGAATCACTTTTCATTGTTAAAGTACCTTTTCTGCTTTTACTGTTAAATCAAGTGACGTGCACAAATAAAGGAAGATTCTAAACTCAAAATCATCGATTTGAGATTAGCCTAAACTATATGAGATCTTAGAAAGACACACACACACACACAGATTTCTTTTAGGTTCTTTTTGTTCTTTTGGCTTACTTGCTCCCGATATCCACACTGTTGGCATAGAACTGCCATTGGGATCGATTATCTCAGCCCAATGTGAACTGTACTTTAGTATAAAGAAAGTGTACCATTTCCGTGCCCTTTTCCCAACATACGCGGTTTTGGGTTTGTGTGGCTTTATTAGAAAATGTCTGAACATGTAAAAAATTTATCTGTGTATGTACATACATACACAGCAGGAAACTTAACATTTGAGCCTCTGACCTTGCTGATCTCCTACTTAGAAATTCTGAATGGTGAGGGATCAGGAATAACCACTATTCCATGGAAAGATTTCTTGGGATGTGGTAAAGAAATTGCTGAAGTGAATAGCCACAGGAGTAGCCTCTGTAGAACAACTGTTAAAGTGAGAGCTATCATATTTAGTTTTTCTACTTTTCAGGAGGGAAGACACTTAGACCAGAAAAAGGTACCCAGGAACATACACATTTAGCCAAAGAAAATCTGCATAGATTTATTGCATACTTGAGACATTACAGTTCATAATGCTGCCATGTGAGCGTAAAAAGCTCTTCAGTATGATGTTTGGTGGTTCAGAGAAGATGCTAGTAGCTAGTAGGTGGCCTTGGAACTATACTTTTAGAAAATGGAGTGTTGAGGAAACAGAAGAATTACACAGGCAACAAGGTACATTATCGTCAAGCTCAGAATTGGTATCTTTTTAAAGTTTATTGATCTGAACTCTGCCTCTTTTCTAAAGGAATAGCATCAGTGGTACTTGAGACACATACACATTCAAAATGATGTTTATCTCCTATGCCAGCCCAAAGGTACTTTGTATAAAATCTGTCAGGGAAAGTAGTTAAAGAATCTGTGGGGGATTCCTGTGACTACACAAATGAATGGCAGTTTCTGTAGTAAGAAAAAACTCACCATTTTTCATTATTAGTAGTACATACTCATTACTTAAAAGGATGGGTTTCAATGTGACTTTCTTTAAATTTGTCATGTTTTTTGCTCAGATTTCCCTCTTTTCCCATTCTTCCCTCTTCTACTTCTTTCCTTCCTCTCTCCAAATAGTCATTTTACTTGAATTCATGGATACGAAAGTAAACGTGTACTATTTATCTATGTGAGCCAGGCTTATTTTGCTTAACATGATGATCTCCAGTTCCATTCATTTCCCTGCCAATGATGTTAGTTTCATTCTTTATGGATGAGTAAAACTTCATTGTGCATACCCTATTTTGTTTGTCAATTGACAGCTGACTATTTTGGATCCCTTTAATCAACTTTTACTCATCTGTCCTCTCCTGACATCTCAATAAAATCCTTCCTTATAACTCCAAATCACTTAACAGAACTCAATTAGTAAGTAAAAGCTGCTCATAGTGTGAAGGCCAATATGCACCCATTTGCAGCAGACTTTAGTAGGTTTCAGGACAACTTGACATCATAGGAGCTCTACCCTCACTCATTTCATGCAGGTATGCACACAGACACATCACAAACATACATGACATTGTTCTCATTGGTAGATGAAAGTGTGCCTTTTGGCAAGCAAATTAAGCTGGTGGGGCAGGTCATTTTCTGTCATTTCTAATGAACTTCACTATATCCCTAACTGCCTTCCAATCTAGAAACCCCCTCTGGACAGTTTTCCATTCTTGCAGAACACTTAGAAGAGACTCTTGAAGGAAAAGGCTGAAGATGGCACTTTAGATTTTCATAAGGGTTCTTAAAAGTGGGTATCAAGGAAACAAAAGTTTTCAAAGGATGGACAAGTGTGGCTAAGGAATAAATCACCAAACTGTTAATCTCTTAGGATGATCAAATTGATATTGTTTGATCAAATTGTTTGATTAAAAATGTGGTTTCTGGGACTGGAAAGATGGCTCAATGGTTAAGAACACGTGCTGGTCTTCCAAAGGACCAGAGTTCAGTTCCCAGGACCGACATCAGGAGACTAATAACAGACTGCAACTGTAGTTCCAACAGATCCCAGCCCTATTCTGGCTTCCATGAAGACAGAGTCTGGCTGGGAGTGTGATTAGTAAGAACCCTAGTCTGAGCAGGATTCTAGGGTTGTTCCCCCAAAGTGTCATTTTTACACGAAAATACTAACATCAACCTTTTCTTCACCAAAATGTAGAAATGCAACACTGTGTGAAAACTAGTTCTGAAAATTCTGGAGATCTCTTTTCAAATTTTGGCTATTTTGAGTTAAATTTCAGAAAGCGGTAGCTTCTCATTTGGAATCACTGTGTTCATAAAATCAACAAGCAGGATTCATTCTAAGGCTGTATTTTAAACTGTGCAATGTCAGAGATTTCCTTTCCAAATATGGAGGAGTGACTCTAAATTTTATCTAAGAATTCAGACTGCTACAACTTTATGAAAGAAAAGAACTAACTAGGGGTTGGTACAAATGGAAAGAAAACCAGATTACACATTTATCATACTTCATCTCATAAATTTACATAAGTATACAACCTATAATTACAAAAGACCCAAATTTATAAACTTTCCAGAACTTATGCATCAAAATGAATGACATTTATCAAACCAGTCATCCTCAAGTATCTGCACCTGATAAATAATGGAGGCTTATGCATGCCTATAATCCATAGGCAGACAGCCTGGTATACAGAAAGCAAGTTCGAGGACAGCTAAGGCTACACATAGAAACCCTGTTTTGGGGGAAGAAAAAAATCTATACTGCACCCATACCCTGATTAGTCACCATATTTTGGACCTCTATTTTTTAAAGGTCTTTCAACAACCACAATACAATCGCTGAATAATCTTAGAATTTGTATAAGTATTAAAAATATTTTTTTTTTTGGTTCAAATACAGTGAAATGAAGGGTAAGCAATCCAACTACTTACTTGGTTTTTTAAAAAGGTAAACATTTTCAAATACTGTAACAGGCACACTTTGATGAGTTTTCACAGTTGTGTACACGCTTATAACCATTCATTTGGTCAAAATTCGTCCTATTATCTCCCAAAGATGCCTTGTTTCCATTTGACACTTAAAATCAACTTTCAACAGGCTTGGAGTAGTGGCAGCTTTACAAGAATAAGTAAAGTGCCCCCAAGGGAAACTTTAAAGGACAACATACTGAAGTAGAGAACCCCCACTGATTAGGAAACAAATTTCACCCCTGAAATTCTGGTGTTTAAACAATAATTCTGGTGTTTAATCAAGAGCTCCTATGGCACAAGTTCTAAACAAACTGACAACTGCATTCCTAAATCTTTAGTGATCCAAAAGAACCATTTTATCATGTACAGGTTCTGGAGTGGAGGCTGTTAGCAAGGATTAACAGAAAAAACAAATTTAAAAACCCTCAAGATTCTATAGCGTTTGGGACTGAACATTTACAGCAGTAGATGTAGTGAGACAGAGCTCCAATAAAAAGACAAGGCAGCTAGACAAAGCTGAATTCTCAGGTCATCCAAAAACCCTATGTTCAAAGTAGGTATTTCTATGTAAGATCTAATCATTTTATTAAAAATACAGCTTCAGTGGGTGTGGTGGCACACACCTTTAATCCTAGCACTTCTGGGAGGCAGAGGCAGGCAGATCGCTGTGAGTTTGAGGCTGGCCTGATCTACAAAGTGAGGGCAGGACAGCCAAGGCTACACAGAGAAACCCTGTCTCAAAAAACTAACTAACTAAATAATATAGCTTCATCAAATATCACTGTACTTAAACAACCAAGGCAGTTGCCTGTGGTCAATAAGTATAGTGACAACTGCACCTGACATACTTGGGAAGGAAAAGCAGCCAGAACCAGTGGCACTAAAATCAATGTCTGTGTGGGTTTGCAAGGTGAGTTCTAAACCCAGGCCAGCAACCACATTAGTTTACTTTGTTAAAAGGAATATAATGTCATAAAATACTAATGTTAAACTATCTGAATGCCCCTTTTAAACACAATATGGACAAGGCCTCTTACTTCAGTGGTACAACAGTAACAGACCTTGTCCAAGATCATTTCAATTCAGATAAGAGTAAATACAACTTGCCCAGGGAAAATACATGGACTCTTTCTTTCTTTTCATGTGCATACTAGAGGTACTATTCAAAAAGACAGAAATATTTTATCTGCTTATAGATTCTATTTCTTCAAGATTTAAAAAAATGGGGATAGGGAATGTCTTCCTAGAGAAAAAAAGTGAAGGTAATTTGGAGTTACAGACTAACAGTTAGTAGGTGAGAGAAAAACAGGAAAACAGAGGCTATGCTTAATACATTTTCTCAGTGTAGTCCTTGTAATCAATATACAAAGTGTTTGTCACAAAAGGTTAAAATCGTATCTCCTGAGTTTAATTTATGAAAGACTAATTTTCAGAGTATGTGCAAACGGCATTTTGGCTCCATAGATTATTTTAAAAGCTAAAAACCTCTGAGTGATGGCTTTTATTTAACTATTTTCTGTAAGAAGTGCAAAGTCAGTGTCAACCTGAAATGTGTGAAAACAATCTTGTATAAAAATTTTGTGTGTTTTTAGCTTCAGTATAAAGAAAAATAAAGCATTTACTTCCCTTCCCACAAAATGTATGGCTACTTAGAAATAAGGTGTTTTGTTCCGCCTTTTCCAATGTAACCATTTATACTTATTAATAAATATTGATGGGACAGCATTGGGTTTCAAACTATAATTTAACCATCAGAAACACAAACAAGAGATTACTGCAGTTCAAACTATTTTGAAAAGTATGACTGAGAATCAACATTATTTTAATTTCTATAGTCCTTATGTAAAAAGCCACTACTATTAACTGCTGAAACAGTTAAAACCTAAAATGGTTCACTCAACCTCAACTTCAACCACAAATTTGGACTATGGACTTGACAAAAGTAGTTTACCACACAGCTAGTGAATATCCTTGATAAGTATAAAATTGTAAGAACTCAATTAACTATAAGCTCCCCCAGTCCACTAGAAGTCTTAGCAAGATCTCTATAGAGCTTATAACAACCACTCTAAAATCTTGTAAATTTAATTATTTTCAATATTTCACTTTTTAATTGAAAAAATTCATATAATATATTGTGATCAGGTTTCCCCCCTCACCCAATAGCTCTCAGATCTTCCCCATCACCCTTACCCACCAACTTTGTTCATCTTGTCTTTAAACCAAACAAAGAAAAGGCAGTAGAAATAGAAAACATTTATAGAACTCATGATTGTCACATGGTTCTCCCTGCTGTATGCAGTTTGTTTTATACATGTGCAATAAAATAAATGTATTGGGGAAAAAAGGTTTAAAAAAGAAAGAAAAGAAAACCCTGAACTCGTACTAACTTCAGAAGTAAGCACCTTCTACTTCACATGACCAGTTATAAAAATTTCCTAGCACACGGCAAAAGTAGAGAATAGTACAATGGACCTAAGCTTTAAGGTGGCGCACACCTTTAATCCCAGCACTCGGGAGGCAGAGGCAGGTGGATCACTGTGAGTTTGAGGCCAGCCTGGTCTACAAAGCGATTCTAGGATAGCCAAGGCTACACAGAGAAACCCTGTCTCGAAAAACTAAAACAAAACAAAAAGAATTGATCATTCCAAAGTAGTTTAAGCAAACAGTAGTTACCTAAACTCATGAAACTACATTTTCCACATGTTCCTGACAAGTCCTATAAGGAAAAGTGCCTTTGATAGTTCAGCTAAAAGACATGTATTCCTAAATCAAGTTGCTTCTACTGAAATTCAATATTCTATAAATCGGGGGGGGGGGGGACTAGGAGACTGTCTTTCACTGTTTTAGTTCTTACATTCTTAAACTTTTATTATAAGAGGTAATATAAACCACTTCATAAATGTGTCATGTACAAATGTTGACTAAATCTCCCACATTTAGAAAAGCCTAGATTCAGTTCAAGCTCTACCACCATTCCCCAGTGGATGATTTTGTTATTTGTGTAGATGTGCATCTGAATTAAGTTTTGAAAGTATAGTATTCACATTAAAATATAATTTGTTTGTTTAGATTTCATTTCCAAAGATAATTAAATGGTTATGCCTTGATTATAGACTCTACGGAAATGAAACATTTTAAATTCACAAGTTTTGAATTTCAACAGTAAAATAGACTCAATATTTTCATCTGCTCTTAATCAAAGCAGAGAGCCACAATTAGTTTTGAGAATAAACATACATAGCCTAAAATGAATCCCTTTTCCTTGATATGGACTTAGAATTCTACCTTTAGTAGAATCAGATTTTATCAGGAAAGGAGCCTCAAACCGACCATATAACCTTTATATCTCCTGCCAATAATTTGAAATGGCTCTTTGGTTAACAATACAAAAAACACAGGATTAGCTTCTGTGGTGTCAATGACAACTAAAGAGGTAATGTGTAAAAAGTGAGGCTTGAGAGTTCCATTAGCAAAACTCTTGCCACAGAACCTTGAGGATCCGACTTTGATTCTCAAAGCCTCGATGTAAAGAGGCAGGCAGACACGGTTGTGTACATTCCTATTACCAGTCCTAGGAAGGCAGAGAGACAGATGGCTCCTTGGGGCTTGCGGGCCAGCCAGCCAGGCTAGCCAGAACTGTTGAATCCCAGGTTCCACAGACTCTGGCTCCAAAGAAAATAAAATGATGACTTCTGAAGACTACTATTAGAGGTTGTATTCTAAGCCTCCACATGCATGGATATAAACACCCACAATCCCCTAAAAAGTAGCCTGCCAGTGCTTCTGTTGTACTCTTTCGTGCTTTTTAATTACCAAGTAAATTGCTTCCTTTCTGGCAGCTATCTTCAATAACTATTCCAGACCTTTGCAGCAATTCAGGTTACCCTAACCCTCCTACACTCATAAAAACAAGAAAAATAAATCTGACTGGAATATACAAGCAACGTGGTGTAAACAAATACTTTATTATTTAATTTAATAACAAGCCAAATTCACTACATAGTAGTTTTTATGGCTAATTATCAAATTATGATGCATCAACTGGTAATGCAATTTAAGGCAATGCAACACCTTAAAAGTTTGAAGTAATAAAAGCATACAATGAAATACCTACGCCAGAAGTGTTCACCTCAAAACCAAATAAATACCAACTCCATGTTCTCTAAATGCATCTATACATTCTAAAATACTCTTTAGAGGCACCTTAGTGAACCAATGACAGATGAATCCACTTGCTGTGAGTTATGTAGTTTAGAAATGTTAAGACATTCAGAAGTGTCAGAGAATGGTTACTTTAGGACACATAAACCAATGTACAATCACCTGGTTTTTCTTTTGATTTGTCTTAGGGTCTCGTGTAGCCCAGGCTGGATGAAAACTAACTATGTAACTGAGTCTGGCCTGTATACTCCTGATCTTTTTCCCTGCTCTTGCTGAGTGCCGGGACTGCAGTTGTATACAACCTTGCTTAGTTCCTGTCCCATTTCCTTAATTGGAGGTTTCAGATGCCACTTTGGTTTTACCAAGATCAAGAACAAAAACTCTAATAAATTCAAAAGATTAGCAAAAGCTGGGTTTTTTGTTTTGTTTGTTCTTAATCCAATACAAAGTCTTTATTCACTGGCCAGTGGACTACACCAGAAAATTGCTCAAACCATGTAGTTTTGACTTTTTAGTCACAAAACACATGCCCTGGTTGACAAACTTCAATTAGCAAAACAGCAATAAAACAGAGCTATAGAAGCAAAACAAAACAAACAAAAAGCAAAACAAACAAAAAACAAAAACAAAAACAAAAAAACCTTGAAGATTTTAGGGACTTTCCCAGAACTGTGTACTATGACAGTTAGGTCTTTGTTCTCCTTTTGGCAGGTATTGGGATCCACATGCTGGGCTCTTAGGTCATTGGTGCCTCTAAGACAGTGTCATTTGTTAGGTCTGGGAGCCTGTTACATAGTATCTGAGAATATAAAAGTGAGAGAAAATTCCTCAACCAGTCAAGGATGCAGAGACCAGTCCAGGACCAGGAAAGTGTTTTCAGTATACAATTCTACAGAAAAGAGGCCACCACACAACAGCAAAAAGGCCAAATTGGCTGGTGTAGTGATTTGGCATGAAACAGTGGTTTTTAAACTCCCCTGTCTCTGGAGGATGCCCTGGACATAGATTTGTCGGCTCTGTTGGACTTCTTGTGGAGCTCTGATCCCCTCAGAGCCCTTTTCTCCCCCCAACTCTTCCATAAGCCTGCACTCTGCTCCAAAGTTTGGCTGTGAGTCTCATCTGATTCTATCCTCTGCTGGGTGGAGTCTTTCAGAGGACCTTTATGGTAGGCTGCCTTCCTGTTCCTTCTCTTCAACTGCTTCCAGTGTCTATTCTATTTGCCCTTCTGAACACTCTTCCAGAGGTCACGAGTTCAATTCCCATCAACCACATGGTGGCTCACAACCATCTATAATGAAACCTAATGCCCTCTTCCAGCAGGCAGGTCGGTATATAGGCAGAGCACTGTATCCATAATAAAAAAATCTTAAAAAAAAAAAAAAAAAGATTCATCCCTAGAGTCCTCCTTGGTATTTAGCTTCTTTAGGTCTGTGGCATGGTAAAGACCTAGACCTAGACCCCTGCTCAGATGAAGATAGGCAGCAGTCTCCACGTGAGTCCCATAATAAGCACTGTGTCTGCCATGGATTCTCTTGCTCACTTGTCAATCATTTCCCCATGGCAAGGCGGCCTTGCCAGGCCACAGAGGAAGAGGATGCAGGCTGGGGTCAGATGATAGAGGAAGAGGGTTCCCGTTTCTGAGGACTAGGGGAGGGAGGAAGGGGGGAAGAAGGAAGTAGGGTGGGACTGGGAGATGAGGAAGGGAGCTATAATCAATATGTAAAATGAATAAATTTAAAATAAATAAATTTAAAACATCTCCTATTGTGAGATCACCTTTGCACTCTTCTATCATAGCCTTCTTCCCAAATTCCCCATCCTATCGGTTAAGAAAACAAAGCTTTAGCTAATGGATATACTGGGGCTTGAGAATGCCTCCTTTTCTGTTTGGAGGCTTGAACATGTATCAGGCTGCCTGTAACTTTCAAACTCAGGGGTTCAAGACAAGCAGATGTGAGCTGGCAGCAAGGGGAGAGAGGAGCTGTAGGTTCAATTTTCTTAACAAATATATTTTATTACAAAGTTATTAACCGAGAGTCACTGATAACCCGACTAATCAAAACAATAGGAAAAGAGAATTAAAGAATACAATAACAAAACCATAAGGATATCAGTTCTGAGGAACACTTTTCCTGGTGTAATCAGCAGGATTTCTTTTGTTGGAAACTGGAGTAATCAGAACCTGGAACCTCAGCAGGAGCCCGGAGCCCTGAAGCCTTTCCTCAAGTGGTTCTCTCTAGGAGCACCTCGAAGTGGAGCAATGAACAGCCAAAACTATCTCAAGTCTCCAAAGGCCCCGCCTTTTGTTTCTAGCTCACTTATATATCTCTTCCTAGAGTCTGTTCACGGATCTTTTCAGCTGGTAAAATCAAGCTCCCGCACAAGGTGGTTTGCCTTCTAGTGGATTAATATCACTTGTTTTTTACAAGACCATTTGCTATCCCACACTTGGGATCATAACAAAAACAGGTTTATCTCTCATTAAAGGAGCCTAAAGCCTCTTGCTTATCTGTGACTCTGTGATGAGCTCTAGGGCACATCTCATATTGAAAACTGGCCAGAATAATTTATTTTTTATAGACGCTAAACCAAAAACCCAAGTAGTGCTGTGTCCATTATGAAGCAGAACTCTAGTATATTGGTTTATTTGGAACACATTATTTCAATCGTCTTGATAACAGGACACTGAAGGCAAGGTATCTTTGTAATGAATTCTATTCTAGCACAGCTCAAGTACCTCATGCCTTAAAGTCTCAAATGTTTCACTATTCTGTTTGGTTGGTTTGCTTTAGTTTGGTTTGGGCCCAGGATGTAGTGAAGGATAAGACTTGTTCAGAAGAAAATTAACCTGTAAACAAGATGTTATTTGTGGTTAAAACTGATTCCCACAAGTTATCCTCTGACCTACGCATGTATGTATATAGGTGATGTTTATAAGTACCCCTATCCTCACCTAACATCCAATACACACACATACAGAATAAATAAGCACAATTTAAAAAATTTTTCATGCTATTTGTAAACAAGTTTTGTAGTAACCAAAGGGTATTTTTGTTGCCATGTGGCTGATGAGCAAAGTAATTGGAACAAATTAAGCCCCAGAGGACTTAGTCAATAGAAAACTTGTTTGGATATATGAATGGCAGAAAGG
This sequence comes from Acomys russatus, assembly GCF_903995435.1. NCBI lineage: Eukaryota > Metazoa > Chordata > Mammalia > Rodentia > Muridae > Acomys > Acomys russatus. Next base: position 85,863,697 of record NC_067169.1, on the reverse strand, counting down.
TAACAGGGACAGTGAAATATGTCTCACAGAGTCAGAGACAGCACGCTTTAAGGAGATAGTGCAAGCCTAAAAACAAGTGCCAAGGCATGACAAATGTTAATTTTCAGAAAATACAGTAAGAGGCCTAAGATTCACAAGGAGGTTAACAGAAACACGGAAAAATGCTGGGAAGCTCACACCCATGCTCTAAGGTGTGTCCCTTTCTGTCTGAGCCCATATGCTTAAAATCTGTTTTAAAATACCTTCAATAAACCTTGACTCTGCTTTAAAATGATTAGCAGTGTGGAGGAAGGGAAGAAAGACAAAAGAATGTATGTGTTGTGAAAGCGAGAAAGCAAACTATTGAGGTAGGAGTGTACAAAGGGCCAGAGACACAGGAGAGGACAGAAGGGAAGAAGCAAATTAGGAGAACCAACAAAAACAAATTGTGTTTAAAAATGCCCTAAAGAATCTCAATACTTTCCAGGCTAACTAATGTATTTCTTTAATCAAAAAACAAAAACAAAACAAAAAACAACAACAAAAACAAACAGTAAAATACAACCTGAATAGGAACATACTCAGAAAAGAACAAGAAATACTAGTATTGACTGCAATAGGGCTGAAATCAAGTAACATTTCAAATGGCCTTGCAACTACTCCTCACCAATTCAAGCTATAAATTCATTCTTTTTAACTACAATGCCAGGGGAAACATATTGAAACAATCAAACATCTGGCACCCACTTTGTTACAAAAAGAAAACTCCACTCGTTTTGGCAATTTTAAATGCTGATTTTATTTACTGCAAATTGTGCAAAGGACATTATAATACTGTGCAGTAGGACAGTTATGTAAATCCAGTATTAAACAATACCGCATGTGGCAAACATAAAGCAGAACACCATGTGCCTTCAAAACTGATTAGTATCAGTCTGCAATTCAGTCTGACAATTCTTAAAGAAATCTCAAGTACTCTCATTTAGTATAAACAAATACCCAGGAGCATAGGCTCTTGTTTGGTTGGGGGTTTTTTTCTGTCTGTTTAAATTTATTGAAATCATACCAATTTTAAATAGCTGATAGAGGTGATCATAAGAAAATAGCTTATATGTTTTCCTTCGTTTATCAATTGGCATCATCAGATAATACAATGTTAAGAAGTTGGCTAAGAGCAAGCTGTCTCCAATGAACTTGCTCATCATATGGACTAGTAGTGCATTGATTCCAATTTTCTTTTCATAATAAAAAGTAATATGCCTTTGTCTTAAAGAAATATTTTACTTCAAAAGTAAAATAATTTAAAGGGCACACAATAGTGACCATTCTTACCAACTAAACCTCTTAAGAACTAATATAAGACAATTATGAGCCATAACAATAAAACTGGCAGCAAAAAGTATTTCATATTGCTAAATCTTAATTCTGAGGTGTATAATGAGGTGAGTTAGGTAAGAGCATATATCCAACTGGCCCAGAATTTATAGCACCATGGGTTTGGGCAGAAGCACCATATGCTGCACCAACTGGATGCCACATGGCAATACTGGAATAATCTGATGCTACAGGAATGTAGGACTCAAATCCTGGCAAAGGTACCCCATAGGGATCTGTCATTACTGGGTAATATACTGTTCCTTGAGGGACAGGCACAGCATCAGCAATGGGAAAAGTATCTGAAAAGAAGCAGAGATATAGTATATTTACTCTATTATAAAAATCCACTAAATGTAAAATTTATATTCTTGCAAGAAAAATTAAATATAAAATTAATTATAAAAGATTACAGGGCATGCCAGCAAGGCACTTGCTGTGAACCCTGACATTCCAGTGACCTACACAGTAGAGGGAGAAAACTGACTCCTTCACTGGGATGTCCTTATGAGTGCTACATGTGAAGCATGGTGTGCATGCATGCATACACACAGGCACACCTTGCACAGACACATACACATTCACACACACATACGCAAAACATAATTAAAACATTTTTAAAGATCACAGAGGCTAGAGAGATGGTTAAGTGCACTTACTGATCTTCCAGAAGGCTCTGGTTCAATGCCCAACACCTACATGGTGGCTTATAACAATCTGTAACTCCAGTTGAACAGGATCCACAACACTTTCTTCTGAACCTTTCTGCTTGCCTCTACCTCCTAATTTCTGGGATTAATGAAGTGTGCTACCCTACCCGGCAGGAGCATTTTAGATATGAATATAAATAGTATCTAGAAGAGCTTACCAAAAGTGTCTAAAATCTCCCAAATTAAAAAGTTGCAAGTGCATGTGCTTATACATAGAAATAAATCAGGTATGGGTGACATCATCTGCTGATAACTAGGAATCCAGTACCTCTACTAATTTAAAAGATCTTGCAAATTATATACATTTCTTTCTACTTTTTACAAAACTAGATTCACTAATGCTCCAACTAATTTACACAAAAAGTTTTAAATTACTGGGAAATTTGAAATTTTTCTTTCACTGTAATTTCAGCCAGTTGCTTTACTCCCTAAAATGACAGTTCACATTTTTATGTGAGAAAATGTTGGTCAGGCCAACGGTGTTTGTCTATCATTCATTCAAGATAAAAGAAAAAATGTGTTCAATGTTAGCAGTCAGCTAATAACTCAATAAAATAAGTAATTTCCCTTAATTTAATATTTAAACTTGCTGACTGTGGTGACATACATGGCAGGATTTGCCAAAGGATGAAGGAGGAGGATCATGAATTTGATGCCACATTTTAAAGTCCTTGATGGTGGAACAGACATTTAATCCCAGCACTTAATGCAGAGAGGCAGGAGGATCTCTAAGTTCAAGGCTAGTCTTTTCTACAGAGTGAGTTTTGGGACAGCCAGAGGTACACAGTGAAACCCTAAAAAAAAAAAAAAAAAACCAAAAAAATAAATAAAAGTCCTAGGCTTCCTGTTTAAAAGAGACTGGAGAGATGACTTGATGGGTTAAGAGCAATGGCTACTCTGCTCTTCTAGAGGTCATGACTTTAATTCGCAGCAACCACATGGTTGCTGGGATCCAGTGCCATCTTCTAGTGCACAGGCATAATGCAGACACTCATATACATAAAATACATAAACAAACCTTTTTTTTAAAAATCAAACTTCATTTAGTTCATAGAAGTGTTTTATGACTAGTCCCTGTGTTTATGATGAAGAAAAATAAATAAAACTAGGAAGTATAAAGGCAGGCATTTTTGGTTTTTGTTGTTGTTTTTGTTTTTCAAGACAGGGTTTCTCTGTGTACCTTTGGCTATCCTGGAACTTACTCTGTGGACCAGGATGTCCTCAAACTTATAGAGATCAGCCTGCCTCTTTTTTCCAAGTGCTCAGATTAAAGGCTTACACTACCACCTAGACCAAGTTAGGTTTTGTTTTGTTTTAAGGAACTTCTCTGAAGAAAGAAACAAAAAATCCACAATTCTATGTGGAGTATAGCACTAATAAGCCTACTGGTTTATTAGCACAGTTTGGTGCCAGTGCCATATGGTAACAGCAGCACCTTGAATACAAATGTCACAAAGTCAATGTTGTCGTATTTTGAATAAGAATGGTCCTTATAGGGTTATATATTTCAATAGTTGGTTCACAGTTGGTAGAAATTAGAAGGATTAGGCAGGCAGTACATCCTTCTTGGAAAAGGTTGGGGCTTTGAGATTTCAAAATCCCAGGCCTTTCCTAGTTAGCTCATGCTCGATGATCTCTCCCTTCCTTCTCCCTCTCTCTCTCCCTCCCCCACCTCTCTGCCTCAGGCTTGTGTATCAGATGTTAAGACCTTAGCTACTGCTCCAGTTCCATGCATGCATACATGCATGTTGTCATGCTCCATACCATGATGAACAAGGAACTACAAGCAAACTCCCAGTAAACTTTCTTCTATAAGTTTGTTCATGGTGTCTTTTCATAACAATAAAAAAGTAGCTAAGAAAGTCCAGAAATGAGATGGGGCTGTAACACAGTGGTAGAACTCTTGCCTGGAACATATGAAGCACTGTGTTCAATCCCCAGTTTGGAAAAGAGAAAGAACAAATAAAACTCAGTATTGTTTGTAAATACTGCTGGCCTCCTACCTATAAGCATGCTTTCAAAGAGCCAGGATCACAAGGCATCTACATAATACATTTTCAGAACGGATAGTCTAAATGCATATAAATTTATTGAAATATCTGAAATTAAATTATACACAATAAAATCCAACTGACTTTCTTAGTGGCAATATTATTACATACTCACCATTTGTTGATATATCTGTCTGTGTGTCATCTGCTCTCGCTACATCATTGTACAGATGAGGATCACTTTGGTCTACCAGAGGTTGCTCAGTATAATCTGGATAATTCTCTACTTGAAGCGGCGGCGGTGGTGGTGGCGGCTGCTGCTGCTGCTGCTGTTGCTGCTGCTGCTGCAGCACATGTGGCACATAGATCATGGAATGCCAGCAGTTGTGATGATAGCACTGGAGCAAGAAAAGGTAGCAAGTAAAAACACAAAAATTCTTATTTTCACTATTCTTAAAGTAGGATAATCCCTAGCTTAAAGAAATCGGGTGTCAATTCTCAGGTGTTGTGACATCTGCTATGTACAAAAATTTTTTAAACTAGGACTTTAAGATCTTTTACACCACCTTTTGCTCATATTTATACCTAGGGATACATTTAGAAAATCATATTAAGGAAATCAAAGATATAAACAGACTTGTGCACAAACATGTCACTTGTAGCATTATTTTTTAAAGTAAAAACTAGTGAAAAATCTAAGTACTCAACAATATGGTGCTGTGAGAATCATTATATATTCATGGCAGAATACTACACAGGCAAAAAGTCATGCTATCAAATAGTTAAAGGCAAAAAGTGGTCTAGAGAGATAGATCAGCAGTTAAGAACAATGGCTGCTCTTTGAGTGGTCCTGAGTTCAATTCCCAGCAACTGCATGATGACTCAGAACCCTCTGTAATGGAATCTGATTCCTTCTTCTGATATGCATGAAATAAGACCACTCATATATATAAAATAAGTAAAATAGTATTCCTGTGAAATAAAGAGTTGAAGTGATCCTCACCTCAGCTTCTTGACTAGGTAGGATCACAGACATGTATCATCATGCCTGGCTATGAGTACTTTTAAATGCCTCAGTCTTATGAATTATGTATCAAAGTTTCCACATATGAGTGCAGTACTTGAAGGGACAAGTAATTATCAACTCTTAAAACAGAATTTAAAAAGATAGTATCAAAGAATATCTATCCCACTGCTCGTAATTTGGATGTATTTTATATGGAGAAGAAAGATTTCTGCTTATGTCTAAGGTTTAAGAGAAATTATTGTGAGGAACTATGGACTACTAAGGCATTTTCAAGAGACTAATAGTTTAATATATATGTTAGTACCTACACCTCTCAACTCAGGGAAGAATTTGGCAAGTATCTAAAGTTAGTGCTTTAAAAGGTTATTAAAATGTATTTGAACTAGGTCTAATTAATTTCACAGAATACAGAAATTTCTATAAGACATTAAGTAAACAATAAATAATCAATTCATTCTGAGTATGTAACACAGAGGGCTGGTATATAATATTAAATATGAAGTCTAATCTAATATATATGAATTTGTGCTGCTTAAAGCGCAGCCCTCACTCTTTTTTTTCATTAATTTATTCATATTACATCTCGATTGTTAGCCCTTCCCCTGTTTCCTCCCATTCTTCCCTCCCTCCCATTTCTCCCCTTCTCCCCTCCCCTATGTCTGTGATTGAGGGAGACCTCCTCCCCCTATATATGCTCTCAGAATATCAAGTCTCTTTAAGTAGCTATCCTTCCTCTGAGTGCCACCAGGTCTCCCCATCCGGGGGACATGGTTAGAAAAGGGGCGCCAGAGTTTGTGTGAGAGTCAGATCTCACTCTCCACTCAACGGTGGAGAGTATCATGTTCGTCGGCTAGGTCTTGGCAGGGGTTCGAAGCTTACTGCCTATATTCTCCTTGGGTGGTGCCTTAGTTTGAGGAGGAACCCAGGATCCAGATCTGCCTGTCATAAAGTTCTTCTTGTAGGTTTCCAGGACCCTGTGGGTCCTACTATTTCCTCTTTCTTCCATGCTACTCTTGCCTAAAGTCTCAATCGGATATCCTGTCCTCTGACCCACTTTCTTGGTAAGTAAAGATTTTCATGGTACGTATCCCTTGGACTAGTGTTTTGATATAAGTGAGTATATACCGTTTGTCTCTTTTTGCTTCTGGGTGAACTCAACTCATTAGATAATTCTAGATCAATCCATTTGTCCACAAATTTTGGGAATTCCTCGTTTTTAATAGCTGAGTAGTATTCCATCGTGTAAATATACCACAGTTTCTTAGTCCATTCTTCTACTGAGGGACACTTAGGCTGTTTCCATGTTCTGGCTATTATGTATAGAGCAGCTATGAACATGGTTGAGCATATGTCCCTGTTGTGTGGTAGGGCATTTTCTGGGTATATTCCAAGAGTGGGATGGCAGCCCTCACTCTTTAACATTTTATAATAAGACAAACTGTACCATGCTAAAGTATAAAACTGTCCGACAGAATCTTCAGAGATCTCTTAAGAGTAATAAGACCTTTTAAACATTCACAGTATTCTTGGTTTTTAAAGTTCAAGAGTCCGATTTCTCAAAACAATTATCAGTTGAATACAGGACTTATCAATATAATTTTAATATTATCCCTACCTGCAATCCCAGATTGAAATAGTACTGTAAAACTTTTGTATCTAAAACAAAAACACAATGAATTTTATTGATGTAAGCAATCTGAATTATCATTTACAAACTTTTCTCTGAGCATTATTCAAGTTGCTATGGACACAGCCATCTCACATACTACCACCACTGTCAATTTTATTTTAAAGGACTATTTTTCACTTGGAATAGCTATGACTATTTTGCAACAAAAGGTTTAATTCTAGAACACAAATTTCATTTCTGTTCTTAGTATTAGATATTACTAGAATGGTGTTCTCTCATTACTAAAGACATTTTCTTGCTTGCTTCAAGATGGGAATTTTACTACAACCTTACCTCAGTTAATAACAATACTAAACAGTACAAACTGCTGTTCTACTACTGCTGGGGAGTGATGCCCACTGAGAAAGCTGGCATAATATGAAACAACTCATCTTGTTGTGATGTATCATAACACACCATCATCAGAACTCCAAAGACAGGTGAAAGGATTAATGCCTAAGACTGTAAAAGTTTTCCAAGTATAGAAGTCAACTCAAATAGTTCATAATTTAACCGAAATTAGATGTACAGAAAAAGAGAAAAATGTAAGCATTCTTGTTTTAAGTTATTTTAATGTTTAGAATGGACTTCAAGGCCTTGAAAACATTAACTGGGACGTCTACCACTGAGCAAAATCCTTAGCCTTGTTCTCAGTATTTTAATTATATCCATGAGTATATTTAACTGAATGCGACGGACCTGGGTCCATGCATATTTTTATTATTACTATAGTCCAAGTTCCACTAAAAGATGAATTTTTGAAAAGTCTCTTTAAGTGACAGCCTCCTTATAGAAATATATATGTTTTGCCATTTTGAAAGAATCATTTTGTATTTTGACTAATATAGAGGGGATATAAAGTCGATGTTCAAGCTAAAGAATGTAAGAAGAGGAAGTAAATTCTTTGGTACCCACAAATACCAATAGTTAAGCCTGCATATCAATGTTCATAACAGTATCATTAATAGTCAAAAAGTAAAGACAACTCAAATCACCATCAATTTATAGATAATAAATACACAACAATCAATCATTATTATTAAACTATAGAGTGAAATACTGTTACCTATTACAAGAAGGATGAACCATAAAAACATGCTATTACTCACAAAGGCCAAGACCTGGAACCAGCCTAAAGATCTACTGACAGATGAATGGATAAAGAAAAGGCGACATATACACAATAGAGTCTTATTCAGATATGAAAAGTAAAATCATGACATCTATCAGAAAATAAATGGCATTACAGATCATATGTGAAATAAGCCAGACTCAGGTAAATGTATCCTTTCATGAGGAGAAACTAGTTTTTTTTGTGGGTTTTTTTTTTTTTTGGTCTTTCAAGACAGAGTTTTTCTGTGTAGCCCTGGGAAGTTCTGGAACTTCCTCATGCAGACCCCGGGATGCCCTCAAACTCAGAGATCCACCTGCCTCTGCCTCCTGAGTGCTGAGATTAAAGGCATGCAATACTATGCCTGGCCTAGAACTCTTTTAGGAGGTATCTTTAATCATTCATGCCAAGGTTAACATCCTAATATTAACTGTATTTGATGTACTAAAAGGATAAAATTGGAAGATGAAACATCAAAGTAACAGAGGAATGAATGATAGAAGGCCTCTTAAAAGGAAGATGACGGGAATACAAGAAAGAGTAATGAAGTTGGGAAGATAAATTACTTTGTCGTATGTGAATCTAGATTTAACTACATATTAACTGCATATAAACATATATAGGAAATGGGAGGCAGGGAAGAATGGGAGGATACAAGGGATGGGATAACCATTGAGATGTAACAAGAATAAATTTTTAAAAAGAGAGAGAGAAAATAAACATATATAAAAGACACGAAAGGAGAAAGAAACTAAGTATCTAGGAAAAAGTAAGTAGTGGGAACATCAAGTATGAGGGATGATAGTCAGAATGTGAATATGGTCAAAGTACAATGATACACAGTATAAAAACGTCATAATGAAATCTATTATCTTACGTGGTATGGTGATACAAAGCTCATCAATCCAGCATGACAAAATCCCAGCATAAAGAAAAGGTGGATATGTAATACCACCACTCAGGAGCTACTAGCATTGATAGCTTCTACAAGGGGGCCAGTCAGTTTTCTTTAATGACTTGACCCCTGGTGGGCTGACCACACGCCAGAACAGGACCCAATTCCAAGAATAGCTGGACAACACAATCTGGATTTTATGGGCAAAGGAAAAAAAAATCTCAAGACTGTGTAGAAAAAGATGGAAGGTTGAGAGGTGGTAAAGAGAGAACTTGAGGGGGATGAATATGTTCAAAACATATTTTATGAAATTCTCAAAGAATTTATAATTTTAAAAAATAGAACAAACTGTAGAATATTCACTTAAAAAAGCAATATAAAAACAAGTGAGTCACCAATTTAAAGAACATTAACTCACATATAAATGAATGGTAGAAAACAAAAGTTCAAAGCAATGATGATATCTAGGGGAAAATAGGACGGGCCAAAGGAAAGACAGGATGGTGACATATGTAAATCATGGGACAGGGCTGGAGATATAGCTTAGTAAATATCTGCTATGCAGGCATGATATTTGGACAATCTTCCTTCACTTACCCTCCTACACTCTTTTCAACTTCTAGGAATTGCAATCCTATTCTCTTTCTATGAGATAAAAAACATGTTTTCATACTTCACAAATATATTGAGACATGCAGTACTTGTCTTTTTTTTCTGTGCCTGGCTTATTTTACCAAGTACTATGTATGTCCTCTAGATTTATCCACAAATGACAGAATTTTGCCTTTTATATAGGTGAATAGTATTCCATTGTGTATATATACTCATTTTTATTATCCTTTATGGTTAGATGGGTCTACTGACATATACAATTTACCCTTCAAGCCATCAAAAACAAGATGACTTAATTTCCAGATAAAAGAACAATGAGCAAATATGTGCTAAAACAATATAACTGAACATCAACAACATAATCTTGCTGGTAATTATATTGTCATTTAAAAAACAGCATTGTTTATTTGAATATCTTCACAATAAAATGCTTAAGAATAGAAAATCAACATTATGTGATGGTTCAATACTATTTGGGCACCAAAGGCAGTCAGAATAAAGGAATCAGGATTAGATATTGGGTTAAATTAGGTAGAAACAACAATAATACTTACAAAACAGGAAACCAAGAAGAGGAATAAATATGTGTTGACTGGTGAAAGACAAGAGGAAAAAGATGTGGCATTTCATTAGAGACCACTGAAGATTGAAAGTTAAAAACGCTAAGTGAAAATGTCTAGTAAGCAACCAAAATTTCTGAACAAAGGCTAGCTAGAAAAAGAACAGAACAGAATTGGAGAAAATCTTGGTAACTAGATCAGGGTCTAGAAAGAACTCAGAAAAAAAGCAGCAGCTAGGAAAAAATTAGGATAATGTTATAAGCAAGAAAGTATACGCAAGCTGCTAACGACTTACAACTACAATTCTCTTTGAGTAATACTGCCAAACTCAGGGGCAACAAAGAACTTCAATGGAAAAACCACTGCTGGTTGTTTAAGGAAGCAGGGTAACAGTAGATATTCAAAGCAGATCAGATGATTAGAAGCTATCTCCATGTCCTCAAAATTCAGTTGGTAAACCAAATATCAAAAAGGTTAACAATTCCATGCACTTGGGAAAAGAACTTAAGAAACAAAAATTAATTCCCGATTTAAAATAAAATACTTGAGAAAAAACCCAAAGCTATCCATTTTTGAGTCTCTTCCATGAAAGACATGTAGCTACAAGAGAGAAACAAAAGAGAGTCATAATTAAATCCAACTATCCACTAGTGTCGCTCCTTTTGCTAGTCACCTAGAATTATAAGCTCAAATCACTCCCATTTGGTTCTGTACCCATCAATCATCCATACAATATTCTAGATTCAAAAAACATCTTAAACCTAATTAACCTATACCAAATCTCAAAATACAGTACCTTGGGGCAGATCACTTCCACTTGGATCACAGGAATAAGGTGGTGGTGGTAGTGGTAGAGATAAGCCTGAAGCATCTCCAGCTTCAAGAGGAGGAAGAAGAGGAAGTGGAGGCGGTGGTAGTGGTACTGCCACTGCTGCTGCTGCAGCAGGCTGAAGAAAGGCTGCAGCAGTAGAAATCAGAAAATTATTAGGAGTAGGATGGCAATAACTAACAAATAAAACACGACTAACAATGCACAGCTGTTGCCCCTTATAAAGCAGTAGCTAGCCTGCGTTTTTGCCCCCAGTATAATCACAGAACATTATAGAATTCTCATGGGTTGATTTAAAAACAAACACTTGGGAGGCTACCCAATTAAAAGACGTTTCACGCAACCTGTCATACTCTTGGTCAAGAGACAAAAATGCACACAGCAGAGATTTTAGCAACATTACATATTCTCCTGGCAGCCTTGAAAGAACGTAGGGAACTTTACATCATGAAGATCCAGTTCTAAGGAGACACAGAACCTAAAAATGGGCTAGATACAATATTTTATCCCTATACTGTTCTATATCCATTATTACAGTTTAAAATGATTCATCTAGGATTTTCAGTTTTAATGCAAAATTGAAATGTGATTATGTTTGCAAACCCCTATGATGATAAACAATGTTTTGAACGTAATATTTTTACCTACATGCATGTAATACACTCACTAAACATGTGGTATTTTGGTAAATGCTTAATGACACAATTCTTCAAATTTAACTGGATTTTAGTCAATTGACAAATTAAATTACCAAACTTCAAAGCTGTGCTATATACATTATATTTTAACACTAGAAGGCATAAAGTTTCATCTCATCATTCAGTAAAGCATTAAATTCAAAGCTCTAACACATGGAGTTTAGATTTAAAACAATTCACAAGCTGAATTTGTTACTCTGGAAATTTACAAAGAAAGGATGCCTTCATTCACTGGCAAGGCCAATAATACACTCATACCTTTTATACAGTTACATGCTAATAGTAATAGGAGATGTATCTACAGATGACACCAAAACAAAATAATTCATAAGCAGGGTTTTTTGGGGGGTGGGGTGGAGAAATGGGGATGAAGAAACAATCCTGTTTTGATTGTGGCATTGCTTACATAACAGGGCATTTGTGAAAATTTAACTTAACTGAACAATAGAAAATGAGTTAAACGACACAGGAAATTTCGACAGCTTACGTAACTTTTCAAGTTGTGCTATAAATTTAGAAATGTCTACTTTTATAGTTACAGAAAAGCGATTTTGATTATCAGAGCATACTAATGCTTGGATGTTTCTATAAAATGGTTTTTCCAACAAAGTTCTTTTTCTTATCTCTTAAACTAGTACTCAAATCATACTGGGTTTCTGTAAAAGGAAATGGAGTCTGGCAGAACAAGTATGTAATCTCAGCTACTTAAGAATGCAAGGCAGAAGGATCTCAATTTCAAGCCCTGCCTGGACTAGAGAATAAGCTCAGGGCCAGCCTAGACAATTTAGTGAGACTCCTATAAAGAATAAAATGTGAAAAGAGAGCTAGGGATGGCTTAGTACCAAGTACTAAGTATGCATGCACAAGGGCCTAGGTTTAATGGTCAGTACCAAGAAAATGAATAAGGCCATTACCTGAAAACAGAAATGTGAATATGATCACTAGGTAAAAGCCAACTACTAGACCTAGAGGTAACAACATAAATTGTCACAAATCCGAAAGAATCAAATTTATTCTGCCCTAAATGGCATTCTTTATAAATGTGTGATACTATAATAAGCACCTTTTTTCCCTGCACTATGTAGCCCTGGTTAAACTTCATTCAACTCACTATGTAGACTAGCTACCCTCAAATTCAGAGGGAGGGAGGGAGGGAGGGAGGGAGGGAGGGAGTGCGTGCGTGCGTGCGTGCGTGTAGGAAGACTATATGGCAGGCACATCTTGCATGTGGGGAGCAGAAGACATCATTCAGGAGTCAGTTTTCACCTTCCACCATGTAGGCTCAAAGGATCAAACTCAGATCACCAGGCTTGTTGGTAAAAACTTTAGACACTGAGCACAAAAGCATTAAAATCCTTTACTTAGCTGTGATTTCAATACTTTAAGTTCAGGCCCCTGCTGGAGGCAGACAAGCTATGTTTTCCCAAATTTAGGAGTATGTAGAAAATCCAGGATCCAGGATCTCAGAATGAGATTTCCAATAAAAAGAGTCCCATCATAAACATTTTTTGCATGTATTTGTTCTGAGCACTGTGCAATACTTGGCTTAATGATTTAAGGTAAAATAGTATCTAGTTGTAGAGGCAAACTGTCAGCCACCACAAGCCATTTCCAATTACCCTATGTCCAAGGCCATTTCACTTGTACATGATTAATAATAATTCTCACTCTAACATTAATCACTTCAGTATGGTTTTCACCTTAATTTTCCTACTTAATGTGCACCCACAGACAACTTTAAAAATCTTACCCTTCTTAGCCGGGCGATGGTGGCGCACATCTTTAATCCCAGCACTTGGGAGGCAGGGCGGATTGCTGTGAGTTCGAGGCCAGCCTGGTCTACAAAGTGAGTCTAGGACAGCCAAGGCTACACAGAGAGACCCTGTCTCAAAAAACCAAAAAAAAAAAAAAAAAAAAATCTTACCCTTCTTCAAAAGTTTATTATGGCTTCAATTTTAATTTCAACCCAGTTGTCCTTCCTCTCTCCTTTATATTTCCGTATGTTTTTTCTTTTGAAGAACTTGAGCTTTTTGGCCTTTCGAATTTCACACATTCTACATTTTGTTGATTACATATTGAAGATATAGTTCAAAATGCACTCAGGTATTTCCTGCAAACAGGCAGCTTGATCTGGGAAATTGGATCAGCCTTAAGAATGATTTCTTAAGCAGGGTGCAATGGTGTATACCTTTAATCCCAGGACTCAGGGGTTGATATTCTCATCTCTGCAAGGTGCTATTATGCATGTTTCTAAGGTCTCATGATTTTAGCTTCTATAGTTTTCTCAATTATACATTTAGCATTTGTTTCACTCCCTTCAATACTCTCCTTCAAAGGATTTCTATCAAGATTTGATCTCTTTTACCTAACTGCAACATGTCAATTTTGAATCATTATCTTTGACTTTTTTAACTATAGATTTCTTTCTTACATTCTCATTCCTCTTGAAGCACTGTGTACTGTAAACTATCTTTCTAGGCTCTTTATGCTTTTCATTATTGAAATGATCTGCTTCGAGTTCTCCAAATTCTATCATTTCACATGAGTTTTTCTAATTCTAACTTGTCATTGAATTCTTGTGGTACTTTATCACTGTCTTTGCCACATTATGAAATAGTTTGGTACAGGTTTTTATATTTGTTTAGTTTAATTTTGTTTAGTAGGTAAGCTTGACATGTTTTTACTATTTGGAGGGGTAGTCTGTCCTTTTTCTTTGAGATACCCATGTATAACATGTTTTAATTATGTTTACATTTATGTAAACTTTCCTTTCATAAAATTGAGAATGAGATAAGATACAAGGTGGCTTTCTCAATTCTTCAGTTTTTTCTCACTGTTTTGTGCAGTCTTCTAAAATTACTTTAATAGAATTCAGTGGTTCTATTCTCATGACAAGGAGTTATTACATGGGTATGAGTTATATAACAAACTTTTAGGAAATGTATAAAAATAACTAACCAAAAATAAATAAATAAATAAATAAATAAATAATGGGTGTGGTAGTGCACACCTATAATCCCCACACTCAGGGGGACAGAGGCAGCCTAGTCTACAAAGTGACTCTAGGACAGCCAGGGCTTTTTACACAGAGAAACCTTGTTTTGAAAAAACAAAATAATAATAATAACAATAACAACAACAGTCTCTATGTCTATCCTTAAGTAATAAAACATAATTTATGGGACCAGAAAGACAGCTCAGTAGGTAAAAGGAATTGCTATACAGAGCTTGTGATATGGTTTGATGCCTAAAATTCACATACAAGTGGAAGAATCAACTCCATAATTTTCTCAAGCCTCAGCATGCTCACCTCTACCCCATATACACATTAACAAAAAAATTAACATTTATTTCTTTAAATTAGATACTACCTAATAACTAGAACAACAGTATATACAGATCCATGAGTAGAAAAAGGTTTCCAGAGTAAATAGACACTAATAACTCACCTGAACTATCTTGTGTATGTGGAGGTACAAAGACCGGTTGTATGGCATCCTGTGAGGAAACATCAGTGGTACTAACAGCTTGGTTATCTGCTGTACTGTTAGATAAGACTGGAACTGGAACATGGCTGTCCCAGGAAACTGCAATTGCAGTAGAATTGTCTAACACCTACAAGTGGAAGAAAGATTAGAATTCTTAAGTTTGGTTTCCCAAACTGTATTTGTTTCTTCCTCTGAACCTAAATTTAGGAAATTTTTATTTCTCTGTTGACATAACACTGAGAAGTCAATCTGCATACAAATCTTACAAAAGTTACTTCTTTTTCAGGATCTCTATGCTGAGAGCTATATTTCTGTAAAAATAACACATTAATATAAAAACAATAAAGACATCAAGTTGTGCACGAGGCAAAGTTTCCCTCCAACTCCTGTTCTTTATCTGTGTAGTTGCCATGTTCCTGAAATGGCAACTTCTAGGCTCCCACAATATATACTCATGTTCACTTATATATGTATTTATTTCCATAAATATTCAAGTAGAAGGGCTGCTTTGTATTTAAGTGTAACTGAATGAAACATTTTTATGATTAAGGTGCAAAATTCTTCAAGAGAACATACTACTTTACCATGGCATATGCTATACATAAATATAACAAACAAATAAGAGACTCTTAAACACTATCTTCATTGGCAGCCTTTATCTTTTCTCACTACAATATGGCTCTTACCCAGTCCAATCATCTAAATTTACAAAGTCATCAAATCCTGCTAGACTCTGGCTAATCTTTGACCTCTTAACTGCTTGAACTCTTGGGAAAGGGTCATATTCCCTGCTCCTGAAAATGTTCTCTTCCCAGAGTGTCAATATTTTTCTTTCCTCAATTGTTCTTTCTCTACTCATTTTTTTAAAAATTGGTGTTTCAGTAAAGAGACTTAAAAAATAATTTACTATTGACTGATTCATAAAAATTTCACAGAAGACTACATAATAGTATCTGAAACAGATACTTAATTTGATTTGTTAAATAAGTAATGTATTAATCATTGTACTGGGTAACAGAAGGCACAATAATACTTAATGGAATATAAACATCTGCTCAGAATTATGATGAAATGAAAGAAAAGAAAATATTCATTTTCTTCTGTTTAGCTCACTGTAAATGACTGTTTGGTAACACTATGAAGATTACCTTCTGGGGGTTGTTATATGAGGTAACTGTGTCTTGAGGTCCACCGTCCTGAAGCTGGAGAGACTTTAATAAATACAGAAATATAACTGAATAAAGGGAAACCAAAGGAAATTTTCACTCTCCTTCCTATCCTCCATTATAATCTATCCAGTCTCATCCCCTTCCCGTAGCAGGACTGCTTGCAGGGGTTTTCCTCCCACACCACTCTTATTTCTGGGAGACTAGAGAAAGACTTGACAAAGACTCTCTGACCTATCACCAGCCCATCCTATCTATCCCCATTCTTTTCTGCCAGCCCTCATACCTAGAAAAACATTCTACCCAGTACCTTCGGTGGGTAAACCTGACAGGGACTGAGGTAGAAAATTCAACTATCCTTCCTATCCCTCATTACCATCTCCACATTCCATTCTCACCCTCAGCCAGGCTGCTACAGATGTCCCTCCCCCTCCCCACCTCAAACTCCACTCACTGGAGACTCCAACTCAGACCCAAGGTCCCCCTAACTTTTTTATATCTGTCTCTCCAGATGTAAAGATACATCAATCTACTTGCAAGATTCCCTCTTCCCCACCACACTTCCAACTAATTCCCTAGGAACCCCACTTCTTGATGTGGACAGAATCCCCTTATCTCTTTCCTAAAGCCCTTCTCTGCCTTTATTCCTAGCCTACCCTTCCTTCTTTTCAGACACCCATTAATCTGCAGAAGCACCCAATAGCAGTTAACACACAGCTACCACACTTTCCTAATACCCAGAGAAGGCAAAAGAAATCAAGGACTGGAATGCCCACTCAACAAAGACAAGACCTGTTATTAACACCTAGAATCACCAAACCCAGATAACTAGACACTAGTGCAAAACCACAAACCTTAACAGCCAGGACATATGCCTGCACCAGAACCCGATAATCCTACACTAAGACCCAAGAAATGCAATATAGCTGAAGCATATGACAAGGATTTCAAAGTAACTATTATGAACATAATAGCTATTCTGTTCAATGACCTTAAAGAGGATACGGATAAATCCCTTTAAAAGTCTATGAAAACCTAAACAGTAAAATGAAATAAGGAAATAAGGAAAATCCAAACTGAGGTAAAATTGAAAAATAAAATATTTAGGAAAATCAACAAAAACCTCAGGGGTAAGCTTCTCCCACAGAAAACAAGACATAGAAGAGGGACTCTCAAGGATTGAAGACAAAACAGTAGAAGAAATGGAAGACTCAGTCAAAAAAAATATTAAATTGAAAACTCCAGGCACAAAACATCTAGGAAGTCTGGGAAATTATGAAATGACCAAATCTATGAATAACAGAAATACAGGAAGGAAAAAGAGACCTAGATCAAAGATAAAGAAAACACTTTCAACAAAATCATATAAGTGCCAGGCACAGTGGCATGTGCCTGTAATCCCAGCATTCAGGGAGGCAGAGGCACCCGGATCTCTGTGAGTTCAAGGCCACACAGAGAAACCCTGTCTCAAAAGAAATCATAAGCATACAGAACACCAAAAAGACTAGAACAGAAAGAAATTCCGAAAACAAATAATAACCAAGACACTAAATGTAGGTACGAAAGAACAAGTAACATATAAGATCCATGAGAACAACATCCAACTTCTCAATGGAGTCTCTTAAAAGTCAGAAGAGTCTGAAGTCATCAAACACTAAGATACCAAAGATGCCAGCCCATAGTACTATACCCAGCAAAATTATCAATCAAAATAGAGAAAATAAGACATTGTATGACAAAACCAAATTTAATCAGCATTGTCTACCAATCCAGTTCTTCAGAGGTTTGTATAAGAAAAATTCCATCTAAAGAGATTAATTACACTCAAGGAAATTACACAGGAAATAAGTCCAGATCAACAAATGAGAGGGGGGAGGATAGATAGATAGATACGAAAATGACAGGAATCAACAAACACTTCAGAGATGATTCCCAATATCATGGTCTTAAGATCTGCACCCCCCCCCCAAAAAAAAAACACTGACTAACAGATTGGATGAGAAAATAGGATCCTTTTTTTCTGCTACATGCAAAAAGAATGAACCTTAACATAAAGGATAGACATCACCTCAGGGTAAAAGGATAGAAAAAGATATTCCAAGCAAATGAAACTAATAAGCAAGCTGTTGTTAGCATTTAATTATATGACAAAATTGACATGAAACTAAAACCAATCCAAAGATGTAGGGAAGGACACTACATCAAACAAACAAACAAACAAACAAAAATCAACCAAGGGGATATTCTTAAGAGCTAAGCAACAACCACAAAGGCAACCAAGTTCATAAAAGTAATACTAAGGAAACTTAAATCACATATTGATTGACCCTCATACAGAGTGGGAGATTTCAATAACCCACTCTCAGTGACAATCCATCAAAACAAAAACAAAACAGAAATGCTGAAGTTTCTATTTAATGTCATAATGTCAGAAATGTCAGAATAATGCCACAAACCAAAATTACCTAAACACAAAAGAATATACCATCTTTCTCAGCAGCTCATGTACTTTCTCCAAAATTGACAGACAGCATGGGGCACATAGCAAGTCTCAACAGATACAAGAAAACCGAAATGACATCCTACATCCTATCTGACAACTGTGGATTGAAAATGGATTTCAGACAGCTCAGCCTGCATCCCTGGAGGCCTGCTGCCACCAAGGACAAAGGTAAACTACAACTGCTCCCCAGTGCTCCATTTTCTGGCCCACAACTCAGCCTGCATTACTGGAGGCCTGCCAATACGAGAGACAACCAGATGGCTAAAGGCCAGCATCAGAACACAGTCGACAAGAGCCAGGGCAATGTAGCAACACTAGAACACAGCTATCTTACTACAGCAAGCCCAGGATATCTAACACAGCTGAACCACAAAAAAATGAACTTAAATCCAATCTTATGAAGATGATAGAGGCCTTTAAGAGGAAATGAATACCTTAAATAAATATAGGAAAATACAATCAAACAGGTGAAGAAAATGAATGAAACAGTTCAAGACCTGAAAATGGAAATAGAAGCAATAAAGAAAACAAAAATTAAGAGAACCCTGGAGATGGTAAACCGAGGCAAGAGAACAGGAACTATATATAGGCACAAGTATCACCAACAGAATACAAAAGTGGAAGAAAGAATCTCAGGTGTAGAAGATACAAAGGAAGAAATTGACAAATCAGTCAAAGAAAATGTCAAATATAAAAAGTTTCTAACTCAAAACATCTAAACCGAAGATCAATAGGAATAGAAGACAATTACCAGTTCAAAGGCCCAGAAAATATTTTCAAAAAAAAAAAAAAACATAGAAGAAAATTTCCCTAACCTAAAGAAAAACATACTTATAAATGCACAAGAAGTTTACAGAACAACAAATAGGTTGGACTAAAAAGAAAATCTTCCTGCCACATTAAAAACAAAAACACTGAATATACAGAATAAAGAAAGAATATTAAAAGCCAATGGGGAAAAAGGCCAATACACACATAAAGGCAGACCTATGAGAATTATAAGAGTTCTCAACAGAGACTTTAAAAGCCAAAAGAGCCTAAAAGAGCCTGGACTGATGTCCTATAGTCTCTAAGAGACCACAGATGGCAGCCCAGACTACTATACCCAGCAAAACTTTCAATCAACATAGATGGAGAAAACAAGATATTCCATGATAAAACAAATTTAAACAATATTAATATACAAATCCAGTCCCACAGAAGATACTAGAAGGAAAACATGGCAAATAATTCATTCCACACAGGGAAAACCAAAAGGAATGCACTCTCGCTCTCGTGGGCGCTCTCTCTCTCTCTCTCTCTCTCTCTCTCTCTCTCTCTCTCTCTCTCTCTCTCTCTCTCTCTCTCTCTCTCTCTCTCTCTCTCCCTCTCTCTCTCTCCCCTCTCTCTCTCTCTCTCATACACACACACACACACACACACACACACACACACACACACACACACACACAAACTGTACTATCAACATCAAAATAACAGAAATTAACTTTCACTGGTCAATAATACCTTTCAACACCAATGGACTCAATTCACCAAAAAAAAAAAAAAAAAAGACATAGGCTAACAGAATGGATGTCTAAACAGGACCCACCATTCTGCCTGCATATAAGAAACACAGCTTAGCAACAAAGATAGACATTACCTCAAAGTAAAGGCAGGGAAATATTTTCCAAGCAAATGGACCCAACAAACAAGCTGAAGTAGCCACTCTAATATGTATCAAGATATGCAACTTTCAATCAAAACTACTCAAAAGAGATGGGGTAAGGTACTTCGTATTTATCAAAGGAAAAAAAATTCACCAAGAACAACATGTCAATTCTGAGTATCCATGCCCCAAATGCAAGGGGACCCAAATTGGTAAAAGAAATATTACTAAATCACACACAGAGCCCCACACATTAGTAGTAGGAGACTTCTACACCCCATTCTAAGAAGCAATGGATAGGTCTAGACAGAAACTAAACAGAAAAATGATGCAATAGCAAGATGTTATTAATCAAATGAACCCAACAGATTTTGATAGAACATTTTACCCAAAAGCAAAAGAATATACCCTCTGCTCAGCACCACATCACAGAATTTCCAAAGTTGACCACATAGAGGTCACAAAGCAAGCCTCACCAGATACAGGAAAATTGAAACAATCCCTTGAGTCCTATCAGACCACCATGGATTAAAGCTGGACTCCAACAATAACAGAAACAGCAGAGAGCCTACAACCGCATGGAAACTGAACAACTCTCTACTCAATGACCACTGGGTCAGGGATGAAATAAAGAAATTACAGACTTTCTAGAATTCAATGAAAATGAAAGCATAATATACCCAAACTTATGGGACACGATGATGAAAGCAGTGCTAAGAGGAAACTTCATAGCACCAAGTACCTTCATAAAGAATCTCATACTCAATTTAAAAATCATACCTGAAAGCTCTAGAACAAAAAGAAGCAAACATACCCAAGAGGAGTAGATGGCAAGAAATGACAAACTCAGGGCTGAAATCAATAATAGTAAGAGACGGTTCTGTGAGAAAAATCATTAAGATAGACTAAAAGGCAGAGAGAGAATATCCGAATTATCAGAAATGAAACGGGGATATATAATAATAGATACTGAGGAAATCCAAAGAATCATTAGATCTTACTTCAAAGCCTGTATTACACAAAACTGAAAAATCTAAAGAAAATGGATGATTTTTCACATAGATACCACTTACCAATGTTAAATCAAGATCAGGCAAACAATTTAAATAGTCCTATAAACCCTAAGGAAATAGAAGCAGTCATTAAAAGTCTTCCAACCAAGCCAGGCAGTGGTGGTGGCGCACACATTTATTCCCACCACTTGGCAAGTAGAAGCAGAGGGAATCTCTGAGTTCAAGGCCAGACTGTTCTACAGAGTGAGTTCCAGGACAGCCAAGGCTACACAGAGAAACAAACAAACAAAAAAGTCTCGCAAACATGAGCCCTAGGTCTGATGATTTTAGCACAGAATTCTAACAGACTTTAAAAGAACAAATACCAATAAGCACTTCCCAAATTATTCCACAAAATAGAAATAGAAGGGATACTGCCAAACAATGAGGCCACAATCACCCCATACCTAAACCACACAAAGACTCAACAAAAGAGAATTATAGACCAATTTCCTTTATGAACATTGATTCAAAAATACTCCTTACAGTACTCGCAAACTAAATCCTAAAACATCATCCACCACGATCAAGTAGGCTTCATCCCAGGGATGCGTAGGGATGGTTCAATATACTTAAACCCATTTATTTAATTCACCATATAAACAAACTGAGGGAAAAAAAAACACGGTCATCTCAATAACTACAAAAAAAAGCATTTGACACAATCAATCACACCTTCATGTTAAAAGTCTTGGAGATATTAGGGATACAAGGCACATACCTAAACACAATAAAGGCTATATATAGAAAGCTCATAGCCAATATCAAATTACGAAAGCTCATAGCCAATATCACCATTGAAACTATTAATAATATTCTGCTATAACTGCAGACAGAAGGCTAGCCTAACAGTCATCTGAGTGGCTTCAGCCAGCAGCTATTGAAAACAAATGCAGCCTAACATTAGGCAGTTCTCTGGGAATCTTATGGAAGGATAGAAAGAACTGAAAAAGCCAGAGAGGTCAAGGACACCACAAGAAAACCTACAAAATCAACTCACATGGCCCAATAGGGGCTCACAGAGACTGAAGCACCAACCAGAGACTATCCATGAGACGGACTTAGGCCCCCTACACATATGTAGCAGATCTGCAGTTTGGTCTTCATGTGGGACTTCTAACAGCAGGAACAGGGGCTGTGTCTGACTCTGTTGCCTGCCTTTGGTTCCTTTTCCTCTAACTGGACAGCCTTGACTAGCTTCAAAAGAAGATGTCCCCAGTCCTACTTGATATGTCAAGGCAGACTGATACACATGGGAAGTCTCCCCTTCTCTGAGAACAAAGGGAGGGGGTATAGGGGGAGGGACTGGGAGAAGAGAAGGGTGCGGAATTTCCTACAGGAATACCATGCTAATTAATTAATTGATTAATTAATGGAAAAATAGATTTCAACAAGAAATGTACAAAATCATGGAAATGGATCAATTTCCCTACTGAATAAAAATTAGTCAAGATGAAATTTCAGTAAAAAAGTAAAACTTTTAGAAATGAATGAAATTGAAAAAACACACTTAATGGCACACTTGAAAGTTCTAGAAGGAAAGGTAACAGCCAAAAGGAGTAAATTGCAAAATCTAATTAAAACTCAAGGTTGAAATCAATAAAATAGAAACACAAGAACAACAATAATAAAAACACAAATAATGATTGGTTCTTTGAGAAAATGAGTAAGAATGATAAACTCTTACCCAGACTGAAGAAAAGATAAAGAATAGATCCAAGTTAATAAAGTTGGAAACAAAGAGACACCAGAATTAGAGAATCATAAGGACATACTTTTAAAATTTATACTCCAAACTAGAGAACCTAAAAGGGATGGATGGATGGATGGATGGATGGGTAGATGGACGGACGGACAGACGGACATATATCCTTCCAATGTTAAATCAAGATCAGATAAACAATTTAAGCAGACCCATAACACCTCATGAATTAGAAGCAGTAACTAAGTCTCCCAAGCAACAACAACAACT
Source organism: Acomys russatus (assembly GCF_903995435.1). Classification (NCBI taxonomy): domain Eukaryota; kingdom Metazoa; phylum Chordata; class Mammalia; order Rodentia; family Muridae; genus Acomys; species Acomys russatus. The sequence goes on along the minus strand of NC_067169.1, from coordinate 85,840,413 downwards.
AAACACCCAGGGACAGACAGACTTAGTACAGAACTCCATCAGACATTCAAAGAATGCTAATATTCTACAAATTAGAAACTGAAGGAACAGTATCTAATTCTTTTTACAAGGTCACAATTAGCTTTATACCTAAACTATACAAAGACTCAACAGAGAGAGAAAATTACAGGCCAATTTCCATTATAAATATCCTCAGTAAGATACTTGTCAACTTAATCTAAGAACACATCAAAGAGATCATAAACACAATCAAATAAGCTTTATCCCAGAGATGCAAGGATGTATGTAAATAGATAAATGTAATTCACCATATAAGCAGACTGAAAACAAAAAACAAAAAACAATAAAAAAAAAAAACCAAGATCATCTCATTAGATGCAAAAAGGGCCTTTGACAAAATCTGACACTGATGATGAAAATCTTGAATAGATCAGGGATACAAGGGACATACATAAACATAATAAAGGCAATTAGCACCAAGCCTATACCCAACTTCAACTTAAATGGTGAGAAACTCAAAGCAAATTCCACTAAAAAAGGAAGACAGAAGATGGCAAAGCTGTCACATTCTTTCAATAGCTATTCAATACAGCAATTGAAATCTTAGCTAGAGCAGTAAAACAACTGAAGATCAACAGTATACAAATAGGAAAGGAAGAAATCATTAAGTATCTTTAAGTACAGATAATATGATTTTATACAAAAATAATATTAGAAGTTCCACAAAACTTCTACAGGGGATAAACACTTTAAGAAAAGTAATAGGATACAAAAATTTTTTTTAATCAAAATTGTCATGTTTTATTAGAAATAACTCATATGATCTGCCATAACAGAAGTTGCAAGGTTACTCTCTTTTTTTTATTTTATTAATTTATTCATATTATATCTCAATTGTTAGCCCTTCCCCTGTTTCCTCCCATTCTTCCCTCCCTCCCACTTCTCCCCTTCTCCCCTCCCCTATGTCTGTGATTGAGGGAGACCTCCTCCCCCTATATATGCTCTTAGAATATCGAGTCTCTTCTTGGTAACTTGCTATCCTTCCTCTGAGTGCCACCAGGCATCCCCATCCACGGGACATGGTCAGAAAAGGGGCACCAGAGTTCGTGTGAGAGTCAGATCTCACTCTCCACTCAACGGTGGAGAGTATCATGTTCGTCGGCTAGGTCTTGGTAGGGGTTCGAAGCTTACTGCCTATATTCTCCTTGGCTGGTGCCTTAGTTTGAGGAGGACCCCAGGACCCAGATCTGCCTGTTATAAAGTTCTTATTGTAGGTTTCCAGGACCCTGTGGGTCCTACTATTTCCCCATTCTTCCATGCTACTCTTGCCTAGAGTCTCAATAAGATGTCCTCTCTTCTGACCCACTTTTTTTGGTAAGTAAAGTTTTTCATGGTACGTATCCCTTGGACTAGTGTTTTGATATAAGTGAGTATATACCGTTTGTCTCTTTTTGCTTCTGGGTGAACTCACTCATTATGATAATTTCTAGATCAATCCATTTGATAGGATACAAAATTATCTCAGAAAAATTGGTAGCCTTAATATATAAAAATGAAAGACTGAGAAAGAAATCAGAGACATAATAACTTTCATAATAGTCTCAAAAGAAAAATCTTGGTGTATGTAACTCTAAACAAACAGGTGAAAACACTTACATAATAACAACTTTAAGACATTAAGGGAAGAAATTCAAGACAACTGAAGATGAAAAGGTCTGTGGGATTAATAAAGTGAAAATGGCCATCCTAGCAAAAGCAATTTACAGATTCAGTATCATCCCCATCAAAATTCCAACATGATTCTTCACAGAAATTAAAAGGACAATTTTTCTGCTTCATATTGGAAACATTAAAAACACAAAAAACAGGATGGCTAACACAATCCTAAAATGCTGCAAGTATCACCATCCCTGATCTCAAATTGTACTATAAAGCTATAGCAATAAAAACAGCATGATATTGGGCCCAAAGCAGATATCCATCACTAGAATACGACTGAATACCGAGACACACGTCCATACATCTATAAAGACCTTTTTTAAAAATAAATAAATAAATAAAGATGCCACAAGTACACACTGAAAAAAAAAAAGACATCTTCAACAAATGGTGCTGGTCAAACTGGAAGGCTGAACATAAAAGACTGCAAATAGATCCGTATTTATCAGTTTACATAAAAGTCAACTCCAAGTGGATCAAGGACCTCAACAGAAGGCCAGATACACTGAAAATGATAGAAGAGAAAGTCTTGAGCTGATTAGTACAGAAAAAGTCTTTCTAAAGAGAACATTAGTAGCAAAGACACTAAAGACAACAAATTCATAAGCAGAACCTCATGAAACTGAGAAGCTTCTGTACTGTAAAGGGCACCATGGCAGAAAAGGTAGAAGACCATAGAATGGGAGAGAAATCTCTACTAACTACACATGTGCTAGAGGGCTAATTTTTTTTTTAACTATAAAGAATTCAAGAAACTGAACATTAAGAAAAAATTCCCAATTTAAAAATGGGGTATAGAACTATATAGTTTCAAAAGGTGAGATACAAACTACTGAGCATCACATGAAAAATTGTTTAGCATCCTTAGCCATCAGGGAAATGCAAATCAGAATTACTTTGAGATTTCATTTTATACCAGCCAAAATGGCCATGGTCAATAAAACAAATGACAGCTCATGCTGAGGAGGATGAAGCATAAAGGAACACTCATTCATTGCTGGTGGGAGTACAAATTTATACAGCCACTATGGAATTCAGAGTGGCAGTTCCTCAGGAAGTGGGAATGAATCTACTTCAAGATCTAGCTATATCACTCTTGGGTATACACCCAAATAATTCTATGTTCTGCTACAAAGATACTAGCTCATTCATGTTCATTGCTACTACTCATAATAGCCAGAAACTGGGAATAGACTAGATGTACAGTAGAAGCTTCTTTATATACATATATATAAAAGAAATCTAAATGGAGTCACAAAACAACAGGTGAGACACAGCCCCAACTTTCCTAACCATGTGAAGCCTCCAGTACCAGGAATACATCTAATTGAATGATTGGCCAAAGGGCCTCATGGAAATTCTCAAACTTACGCTTTTGCACAGGTTATTGTTTCCTTTCCACAATCTGGTGGTTTGTTGCTGAAGACAACAACTATGTATCTCACTGGACATGAAGAAGTTGAACTGGTGCCTAACTAAAGCCTACTGCCTGGTGTTCATGGTATTGGAAATAACTCCATAGGCTGCCAGAGGAGAACAAACCCTTCACTCTACAATGGTGACCTACCAGCATGATATACTGGTGCAATAGTAGCACAACAAACATTGTGGGAGTAAGCAACCACTGTCTGACTGGATTTAAGACTTATTCCTAAAGATGGATCCCATCCCTGACATTGCTTGGGTGGCCAAGAACCTTAGACTGAATAGGCCATGGGCCTAACGGAAAACCAAAGTTCTGCTAAAGGAACACAGCAATAAAATGACTCCTAATGACATTCTGCTACACCACCCTTAGATCAGTACCTCATTTATCCTTCATCAGAGAAACTTCCATTAGGAGATGGGACCCAATACAGTGACCAACAAATGGACAATGTGGAGAGTGACATACTTTGAAACACACAGTATTAAATGTATGTCTTCATCAAACCCCCTCGCTACAGCTCAAGAGGAGGCAGAAAAATTGTAAAAGTCAGAGAGGGATGGATGAATGAAACCAAGGAAACAGTGTATTCCAGACTGATGCACACATGAACTCAGAGACAGTGGCAGCATGAACAGGGCCTACATGGACCCAAGCCAGATGGAGTCCCAGTGCTGAGGCGAGGAAGTAGGCATGAGCTCTCATTCCTAACCCAGAAGCTACTGCCAATTGAGAACCACTTGCAAAGGAAAATTTTGTTTTTTCTAATGGAGTCTCCCTTAATATACAAAGCACACTTAAGGGCAGGCCACAAGCTCAGCAGTCAACACAAAGCTCAATGGTACTTTTAGAGATTTTTGTTGCTATTCTCATATCCCTTTGTTTGGGCACTATCATCTTTACTGATCTTTTGCTTATGTAATATAGTCTTCAATTTTTCTGTTTTTATGAGGTGTATGTTCGTGTTTCTCTTCCATATGCTCTTTCCTTCCTTCTTTCTTTTTCTTTCTTTCATTGTTTTTATCTGCCAGGCACAGTGACACACACCTGAAATCTTAGCACTCAGGGAGGCAGATCTCTCAGTTCGAGGCCAGCCCGGTCTACAAAGCAAGTCCAAGACAGCAAAGGCTACATACAGAAACCTTGTCTCAAAAAAGTTTTTATTTCCTCATTTGTTTTCTAACGAGAGGTAGAACGAAAACAAGAAGCTGGATGACTGGGAAGGTGAGGGAGATCTGGGAGATGAGAGAGGATAAATGGTAATCAGAATAAGATGTATTCCCTAAAACATAAAAGCAAACATTTAGTATATGAAACTACCATGGTTAAGATTAATAATAACTCATAAATGTAGTTGTTATTCAAATTCTTCACAAATATCAAGTTCACCAAGATACATGGTAGAAATGTCATTTTTGTTCCAACATTACATTATGCAACATAAGCCACATGCAGAAAATTAGTGTACGTCTTTCCCATAAATGGAAGTAACTAAAGAAATAAACTTTTAAATAAAGTAAAAAAGATCTGAGGGTAGAAAGAAGAGGGATGATTAGGGACTGAGAAGGGGCCTAGGGCAAGAAAGGATAAGATGAGAAAGAGGGGACATGACATAAGCAATGAATAATACGTGCATGTATAGAAAAGTTAATAGTAAAACTAATTAATATAGCCGGACATGGTAGCACGCAGCTTTGATCCCAGCACTCAGGAGGCAGAGGCAGGAGGATCACTGTGAGTTCAAGGCCAGCATTGTCTACAGAGTGAGTCTAGGACAGCCAAGGCTACACAGAGAAACCCTGTCTCAAAAACAAAACAAAACAAAAAACTAATTAATATGCACAAGTATCATGTATCAATCATAAGAAAATGAAAAGAAAAATAAAGTTTGGTGTGCATTGAGACTTGGAGGAGGGGGTAATTTAGCTCAACTAAAACAGGTAGCTAGAAATAGGATGCTGCAATGCAGCAAAGCAAAACTAAGTGGGAAAGAGTTATTATTGGAAGTGGTTTAAAAAAAATGAATCCAGTAGTGTTCTAATTATGACTAACAGACAAGAAGTATGCAAGATGGCATTTACTAGTATGTAGACTGGAATAAAAGAGAGTAAGAGCTCTTGCATATAGAAATCATTAGGTTGAGGAAACAAGTTATTTCATCAGCAGCACAAGAGATTGAAAGTTTTAAACGACAAAAACCAGTTAAAACAACTCCATAGTATCTATCAATTAAAATTTCTTAAGACATTATTAACTTTGTTATAACACATTAAATGTCACATTTGGATGAAATTATTTCATGGAAAAGTTTCAGGGTATGGATCCTTCATCAGAACTTGAAACACTGAAAGTACTTGCAATCAAGTAGGAAGAGTACAGGAAAAAAAAATAAAGCAAATCAAAGTAGTATATTAATATCTTTACTGATACACAAAATCTTCATAAATTAACCTCTTAGCTAAAAAAAATAAATAATAAAAAAATCATGAGCCAGAAACTAAATCTGTGCAAGTAAAGCAAAATAATTCTTGGGTCTCCAATTTTCTTTAGGATTTAGGATGTGTGCAGGGTATAGTGTCATTTGCCTTTAATCCAAGCACTCAAAGAGAAATGCAGGCATATTTCTGTGAGTTCAAAGCCAGCCTAGTTTACACAGTGAGTTTCAGGAGAAACTGAGCTATATGGTGAGACCCTGTTTCAAACACCAAATAAACAAGAAAATCAAAAACAATGTAGGATGCAAAAACCACTCACTTTCTAAGGACTCTTCTTCAACTCCCACTTCAAGTATGGCCAAGGAAAAGAAATCTTTGGGATAATTAACTAAGAGTCCCAGGACAATCCCCATATGTAGCTTAAAGACCTGTACAATGTATGCAGAATTGCTATAGATCAATAACTTTTCTCCTATATTCTGAGCAGGAACTTTATTATGGTTGTTCATATACTCCACGATGTAACTGGGTTGCAGATGTGATATGAAAACTGTATTTTTAGTTTTAGACTTGCAAGATTTTATATATATATATGGATGGATCCAGTATCTACATGATACCCAGAATCCAAGCTTTGCATTTGACCTCCTTGAGTGGCACTTTTAGGTTGCCTGTTTTGGAGTAAAAAGGTAGTCATTTGTCTTTGTGAAGGAGATCACCTTGGACACACAATTCTTTTTTTGTTGTTTTTTTGAGACAGGGTTTCTCTGTGTAGCCTTGGCTGTCCTGGACTCACTTTGTAGACCAGGCTGGCCTCAAACTCACAGCAATTCACCTGCCTCTGCCTCCCAAGTACTGGGATTAAAGGTGTTACTCTTTTGTTTTGTTTTTTCTTGTTTTTCAAGATACGGTTCTGTGTAGCCTTGGCTGTCCTGGACTCAGTTTGTTCAGCAGGCTAGCCTCCAAGTATCCACCTACCTCTTCATTCCTGAGTTCCAGGATTAAAAGTGTGTCCCACCATATCTGGTTCTACAGTTCTTATTCTTAATCCTATCAAAGTATTTCCAACCATCTGCTTTTTAGACACAGAGAAGTCAGCCTCCTTTGTGTGATCTGCTTTGGTTATTTAAATAAAAATGCTTAAGTGTCCAGTACCAATACACAATTTACTATTACTTTGTAAGTTTCTGCCTTGCAATCATAAATTAAGGCCCCATCAGAGTCCCTAAACAAGCTCTCCCACAGGCTTCCACTGTGTCTTTACTATACAGTATATGAAATATTTGTATTTGTTTTTATTAAATACCTACCAGGTTTGCTGTAGACATAGTTGTGGTATATACACTGGAAGTTTCATAGTCTTGTTCTAGAGTATGAAGCCAAAGCAAAAAAACAGTGTATTATTTTAGTTGAAATTCAGTAAATAATGAAGTGTATCAAATTAAATTTAGATCTCACTGACCTGAAGAATAAAGATAATTTCCATGATATCCTCCTAGGAAACAAAAATATGTGTGTACAGATTGTTTTAATTTGGCAAAGTAAAATTGCCAGAAATTATTTTTTCTTATGTTTTATGGGTATATTTTCAAAACTTAAAATGGATACATGGTTGAAAGTGATTTGAGCTTTCTTATTAGGCAACAGAAAACAAGGTATTCTGTCAAAAGTACAAATTTCTACTCAAAATTCCCTTAGATATTAAGAATGTTTTCCTCTATATAAGAAGCATAGATAAATGTTTAAAGTATCTTATTGATAAAGTCATTCAAAATGCCTCATACTTCCTTAACATACATAATTCTCTAGAATTATTTCAATAGTAATGTATTATTCACTGGTAAATGGGAAATAAACAAAAAAAACAAGTGGGGCTGGAGGTTAAGAGCACTGACTGCTCTTCCAGAGGTCCTGAGTTCAATTCTCAGCAACCACATGGTGTCCCACAACCCTCTATAATGGGATCTGATGCCCTCTTCTGGCATGTAGGTATACATGCAGGCAGAACACTGTATACATAATAAGTAAATCTTTAAAAAAAAAAAAAGCAAATGTCACAGTGGAAAGAAAAGTAACTATTAAGTATATACAGGCAGCTTTAGAGACAAATTTAGTTTGGGTATATAAATTTGGGGGGATGATGAAATTGCAGAGCTGATTGTGCAAATGCACCAAACACAAAAAACAAAACACTGAAATACACTCTTGAGTAAGTAAATTTTGGGGTATGTAAATTGTATCTCAATTATGTTTAAAACAAAGTACTTGTGCCATTATCAAGAGTAGAGCCTTTGCCATATTATTGGCTTTTGAACCTCAATTTCCTCATATAATACAGAGTTGCGATATTTCCCACAACACAGTAAGGATTGCCATTAACTTATCATTTACAAGAATATAGTATTCAATAAATGTTAAAATATTTTGCATTCAAATAAGAGCTGTTTAGGTTACGTGGGCTTGGGATTTGAACTCAGGTCCTTGGTATGCATGGCAAGCCCTTTTACCCACAAAAGCATCCCACCTCCCACAATCTTATACTTCTTTCAAGTTACCAGAAAGGCGTGATATACCTTTCCAAGTTCTGATACACAAATGCCACAACAATCATCTTTTCAAAAAGCACTAACAGACTCACCATTGTCACATTGGTCATTGCTATCTTCTGCATTCAAAGTTGGCTTGCATGAGTTACAGCCCTGCCTTGTAACACAATATCCTGAAGTAACAGGAACCATTGTAGGGGGACCACCATTTCTCTGTAACAAAGAAAGACATATACATATGGAATTCTTCCTGTATTAGACAGGGAAAAAAAGCTGAAAAGATGTTCTAAAAATAAATTTTTAAGAACTAAATTTGGGCTGGAGAGATGATGGCTCAGAGGTTAAGAGTAGTGCTTGCTCTTTCAAAGATCCTGAGTTCAATTCCCAGCAACCACATGGTGGTTCACAACCATCTATAATGTGATCTGGTGCCCTCTTCTAACCTGCAGGTGTACATGCAGGCAGACCACTGTATATATAATAAATAATATTTTTAAAACCTAAATTTTGATTTACTATTGTAAGAGAAATATATGGCTATTTTAATACTTTAAAAAAACAAAAATAGGTGAAGCAAGAAAACAGAAAATGTTAATTCACATTTATTGTCTTCTTAGGAGCAACTTTTTCTTATTTACTTTAAAAACCAAAAAAGCCAGGCGTAGTGGTGCATGCCTTTAATCCCAGCAGAGGCAGGTGGATCGCTATGAGTTCAAGGACAGCCTGGTCTACAAAGTGAGTCCAGGACAGCCAAAGCTACACAGAGAAACCCTGTCTTGAAAAACAACAACCAAAAAAAAAACCCAACACACCCCCCCTCTCCTCTCCACCTGGTCCTACCTACCAACCCTCTTCCCCTTTTCCCCACTGTCCTTCTTAGAAAGGGGAGGCCCTGCCCCCTGTTATCAACCCTCCCCAGCATGTCAAGTCACATCAGGACTGAGTACATCCTATTGCACTGAGGACAGGCAAAGCAGCCATGCTAGGGGGAAGGGATCCACAAGCAGGCAACAGAGTCCATTATCAGAATTGGTCCCTGCTCAGCAGCAGCTTTAAAACATGTCTTTTCTTAACATTAAAGCTTTAAGGTGATGGCTTCACAGTTTCTGAGGATTTTACTAAGTTCTTTATATGAAAATGTTAAAATTAAGGCCTGAGGATGTAGTACAGAGGTAGAATAACTTGCATGTACAGGGTCCTAATTTTGATCCTTAGGGTATGATGGGGTAGAGTTGGAAAATACATGATTTCTCCATATAGCCTTTAAAAGTAAGAAACAACAGCCAGGTGCAGTGGCACAGGCCTGTAATCCCAGCACTCAGGGATGCAGAGGCAGGAGGATCTCTGTGAGTCTGAGGCCAGCCTGCTCTACAAAGCGAGCCCAGGACAAGCACAGCTACATAGAGAAACCCAGTCTCAAAGGAAAAAAAAAAAAAAAAAAAACACAAAACCCCTTCTTCAGTGACGCTTTCACCCACTTACAGGTAAAGTTGAATAAGCAGTCTCATTCCCTTCTTCAAGTGCATAAAATGTAACAGTTTCTTCCACTCTGTTCTCTGGAGGAAAACCATACTGGCATTCTTTATTCATGCAGTGCATCTGACGGTGGCTACGCCTAAAGGAACTTAGTTTGAAAATTAAAACAGGGAAATAAGTTAAAACATTAGTAATTTGCTTCTAATTACTCAGTGAAAGATAAACAGATGGTTTTAGGTTTAATTTATGTGTATGTGTGCTTTCCTTGCATATATGTCCAAACACCATGTGTGGTTGGTACCTGCACAGACACCAAAAAAGGGTGTCATACCCCATGGAACTATAATTACAGATGGCTGTCAGCTACTAAGTGGGTACTGGGAATTAAGCCCAGGTCCTCCAGAAAAACATCAATGCTTTTAATCCTGAAGCCATCTCTCCAGCCCCAAACTGCGGTTTAAGAAACTTGGTGCACATTGTCATTACTTAGCAATAAAAACCACACATACAGCTTTTCCCCTTAACTTTCAACATTTCAAATATTTACCGAGACTTATAGGAGACATTATCATAGCTCTGGCAGCACCTTCTACCTTGGCCTGGATAAAACCCAACTTTAGGATTTGGCATGTTTTGCCTATTTATTAAGTGAGATGAATCCCTAATAATAAAGAAAAAAAAGCAATTATTTAACTCTTACTAGTCTCAATAGTTAAGTAGAAAATTAACAGTTTTCTGAAAACATTCAACTAGAAAGACTTGTACTAGTATTGAGCCTATCTAATATTAATTGATACAGAGGCATATTTCATAGATACTCATTTCAGATGGCACTCTACTTTTGAGCATCTTATCAATACTTCACATAATGAAAGTACAATTATGCCAATGGATGATAATAAGTATGCATTAGCTCTATGTTCTGTTTTGGTACAAACTAAAAGTTGTATTTGTCAATGCTACTATAACTCAGTTCACGAGTTATTTCTAAAAACCCAAACAAGGACATAAATTATTATGAAAATCAGGTAACTCTTACCTGGACATCCCATATCCCCGACCTTGTCTTTGAGATGAATATTGAGGGTAGAAATGCTCACTAGACATAATATGACCAGCTGTCTGAGAGTAGTACAATAGTGGGTCATGCCCATAATGCATATTATGCTGAATCCTGGATGGGACAAGGGGGTCACCCCTACTATATGCCATGGTCATATAAACCTCTTTTCCTTGAACTTTCTTGAACATCTTCTTCCGTTGCTTCATGCTCATCTCTGTCATAACTTTCAGAAAATACATAGTAAATAAGCTTTATAACCAAAGTAAAAGGTCATATTACTCTGCCCTCATCATACTTTAAAATGGTCAGATACTTTTCTTGGGAACAAATCAAAGTATGTAAGTTTAAAGGTAGAAATTTATGTGGTTTTCAAAGAGATACTTGATCTTACAAGTTGAAAGGGCCAAAGAAGCATTTCATTTCTATGTTGGTGGGTATTTTAACCCTCTCTAGTACTAGCAGATTTGGTCATCAAATATATTGACTCATCTAATAACCTACAATATTTTTCTATAAAAAATTATGTTGAATACCTCAGGTTGCTTTTGAGATGTCTTCCTAGTTCTTTAAAAAATATTTAAAATCTTTATCAGCTTAAACTAGCATGAGGTCAACACCCTTCTACAGAGTCCATCTACCAATGTCCAATGATAATTTTGTTATAATTAGGCGAAGAGGCTATTAGATCCTTGGCATAGAAACCAAGGATCACCCTAGAATATTCAAGATAGCCCTCTCCTGTCCACCAAAGCAACACAGTGTGAAAAAAAAATGCTACTCTATAACAGGACATATGACATACAATTTTTTGGTTTTGTTTTATTTTTTGGTTTCTGAGACAGGGTCTCTCTGTGTAGCCCTGACTGGCCTAGAACTCACTCAGTAGACCAGGCTGGCCTTGAAATCAGAGATCCGCCTGTTCCCGAGTGCTAGGACTAAAGGCCTGTGTTACCACTGCTCAGCTAAAAAGTGCAATTGTTTTTAAGTTAAAATAAATCACAACAGAAAAATACAGAAGAAAAATATTTAGGATACAAACCCATTTCAGGGAAATAGCCTCCACTTAAAGTTTGGTAACCTCTTCCTTTACGAATTGGTATAGCATTCCAGGGCGGAAGAATTGCTACTTGGTTGACTGGTTTTACATTGGCCAGAGGAATCGCATGCCTTGAGGTGAAAGGTATCATGAAACCATTATAACACACACTTAATTCTCATTCAATATACAAATGTAGGCTTCTTGCCTAATTTTAAGCATATTTCTTTTTACTGTTTTTCTTGGAGACAAGGTCTCACTGCATGTAACTTGACTGTCCTGGAACTCACTACATAGACCAAGCTAGTCTCAAACTCAAGAGATTTGCCTCTTCAGCTTCCTGAGAGTTAGAATTAAAAACATGTGCCACCACCCCTGGCTCACGTGTATTTTTTTTAAGTCTGTTTAAACTAGCTTTCTTATACAATTTTTTTTCTTTAGCTTAGACAATCTAAATGAATTTTATATAATTTCACAGATGTTTATAGTGTCTATCACATCCAGAAGAATGGGTATACAACCAGTTAAAAGTGCTTTTCTAGGGCTGGAGAAATGGTTCAATGGTCAAGAGTACTGACTACTCTTCCAAAGGACCCAGGTTCAATTCCCAGCACCCACATGGCAGCTCATAACTGTCTGTAACTCCAAGATTGGACACTGTCAAACAGACATACATACAGGCAAAACACAATGCACATAAAATAAAATTTTAAAAAGTAAGTGCTTTTCTAGCAAGCCTAAGGTCCCAATGTTTAATTCACAATACCAAAACAAACAAAAAACAAAGCCTGATTGGTTTGGGCTTCCTGACCTGACACATTATGGACATTCTAAATGAGGTAGAAATTAATTTTATTGTTTTAAGCTGCTGGGATTTTGTTGTTGTTCAGTCAGTTGAACACAGGTAATGTATCTTAAACTGAACCACAAGCATTATCATCACATAGAGACTAGTACAAGTCCAAATTCTTGGGCCCTACTTCAGAATTACTGAGTAAGAGACAAAGCCTTCAGTGTAAAATGTGAAAAGGAATAGAATAACTCATCTTGATATAGCAGAAACTCAACAACACACTGTAATGAAGTTTTGGTTTCTTTAGAAACTCAGTTATGGAGCCAGGCGTGGTGGCACATTCCTTTAATCTCAGCACTCGGGAAGCAAAAGCACATACATCTCTGAGTTCAAGGCCAGTCTGGTATAAGCCAGAGCTACTCAGAGAAATCCTGTCTTGAAAAACAAAAACAAAAACAAAAACCTCAGAGGTTAAAAGCACTGGCTGCTCTTCCAGAGGACCTGGGTTCAATTCCTAGTGCCCACATGGCAGCTCACAATTGTCTAAAACTCTAGTTCCAGGGGAACTGATTCTCTCATAAATGCAGGCAAAATACCAATGTACATAAAATAAACAATTATTTTTAAAACTCAGTTATGCTATGTACAGATGTTTTTGTTTTAATACCAAAAGTGAGATTTTAGTTTGGACTTTAGTTTGTCCACAGCTGATAATTGACTCATACAGGACATGATCTTTGTCAGCTGGAAATGACTTGCCTTGTGTGGCACGGAGAAGGCTGTGGTCTTTGCCAGCTGCAATTAGTTTAATTCTGAGGACTATGAGAGGTATAAAAACAAGCGCTCCATAAATGGCTCAGAGGTTAAGAGCACTGGCTGTTCCTCAAAAGGTCCTGAGTTCAATTCCCAGCAACCACATGGTGGCTCACAACCATGTGATCTGATGCCCTCTTCTGGCCTATGGGTGTACATTCAGACAGAACACTGTATACATAATAAATAAATCTTTAAAAAACAAACAAACAAACAAATAAAAAACCGAAAGCTCAGTGAGAGGAAGACTCTTTGATCAACCCTAAATAGTAGGGAGAAGTAAAGAGGTCTACACGCCCTCTCTCCACTAACCTTCTTTCTCTTAGAACCTAGTGTTGGGGTGATGGAAGGGATTGGGGTGGAGAGCGGAGGTATAGGCAATAAAATACCCCAAATAAAATAGTTTAAAAATTAGGTCAACAACACACCTTTTAAATTACTATGAATGTGTTTACAGAATTATGTTGAACTTAATGTGATATGCCAAATAAACAGGGCAATGACTAGACTTTAGAATTTTTATATGTGATACCTATTTTCACATTTCATTCTTTAACATTTATTTTATTAATCAAAATAATTAGATCAGCAAATAATAATTCTGGTCCTCTCAACTAGCATCCTGGTTAATTCTCAACTAATACAAGTAAGCACCTATCAACTTTAATCACTATACAGTCTTACCTTTCTGCCAATTCCTCAACAAAAACTACTACTGAGTTTTTATCATTTTCAATTTCTTGAATGTGAGCATTATAATATTTTCCGTTTGGTTCCAAGCAAACCTGAAATACAGGACATAATAGCTGCATAGTCTTGTCCACTGACAAATCCATGTTTAGTTAAACAACCATTTTTCTCCAAACATAATTCAATGTCTACTTTTTTAAAGTAACTAATGGCTAATCTATGACGAATATATCAGCTGACATCTAATTACCCCAAAATCTGTAATTAAAATTTAACACAATAAAAGCAATTAAATTTTTCTTTTAGCATTATGTAAAGAAGTCCCGATCAAAGTCATTCTTGCTATGTTAAAGATCCAATCCAGAGCCTTAGACATGCTGGCCAAGTATTCTAGCACTGAGCTATACCCTCAACCCTTGTTTTACTCAGACAAGGTCTTGACATAGCTATAAAGCTCAGCCTAAGCATCCTGAGTGCTAAAATAACGGAAATGCATCACTAAGCCCAGGATGATCAACTCACACTAAAGATTAAAGGTGCAATCTTGGGGAAAAAAATCATCATCTTTGAAGAAGGAACTAACCTGACACTTGTCTCCTAAACAGTAATGTCTTCCAGCATATTCCATGCAATCTGACTTTTGAAGTTCTAGTAGAAGACAAAGATTATTAAAGCTCAATTTCTTTCTTTCTTATTGCACATTATTTATCTCATTTACTTTACCACTATGTATTAGACAAGACTATCATTAGAAGAAAGAACTATCCCACAGGACTATTCTAACACCCTTGATGGATTATTACTATGGTCAATTTATTAAACAGACCTGCCAGAAGAGTCCTACACATTAAAGCACAGCTATGTTTGTAATTTTATATCTGGTTATTTTAAAGTAATACTAAGCAGTATCATACACAGCATGTATGCATTTATGTGTATTTCTTTTACTTACATTATTCAAGGTCTTGCATTAATTCTACTTAACTAGACTGAATTCATCAAAGCTCAAGGAGTAGAATGCGAGACGTTATCACCTTGTGGGCAGTATATTAAGATTCTAGTTTAATGAATTCAGTTAAATATCTATTTTATATTATTAAATTATATTAAGAGCGGTTTTTGTAAATGTGTCCTAGGAAGAGCCAGACAACAAATTTTAGATATCCTAAGCCACCAAACTTTCAAAAGTACTCAAATCTGAAGCAAGTAAAAGCAGGTAAGGGGAGCCAGGCAGTGGTGGCACACATTTTTGATCCCAGCCAGCTAGGTCTACAGTGATTCCAGCACAGCCAGGGCTATACACAGAGAAAACCGGTTTCAAAAATTAAAAAAAAAGGTAAGGGAACTTATTACTGAATATTCAAAATTTGTCCACTAGACTGGTGGCACACACTTTAATCATAGCACAGAGGAAGAGGCAGGTGGATCTCTGAGTTCAAGGTCAGCTTGGTCCACAGAACAGTTTCTAGAGATAGGGAAAGAGAGGGAGATAGAGAGGGAGGGGAAACGTCCTCTGATATCCCACACAATGCACCATAGCATCCGAGCATATATAGACACACACATACACAAATTAATTAATTAATTAATTAATGAGATTATCCTCCTCTCTTATAAAACTTAATGAACACTGAGGTTTGAATTATGCAACTTTCATGTCTTAAAACTTATACTTTGACAAATGTATGTCTTGTAAGAAATAACTTACAGGCTGGTGGTGGTAGTACATGCCTTTATTTAATCCCAGCACTCAAGGAGGCAGAGGCAGGTGGATCTATATAAGTTCGAGGCCAACCTGGTCTACAGAGTTCCAAGACAGCCAAGGCTACAGAGAGAAACCCTGTCTCAAAAAGGAAAACAAAAACAACTTGTGAAATGATCCCCTATATATCAAGATTCAGAGGCATTCTACTGATATTTTATTACCTTTTCTACTGTCCAACCAAGCATCAAATTCTATATTGCGATAGATTTCTGGATCCAGAGCTTTTAGCACCTTATAAGGAAAGAGCATTTTTGGTGGATTTTCTGGAAACTGAAATAAAAATAGTCATACTATAAACTCATCATCTTTGAAACCATTCTTTTATGAGGAAGAATGAATGAAGATTACTTTCTTTATAAAACCATACATAATTCCCCATTCCCTTTGTTATAAACAATAGCACAAAAATTTACTATATATTTAAATAACAAGACACTAAAAGAGAAAGACATGCCTAAAACCAAGGCTTTACACTTAAAAATATTTCTCCTGGGGGCTGGAGAGATGGCTCAGGACCTCCAGAAGTCCTGAGTTCAATTCCCAGTAACAAACATCTGTAATATGTAACCTAATGCCCTCATCTGGCATGTAGGTGTACATGTAAATAGAGTACTCACATACAAAAATAAACTCGAAAAAAATTTCTCTTTATTCAACTTTAAAAGATGGTGATTAGCACTTAATTTCATAATTATAGGCTACTGTCAATAAAAATGAAGTGACCATGCTGACTATAAACTATTTATTAAATTTGTATCACTTTAATTTCAAAACAAAAGCTTGTAAAATGGCTCAAGTGTTCAGTTAGTTATAAAAATTCTAGTACTTCTTAGGAATAAAAACTCAAAAAAAAAAAAAGAATTAAAAACTCTTACAAAATATATATTTTACACTTTGTGACAAGTAAGATTTCCAGTAAGGAAAACATAAACTTCTTTCCTAGCTCTATATAATTAGAATGGACTATCTGGTCTTAATTATCTTCAATTATAGTACTCTAAGAAAAGTATATGAACATTGTTTGCCTGAGAAAATATCAAACCTTTAGTTCTGTTCCTTCCTTACTGCCTTCGGGTGTACTTTCAACACTGGAACAGGCACCAAACTCTTCAATTCTAATAAAAAAGATTCAGAGCAGCAATTACATGTCCCATACCTCACAAATATGCCACCACTCAGTGGTAAAGTAGCTCATTTCTAAAAATGTGAAGCAGGTAATTTTTCACATCTCCATTAAGTTTCTGTTGTAAGTATATATTACAAAATACATAGCAGTTTATTTTCTATTAAGATGGTCCCTGTGTGAGCCTGGCATGGTGGCGCACGTCTTTAATCCCAGCACTCGGGAGGCAGAGGCAGGCGGATCGATGTGAGTTCAAGGCCAGCCTAGTCTACAAAGCGCGTCCAGGACAGCCAAGGCTACACAGAGAAACTCTGTCTCGAAAACTAAAAAAAAAAAAAAAAAAAAAAAAAAAAAAGATGGTCCCTGTGACATTGACTCCTAATGTTTATAAACACACACACACCACTATAGTGCCTACCCATCTTAATGGTCTCTCTTTCCCCTGCTGCCAGTAGGAAAGTAAACAGCCATGTTCACCCAGCTGAGTGTAGGTCACTCTTCTACTAGCCAAGAACAACAACAAAACAAAAACAAAAACAAAAAACTAAAGCTATCAGCCTACTATCTAGAAAGAATTAAATGCTACCAAGAACCATGAGTGTGTATTTCGCAAAGATTTAGGTAAGAACTCAATCCTGGCTAGCTCCTTCATTACAGTCACATGACATCCTCAACAGAAGAGTAAGGTAAGCCATGGAATAATTTTGTTTGTTTTTGTTTATTGAGACAGGGTTTCTCTGTGTAACAACCCTGGTTGTCCTGAACTCACTTTGCAGACCATGCTGGCCTCAAACTCATAGATATCCACTTGCCTCTGCCTCCTGAGTGCTAGGAGTACAGGTGTGTGGCACTGCACCCACCTCCTGGCTTGATTTCTAAACTACAGAACTTATATAATCAATGTGTTGGTTTTTTGTTTGTCTGTTTTATGAGACAGGGCTTCTCTGTGTGGCCTTGGCTGTCATGGACTCACTTTGTAGACCAGGCTGGCCTTGAACTCAGAGATCTGCCTGCCTCTGCCTCCTAAGTGCTAAGACTAAAGGCATGTGCCACCACACCCAGCTTCAATGTGTTGTTTTAGGCTGGCGGGTTTTAGTAATGTTAAGTTTAACTACTGTAACTTCCATAAGTGCAAAACCCTTAAGGAATCAGCAATTAATCAATTTTCCTTTCATAAGGCCATTCCCATTCCTCATGGTCCCAAATAAGCTTTAAAAAATATTCTTCTGCAGGTAAGCGAGATGGCTCAATGGGTAAAGGTACTAGCTGCTAAGCCTAATTGACCTGGGTTTAATTTTTTTTTAAACAAATTCTTTGACTCAACCTTATCTCATATGTTGTGAGAAGGCCCAGAAATCTGTCTAATCATCAATGAGCAATGTGTATACAACTAGCCTTTGAGAAACGTTAATTCTAAAGTCTTTTGTATATAAAAAAACTTTATTTCTAACTTTAACTCTGAGCATTTCATAATACAGTCTGGTAAAACTCTCATTAGAAACAATATATCCCTGGAACATAAAATGAATAAATTTATAAAAAAGTAAAATCCGTATCACTAGCATACATGAATGTATATAAATATAATCAGACTATTTCCAATTTCAGATAATAACTCAGAGAAATATGAAAATCATAGGGCTGACAACCCTTTCCTTTTAGTACCTATTGTGGGTTGACCTCTTCTGATCAGTACTGCCTTCTACATTTCCAGTCAAAGCATTGTGTCTGTTTCTCCTGGAACCACTTCGAAACAAATCAACTGCAGTTTTCAATGTCTCTTCATCCACAACAAATACATCTTTATAAAGCATTTCATATAATATAGCTGAGGGAAGAAAAAGAGCCAAGATCCCAACTGTAACAATAAGACTTCTTAAAGATGTGCATTCATAACCCAACATGTAAGTTCTAAAGGTACCAAACAATGTTTTAAAAGTTCTTCAGTTTGAAGACTGATAACAAATCACCTGAAATCACATGTATACATTTATAAAGCCCTTCACATACCTTGACAAATTCCTGCAGTTGATTGAAATTCTTTTGAATATACAGAATCATAATGACCATTATTTGAGTAACAGAGAAGAATCTGAAGAAAAACAAAGAAAAATTATGTTAGTGTTAGCATATCTTACAATCATAAACTTAAGTTGATAATCACCAATTGGTAAATGAAATAGAATTTCATTCTTAGAAGGCATTGAACACATCTACATTTAAGACAGTATGTTCTATAATTCTTAAAGAAAACTTAACTATGACTTTTAAATATCAAGATTGAGGACACCTAATGCTGTACTATGAGACTCAATCACATTCCTGGAATGCACTAAACAAGTCCTGACTCATCTGCATTAAGATGGAAACTTTCACAAAATCAATTACTGAACAAAACAGAAGACCCATGTCAGAAGTCCAATTTTAATTTTTCAGAATTGGAGAAATTGTGTAAAATATCTCAATATACAAATATACAAAATGTAGACAGAGGGAGGAAAAGGACAGACATCAATTTGTTCACACAGCTTAAAAAATCATCGCAGTGAATAGAAGAAATGTAAGAATATACTATGTAGAAAAGGCACTTTGAAAGAAATTCAATGAATGAATGAAGTTACTGATATGGATACAGAAACAAAGGTTATCTTCCTAGCAGATTCCTTCAATTTCCAGAGCTTTACAAAACAATTCCAGGGCTATGTTTATGAACTAATACTTCTCAGTAAATGTTTCATTTGATGAAATTTCCTCATGTAACAATTCTAAACATTTTTAAAATTTTTGCTCAAAAATGTTTTAAATCAAGCATAAGTGAAAGTAATTAATTCCAAGAGAAAAATTTTTTAAATCTTAGGTAGGGATACAGTTTAGTCTTAGAGTACTTGTCTGGCATGCTCAAAGCCCTGGACTCAACTTCCAGCACCACACATAAGAACTGAAAATAAAGAACTCCAAACAATCTCGTCAAGAAATGGGCAAGCATAGTAAACAGTCAAATCTCAGAAGACTGCAACAAAAAGCCAATAAATACATGAAAAGATGCTCAGTATTATTAATCATTAGAGATATGAGAACTAAAACTACAGCACAACTTCATCTCACTCCAGTCAGAAAGGCTGCCATTATAAACACAAACAGGACTAGCAAGACAGCTGAGCAGGTACAGGCACTTCCTGTCAAACCTGAATTCAATCTTCAGAACTCACATGGTAGAAAGGAAGCTTATGTCAGCCTGTCTGTGTCTGTTTTCTCCCTCCCTCTGTGTATGTATGTGTGTGAGAAAGAGAAAAGGGGGGGGGGGAGAAACAATAAAATTGTGTAAGTAAAAAATTAAAAGGACATGCCAGGTGTGGTGGCCCACGCCAGTAATCCCAGCACTCGGAAGGCAGAGGCAGGTGGACCTCTATGAGTTCAAGGCCAGTCTGGTCTACAAGAGAGTTCCAGGACAGCTAGGGCTGTTACACAGAGAAACCCTGTCTCAAAAAATAAGTATATAAATAAATAAAGTACAAACAATAAATCATGAAGAAGACTGGGGAGGACTGATGACAGACTATGATGGAATAGAGATTCTACTCATATTCACCAATGATGAGGATGTAAACTAGTGCAGATACTAATAACTAGGGAGGTTCATTGAGAAACACCATATGACCCAGCTTAGCACTACTAGGAATATAGCTGAAGGGATTTAGGTAAGCACATTATAGATACTTAAAAGTACTTAATTACTGCAACACTCACTAGCTACACCTAGGCATCCATGTGGTCAACATACACTTTTTTTTTCAGTTTGAAAGTGGGATTTCTTTGTGTAGCCCTGGTTGTCCTATAGACCATGCTGACCTCAAACTCACAGAGATCTGCTTGCCTCTGCTTCCAGAGTGCTGAGATTAAAGGCATGTGCCACCACTACCGGGCTCACACAATTCATGCAACCATAGAGAATAAATTTACTATCATTTTAAGAAAATGGATAAAAATAGGATATCATTAGGTGAAATAAGCTGGACTTAAAAAACAAAATCACATGTCCTTCTTCACATGTAGACCCTGGTTCATATACATACACACACAGATGCACACAAAAATATAAAGATGGCTACTTAGGAAGGGAACTGGTAAGGGGAAATGAAAGAAAGTAATAAGAGTAAAAATGGTCAATGCAGATGATATACTTAATAAAAATGTCATTACTGAAATCATCACTTTATACAATGAATATATGCTTAACAGTTTATTATACAGGTTATGTGGAATCAATAACCTGAGTTACTACAGGTGATTGTGATGTTTCAAGAATGTTGCCCCCAGCCAGTGTGGTGGTGCATGGCTTTAATCTCAGCACTTGGGAGGCAGAGGCAGGGCGCCACCCTGGTCCACCAAGTAAACCCAGGACAGGCAGGGCTACACAGAGAAACCCTGTCTGAAAAAACCACCAAAAAAAGTAACCTCTATCAATAATTAAGTTCTCTGAACTCAGGGACATTTTCTTTCCTTAGACACTTCGTTAGATCAGAATTCCAACTCTATCAGTATAATTCATTTCAGGGTATTGATGGCAAGTATCAAGCTAATGTGACAATAAAGAATTATGAATATGGGTCACTAACCAGAGAGGGTATTAAGAGGGTTTGTTTCTTTTTTAAGATTTATTTTATTTATTATGTATACAGTGTCCTGCCTGCATGTACACCTAAACACCAGAAGAGGGCATCAGATCTCATTATAGATGGTTGTGAGCCACCATGTGGTTGCTGGGAATTGAACTTGGGACCTTTGGAAACATAGCCAGCACTTTTAACCTCCAGGGCATCTCTCCAGGCCCTTAAAAGGGGTTATTAGCAGAAGTCCTTTGTACTTTAATCTACTGGAATTTCCACCTAAGAAGATAAGTAATTGGAAGCAATTAAGGAGTAAAGGAACCCACATAATCAAAACTTGATGGTTCATCAGCTGTTCCAATAGAAAGAAGATTCTAATTTTTGCATTATAATGGCAAAAAGTTACATTTTGATGAGAGCAGCAAAGTAAGGTATACACTTAGTTCTATCTTGACAGGTTCATTAATAATACCCACTTGCAGGATAGGAATGTCATTCAATCAGCACATACCTATACTCCTAGAAGGTGTGAGGTAAGGGCAAGAAAATCAGAAGTTCAAGGTCATCTGATTCAGAATATGGCTGTTCCAGCAAGAAATCACATCCAAAGACCTTCTAGGTCTATGTGATTAGGCTGGCAAGAGATCACTTCCAAAGATATAGGTCTGTGTGATCTGGCTAGAATACAAACATGCCTTTAATCCAGGAGAGAGAGGCAAGTAGATTTGAGTTCAAGGCCAGCCTGGTAATACAGCAAGTATCAGGTAAAGAAAAGCTTAGGTGCAGATGTGGTAACACATGCCTTTAATTCCAAATGAAAAGTAAAGTTAGTTTGCAGAAGGAAGCACCATGTTTGAAAGTGTTGCCTAATTGAGTGGCAGAAAAAGTGACAAAATCAGAGAAGATTTGACAGAATAGGATACATCCAACTCTCAGGAAGAGAGAAAGGAAAGAGAAACTACTTAAGAGGCAGTTTTACGAAGAGGAGGCAGTCTTACCAAGACAGTAATAGAGAGATGGGTTGCAGAAAGAGAACTCAAGTGAAGATGCAATGAGCCAGAAAATAAGACGCCAGAAGATTAAAACAGATTGCTGAGTTAGTTTGAGGCTAAGGAGAGCAATTCCAGGCTGAGAGAAAAGACATTTTTTTTTTTGAGACAGGGTTACTTTGTAGCCT
Source organism: Acomys russatus (assembly GCF_903995435.1). Taxonomy (NCBI): domain Eukaryota; kingdom Metazoa; phylum Chordata; class Mammalia; order Rodentia; family Muridae; genus Acomys; species Acomys russatus. The sequence continues at coordinate 85,817,744 of NC_067169.1, read as the reverse complement.
TGGCTATCCTGGACTCACTTTGTAGACCAGGCTGGCCTCAAACCACAGAGATCCACCTGCCTCTGCCTCCCCAGTGCTGGTGGGATTAAAGGCATGCGCCACCACACTCGTAGAGAAGTCAGTTTAAATAAGTCACCTGGGAGAAGAGTTTGAGACAGAACAGCTGAGTTGAACGAGCCATCCCAAAGCTCGAAAAAAAAAAGGGAGAGCTTATTAAACAGTTAAGTCTCAGAGGCTAAACCATTCTAGGCTTAGATTATATTGTACTGAGCCTAGAAGCCTCCAGGACTAGGCCTAGGTTAGGAGAAGGAGGCAGTAAGCCTCCAGACCACAATTGAGGCAGAAGAATAAAATCATCTTTACAGTCATCCTCAACTATGTAGTCAATCTGAGATATGTGAGACTCTACCTTTAAAAAAACCAAAGAAATAAAGAAGAAGAAAAAACTTATGGGGCATGTGAGATGACTCAGAGGGTAAAGATGCTTATAGAGCCAGCCTGGCAATGTAAGTTTAATCCCTGGAACCTATGGTAGAGAAAAAGAACTGAATCTCTAAAGTAGCCATCAGACCCTCTAAGGCCATACACCCCCCAACACACACACACACACACACACACACACACACACACACACACACACTTGCACTCACCAATATATATACCACATAATGATGATGATGATGATAATAATAATAATAAATTTTGCACTCAGGAGGCAGAGGCAGATGGGTTTCTATGATAAAAAGCCCAATCTGGTCTACATAGTGAGTTCCAGGACAGCCAGGGTTACATAGAGAGAATCTATCTCAAAAAACAAAACAAAAAACAGAAAACCTAAATAAATAAGTCCAATTCCAATAAAGATCATTTTTGAAAACTTAAGCAGTTCAAGTATAGTCTAGGGCTAAAGTTATAGCTGAAATGTACAGTATTTGCATACCATGTATGATGGTTTTGCAACCACAAAACCACAAATATGAATAAAAAATTTTAGGAGAGGAGCCTAAACTAAATTGTTTTAGGTGAAAACAAAGTGTTGGGGGTGGGGTGGGGGTGAGTAAGTCAATGGTAGAGTGCCTGCATAGCTAGATTCTCAATCATACCCACAATTCCTGGTCTCAAAATATAATACTGAGCCATAACAGAAATTATATGGTATTGACACAAAGACAGACACGCAATTCAATGAAGACACAGAAATAAATCCACAAAGCTACAACTACCAAATTTTTTTAATGTGTTAAAAATACATACTGGAAAAGATAGCCTCTTAAACCAACAGTGCTGGGGGGAAATAGACAAGCACATGTATCACATAAATGGGGATGAATCTAGATTTCTTTAAAAGGCAACCCAAAAAAGAGACCCTAATTTAAGACCCCAAACTTTGAAGGTTGTAGAGAAAATTTCAAGACGCAGGCGTAGGCAAATACTTTCTGGGGGAACAAAAAAACTCTAAGAACACAGGAAATAACCTCAGTAATTTACAAGTAGATGACATTAAATTAAAAAGCTTCGACTTGGCCAGGCATGGTGGCACATGCCTTTAATGCCAGCACTTGGGAGGCAGAGGCAGGTGGATCTCTGTGAGTTCAAGGTCAACCTGGTCTACAGAGAAAGTCCAGGACAGCCTGGGCTACAGGGACACACATAGAGAAATACTATCTCAAAAAAGGAACTTCTACTTGGCCCATAAAATACTTTAGTATGTTTAACATCCATAACTACCAGATAAATACAAATTAAAATGGGTTTGAGACTCCATCTCACATCAACCAGAATAAATATCATCAAGAAAACAAAAAAAACCCGAGCCAGCAGGTGGTGATATAATACACCTTTAATCCCAGCACTCAGGAGGCATAGGCAAGCGGATCTCTGAGAGTTCGAGGCCAGCGTGGTCGACAGAGTGAGTCGAGAAGGGCCAAGGCTACACAGAGAAACCCTTGTCTCAAAAAAAAAAAAACTACAAGAAAACAAAAAAGAGATGAAGAGATGACCCCATGGGTACACTGTTTGTTGGGCATAGATGTGTACCTAAGATCAAATCTCCACTTACATAAAAGCTTGCACAGAAACATAAGTCTATAAACCCAATTTTCAGACAGTGATAGATGGGTTCCAGAAGCCCAATGGTGAACCACACTAGCTGAAAAGGCAACCTTCAGGTTTCATAAGAGATCCTCTCTCAAAAAAATGAGGTGCGGTGGGCTAAAATAAGGCTCAGTGGTAAAGAGCATTTTGTTGTAAAGGACCTGAGTTCAGTTCGGCACCAACATCAAGCCACTTACAACCACCTGCAACTCCAGCTTCTCCAGGGGAACTAACATCACTGACACACACACACATTATACAATTAAAAATATTTTTTAGAGCTGGAGAGATGGCTCAGCAGAAGAGCACTGATTGCTCTTCCAGGTCATAAATTCAATTCCCAGAAACCACACAGTGGCTCACAACCATCTATAATGAGGTCCGATGCCCTCTTCTAGCCTGCAGGTGTACATGCAGGCAGAGCACTGTATACATAATAAAAAATAAATACATCTTTTAAAAAATATTTTTGCTCATTTTTAAAAATAGGATGTAAACAGGAAGACTCCTAAGATCAACTTTTGTCCATCACAAAGACATTGGTAAGTGTAGCGTGTAGCCACAAACACACATGAACACATATACTGACACATATACATGATAAAAATTTTAAAACTTAAAAAGCAAACAACAAAATCCAAAGGGTCCTAGAAACCTACAAGAAGAACATCATGATGAGCAGATCTGGACCTAGGGGGCGGTCTGCTCAAGGAACTGCACCAACCAAAGACAACACATGCAGTAAATATTGAACCCCTACTCAGATCTAGCCTAGGGACAGGATATTATCCACAGTCATAGGGAGAGTAGGGACTGACTCTGACATGAACTCTGGTGCCCCATATTTGACCACTTCCCCTTGGTGGGGAGGCCTGGTAGCACTCAGAGAAAGAATAGGCAGGCTACCAAGATGAGACTTAATAGCCTGTGTCCATATGGTAAGGGAGGAGGCCCCTTTCTGTCACAGACCTAGGGGATAGGAATAGGGTGAAAGAGGGAGGGAGGGAGGAACGGGAGAAGACAAGCAAGGGGATAAAAATTTAGATGTAATCTGAATAAATTAATAAAAAAATACACTGGCAAAGGTAACTGGAAAGAGGAAACTCCATACACTATTAGTGGGAATGTAAACTAGTATAAATACTATAAAAAATCAGTGTGCAGGTTCCTCAAAAAACTAAAACTAGAATGGCTAAATTAATCAGCTGTATCACTCCTGTGCGTATATCCAAAGATTCTAAGTAATTACAGAAATATTTTTACATCGACATTTACTGCTACACTACTGACAAGAGTTAAGAAATTGACCCAGTCTAAACATCTACCAATAGATAAAATAGATAAAGAATACGTGGCCATAATAAAATCATGGCATTTCCAAGAAAATATATGTAACTGAAGATTGTTAATTTAGGCACAATAAGCAAGACTCCAAAGGAAAAAACAAATTTACTCTCAGATGCAGAATCTGGATTTCAATTTGTATACATGTGTATGTCATGAAAATAGAAAGGGGACCATGAGCAGAAAGAAGAAATCATGAAGGAGTGGGGTGGGGGAAAGGGATACCTGTAGCATTAACAAGTTCTTTTCTGGACTTTGAGGTTACCAGTACATGATTAATGAAATCTTTTTCTTCTAGGGCTTTATGGAGACAGAAGACAGTCATAGAAATAATTATGTCAGATGTAGTGGTGCAGGCGTGTAATCCCAGCACTCAGGGAGGCAGAAGCAAGAGGATCTCGGTGACTTTGAGTTAAGCCTGATCTACAATGTGTGAGTCCAGGATAGCCAAGTCTACACACACAGAAACTGTCTCAAATCCCACCTCCAAAAAGGATTAACTTTCCCCCTTAATTATCTTAGTATCTGCAAAATGGGCAAAACTTGTTTTAAAAAGAACTGGACAAATGTAGGAACTACTACACGGTGTGTATACAGATATTCACAATATTGTTCTATAAACTATTCTCTAAGAACTTCAGAATCAAGTTTAGGGAGGAAAATAGAAGGTTTAAAGATCCCTTGTAACAATCTGAATATCCAAATCTCACCTGAAGATTGCAACTGCTCAAATATAAACAAGAACATGCTTTTTCTTCAAACAATTTTGATTATGTCACACTCTTGTTTAAACATTTTTAAATTAGTATTAAGAGGTAAGTGCACTGATATCCAAAATTTACTTTAAACAAGATTTTTTAAAATGGATTGGTGAATGTATAAAGGGATGTATAAACATTAAAATAGATAACCAAAATGTTAAGAGACTCTAAGTGTCGACGACATGTGGATGCATCCTTATAACATTCTTTTATCTGTATGTTTGAAATTTTTAACATCAGAAAAAGCTTTAGTGTAGTATTCTATATAATGGCAAGCCAAATTTTCAGTAAGGCATGTTCTACCCTTCATTCTACAACTATAGTGTATGTCTCTGTATCACATTTCTACATTCAACTAATTAAGTTCCCAAAAGGTCTCTTGCTTCCATGGTTTTACATACAGGGTATTCCATAAAAAAAAAAAAAACTGCCCTTGATACTTGATGGACTTAGTTTTCTGATGAGTCACTACCAGGTGACAAGAAAAATGTACTTAAAAAGGGAGCTAATACCAATGAGAATGACGGGCTAGAGAGGAAAAGGTTGCAGGCTTCGAAATTACTAGTCAGACAATAGATTGCGTGTCTCAGTAGCACAACAGTACTACTGCACTGGGCTTCAACACTAGGTTTACTATGTCACTAATTAAGTCAAAAGGATTATTTCTAAATATTGTGTTAAGCCAGCAGCATCATTCAATTTCTACTCAACATTCATTTTCTTACCTTGTCTTCAAAGCCATTATCTGTGACATGAGTTGGTGGCTTTCCAGGATACCGATAAAGAATGAAATCTCGACTACATAGATAGAAATCAAAGGTAGGTGGGAAGAGATTTAGTATATACATAAGATAGCTGTGACTGTAAGAGCAAAAAGTGTCATTTTAAAACTTTTCTTAATTTCCCCACATTATAATATCAAAATATGTGATCATTTGAAGGATAATTCTACTGAGGTGTCTAAAAACTTTTGCTCCACTTTTACATTAGAAATGACATTGCCCTGATGGAAACATATAAAAAATAAGTTAAGTATTTAGGAAGTTTTAAAAGATAGCTATCCTGATTTCCTACAGGAAATATTAACAGTTCAGCATTTCCAGTCTCTTAGTTTGTCTAGAAACAGAATCTTGTGCATCCTAAAGTAGTCTTGAACTCAAGTGTCTTGCCTCAGTGTCCCTGCTCAGTGCTAGTACTATAGTCATGCCTCAATTCACCTGGCTTCCTTTTAATCTTCCTTTCAAACAGACCCAAATTTGCAGAACTAGTAATAAGGCTCTTCACCCGAGAACTGTTATCAAACAGATTTTGCACAAGCCTTTCCAATTCAACATTGTTAACTTATCAACTATCAAATTTAACCAGTCCTAAAGGGACTCTGACAGAAATCATTCTTACTCATATTCATATATTTCCTCTTTCATTCTCCCCTTGGCAGTCTCTTTGATACAACTTACCTATAAATTAGAGAAAGAGCTCTTAGTTCCAGTTGGCCAGCAGTCTCCTAAATATAAATACACAGTTTGAAAAACATTTCAGGACTATTAAGTAGTGTTTACAACTTCAACAATAATATCAACAGCCAGGTGTGGTGGTGCACGCCTTTAATCCCAGCACTCGGGAGGCAGAGGCAGGCGGATAGCTGTGAGTTTGAGGCCAGCCTGGTCTACAAAGTGAGTCCAGGATGGCCAAGGCTACACAGAGAAACCCTGTCTCGAAAAACCAAAAAAAAAAACAATAATATCAACAAATTAAGACTGCTACTCAATAATATAAACAACTCGAAATAATAAACCCAAAGCTCTTCTTAGCCATTAAGCAATAACTACACAATTTTAAAAGATACAAGTTTAACTACTATTTTTTAAAGGTAGCAGGATATTTAGTAAATGTTTATGTTTATTTATTTAAATAAAAACCAATTAATAGTACCAAATAAAAATGTCTACTTTTTTTTTTTTTTTTTTTTTTTTTTGATTTTCCAGGACAGGTTTTCCCCTTCTGTGTAGCCTTGGCTGTCCTGGACTTGCTTTGTAGACCAGTCTGGCCTCAAAATCACAGTGATCTACCTGCCTCTTCCTCCCAAGTGCTGGGATTAAAGGTGTGCGTTACCATACCCGGCAAAAATGTCTAAATTATTATGGATCTTACTACCAATTGGGAAATTTTTAATTTTTAAAAATAATAAAACCTCAGCAATATTATCACCCTTCATTCCCACTAAAGTGAGAAGGCTTTAGTGTGTTCCAACGCTGTCCTTTTCCAAAGCAGTGTATACTCTAAGCAGGTCACAGAAACTGTAAACACAATTTTCAATATTCAAAGCAAAACAGGCCATTGCCTCTTATACAATAATTATTTCACTCAACACAGTTTTGATTCATTATAGACTTAGGAGGACATTTAGGTAACTATTTCAAACAACTATGAAAAGATGACATCCTCATATTTGAACTTACCTTAGGATCTCCCAAACGTTCCAGATATTTCTCAAAAGATCCCTCCACAGACTACAAAAATATAACAAATTTGACTTAGCCAAATACACAGCATTTGCAATGTGATTATATTCTACAGTTGTCACTATCTAATGGAATTTTTCTTTTCTTTAGTTGGTATTTCTTCCAGTTTCTTCTGAAAAGGCCGCTATAAACACAGTATAAAATTTTCCCTGAGGGGAAGGAAGATCAAACATCTAACAGTGTGTTTTACACATCTTTTGTTAGCCAAAATGTGATCTAGGAAGCAACAGCACCCTTAATTTACAAGTTTATTTAAATTGCAGAAATCTGAAGCCTCTTCAGCAACCTACTGCATCAGAATGCATAGTTTAACAAAAGTTCCAGTGTTAAGTCTATGCACAAAACAGCTGAGATATACTGCACTAGATCATGGTCATGCATTTCAGTTAGGAACGGCATTTCTCCCAGGTGTGGAGAAAATTATCATCAACAATCAACACGGTTTAAAGAAGCATTTACAGTGTTTTATAATTCACTGTTGAGAAAACTAAAATTAAAAAAAAGAGCAGTAGTGAAAAGTCACATGAAAGGCCTCTCTTACAATCAGACATTGATAAAATGTCACTTAAGAAAAATGAGGCTACTGGATGTGTACAAAGCTGATCTGTAAAGGTTGTTTTTAAAGTCAACCATAAACAAGGGGTAGTGGCACACACCTTTAATCCCAGCACTAAGGAGGCAGAGGGAAATTCACTGTTGCTTTCCAGGCCAGCCTGGTCTAACAAGCAAGTCCAGGACAGCCAAGGCTATACAGAGAAACCCTGTCTCAAAAAAGTCAATGATAGTGGGAGTTTCAATTTTCACAATTTGTCATATTACGACTAACATTTCCTTATAGCTGAGTTTTACAAGACAATTCAAGCTGGCTGAGAATAACTGAGTGTAGGTTAAAATTGGACATTTCCCAATATTAGTAGAGTCTGTTAAAGAAAGTGGCATAAACAATACAAAACTATGGTCAAAATATAAATTTTATAGTCTTGGGAATTTTCATTGTACAGGAACAAGTGAGAAAGACTCAAGTTGTCACTTCTTTTAGTCACTGTTTTTCTGGCCTGGCTGCATTCAAATTCTACTTACTTGGCATCCAGAGTACAGGGATAAAGAGATCAGTGCTGGATTACAAGACTGCATCAACAGGTAAGCCTTAGTTTTTAAACATTATAAAAAAAATATCATTTGGGGAAGAAGTACAAAAGCACGCTAAGCTCTAGGAAGTCAGCTGAGAATTAAAGAGTTATTATGGAAAAAAACAGAATGTATGACAATCCAGTTTTTGTACTAGGTACTAAATTTTTTTTGCACATTTACCATATACATTACCAACAACTCTCTTCAGTGTAAATATTTTACTTACAGACTCAAAGGCTTGTTGATTTTCCTTCATATATGAGACACAAACTCTCCTGATGTGTAAGTGATGGATCTGGCTGTAAAACAACTAAAAAAGAAAAGACTAGCTCACTCTCTTTTCATTTGAAATAGAAGCTTCTAAATTAAGACTATGAATTAGACATTCCTAATCTGGAACACATGTTGGAAACAGAGAAATTAAGTTCATCTGCTACTACACCTGATCTTAGACCAAGTCGAAGAAGCCATGCCTCCTTATCTTAAAAGTGATCATCTTTAGTGAGATTGAGGGTAAAAGATTCTGTCCTGGACTTACAACTCCATAAGGGTACAAGCTCTAAACCTTTTTCTTATACATAAAACAAAGACGGAGCAGGGCATGGTTACAAAAGACTGAGATTCTTTTCAACTTTTATGTTAGCCTCACATTAATTTACCCCTCACCCTTTACAAACTAACTATTAAAAGAAGAAAAATAGCCACAGCAGAAGAGTATTTGCTCTAATCAGCAACAGCACAGTATTTCAATCTGTACTTTTCAGGCCTGGATATTTTCACAAAGAAATAAAAAAAATATATAGTTTCCATTTCTTTCAGTATTCTACAGATTGAGCTACTGGACCATGCCACATCACACCCTAAAAACTTACAAAAAAGACATTATCCATTTGTCATGCTTATATTTACCTGCTCGGAAATAGCCCGAAAGAGGCAAGAGGCATCCTTGGCAATCACCTTTCGAAACAGCCCTAAACTGCCTAAATATTCATCCATTGTTGCCTCATTCAAAGACTTCTGGCCGCAGTACTTTTTCCATCCTTTATGCATTGTGCATGGGATGAAGAGAAGGGAACAGAGGGATCAAAAGGAAGAAAACACAGAACGCAGGGAAGATAGGCAGTGGAGACAAATGCTGGAACTTGTGTAGGCAGGTATCCGAAGCAGCTCAAGGTCTAGGCAGAAGGAAGTTGAGGCAGGGCTGCAGAATCTTGGCACTTCCCAGAAGCACAAGCAAGAGGCTGACTGGTGCAGGACAAGACAGGACCCTGTGGAAAAACAAAAAGGAAGTGCAGATGCTCCAAAGAATAAGAAACTTGAGTAGACAAGGGAGGAGTAAGGTAAACAGTTACAGAAAGGTGGGACTACAAAATCAGCTCAAGGCATTAAAGTGACAAAGCAGCGCAACTCTCAGAATCTAAAGAGCTCAGGGAAGCTACTTCAGGAGGCTGCAAAGATTACAAAGAGACTCACGTGTGTAAAAAACAGCCTACTTAAAAAAAAAAAAAAACCAGCCAATCCACAATACACTTTAAGATCACACCCAGAATTTCCACAAATAGTTTCTGCCCTTCAGGTGCCCTCCAGATTTTCAGGGAAGTGGGAGTGTGGAAATAGCTTTAGTATTAAGAACATCTTTTTTAAAAGACAAAGGAAAAGGGCAGGACCTCCATCTGTTGGAACAAAGGTTGCAAGTAAAAATTCCCAAGCAATTAACCGCTTGACTATTTCAAGTATGGGAATAAAGTCAACTCATTTAATTCTAGATAAAAACTGTCTACTAGGACCACTGAAAATAAATCCACCAATATAATTCTTGAGGAATGTCAAGTTACTGCATAGTACTAATAAAAACAAGGAGAAGTATTTAAGTGAAAACACTTAAGCTAGAGATCACTCAGCAGTTTAAAGTACATGCTGCAAAGGACTAACCATCAGTTCCCCTCACCAATGTCAAGAGGGTCTCAACCAGCTGTAAGTCCTCTGGTATTCATGAGCATCTGCACTCACATGCACAGTGTGCACACCCATTAAAAATAAAAATAAATCTTTAAAACGTGGAAACAAAGGAAATAACGTGAAATATCTTACAAAAAACTTTGAAAATGTACATTTAAGATTTGATGGCACGAGGGCTGGAGATGGCTCAGTGATTAAGAGCACTGCCCTTTCAAAGGTTCTGAGTTCAATTCCCAACAATCACATGGTGGCCCACAGGTGTACATGCAGACAGAGCACTCATAAATAAATCTTTAAAAAAATTGCCGGGCGTGGTGGCGCACGCCTTTAATCCCAGCACTCGGGAGGCAGAGGCAGGCGGATCACTGTGAGTTCGAGGTCAGCCTGGTCTACAAAGTGAGTCCAGGACAGCCAAGGCTACACAGAGAAACCCTGTCTTGAAAAACCAAAATAAAAAAAAAAATTTACTGGGCAGTGGTGGCACACACCTTTAATCCCAGCACTTAGGGAAACAGAGACAGGCGGATCTGAGTTCAAGGCCAGCCTGGTCTACAAGGAGAGTCCAGGACAGCCAAGGCTACATACAGAGAAACAAACAAAAAAGAAACTGATGGCACATTACTGGCATGGTTTTAATGTTATTAGTGTAATTTGCCAAAAAACTGCTCTGAATCTTGGGGGTGGGGGGGCTTCTATTATTTCATCCTGGCATCAAGTATCCTGCTTTTATTTAAATGCCAAAATACAATCCTCTTTTTATTCAAGGTGTTAAAAAATAAGTTCTAGGAATATACAGCTCAGTGATAAAGCCTGTACAGTAGGTTCTTGTACACTAGATTCAACACCAGCGCCACAAATAAATGAATAAATAAATCTAAAGCTTGCTTTTCCTGTGTCTAGGTGTTAAACTTGTATTTTTCTATTTGTACAATGGTTACACTAAATTAAACATATAAGGTTTTATCTACATGGGTTCGATTACAAAAAACAATATATTCTAAATTAAAAAAACTTGACTTCAGAGACATTGCAAATTAGAGCAGCTATCAAAATTATTTTTTTTTCAAAATTATTCTTGTATGCCTGCTGTCTATAGGAAAAACATGGATCATCATTATAACTTAAATAAAATCATGGTAGATAAGGAATAAAATCTAGACTTTCTTTTTTCTTTTCTTTCTTTTTTTTTTTTTTTTGAGACAAGGTTTCTCTGTGTAGTCTTGGCTGTCCTGGACTCACTTTGTAGACCAGGCTGGCCTCGAACTCAGTGATCCACCTGCCTCTGCCTTCCAAGCGCTGGGATTACAGGCATGTGCCACCACACCCAGCCCACCTTGTTTCTTTTCTAAGAAATAATACAGGAGTTATGACTTTTGTAAAAGTTCTGAACTAGTGTAGTGTTTGGTGATCACTAATTCACTAAGAATGACTAATTAAGGGTTACAATTAAATTTAAAAAAATTTTAAATTCATACAGGCTGGAGAGACAGCTGTTCTTCCCGAGGTCCTGAGTTAAATTCCCAGCACCCACATGGCAGCTCACAACTGTAACTCAGGTTCCAGAAGATTCAACACCCACTCACAGACACACATGCAGGCAAAACAACAATGCAAATAAATAATTTTTAAGAAGTCGATTCATTTTTGTAAGTCTACAAATAAAGACAAATACAAATTCCTTACATCTACTGGACTTTAAACTAAACATAGTTAGCCAGGCATGGTGGCACACGCCTGTAATCCCAGTACTCTGGGGGCAGAGGCAGGTGGATCTCTGTGAGTTCCAGGCCAGCCTGGTCTACAATAGAATCCAGGGCAGCCAAAGGCTATACAGAAAAACCCTATCTTGAAAAAACAAACAAAAAACAAAAAAAACAAAAAAAAATCACACTAAACATGGGTATAAAAACTTTAACAAATACTATTCATAAACTTCCATTTGAGAAAACTGGAAGGGAAAGGGCCAGGAAGACCATAAAAGTATAAGCGAAACTTAGAAACAAAGATGAGAAAAATCCTTAAAAGAAAAGTACATAATTGAAAAACAAACAGATATAAAAAGGTCAATTTCTGATGAATAAAGGCAATACAATAAATACTACAATAAAGTATATCAAATAGTCCAAGAATTGACCATTCATGATGCAAATGTTGACTAAAAGCTTCTGTATTTACCCTTATACCATCAGCCTCTCAAGGTTAAGGCAGCAAGAGAAAAGCTGCAAGGGAGCCTCCCTGTGCCCTCTGTGTTGTATAGTTTAGCTTCTGAACTACAAATATTTAGAAATCAAAGTTCTTAAAAACGTTTTAAGAAAAAAAAATACTCAAGACCAAGTTGTTAAAAAGCATACAGATGGGACTTTTACAAAATAAATTTTTGCTCTACAAATGAAGTTGTTAGCTGGGTGACAATCCAAGTTAAGTAGGGTATAAACACATCTGTATCTCAAATCTAAGAAAAAATTGTGGTGAAAATACATATTAAAAATGTACTGATGTAGCTAGGTTGATACAGTGCTTGCCTAACATGCTAGAGAACCTGAGTTCAGTCCTCAGCACCATATACATCTGGCACGGTGGCACAAGTCAATAATCTCAGCTCTTGGGTGATAGAGGCAGGATTTTCAGAAGTTCAGCCACTGGAAGGTACATAGTGAGTTTCAGGCCAGTCTCCACTACAAGGATAAAGTCAGCAATAAATACTCCAGTTTTTAAAACCAGCAAAATATTTTAGGATGATTTGGAGTGCTATCAATGTAGTTAAGTTGGCAAAATGCTTGTATTGTATGTCAATATGCCAGCTTTGGGAGCTAGCTTTAAGAGGATCAGACTGTTTAAGGTGGAGGTCCCAGTTGATCCCAGCACTTGGGAGACAGAAGCAGGTGGATTGCTGTGAGGCCAGCCTGGTCTACAAAGCAAGTCTAGGACAGTCAAGGCTACACAGGGAAACCCTGTCTTGAAAAAACAAACAAAAAAGTTATTCTCTATTAAACGGGGTTTGAGGCCAGCCTGGGCCAGAGTTTCTGTCATAAAAGGTAGGAAGGGGGTAAAAGTGACTATAAGTAGTTAGAAGATGTTCAGTATAATTAGCAATGAGGAAAATGCAAATTAAAATCACAATAAATCAATTACACACCTACTGGAATGGTTATAATATTAAGTGTGAACAAGAGTGTGGGAAATCTAGCCCTATAAAAGCCAGATGAAAGTGATTCCAAAACACAGGCCTGGTTATATGAAATATGCCAAAATGGCCAATCTAGATAGAAATCAATATTAGTAGTTATCTGGGGCTGTAGTGGAAACAGGCATTGGCAAAAAACAATATTTCAGATAAATATCTGAAAAGTTCCTAGTTGGTTTCACTAAAATAAATTATTCTTTTTCTTTCTTTCCCTTCCTCCCTCCCCTCTTCTCTCTCTCCCCTCTCCCCCTCCCTCTCCCCCTCCCTCCCTTCCCTTCTCTCTCTCTGAAGACAGCATTTCTCTAAGTAGCTCAGACTGTCCTGGAACTCAATTTGTGTACCAGGTTGGCCAAGTAATCCGCCTTCCTCTGCCTCAAAAGTGCTGCCAAATTGTATCTTCTAAACAAAAGTGGTTAATTTATAACATCCATTTTAAGGGCAGAATTCAAATGATTTTTCATATATTCAGTTATGCATCCATCACAATTTGAACTTTCATTATTTGAAAATGAAGCCCTGTGTTTTATATATACCCATCTCTATAATTATCCTATCTCAGCAATCCCAGGCAACTACTAATCTTGCAGACCTATAGATTTACCTATTATGGACATGTCAAATAAATACAAATCTTATATTTACCATAAAGTTTTTCTTTTCTTCTTTTCGAGACACAGTTTCTGTGTAGGGTTGGCTATCCTGGACTCACTTTGTAGTAAAGGCTGTCCTCAAATTCAGTGATCCACCTGCCTCTGCCTCCCAGTGTGCTGGGATTAAAGGCATGCTCTACCATGCCCAGCGTAGTTTTTCAATCAACATCCAACAACATTGTCATATATATCAGTATTGCAATCCATTTCAAACCATAACTTCTCTGCTTATTAGATAATAGAAACTTGGTTGTTTCCACTTTCCACTATTAGGAATCCTACTACATTCATATATGTTTTTGCATGAACATGTATTTTCAGTTCTCTTGTGTTGAGCTGTTATCATTGAAGGAGTGTCAAAACTATCATCCACCTTTTGATAGGATGTACAACTTCATTGTGGATTTGATTTGCAGTTGCCTACGGTTCCATGATATTAAGAATCTTTTAATATATTTCTCAGTCATTTTGATTTGTTCTTTGTTTTGGTTTTCATAGTTTACCCCACACAAACATACACACACAACATCACACCAAGAGCCTTGAGCATGCTAGACATATTTTCTACCACTATGACAAACCTCTTGCCCAATTTTTCCTATTTTTAGTGAAATACATACATTTTAGAATATGACTATTTTTTTAATCTACTTAAACCAGGAATACTGACTACTGACAAAAATAGCAAACTGGAATTCTCATGTTACTAGTGAGAACATAAAATATCACTGTTACCTAGTTTAAGTTTCCTATAAAATTAAACACAGAAATTACCATATAACCTATTAATCCCACTTCTAGGTGGCTACTTGGAAGAAATGTTCACACATAAATGTATTCATGAATGTTGACAGTAGCTTTATCCATAGTTATGATCCCTCAAAACTAGAAATAATCTCACCATTATGTTTATGAACTGATACAACCAGATAATAGTGTCCAGCAATACAAAGAAATGAAATGTTGATACATTCAAGAACACTAATAAACTTCAGAAGCCTCATGCTAAGTGAAAAAAGACATATTTAAAAGACTATATAGTGTATGGCATTTATCTGACAAACATGAACCAGGTGTAGTGGCACATACCTTTAATCCCACAACTCAGGCAGATTTCTCTGAGTTCAAGGACAGCCTGGACTACATGAGTACAACTACTCAAAAAAAATTTTTTAAAGACAAATATGGAAAAGACCAATTTTAACAAAGAATAAAATAGATGATGTTATGAGGGACTAAGAATCGCAAAGACCTTTAATCCCAGCACTCAGGAGGCAGAGGCAGGTGGATTGATGTGAGTTCAAGGCCAGCCTGGTCTACAGAGTGAATACAGGACAACCAAGGCTACACAGAGAAAGCCTCTCTCAAAAACCCAAAAAGAATTGCAGGTAGCCCACACCTTTAATCTCAGCACTTGGGAGGCAGAGGAAGGTGGATCTCTAGGATCTACAGAGTACCAGGACAGGCAGGCTACACAGAGAAACCCTGGTCTCAAAAAACGAAAAACAAACAAAAAAAGAATTGCATGGAAAAATTAACTACAAAGGCACGGCTAGAAGGGATGCATTGCATGATGACACTGTTTTCATGACTGAGACTGTGGTCATATTATGCATTTGTCAGAAATTATAATACTTTTTTTTTTTAATGCCAAGCTGTGCACAGCAGCTCTCACCTATAATCCCAGCATTCAGGAGGCCAACATAGAAGGATATAAGATTACAGATACAAAGAGTTCAAGGCAAGGATACAAAATTACAGATACAAAGAGTCCAAGGCAAAAAGGATACAAGATTACAGATACAAAGAGTTCTAGGCAAAAAGGATACAAGATTACAGATACAAACAGCTCAAGGCCAGCATGGGATACAGTGAAAAGCGGTCTCATTTTTTACAAAGATGCTAAATTAATTTATTTCAAAAATTAGAAATAAGAGCCGGGCATGGTGCACATGCATTTAATCCTAGCAGTCGGGAGGCTGAGGCAGGAAGATAGAGGCCAACCTGGTCTATAAAGAGAGTCCAGGACAGCCAGAGCTCTGTGTAACAAAGAAACCCTATCTAGAAAAACCAATATATAAAATATAAATTAAAAAATAATTTAGGCTCAGTGGCACACACCTTTAATCCCAATACTTGAGGAGGCAGAGGCAGGTAGATAGATCTCTCTAAGTTCAAGGCCAGCCTGGTCTACAGAGACAGTAGTCCAGGAAAGCCAAAATACAGAGAAACTCATAAATTTCATGTGCTGAGTTCTTATAACTTAAAATACATGCATTTAAGTAATTACATACATCAGATCATTTCACACATTTATAATTTTTTTTTTTTTTTTGGTTTTTCCAGACAGGCTTTCTCCTCTAGGCTTACGCTTACACACACACAAACACACACACGTCTCTACATACACAAAATTAAAAACACACAAAAAAATTAACAACCAAGTCATACTGTTATATTTTTGGGTTTATTCTCTGTTCTTTAAAGTATTGATAAGATTATTACATCTACTTAGATATGTGTATATATTTGTGTGAAGATAGGCATGTGTGCCATGGTGAGCTGGTGGAGGTAAGAGGAAAACCCCAGGCTCAATCCTTTTCACCTTGTTTGATATTGGGTCTCCTTTTGCCACTCACTGCTGTTAACAGCAAGCTGCCTAGCCGTCTTTCAGGGACTGTCTACATCTACCATCTCATCATAGGCACAGGGATTTTGAATACACACTACCATGTCTGATATGCTCATTCTGAAGATGCAAACTCAGGTCCTCACACTGTACAGCAAGTACTTTACTCACTGAGCCATCTCTGCAGCCCTTTTCTATTTTAGAAGAACAAATACTACCACCAAGCATGGTATATGCCTGTAATCCCAGCACTTGAAGATCAAAAAAGTTCAAAAGGTGAACTTATCTACGTTATTCTTCAGGATAAAAGTACTTATTCCATATATAGAACAATTACTTTGATCATTTTTTTTTTGATTAACTATTAGCCTCCACAAGTAAATTCATTTTTTCTGCTTAATAAAAAAAGAAGCTAAGATTACGAACCTACAAATGCTGGTTTTCTCACCCAAAAAATGTTACATTATTAACATTTCACTTTTTTATTATTCAAAGGAACATCTAATTATGATTCTTACTAAGATTTTTAAATTTTTTATGGTTTAGTATTTTTGTTTTGGGATAGGATTTTAGACACAGGGTTTCTCTGTGTAGCCCTGGCTGCTCTGAACTCACTCTGTAGACCAGGCTGGCCTTGAACTCAGAGATACACCTGCCTCTGCCTCCAAATGCTGGGATCAAAGGCATGCGTCACCATCAGATATCTATTTGAGATTTTAGGACAAAACTGTGAAAGCTATGTTTTCAAAGTTAAGGATTCACTACATATTCAAAGTTAGGGAAACTTCATCAATTTACTGAAATTAGTACTTGTACCAAACTGCAATGTTTATGCCACATAATTCCTTATAATATTGTTTTGTAGTAAATATATTAATTTATATTCTTCTACAAATACATATTATAAATTTGTTTTGACTTAATCACATTTCATGAACTGGAGTTATGGGTATTTTAAAGTTTGGAGAGTTTATTTTTGTAATCCAACAACTTTATCCAAAAATGCAGAAAATTTTTCTGGCTGGCCAGGAGGATAACATTTCAGTGTTGATAAATCCATTGACTGTAACAGCCCAGGAAGCGTGCTAAAACAAAAGAAAAAAAATATCAGGTAACATGAGAGAAAATTCTGCAACTTATTTGTCTGTTGCCCATTTGATGAACAAACTGTGATTTTTGTTTGTTTGTTTGTTTGTTTGTTTGTTATTCGAGACAGGGTTTCTCTATGTAGCCTTGGCTGTCCTGGACTCACTCGCTTTGTAGACCAGGCTGGCCTTGAATTCACAGCCGCTGCCTCCTGAGCGCTGGGATTAAAGGCGTGCACCACCATGCCTGGGCGCTGATGAATTTTTATATATTTGATTATGGGGATATGCACACTAGTACTATTCTTGCCAAGAAAGATGAATTAAACAAACATTTTTATCTGAGTGAAAAGAAGTATTTCAGGAATGTCATTTCAAGGAAAATGTGCAAGACCACACAAATACAAAATAAAACAAAATCTATGAAAACAGAATAAATGAAACCAAAAGCAATAAGTATCACAGAGATGAAAGTAAGCTAACTAAACTACATCATTCATGAAGATTGTGAGAAAACTTTTTTACTTTAATTTTATGTTCATTTTTATATACATTGGTGTTTTACCTCCATGTTTATCTGTGTGAAGGTGTCAATCCCTTAGAATTGTAACTATAGACACTTTGTGAGCTGCCATGTGGGTGCTGGAACCAGGGTCCTTTGGAAGAGCAAGTGCCCTTAACCACTAAGCCATCTCTACAGCCCCGTGAGAAAACTTATTTACTGAAAATTCATGAATTCTTCACTAATTATGGTTGGCATGCATGTTGGAAATAAGGTTCTAAACAACATCATAAAACTGTTACTTCAGAAACTAAATTAAAACAGACATATCACCATCCAACCTAGGTTTGGGGAAAATAAATTATCTACTCAAAAGACAGTCAATGCTTCTTGATCTTTTTCTCAAAAAGGAGACATACAGGTTATTTCATCCTGCAGAAAGTTAAGAAGTCTTTACAAGAATCAATGTTTTCTCTTTTATAATATAATAACAATAACAAAAAAATCAGAGCTAAGTAGGAACAGTGGCCCATACCTATCTATAATCTCAAAAACACAGAAGTTCAAGGTTAGCCTAGGCTACATAGAGACTATCTCTTTAAAAAAAAAAAGTTGACATATTTTGAATGAAAGTACTTTTCAATAGCTCATAGAAATATTAATTTGCATACAGTAGTTAGGAAGATATGAGTTCCTGTTTTAAAGTGATGTTATCAACTTTAACAGTATATGCCAGGTGTGGAGGCCCATGCCTTTAATGCCAGCATTCTGTGAGTTTGAGGCCAACCTGGTCTATAGAGTGAGTTCCAGGACAGCCAAGGCTACAGAGAGAAACCATTTCAAAAAGCAAAAAGAAATTAAAAAAAAACTTTTAACATTATCAACTAACTAAGAGCAAATACCAATTATCTGAACCTTTCCTAGCTTTTCTTCTGACTCATTGTAGCAAAACTACATTCCCTTTCCTGCATCATAGAGATGAGCACACCATTAATTTTATGGCTGGAATAGTCATTGATTAAATCTGTCTTCTCCCACTGGGAATATCAAGTTTTGTTCACTGACATATATGTATATACCAGATATGTAAAAAGGCATGGCATATAACAAGTGCTCCATATTTAATGAACACACAATTATATACCAAATGCCTAAAAGAAACAGAAAAAAATTCCAAAGAAACATTGTGTTCGAACTTAATATGAGAGATAGACATATAATTAATCTATGAAGTTATTTACTTTTTTAAAATATAAAATTAGAAAAGTTTTTAAATTCAACTGACCTGGCCCTTTGGCAAGCTTCTAGTGTCCCAAAGAAGAACTAACAGAAAAACAGCATTTTTCTTCAAGCTTCTATTGCGATGCTGATCAGTTCCTATTGAATACTAATCCACTTCTAAAAAAAACAATATTCCTTTCCAAAGATCCCTTTGTTTAAAGTGCTTCAGTGGCTTCTTGTTAAACATAAAATAAAATTAGAAGTCTTACATGAGCTATGCCCTCCCAGATTTATACTCACTCTTCCCTACTCACTATGCTCCTACCATATGAACGTTCTCTGTTCCTCAAGCATTCCAAACTCCAAGGTCATTTCTAAGTTAACGCTTTTATAATCTCAAGCTCTCTGGCCTCTAAACTTCATATAACTGGTTCTTCCTTCTAATTCAGGACCTTCCTTCTAACATCAGGTCCTTGTTCAAGCCTCTCCTGAGGCCTAATTCTTCTTTATGCAAACTAGGACATGGGCCTGTTTTTTGTTTTTGTTTTTTAGGATTTATTATGTGTGCCGGGCATGGTGGCACATGCCTTTAATCCCAGCACTTGGGAGGCAGAGGCAGGTGGATCTCTGTGAGTTCCAGGCCAGCCTGGTCTGCAAGAGTCCAGGACAGCCAAGATAACACAGAGAAACCCTGTCTCAAAAACGCAAAAAAAAAAAGATTTATTATGTATACAGTGCTCTGCCTTCATGTACACCTGCAGGCCAGAAAAGGGCACCAGATCACATTATAGATGGTTGTAAGCCACCATGTGATTGCTATGAACTGAACTCAGGACCTCTGGAAAGCGGTCAGTGCTCTTAACCTCTAAGCCATCTCTCCAGCCCCTCACTTTAACCTGTCTTTTTATTTGTAGCTCAGATCACCATGTGAAATTCTACCAACATAATATAAATGCAATGCTTGCCACTGTAACCTGAGCACTTAAAACAGTACCCACTTTACATCAGGTAAAAGAGAATATGTAAATGAATATAATTAATTTAGAGCTTCCAGTGGATAAAAGTCAAACCTTAATTGACAACTAATATTCATTATATACATATATGAAACTGTCAAAATGACTAAATTATCCCTTAATATAAGCACATACCTTCTTTGAACACTGAAAACCCGAGTAGTAAACTACAAAACTAAAATCCTTGGAAACCTGCATACCCATATGCACATTCACATATAAATTCACAAAGAGTTGGCTATGAACACAGGAAAAGACACAACACAGAACAGACTCCAAACTACAGACAAATGAGAGGTTATAGCAGAGGAAAATCAAAGTATAATTGATGAACATAAAAAGGGTAAAAATCAAAAGGGTAGGCAGGTGGGTAATAACAGCAGGGGAGGAATTAAGGCAAGAGATCAACTGATCAGTTTCTAGTATACCTGCAAGTACAATAGAAGAGATATCCTTCTTTGTGCAACTGCTTTGCTAATTCAAATTGATGATTGTTCATTAACTTTTCATTTACAACTACCACAAGTGGTTTGCCTTTTTCCAGACTCTCCAAACAGCTTCCTGCACCTACAAAAAATAAATTCAATTTTTTAAAGTTACCGTACTCTCACCTTTATATTTTTTATTCTAAACCTAAATAATTTAGTCCATAAAACTGTATAAACCAAATTGACAAATGTAAATGAGGTTTAATGGCACATGCCCCAAATCCTACCATGTGGGAGACTGAAGTAGGAGGATCGTGGGTTACACAGGCAGACTCTGTATCAACAGCAAAAAAGACAAAACCGTACAAACTAATTTTTCTCTCACAAACAGTTTCATTGGAGGAGAGTGAAGAGAAGGTCTTACTCTACAGACCAATCTTGCCTGAAACTTGCTACACACCCCAGGCTGACCTTAAACTCACAGTTACCCTCCTGTTTAACCTCCAGAGTCCTGAGACAAGCAAATCCCAACTGATACCAAGGAACACCTATGCTTCACTTCTACCCAAACACAGACAGAAAGGCATGCTTATGCCCTACAAGCATTAAGACCAGAGATTCATTAATCTCTGATTTAAATCAAAGCTGAGTTCAGGGGCCAGGCATGGTGGCGCACACCTTTAATTCCAGCACTCAGGAGGTAGAGGCAGGTGGATCTCTGAGTTTGAGGTCAGCTTGGTCTACAAAGGGAGTCCAAGACAGCCAAGGCTACACAGAAAAACCCTGTCTAAAAAAAAAAAAAAAACCTGAATTCAGTCTGTAACACCAATTAGAGTAAGAGGGAGACAAGCAAATCCCTGGAGCTCATTAACCTGTCAGGTGAGCTAAATGGCTGAACTGCACGTTCAGTGAGACCCAGTTTCAAAAATAATGTGGAAGTCTTAAAGATGGCATAGAATTCAAGAGCATGTACTGCTCTCTTACCGAGTACTGTTTGCATCAAAATCACAAGTGCCTATAACTCCAGAGTATACAAATACAGACAACTAAAAAATAAATCTTATTTAAAAAATAGTGGGAGCACAGTAAAGCACACTTTTAATTCCAGCACTCATGAGGCAGAGACTGACATCAAAGCCAGACTGGTCAATATATGGAGTGCTAGGCAAGCAAGGACTACATAGTGAGACCCTTAAAAACAAAACAAAACAACAAAACTAAATAAAATGGAGAGCAACCCAGAAAGACACCCATTCTCTACTTCTAGCCTAAACAAACATAGATGCCACACACACACACACACACACACACACACACACACAAAACCACATCATAACCATACATATACCACACATAATAAAAGAAAAGTTGATTTAAAAATACATTTGAGTTTTCAAGATGGCCCCACAACCCACAGCGTAGAAGACACAAAGACAGATACATATCCATACACATATCCATACATACACACACACACACACACACACACACACTGAATTACTGAACACCCATGTATCTAAGATTCCTCATTCATAAGATAGGTATACTAATAACTTAGCTCACAAATTTAGTTAGACTAAACAAGATGCAGAAAGAATTCAAAGCAGGGCTAATGCCATACACAAAAACACACAATATAATAACTACTATGCTATATATACTAATAAGGCTCATTCCTTTTGGTTTTTCTTTTGTTTTGTTTTGTTTTCTTGAGACAGGGTTTCTCTGTGTAGCTATGGCCTTCATGGAACTCTCTTTGTAAACCAGGCTGGCCTCAAAACTCAGATATCCACCTGTCACTGCCTCCCAAGCACTGGGATTAAAGACCACCATCACAGAGCAGTAATGTCTATTTCTCTCCTTAAATTAGTCTTTGAAAAAAGAAACACCAGCATGTCCCTGACAAATACCTATAGCAATCAAAACTACAGTGGTCCCCCAAATGACTTTTCTAAAGAACTAAAAATCTCAGGAACTCCATCAGGCTGATTCTCTGAAAGCTACAAATTACTAAAAATAAGTATAAAATATATACTTAAAACAGATATTTTTTAATCTATAAGTTTATGTCTCTGAATACACAATTTATAAATATAAAAGTCTAATTTTATTACCATAGGCTACATAAAAATAAACTTTTACCACTTTTATTTTAAACATTCAACAGAACTGTTAAAAAGACAATCTTTAAATGTCAATTTCTAGAACCCCAATCCTACAACTGAAAGGTTTAATGTCCTTCAGATCCAAACTCAAATACTAATTTCAAATTCACAATTTGTCATGATCATTGCATACATAATCTTTCCCCTCTCCTTAGAGTTTCCTACTATAAAAATGGGCCTAAATAACTTCACAGCTTTCTCTTACCACAAAATATCCTTTTCTCCACTAAATTTCTTAATGGATATATTCAAGTAAGTCATATTATATTAAAATGGGGCTATGATAAATTTATTCTATGTATTTAACTTAAAGATTTTTGAGCCAGGGTCTTAGGTAACCCAGGCTTGTCTTCCCTGGCAAGTGCTGTAATTACAGGTGCAAGCCATGGAGCCATGGAGCTTGGCTTTTTTTTTTTTTTTTTTTTTTTTTGTTCGTGGTGGTAAGGATTGGCCCTAGCACTTTTCATGTGCTAGGCATTTACCCTAAAACTGAATTATATCTCTAGCCCTTATGAATTCAGTCTGAAATTTAAAAGTGTCTATTGTTTATCAGTGCAGAACCCCCAAGATCTCAGACACTTTACCTGCGTGGCTGATGATGAGATCTGCTTGCTGAAGGTCTTCTTTCAAAGAATCCTTATACCTGTAAACATCCAGAGTGAATGACTCAGTACTGAATGGTTCAGGGACTACTGTGCCTCTACCAATTTGAAGGACAAGTCGGTTGTAACCAAGACTCTTGAGGATCTAAAACAGGAAATAAGAAAACGAGGCCCTTTTAAATGAATTCCTTCGAGAACAGCGGTTAACCAACCTCCAAGGTTCCAGCTCCAAAGAAGCTGAAACTAAGTTTCACTGACCAGTTAGTTTTCCAAATTAACTCCCTTTACCCCCCTCTGGGTACCGCCAAGGAACCTCACTACCCGCCAGCTCCAAGAGCACAGAACAAACATACCTTGAACAAGGAGTCCAAAACTAGGCGGGAACCAAGGGAAGAGGCTGTTTCGGTCTGTCACCAGTAGAGCTGGGACGCCGCAAACCAGTAGGGGATACCACTGGAGCCACTAGCTGAGGGCGTCACCCGAGAGCAAGCCCCTCTTTACCTGCTAAAGGAGTCCTGTGAGGGGGTCAAAGACCTAGGCGCCTCAGGGTAACCCACAACCCGCCAGGGGGTGAGGGGTGGAGGTCGCGGACTTCCACCAAGCAACCCATTACCGGTGGGAGGGGGCGGACCCACCCAGGCGCTGCGGGAAACATTACTCTTCTGAGAAGCTGAGGGGGCGTCGCCAACCAAGACGCGGGGGTGGGACGTATCTGGCTTGCGGGGGGGGAGGGGAGGGCGACCGCGGACCCGGGCGCAGCGGAAGAAAACCTTTACAGACCTGGGGGAGGGAGGGGGTGTCCGCGGACTGAGGCGCTGGGGGGGGGGTGAAACCCTGAAAAGGCCTAAGGGGGTGGGGCTCGCGGACCAAGACGCCTCAGGACAACCTGTGTCCAGTCTGAGGAGATGGGGTCGGGGTGGGGGTCGCGGACCGAGGGCTCCTATGGGGTCTGACAGAGCTTCGGGGAGAGACTGAGGCACGGAAATAAGACTTGGAAGTAGTGGAGAGCCGCGGAAAGGAAACTAAGAGAAAGCCCGACCCGGGGGGAGGGGCGGCGGGGGCGGAGGCGGGGCGGGAGCGGGCACGACGGTTGTGGAGAGACGCTGAGGGGGAGACTGCGGAGGGAGGCGTGACAGTTGTGGAGGAAGGCTGTGGGAAGGCCACTGGGGTCGCCGAGAGTGACAGCGGAGGGAGAAGGAACCGGAGAGGACTGAGGAAGATTTGGGGCTACCATGCCGCGGTACCGGAGGAACAGCTGCCACTCTTCCTTCCAAACCGCTGAGCCCTGAGAAGGCCGACGGAGCTAAAGCAGCGGGGCCGCCTTCCGCCCAGCCCGCCTCACCTGAAGGTTGTCGCGGGCAGTCACGCAGACGACGAGGTCGTCGAAACTGGTGGTCCCGACGGTCACAAACGCACTCTTCATCGCGCGGGTTCCAGTTCGGAATTGCTAGAGCGGATGTGACGTAGTAGGGCAAGGTAGCCACAACAGAGGAAACAGTAGGGGGCGGGGGCGGAAGTCCGTGAGAGTGTCCTGTCCGGAGGAGGGACAACTCTACTAGCCTGGGCGTTCCCTTCTTCCTGCCATGGGTCGGAAGGGCATCAAGCATAGAACCTAGGACAGGGTAAGTCCCAGCATGGCTGTGAATGCTTTACACATTTGCAGACAATGCCTGTGTTATCTCTGTCAGAAGATAGGACACCAGATAAGGGTGTGGAAACTTGCCAAGTGTTAATTTTTATCTACTGAGAAAAAGACCTGAACACCTAACTAGAGTGCCAAAGGTATTGTTTGAGAGCCGCAAATCCGCCCCCCATAAATTTGCAATTTTCCTTTGACCCCATAAACTGCGCTTAGTTCGTACAAGTCCTTTGCATTTAGGAAAAAATAGCTTTTCTCAGGCAAACCTTACCATATCTTTGATGTGCACTTTTAGCCCTAGCATAATAGTTCACAAGAGGATTATTGGGAGCTCCAAGCACATGGACTTATCTTTTATTTAAGACAGTAATAAACGTCAGGTGGTGGCTCATCCCTATTATAGCTGACGTAGAAGGATCAGGATTTCTTGGTCAGCCTGGACTACACGAGACCATGTTTCCAAACAAGTAACAGACCCATCACAAATCCCCTTCATGGGCTAGACACTTGCCTCAGAGGTTAAGAGCACTTGGTTGCTCTTCCAGAGGTCCTGAGTTCAAGTCCCAGTAACCACAGGATGGCTCAGAGCCATCTATAATAATATCTGGTGCCCTCTTCTGGCACACATGCATACATACAGGTAGAATACCATGTACATAATAAATAAATAAATAAATCTTTAAAAACAACAACAAAATGAAATCCCTTTCATAATAAATTCAGTATATGCACAGCTAAAGTTATCATTGAATCACGAACGCTAATCAGTAAATTCCCTTTGGTTACGGAGAGAAATATATTTTTTCTTTCTTTTTATAAGATACTGATATGATGGGCTATGGCTTTTGCTAAAAGAGAACCAATATTTTTCTAGTGTAGTGTCATATTTTAAAGTTTATATGTTACTGAGGTTAGGCATTTGCTATACTACTGAATTATGGTCTCAGGCCTAGCTTAGAGCTTTTTAAAGATTTATTTATTATTTACACAGTATTCTGTCCACATATATGCCTGCATGCCAGAAGAGGACACCAGATCTCATTAGAGATGGTTGTGAGCCACCATGGGGTTGCTGGGAATTAAATAAGGACCCAGCCCAGTTCAGAGCTTATTTAAAGTTTGGGTTTTTTTTTTGTTGTTGTTGTTTTTGTTTTTTTTTTAATTAACAAAGCAAGTCCAGGACAGCCAAGGATACACAGGGAAACCCTGTCTCAAAAAACCAAAATAATAATAATAATAATAATAAAACTTTTAAACAGATCTGGCAGTGATGGCACACACCTTTAATTGGAGCCAGCCTAATCTACGAATCAAATTTGAGAATGGCCAGGGCTACACAGAGAAACCCTGAGTTGAGAAAACACATACAAAGGAAAAGGTTTTAAACAGTTTGTGAGTGAATGTTATGTGTATTCAATTTGGCTGATTTTTTTTTTTCAAGCCAGGCACCACAGTACACACTTTCAATCCCAGCACTCTGGAGGGTGGATCCCTGTGAATTCATCGTCAGCCTGCTTTACATAATAAGCTGCAGGGCAGTCAGGACTACATAGGGAGATACTGCCTCAAGACATTAGTTATTCTTCATTTAACTAGATAAATAAGAAGGCTTTATAAGCAAGCAGGGGAAGCTACACAGCTCAAAATAAATATGTGACTGACAGATTAGATAGATAGACAGACAGACAGACAGACAGACAGATAAACTTCCAGAGAGAAGACTTTTCCCCAAGCAAAGGAAATAACAAAGACAACACAAGGCACAGAGACTCTGTTTCCCTCTATTATTTTGTTTTGCTTTGCTTTGTTGTTTTGTTTTTCAGTTTACTCAAAGGGTGAACAAATCTTTTGGGTTTCATCAATACTGTCTTAAAAACTTGCTGAGAGGAGGAAGAAAAGGATCCAAAGATATTAAAAGAAATGTGTGTAGTGTGTGTGACTATGGTAGATGTGCACCAAGACTTGTACAAGTTCCTGTGTGGAGGCCAGAGGGCAAGATCTGGTATCTGGTATCACTCTTTGCCATACTCCCTTGAAACATGGTCTCTCACTGAACCTGGAGCTATGGTGGCTGTCCAGCAAGCCCCAGTGATCTTCAAGTCTCTGTCCCCAACAGCACTGGGTGGCCGTGCATTTTAACACAAGTACAAGGGATTCAAATTCAAGTCCCTGTGCAAATGGGGCAAACATTCATACACCCTGAGCCATCTCTCCAGCCACCAAATTCTAGATTTTTAATACATCAGTATTCTTTGTATATTAATATTTTTTAAACTTCTGTAACTTTTTTTTTAAACAAAGCCTTGCTAAGTAGTCCAGGCTGGCCTTTACCTCACGATCCTCCCATCTCTCAGCCTCCTGTGTGCCAAGATTACAAGCATGTGTCATCATAGTACATACATATGGCTTTTTGACATAACTTTTGAAGAGCAAGCAGGTTTTATTGAGAAGTAGAATTGACAGCAAGGAGGGGTCCTCAAAATTGGTTGGTGTTTTTGTCATAACTCTTGGTGTTTAATTCACCTGTATGCCTTTCTTCTCATCTGGACTGTAAAATCCTCAAAGCTAGAAGATAACTAAATCATCTCTGAATCCCCAGCATTGAGTACTTTTCCAGGTATCCAGATCATACTCAATATATCTTTATTGAATTGAAAATTAGTAAGAGAGCCAGGAGAGGTGTGGCATGCCTTTAATCCCAACACTCGGGAGGTAGAAGCAGGTGGATCTCTGTGAGTTCAAAGCCAGCCTAGTCTACAAAGCAAGTCCAGGACAGACAGGACTACAAGAGAAACCCCGACTTGAAAAAACAAAAAGCAAAAAGAAAGAAAGAAAAAGAGGAGAGGGGGGCAGATTGATTAGTAAGAGCCAAGGGTGGATTGGAGAGATGACTCATCAGTTAAGAGCACTGTATGCTCTTCTAGAGGTCCTGAGTTCAATTCCCAGCAACCACATGGTAGCCTCACAACCATTTATAATGTGATCTAATGCTATCGTCTGGCTTGCAAGTGTACATGCAGGCAGAGCACTGTATATAATAAATAAATAAATCTTATATATACAAAGTAGCAGAGTGCTGGCGTGAGATCCTAGATTATAATATAAAGTGGTAACAGCAAAATAAGTGTTAAACAATGATAAACCAGAAACATTTCATCTTAAACATCATAAATACAGCACATTACACAATCATTAAGGTGCCTTGAGGTTTGTTTTTTTTTTTCCTATTGGTCATCAAAACTTTCAGTGCATTGTTTCTGTATTACTATGGTAAATGTGTTATTAAAGCTGAAAAGTTGGAAATTATAACTCATTTGCTTTTCAACTGTGCTTTGTGGATGTTTGTGTTCTTGACAACTTGCCACAAGTGGACTTTGTATTTCTTGCACTCCTCCTACTCCAAATATTATAAATGGCTCTTATTTTTGCTTGTAAGAATAGAAAAATTATCATTTGTCTAGTTGCACTAGTCAAGTCTGAGTTCAAATAATACTATAATTGAGTTACATTGGGGAGAACCATAGAAGAAAATGGCTTAACGTATTAATACTTTTCATTCGGTGATATTCAAACTGTTCAGTATAAGTTGCCTGGTTTTTGTGGTGCAGGGGATCAGACCCAGGGCCTTGCACGCGCTCGTCAAGTGCTTTACTGCTAGGCTATATCCTATTTTTTCGAGATCATACTGGTAGATTCGTTTACGAACAGTTCACAGAAACTCTAGCATCATCAAGATTTGCAGAGAGAGATAAAAAAGATATTGAAACATCAGCTACAGTAAAAGATAATAAACCCGTAATTTTAGTCTTTTATATTCTTTATTTCTCTTTATTTTACATGCATTGTATTTTGCCTGCAGATGTGTTGGATGCGCTGGAACTGGAGTCACAGAGAGGTGTGAGCTGCCATTTGGTTGCTGGGAATTGAACACCGGTTCTCAGAAAAGCAGCCAGTACTCTTAACCACTGAGCCATCTCTCCAGCCCCAGTATCATTAGTCTTTTGGTCTGTTTTGTTTTGTTTTATCCTTGCTGTATAAGTGAGAAACTTTAGTTTTCTCGATGGGTTTGTGTAGGATTTTTTCCTTTTTTTTTTTTTTTGGTATGTTGGTTTTTTTTTTTTTTTTTTTGCAGGGGGTAGGGTTGTTTGTTTTTTTCAAGACAGGGTTTCTCTGGGTAGCCCTGGCTCCTTTCGTATTTGCTCTGTAGACCAGGCTGGCCTCGAATTCACAGAGATCCACCTGCCTCTGCCTCCCAAGTGCTAGAATTAAAGGTGTATGCCACCACCACCCAGCATTTTTTGTTTTTTGTTTTTCAAGACAGGGTTTCTCTGTGTAGCCGTGGCTGTCCTGGACACGCTCTGCAGACCAGGCTGGCCTCAAACTCACAGAGATCTGCCTGCCTCTGTGTCACCAGTGCTGACATCACAGGGATGTGCCACTGCACCCAGCTGAATCTTTCTTTCTTTCTTTTTCTTTTTTCTTTTTTGAGACAGTGTGCTAGGTGTCACAAGTATAGCTTCCTGGGATTGGTGTTTTAATGAAGTGTAGTAAATGATAACTAACTATAGCACCACTTGGGTCATCAGAGGTTGGGAAAAATGATATTTTGCTTAATGCTCCTAATAGAGTAAGTATTATGGTAGGTAGATCTGCTCTCGTTTTATCAGACATTGTTTTGATGCTGTTATTGAAGGGCCAGTGCTTAGATAAACCTAAGTGTCACAACTTAGATTTTTTTTAACAAGACCTCAAGATTTCAGAAATATTTACATTATATTTGTTTTATTCAATCAGCTTCCATTTTTGCTAGCATGCAACAAAACATTATACTTTGTGTGTCAGGGAGATGGCAGACTGGGTGAAAAAAAACACCACCCTCCAAGCTTCATGACCTGCATTTGATCCCCAGGGTCCACATGACGGGAGTAGGGGACCAGGTTCTACAAGTTGTCTTCCAACCTGTGACACGCTCCACAGGGCACATGCACCTCCACCCCCATACAGAAACAAACAACTAAATACATGTAATGCATGTGTTTTAAATTCCTCCTTATCAGCTCAGCACCTTTGCACACACCTGTAATCAAGTTACCCAAGGTAGAGTGAGAGCCTCAGCCCAGTAAGTAGGCAGCGCAAGTAAGCCAAGCCACCTGTATTCAATAAGTCAATTACAGAGCCAAGTAGCCTGGAACCAAAAAGCTGTTGAGGCATCTGGTTGGCAGGACAATCTGACTGTACACCCAGCAATGCCCAACCCCACTTCCTGCAGAGGTATCTACAAGGGCAAGAGCAGCAGCAGTCCATGGCTCTCCCAATCAACAGGAGGGACATTGTCATGTCCACCCAAGAGGAGAAAGTGGTGTCATTTACAAGGCCTGCCAGGGCTTGGAGTGAGACCTCTACAGATAAGTCAGCCAAGCAAAGGACTGGGTGAAGGAGGTCTCCAAGGCCAGCCTAGCCTGGAAACCTTCAAGTCTGCTGGCCTCGCCCAGCTGAAGCTGTGAAACATGTGCCTACGGCTTCCTCCTTTCCTCTCCCAGGATCTCAGGCTGTCAGGCTGTACCTTTTACTAGGAAAGGAAGAGGCTGCTCCCTGCCAGCCTTTGTCTTTTTCCTCCAGCCAGCTGCTTCTTGGGTGGTGACTGACCTTGCCTATGTCCCAGGGACCATGATCCCAAACCCCCCTGCTCTCTCCTGCCATTGAATGTTCTCCTGTCCCTGGCCACTTAGGGAATCAAGAGAAAGAAGAGGAGAGCTAGCTGGGTGTGGTGGTGACACAGAACCTGTAATCCCAGCACTTGGGAGGCAGAGGCAGGCGGATCTCTGTGAGTTGAGGCCAGCATGGTCTACAAAGAGAGTCAGGACAGCCAGAACTACAAGAAACACCTTGTCTCGAAACAACAACAACAACAACAACAACAACAACAAAAACCAAACCAAACAAACAAAAAAAAAAAAAAAAAAAAAAAACGAAAGAAAGAAAAGAGGGGGGCGCCTCTGTTTCTCTGGATATTTGTACTGGGTGATTTTGTCCTTGAGAAAACCAGTACATTAGCATCCCCCTCAGCATCCAGTGTAGTACCGAGGGGAAAAGGGGGAGCTCTGAGTGGGTATGTATTGCTGGCCATGTCAAAAACCAAACCTCAGACTGGAGGGAAAAAGTGTCCCCACCCTTGAGGCTCAGAGGGGTGGCAAAGTTTTCCTGTGATGCAAGTGTGACTGCTGATAGTAAAAAGTGGCCACTGTAGCTTTCCCGCCAGATATTTAAGGTCTGAAGAGTGCCTCCCTATAGAATTTAGCTAAACTTGCCTCCTTGTTTATCCCTACCTAATAACCCTGCCTCCCTGTTCAACCATATAAAATAAACACTGTGAGCTTCCAGGGAGCTAGAGAACCCAGACTAACACCCCTCACTGTCCTAGTCAGGTCAATCGCAAGCTGTGCCCAGTGCAGCAGTCCCCCATCATAGTCAATGTCTGTCCTTATGACCTGGACACTTGGGAAGTCTCACCCTCCACCTCTTCCGCCACTCTCAAGATTTATTATTTACAGTACTCTGCCCACATGTGTGCCTGCACATCACAAGAAGGTGGTTGTGAGCTACCGCGTGGTTGCTGTGAATTGAACAGCAGATGGTGCTCTTAACCTGTGAGCCATCTCTCCAGCCCCTCTTTCTTCTCTCAACTTCTGAGTGTAACCAGCTGTGGGACTGGGTCAGAAAGGGCTTAATCAGGCCTGGCCCTCTGGCTCCCTGGTACCTAGAGCCCTGTGGCCACAGCATTGTACTTGGGCAGGGATGCCAAGGCTGATCAGGAAGGGATATGCAACTCTGGAAGCCTGGAGAGGGGAAAGCAGCACAGAGAGAAAGATTGTGAGGGGCAGAGAAAGCAGATTAAAGAAACAAAGAGGTCCAGTGACTCCCCGCTCCAAAGCCTATCTTTCAGGATCCTGATATGAGGTTTAGGCTCATATAGAGAGGAAGAGGTTAAGGTGTCATCCGGCCTGTCACTGACTTGTCATTTTCTAGACTCCAGTCTGTCCTGCAAGGTGGTCTGACAAGTTGTTAGAACTATGTGAACTATTTTTCCTGATCGATAAGTCCCATCTCCGGCTGACACCCTGACACTGGCCTTCATCTTTCTCTTTCTCCCAGCATGAGATTTCCTGGAGGGAATTCTAATTTAATGGGGACCGACGTCTTAATTGTCTAAAAGTCAAAGGGGGCACAAGTCTCTTCATTCCTACCAAAATGGTTACAAATCCCAGCAGCTGAAAGATGAAGGTGAGATAGGAGCTCAACATCATCCCTAGCTACAGGGGAGTTGGAGGCTGAATGACACATTAAAGAAAGGACATGGCTGCTCCTAAGCACGATGGAGGAGAAAGTTTAATGTAGGTAAAAGGGAGACCTAGCCAGAGGCAGGAACATCTGGGAGAATCCAGAGTGTTCAGGACCTTGAGCTATGAGGGGGTTGAGGAAGGCGGGAGAAGGGAGAAAGGGGAACCAGGTGACAGGAAGCCCAAGGAGGATTGGAAACCGAAATGGTTGGATTATATAAGGAAGGGCAGACTATAGCCCCTGGGCTGGAGAAGTTTACGATTTGGTGGGGGGTAGGGTATGCCAACCAGAAGGGCCTTGTAACAGGTGGGGACACAGGGATGCTGGAAGAATCTGTTTAGCCAGGTCCACTTTGATATGTTAAATAGGCACCTCAGCCATTGGTCCCAAGGTTTGAGACTTAACAGAAGCAAGATTGGTCTATAGGTGACCTTGTCTCAAAAAGAAACATTTACACCTTATGCCATTATTTATAAATATCGGAGACATGACTATGTCTTGTATCCACTTAATAAAAATCAATCCATGCAGGAATACTCATCAGGCACTTAACTATGTCTATGTCCTTCCTATAATACCCGTGGTTTCCAAATTGTGATAAAGAACAAGATAGAGCACTGCCATGCAGAAGAGTATAACTGATGGTGTGGAGTGGAAACTACATTCGATTTAAGTGTCCTGGAAAGTTTCTTTGTAGTCACTTACTCCAAGGCTGGAATGATGAGAGGCCAAGCAGGAAAAGACAGCCTGACTAGCTCTGCAAGCAGAGGTCATCAAGGATGGTTATCCAACAGTATGGTTAAGTGTGGCGCCCGCGCCACCGCGGTACCGAGTCGAGGGCGAGGGACTGCAGATTTAACTCATGCATGCACACACACACATACACACACACACACACACAATAACACAGCGGGTCCTTCGTGCTAAGAGAGCAGCAGCCGCTGCAGCAGCCGCCACAGTGGTTTATTATTCTTGTCCTCTTCAGAGTTCCAAAGAGCCTTCTTATAGGCAGCAAAACAGGAATCCTCCTCCCAGGTGAAATCCCTCAGGAGGTGATTACACACAGGAGGAAAAGTCTCGAGGAAGGAAGGATTGAGTTCTCAGAGCAGTAAACATGACTAGCTAACGAAGATAAACACCGACATGGAAGCTGCTAGAAACAGGACATGAACCAGCAAGACAGGCAGGCAGCCCAGTCGGGCTTGGTTCCTACAGTTAAGGACTCCATATGCATAAGAAAAGAAGCCAGTGACCATGGTGTTCTTGGCAAGTTCAGTAAGCCCTGCTGGTTCTAGTAGTAGGGAAGGTCGGAAAGTTTTTTTATTCCTCAAGAACTGAGTTTGTGCCAACTGTGTCGGTGTATTTAAGAGGAGTTTTACTTCTTAAAAATTGTGATTCTTGCTTCGAATAGTGGCTCTCACCTGTAATCCCAGTGCTTGGGACACTAAAGAAGAAGAATTGCCATGAAGTTGAGGACAACCAGGGCTATACAGACTTAAGACAGACCTCAAAACGGACTGTTTGTGGGAATAATTCATCTTAAAATGTATTTTTCTTTCTTCTTGGTTTTGTTGTTCTTTTTTCAAAACAGGTTTTCTCTGTGTAGCCCTGACTGGCCTGGACTTGCTTTGTAGACCAGACTGGCCTCGAACTCCCAGAGATCTACCTACCTCTGCCTCCTGAGTGCTATTTTTCAATTTTAAGATTATATTGATAGTATGGTGAAAACCAAGTCTGCACCTGACTCCTCTCCGTTTCTCAGTGTCATAAAGGACGATAACCTTAAACAATTACAGCTGCTTATGTTTCGGCATAAAATAGAGTGCAATAGTTTGATTTCTCAGCTTTTTAGGTAGCATCTTTTAGTTTCCTTTATCGAAAAGTGACTGTCTCACTCATTTATGTGCCCATAAACATACATTACTCTTCATCCCAGAATATTTTGTTTTGAGAGTGTCTTGCTCAATGGCCTGTCTCCCAAAATATGTGCCTCGCAGTTTTTTGTTTTGTTTTGTTTTGCAGTATGAGGGGTTAATCTCAGGGTCTTGCACATTAGGCAGGTGATCCCCCACTAAGCTATATCCTTAGCACTTTTGTTTGTTTGTATTTCAGGACCACATTTAGATCTAGGAACATGGGAGAATTGGCACTGAGCTCTCTGTTCCCAGGACCTACAAGGTAGGAGAGAACCCACTTCCAAAATTTGTCCTGTGACCTCCATAGCATATACATGCACATATATGTGCACCCCAAAACAAATAAGTGAATATATAAAAGTAAATAAATCAAAAGACAGCATTTGGCTAAATTGCTCAGGCTGGCCTTGAACTTGTAATCCTCCTGCTTTAGCCTCCAGAGGAGTAGCAAGTTACAGACATATGCCACTAGGCCTGATCACTGTTGTTGATGAAAATCAAATTTGGTGATTATGTTGCCATGGTTTCATAATCATCATTCAGAGTTTAACCATGTACTGAGTGTGTTGTTCAACTTCTTTTCCTATACAGTTTTTGTTTTGCCACATTTGAAACTTTTTTTTAGTACTTTCTTTATGTATACAACATTTATGCGGCCTCATAGAACCTTGCCAAACAGAAAGAAAACTACATCTCTGCATGTTGTATCATGTCATGTTATTTATAACTTTATTTTTATCATTATTAAAAATGTTAGCTGGGCGCGGTGGCTCATGCATGTAGTCCCAGCACTTGGGAGGTAGAGGCAGATGGATCTCTGAGAGTTGGAGGCCAGCCTGGTCTACAAAGCCAACCAAGGCTACACAGAGAAACTCTTGTCTTGGAAACAAAATAAAAAAACAACCTCCCCCCCCCCCCAAAATATTTGTGCCTTGGTGTAGTGGTGCTAGCCCATAATTCCAACCCTTGGGAGACTGAGACATGAGAATTGTGAACTCCAGGCCACCCTGTGCTACACAAGACCCTATGGAAAAAAATTTAGTCTGTGGTAGAATTTGTTTAGCCTGTATCAATACCAGTCTCTGAAAGGTCTGTAGGAAGGAAAGATAGACAAGGAAACTAATGGCTTTAGACAATACAAGCCTTATTTGGGAGAAAAGGTTATGGTGGTTGTGGGGCGGGGTCTGTAAGAATCAGAGCCTATGATTGGCTTACAAGCTAGGGTTGTTATAGGGCAGAAGAGGGGCTGGAGAAGGAGATTGCAAAATTTCCTTTTGGGGCCCATAGTTGGTCCTTGCTAGCGATAACCAGTGAGGAGTCACTAAAAGACTATTAGGTGATTAATCCCAGCACTCAAGAGGCAGAGGCAGGCGGATCTTTTTATTTTTATTTTTTAAGATTTATTTATTTATTTATTATGATACAGTGTTCTGCCTGCATGTATGCTGCATGCCACAAGAGGGCATTAGATCACATTATAGATGGTTGTGAGCCACCATGTGGTTGCTGGGAATTGAACTCAGGACTTCTAGGAAGAGCAGCCAGTGCTCTTAACCTCTGAGTTATCTCTCCAGCCCCAGGCAGGAATATCTTTGTGAGTTTGAGGACAGATTGGTCTACAAAGCAAGTCCAGCACAGCCAGGCCTTGTTACCCAGAGAAATTCTGTTTCAAACAAAACCAAACCAAGTAACAACCTGGCAGAAAAGATGTTTACATTCTTTCTGTTTTGTTTTGTTACACAGGGCAGTTGTTGGGAGCCTTAGGAAGCAAACCAATTTAACTTGTAGAAACCATTTGTTATAGTTCTAGAATTATCACAGTTCAACCAAAATGGTGGCGTTTACAAATGGTATGGCCCCGTGTTAGGGTTTCTGTGGTTGTGAAGAGACACCATGACCAGAGCAACTCTTTTTTTCTTTTTATTTATTTATTTAATTTATTCAGATTACATCTCAGTTGTTTTCCCCTCACTTGTATCTTCCAGTTCCTCCCTCCCTCCCACTCTCATCCTATTCCCCTCCCCTAGGTCTGTGACCAAAGGGGATCTCCTCCCCCACCATATGATCACAGCCTATCAATTCTCATCCTGGTAGCCTGCTTACTCTTCCTCTGAGCACCACCAGGCCTCCCCACCAAGGGGAAGTGGTCAAATATGCAGCACCAGAGTTAATGAACTCAGAGCAATTCTTTTAAGGAAAACAATTACTCGGGGCTAGCTTATAGTTCGGAGGTTTAGTACATTGTTATTATGGCAGGCAGCATGGTTGCAAGCAGACAAGCACCGTGCTGGAGAGGTAGCTGAGAGTTCTACATCTGGATTGGCAGGCTGAAGGAAAAGTGAGGAACACTGGGCCTGGGAAACCTCAAAGCCCACCCCCCAGTGACATATATCCTCCAGCAAGGCCACACTTCCTAATAGTTCCACTCCTTATAGGCCTATGGGGACCATTTTCATTCAAATCACCACGCCCTGGGTAACACTCCTGGGATTTCACCTTCCTAGTATCCTGAAAATCCTTTTTGCCTACCTGTTATTGAAGTCTATATTTTTGGGAGGGGGGTTGAGACAGGTTTCTCTGTGTAGGCCTGGCTGTTGGGGACTTACTTTGTAGACCAGGCTGGCCTAGAATTTACAGAGATCCACCTGCCTTTCTTCCCCAGATTAAAGGTGTACACCACCACACTTGGCTCCTCACTTTGATTTAACTTTCTCATTTTAGTGGACAAAGATCCTTCAATGAATTTTTTTGAAAATATGAGGTTTCCTAGTCATGAAAACAACTTATTTGAATTTCCTGTGCGTGCTGGGCGACTGCTACCCCTAAACTATACCTCAGCCTCTGCTGTTAGTTTTACTGAGTTATAATCAAGGAGGTGACAAGGGTGGTTTGTTCAGAAGTTTCTGATAAATTATTTTTGCGTTCCCAAACTTCTTGGCCCAGGAACCCTTCCTCCATCGTCTAAGCATAAACCAATTCTACTTCAGTCTTTGCTTCTGGCTTACATTTTCCTTTGCCTTTCCTGTCTCTCTTCCATAAAGACTCTTATTAGTACATTAGGCCTGCCCATCTAATTCACTGTACTCTTCACACTTTTATATGCTTCATTTGATAGCACCTATCAAATGTTTTATGTCACACATAATAAAGCAATATATTCACAGGCCCATGTTAGGATCAGAGCATCTTTGCAGAGGTATATTATTTAACATGGCACTGTTAGAAACTATTTTCCCATCCTGTAAACATGCATAGTTAGATCCTCCAATGGTAGGAACTGCAGGATCTTTGTATTACGAGAATATTTATGTTGCTGTTCTCAATCTCTAGAACTGTTGGCGATAAGTTAATAGAAATTCTGTGGGTTCCTTTCTTCAGGAGGCTGGGCTGAGCATCTGGTCCCAAAGTTTTCTACAGTCTTCTGGAAGCTAGCTGAAGAATGCTCCTTCCTGAGAACCGGTTGCAGAGAAGACCTTCTGTAGGAACCAGGCCCGACTGGGCTGCCTGCCTGTCTTGCTGTTTCATGTCCTGTTTCTAGCAGCTTCCGAGTCTATGTTTATGTTGGTCAGCTGGTCATGTTTACTGTTCTGAGAACACACCCCTCCCCTCCTCGGGACTTTTTCTCCTGTGTGCAATCACTGCTTGAGGGATTTCACCTGCAGGTGGCATTCCTGTTTTGCTGCCTATAAGAAGGCTCTTTGCACACTGAATAAAGGTTGTAGCCGCAGCTGCTGCTGCTCTCTTAACATGAAGGACCTGCTGTGTTATTGTGTGTGTATGTGTGTGTGAGTTAAGTCCGCAGTCCCTCGCCCTTGACTCGGTACCACGGTGGTGGTGGCACGGGCGCCACAACCTTCTGGGCAGTGGGGACGTGCAGGACAGCTGGGCTCAGCCTGGTTGAGACAATTAAAATCTCTGTCCTTTTCAGATGGGAAAGGGGGCCTCTGGCTTGCGAAAGGCCTGGCTACACTTTATTAAAATAAAGACAAAAAGAGTCAAACAACTAGATTTTAATTCCCTAAGCTTAAAAAATGGCAAAGGCAGAAGGCTATGGGGAAGGGATGGGGGTTGAGCTGCTGAACCTTCCAGGCTCTGAGTTTTTAACCTAAGTTTACTTGAATAGCAGGAGACACTCCCAGGACACTTCCCAGGGCTTGTCTCTAGGGTACATTTGATGTATATATATTTTTTTTTAAATTTTATTTTATTAATTTATTCATATTACATCTCAATGGTTATCCCATCCCTTGTATCCTCCCATTCCTCCCTCCCTTCCATTTTCCCCTTACTCCCCTCCCCTATGACTGTGACTGAAGGGGACTTCCTCCCCCTGTATATGCTCATAGGGTATCACGTCTCTTCTTGGTAGCCTGCTATCCTTCCTATGAGTGCCACCAGGTCTCCCCATCCAGGGGACGTCAAATATGAGGCACCAGAGTACGTATGAAAGTCAGACCCCACTCTCCACTCAGCTGTGGAGAATGTCCTGTCCATTGGCTAGATCTGGGTAGGGGTTTGAAGTTTACTGCACACGTATTGTCCTTGGCTGGTGCCATAGTTTGAGCAGAACCCCTGGGCCCAGATCTGCCAGGCATCATGTTCTTCTTGTAGGTTTCTAGGATCCTCTGGGTCCTTTAACTTTGCTATTCTCCCATGCTTCTCTCATCTAGAGTCCCAATAGGATGTCCTCCCCTCTGTCCCAGTTTCCTGGTTAGTGAAGACTTTCATGGGACATGCCCCTTGGGCTAGTATGCAGATATAAGTGAGTATATACCATTTAACTCTTTCTGCTTCTGGGTGAACTCACTCATTATGATCATTTCTAGTTCAATCCATTTGCCCACAAATTTCGGGAATTCCTTGTTTTTAATAGCTGAGTAGTATTCTATAGTATAAATGTACCACAGTTTCTTTATCCATTCTTCTACTGAGGGACACTTAGGCTGTTTCCATATTCTGGCTATTATGAATAAGGCTGCTATGAACATGGTTGAGCAAATTTTCTTGTGTGCTGGAGCATCTTCTGGGTATATTCCAAGGAGTGGAATAGCTGGGTCTTGAGGAAGCCCTATTCCCATTTTTCTGAGATAGCACCAGATAGATTTCCAAAGTGGCTGTACTAGTTTGCATTCCCACCAGCAATGAAGGAGTGTTCCTCTCTCTCCACATCCTCGCCAGCATGTGGTGTTGTTTGAATTTTTGATCTTAGCCATTCTGATGGGTGAAGAATGGAATCTCAGAGGTCTTTTGATTTGCATTTCCCTGATGACTAAGGAGGTTAGCAATTCTTTAAGTGTTTCTCAGCCATTAAGAGCCAGCTTTTGACACCTTTTATGTGGGTTAGGGTCTGTAAGGAACTATCTTTTAACATATTTGGGTCTGGCAGGCTGTTGGGTCAGCAGGGGGTCCATTCACCTTTGTCTGAGCACAAAGCTTACTGGGAGGGAGTGTTCCCTGGCCTGAAGACAGGGGCCCACAAAATTCTAATGGTTTAATTTGGTCCTCTAGTATTGAATCTTTCAATCTTCTCACCTTTTCTCTTTTTCTTTTTATTCTACTCTCTAGCTAGATTATCTCAACTTAAACTTTTTCCTGTATTTTTAAAAATTTTGTATGACCCAAACAGTTAATAAAAATATAATGTTGAAGAAAAAAGAAAAATTATGCTGTGATATGTTAAATTTCTTAAATTTTGTCATTCATTGGAGCAGAGAATTCTGTCTACAAGCCTGGGGATGTAAAGGCAGACAGAACAGAAGGTCAAAGTTGGGACTGGAGAGATGGCTTCCCGTAAAGAGCACACATTGCTCTTGCAGTTGACCCAAGTTTGGTTCCCAGTACCCATGTCAGGCAGATCACAACTGCATAGAATATGATAGCTGCTTTTCATAGTGCTAGGGAGTCACCTCATGACTATTTGCTCAACTGAGCTATAGTCATCCTTCATTCCTTTCCTTTCTTTTCTTTGTATTTTTTTCAAATGAATACAGTGGGACAAGAAGAACAAGAGAGAAGAAAATTACAGGCAAGGGATGTCTACACAAACCCTGAAGACTGAGCCTGATATGGTGGGGGGGCATGCCTTTAATTCTCACACTTGGGAGACAGAGGCAGGCAAGATTTCTGTGAGTTCAAGATCAGCCAAGTTTTCAGAGCAACTTACAAGTTAGCCAGGGCTACATAGTAAAATTGTGTCTAAAGAAAAGAAAGAAAGAAAGAAAGAAAAAAGAAAAAGAAGACGAAGAAGAGTAAGGGCCCCTGGGCCCAGATCTGCTCGTCATAATGTTCTTCTTGTAGGTTTCTAGGACCTCTGGATCCTTCTATTTTCCCATTCTCCCATGCTTCTCTCACCTAGAGTCCCAGTAGGATGTCCTCCCCTCTGTCCCACTTTCCTGATAAGTGAAGACAGTCATGGGACATGCCCCTTGGGCTAGTGTCCAGATATAAGTGAATATATACCATTTGACTCTTTCTGCTTCTGCGTGAACTCACTCATTATGATCATTGAGTGGGGTCTGACTTTCACACGAACTCTGGTGTCCCATATTTGACCACATCCCCTGGATGGGGAGGCCTGGTGACACTCAGAGGAAGGATAGCAGGCTACCAAGAAGAGATTTGATACCCTATGAGCATATACAGTGGGAAGGAAGTAAGGGGAAATTGGGAGGGAGGGAGGAATGAGAGGATACAAGGGATGGGATAACCATTGAGATGTAATGTGAATAAATTAATAAAATATATTTTTTTAAAAAAAGAAGAAGCTGGGAAACTGGAGAATGTTAAAAATGTAAGCCCTGTACAAAGTGAGTCCAGGACAGGCAAGGCTACACAGAGAAACCCTGTCTCAAAAAACAAAAACAAAAACAAAAACAAAATTTAAGCTCTGTTCTTAGAGGCTCTGGATAACTCAGGTACAGGATGAAGGAGGGCTAAAAAGGGGATCCAATGAAAGTCCAGGTTAAAAACCAAATCTAGGATTTAAAGCTAATTGATTTTCTAGTTCTAACTAACTTGTCATAGATTTTTTTAGTTTGGTGGAGAATATAAGTGCATAAAAATGTATTCAGTAAGGGAAGGGTGCAAGCCAGTGTGATGCTCCAAAACTTTCATCTCTCATGGCTACTCTAACTGCATAGATGTTCACTGAGTTGTATAGTCTTCCGGTTTGATTAAGTGTTTGGTGGTTTTTTCCTATCTATCTATCTACCTATCTATCTATCTATCTATCTATCTATCTATCTATCTATGTTATTTACTTTTGAGATTGTAGTTGAATCACAATTACATTTCTCACTTCCATTTCCTCCCTCCAAACCATCCTATATACCCCTCCCAACTCTCCTTCAAATTCAAGGTCTCTTTTTCCCCATTATTATTGCATGCTTGTGATGTGTTTTTTGTGAACATTTTTTAAATAATAAAGTTTAAAATTAAAACAATCTTTAAGTTGCTTTATATGGGTTGTCAATATGGCTCTGTGCTTGACACAGATAGTATCGTTTTTAAAAATTCACATTTTTATTTAATAGTCTGTAAATAGCACACTAGCCAACCCTGGTAGGAGGCATACCTGTAATCCCAGCACTTAGGAAGCCAAAGCAGGAGGATCAAGAATTCAGGTACTTGGGAGGCAGAGGCAGTTAGTTCTCCATGGGTTCGAGGTCAGCCAGAGCTATACAGAGAAACCCTGTCTCAGGGGGAAAATATTCAAGGCCCTCATTCTTCACACCCAACAAACATGAAATATCTCATACACTACCTCCCCCAACCCCAACACGTATGCCCACACACACATGGGTGGACGTGGTTAGGAAAGGCAAACAAAGCAAGGCCTCATTGAAATTAGCTTTGAATCAGCTGTAAAGGGCTCTCATTTCTGAGGGTGGTGATGAGATCTGGTGGCATTTGGTAAAACTTAGCAGAAAACAGATCCTAATAAAGAAGATATCATCTCCTTCACGTTGTATTCATGCCAGCCCCAGAGAAAAAGCCCAGAGTCCTGCCTCCTCAGGAAAATAGCAGAAACCTTAAAGCTTTCATACCAAGAGTGACCCCTGGAATTTCAGGATCAATTTCTCAGTGGTTAATGACACTCTTAGTAGTGACAGTTTGTTTGGAGCCATATTTGGAACTACTCTCTGAAGTAACTGGAACTACTGGTCCCAAGCATAGAAGACCTTCCTTGTCTACTGGTCAGGCTAGAAGCTAGGAGAAGAAATCACCTGGTTCCAGGGCAATACCCATGCCTCTTTTGTAGGGACTTGTGGGGAATTGGTACTGGTGGGGAATTCCTATTTGAGCAGGATGAGTTTTCATTCCTCTGACATGCTAGGCATCAGTAACTCAAAATTAACCTTGGAAAAGTACATATTGAATGCTTTGGTGCTCCTGGGCAGAGTTTAATATTGAAATCAATTCCTGCCCATACTTTGTTTGATACCTGTAGATATTTTTTATCTATTTTCCTTGGTTTCTTATGCCTCTACCTCCTTTTTAACCTCTTCAACACTAGGTAGGAAAGAAAGAAGGTTAGAAGAGAAAGGGGGACATAGACCTCTTAGACTTAGTTCCTTAGGGCAATTTCAGTCTTTGTAGTCAGTCTATCAACCAGTCTAGCTAAGCAGCAAATAGCAAGTGCAGCAGCAGGACAAACCAGCAGCAGTGTTCTTCCTCCTTGGAGCCCTAGTCTATTGTCTTGGCTCTAGTATATATTCTGTCTCCAGAGTCCTCAGAATTAAACTACCTGCAGCCAGCAAAGAGTCCCTGCTAGAGCCCACCCGGGGCAAATAGTCTGTTGCTGTGGACAATCTGAATCAGCCCATATCCCACACCTGGGATTAAACCTAAAACAGGTTTACATGACATAACTGTTTTTAAAGACACCAAAGCTTCCACTACAGATACCTGTTTTTAAAGAAGTGTCTGGAATTCTTAAAATCTATTCGGAAGGCACTGCTTGAAATGGGCTTTCTACATCTGAGACTAAGAACAAGGGACTTTGTCTCCAACTGTATGTGTAACAGTGCTCTATACAGACCACAAGAAGGCATGTTTGGTCTACAAAATGGGGAACATCAAAATGAAAACCAGGTTCTCCTGCTCTACCATCTCTGAGCCTATACATCTGTGTATCCTGTCTTGGGGTACAGTTTCTTAACCTATGGGTTATGACCCCATATGCATAACCTAATGTGGAGATCGTGAAAATCTGGCCACAGTAAAAGTTTCTGAATGTACAGTGACAAAAATGAATTCAAAATCAAGCACATA
Organism: Acomys russatus; assembly: GCF_903995435.1. Classification (NCBI taxonomy): domain Eukaryota; kingdom Metazoa; phylum Chordata; class Mammalia; order Rodentia; family Muridae; genus Acomys; species Acomys russatus. The sequence continues at coordinate 85,774,285 of NC_067169.1, read as the reverse complement.
TTGAACTTGACGTCTCTCTGGTAGTGGTCACCCCTGTTGGAACTTCACCTTAGCTTTGCTTGCGAACACACTACAGCACATACAGTTTGCACTGCACATTTTATCATGTCCTGTACCTACAGTAAACACTGCCAAAAGCATCTAAGTTCAGAGTCTTGATTACCATATGCCATAAATTGTCTTTCTTACTGTATATACGAACTTTTTTACTCTTATAGAAACATAGTAGTTTAATTACAGAAAAAAAAAAAAAGACATTTAGTGTTTTCTTTAGTCCTGTCCTTAGCAGGTAAGTATCAAATTAGTGTATCTTTGGATTATTTTATGTTAGAATGGTTGATTTTTTGTTTTGTTTTGTTTTTTTGTTTTGAGTCAGGGTTCTGTTCTGTAGACCTGACTGCCCTGGATTTGTTTGTTTGTTTGTTTTTCATGTCAGAGGTTCTATGTATATTCCTGGCTGTCCTGGAATTTACTCTGTAGACCAGGCTGTCCTAGAACTCACAAAGATCCATCTGCCTCTACCTCCTGAGTATTGGGATTAAAGTCATGCGCCACCACACCAGGCTGAATGTTTGATTTTTAAAATTGCTAGTTAAAGCTAAGTGTATTTGGGCATGTACGCAATGTCAACATTTGGGGGGGGGCGTGGAAACAGAAAGATCAGGAGTTCAAGGCAAACATTGGCTACATAGTGAGTGTGAGGCTATACTGGACTGCATAATAGATATCTTGTCACCAAAAAGTCAAATTAAATAAATAATAAAATACAAAAGGCTGTTAATCAGTCGCCGGAGAAGATAGTTCTTTGGATAAAGCTAGCCACACTACTCTGATGAAATGAGTTCAGAACCTCAGAACCCATATGAAGTCATAACAGTAGTATAGTGGATCTGCAGTTTCTGTCCTACGCTATCAAGCTGGGCTGTGGGCTCCTGGTGAATCTTCTGTCCCTGCCTCCATCTCACAGGTAGAATACTGCCATTACAGACAATACTTTCTACACAGTTCCTCCAGGGCCACTTGGAAGTCTGGGTTTGGTCCTTGATTAATATAATACCCAAACCTTCTTAATGCCATTAGCCCCACACAACGCAAGTCAGGGAACTTGGCATTCATGTTCTTCCACACAGCTATTGTCCCTTAAGAGAGAAAACATGTTTACTGTCCTCTTCACCAATGTGGATCTGCATTACACATTCAGTGTTTCAGGGAAGCCCCCTTTTTCCTACTAGAATCTATTTGTTTTATCTACCAACTTCATAGACTCTCAGAACTCCCACCCCCACTTTTTTTTTTTAACAGTTTGTTGACATTTTATTCTAGTTCAATAAAGTGCCACTTGGTCTTGGAATACAAAGACATTTAGTATTTGATACTTCTTCTTTTTTTTCCCAGACAGGGCTTCTCTATGTAATAGCCCTGGCTATCCTGGAACTCTCTTTGTAGACCAGGCTAGCCTCGGACTGACAGAGATCTGCGCTACCTCCTGAGTGATAGAATTACAGATGTGTGCCACCACAACTGGCTTGATACTTTTCTAGCAGTTTCTGACCTTGCTCTGAAAGTGTTGCAGCCATGGCTGTAGGCTGTGTCTACAGGTTTCATTTTGCTAACTGCTACTAACCAAAGCTGTATGACGATGAGATCCAGTCATAGGGCCACAGACTGCTGGAGGTGCATGCAGTTCATTTCCCAGAATTTGAACCTGACACTCAGCTCCACTGGCATGCTGTCAATTCTCCCTACTCTTGAGATGCCCAAACAAGTGTTTTCAATCTACCTTGCTTAGTGGGAAGTCTTATAGTACATTCTATGTTGAGAAATAATATAATCAGAAGCTAATAACACTAATGGTGGGAGACTAAGCAGCCTCTTAAGCAACATTAAGTGGAAATTTATTTCAGAAGAACAGGAAGTAGTTCTGTAGATAAATCTTATAAATGACTCTATACTGCACTCTGAAAAATCAAGTCTTTCTGTAGGAAATGGACTTATATCAGGATAAATAATACAAGTCAATAAATTTACTTAAGATAAATGGGCTCACTAGAGTTTCTTGGATACAAAGTATTTTAATGAAAATTGCCTAGAGATATTGATTGCCTTCACTTAGGAATCTTGAACTTTACTGACCCGAATCTTGAATCTATACTGACTATTGAGAACATCTTCTACATGGAAGGATAGCCCACAGAGCTGAATTTTACATATATATGAAACTGGTTAAAAAGAAAAATATTGTTCCTAAAAAAAATTATCCGGATCTTAATTACTAAAAATGAAAAATACACACAGTGTGATAAAATGCTCTAGCTTTCTTACTTGCTTTCTTCTGCTCATTTCCTTTCTTTCTTTCTTTCTTTCTTTTTTTTTTTTTTGGAGGGGGTTAGTTTTTTTTCAAGACAGAGCTTCTTCATGTAATCCTGGCTGTTCTGGAACTCACAGAGATCAGCCTGCCTCTGCCTCCCCAGTGCCAGGATTAAAGATGTAAGCAAATTTTCCATAGCATAAGCGACAGCAAATCTTTGGATTATATGTCTATTACATAGGGGAGGTGTGTGTGTGTGTGTGTGTGTGTGTGTGTGTGTGTGTGCGCGCACACATGCATTATGATGAAAAATTTTAAGCTGAAGGCACAAAGTTAAGTTAGTATATTAAACCTGCCAGCACTAGCACTGCAGGACAAACCACTCTGAAAATGAAAACAGTTATCTGTGATGGAGAGCCTACCAGATCATCTATCTGGTATGGATCCAGTTGAACCCCTTAGGTCATCATAATGATCATCAGAATAACAATTTATTGACCTTACTATACCAACTCATCTGACACAATGTTAAATATAACCAAGACTACTTAACATTTTTGTTACATTTATTCATTTATTTATGTGTATGTGTATGGGAAAGGTTGAGAGTGTATGTACATGTTGTGGCCTATGGGGGGGGGGGAGTCAAGAAACAATTTGTAAGAGTTTGGCTCTCTTCTTCCACCATTTGGATCCTGAGAATCAAACTCAGATTATCCGATTTGGTGACAAGATCCTATAGCAGTTAAACCATCTTCTGGGTGCTGCAATTAAAAAAAAAAATACTTTGGCAGGGGAACTCTGAAGTACTCTAGTCTAGCATTTTTGGACTTGCTTCATAGCTGGGAACAGCATTGACCTCTTGATCTTTCTGCCTCCAACTCCCAGGAGCTAGGATCATAGGGATTTCATATCTCACCTGGCTTAGAACTGGTTTATTATACATATCTCCTGACTCTGCCCTAACTCTTCCTCTCTTTAAACCTAAAGCTTGCATCCATACTCCAAGTTAAACTTGGAGACATTGGATCTTTTATTGTGTTCCCTTCCTAGTGCATGTTTATGAAATATCTTTTTTCTGTTTTTCAAAAAAAAAAGGCCTTAAACATAAATAATTATCTGAAATACACACACTAGTCAAATTTATGATGATAGATTTAGAATGAGGAATTGGTATTAGTTTTTCTTATAAAAGACTACACCAGGGGCTAGGCATGATAGTGCCCCCTTTAACCTCAGCACGTGAGAAGCAGCAGAGTCAGGTGACATTTCAGGCCAGCCTGGTCTACATAGAGTTCAAGACCAGCATAATTAGACCCTTTCTTTAAAAAAAAAAAAAAAAAAGAAAAGAAAAAGAAAGAGATTGCTGGGGAGATGGCTCTTGTAGAGGAACCGGGTTTGGTTCTCAGCACCCATACCGATATGGTGGCTGGAAACCATCCATAACTCCAGTTCCAGGGCCTTCAGTTCCCTCTTTTGACCTACTCCATCTCTAAGTACACAATACATGCAAGTTAAACACTCATACATAGACTCATAAACTAAATCTGAACAAACCAAAGAATACAGCAGATTTCTTTCTTGGTTGATGTCTGCTGAAATGTTCACAGTACATTATCCTAGCTGTCATGGAGAAAATGTCTGAGATTGAGATGTTGCCCATTTTATTACTATTCCCCTAATCCAATCTTAAAGGTAAGAAAGATAATGCATGAAAAATTTTCTGTATTTAAGGGAACAGTATGTTCATAAAAATAGGGCATTGAGGAACTCAGAAAAGGGAATCAAAGCACCCCTAATAATCTCATTGGAACATTGCATATGAATGTAATTTAAATTTATAGATATTTAAAACGAAAATGATAAATGTCGTCAGGTTTTGGCCAAGGTGATTTGGAAATTGGTACAACATTTTGAATATGTTTGGCATAACTTACAGATACTGTAATCTGTTACCCAGCAATTGTCACTCCAGATACATACCTATTTCAACTACATTATATACCTAAAACTTACAAAAATAATGTTCATAAAGGCACCAATAGCCTTTGGAAACTCTAAACACTATTATCAAAAGTAGAGTGAGAGCTGGGCGTAGTGGCAGTTGCCTTTAATTGATCTATACATTGATTAAAGCTTTAAATGATCTATACATTTTAATGCCTGCCAACGTGAAAAGAATAGTTTCTAAAGTCTGTAAAGGTGCCAGTGCTCTAACTTAGGTGCTTTTATCTGTCATGCCTCTTCTTGTTTCACAGATGTATTTACTTTTCTGTGCTTGTATTATTCAGATGTTTTCTTTAAAAATTAAAAAACTCTACAAAGTAGAAAGAACTGTAAAAAAAAAAAAAAGATAAAAAGAGTCAAGCAACACACAAAGCCCCTTACCTACAATTTGTCCTGCCTATAATATATGCTTAGGTAAAGTGGCACAGAAATTGTAGGAGTGGCTAACCAATAGCTGGTCCAGCTTGAGACCCATGCCATGAGAGGAAGCCCATGCCTGACACTGCCTGCATGGCCAGAAACCAGAGGCTGGATAGTCCAGGACCTAGGATAGAACCAAACATGACTGGGGGAAAAAACCAAGTTGATGATTGTTGTTTTGTTGTTGTTGTTGTTGTCATTGTTGTGTGGTTTTTTGAGACAGGGTTTCTGTGTGTAATTCTGGCTGTCCTGTAACTCACTCTATAGAATAGGCTGCCTCAAACTTATGGAGATCTGCCTGCCTCTGCCTCCCAAGTGCTAGGACTAAAGGCATGCACCACCATGACCAGCTGTTTATTCAAGATCTTAAGTGTATAGAAAAATACGTCCAACACCTAACAATAATACTGAAAATTTCAGTTTAGTAAAATAATTTAAGGATGTTATCTAATTATATTTAGTTGCATTCCTTTTTTCCACTTCCTAAAATGATTTTTCTTTCATTGACTTTATTTCTGCATAAGTTTCTGCATCATTACTGTTCTTATTCCTGAAGATTTTTTTGACATCCAAAACTATTTGCATCACTTTTCTGTCAAATGAAATTCACTCTTGGGCCAGAGAGATGCCTCGGTAGTTAGAAGTGACTGCTGCTCTTACAAAGCACACTTAGTCCATATCCTAGCATCCATTCAAACAACTCACAAGTGCCTGTTGCTCCATGGCGAGGAGATCCAACATTCTCTTGTGGCCTCTTTGGGCACATGCACTCATCCTCACATACCCTAACACAGACACAGACATTTTTTAAAATCTTAAAATCTTAAAAAGAATCTTTGACCAAACAGATGGCTATGCAGAAATGGCTAAGCAGCTAAGAGCATTCGCCAAGGACCCAGGCTCTGTTCACTGCATGCACATTAGGCAGCTTACAAGTGCCTGTAACTCCAGGGCCAGTGGATTATGTTACCCTCTGCTGGTCTCCTTTGGTATCACACACACACACACACACACACACACACACACACACACACACACACACACCTTAAGCATGGGTCAAAAATACCCATTTACATAACATCATATTTGCAGTTGTGATGTCTTTCTCCTAAGAATATTTGCTACACTTATATAAAGTTGGTATTTTCATGTATTCATTTATTTATTTGTAAATGAGACTTGTTAGTTATGCTATGCAAATTTGATGGTGTATCAAAAACAGAACAACAACAAAAATTTTGGGGTGATGGAGTAGTCAGAGCTCCAATTTTTATAAAAGACAAAAATTGGTATGACAATTATATAAATACAATGAAGTACATTACTTTTCCAAAAGAAATTCCTCACATTTATCTGAGTTAAACCCTACAATATAATAGGTTTTATTATTCTCTCATTATGCAAGCACCAAACCTATTCTAGCATTGCTCCTTAAAGATAAAAAAATGAGGCCCAAAGAACTTATGAAGAAGTAAGATCATGCCTTTAATAGCAGCACTTGGGAGGCAGAGGCAGGCAGATCACTGAGTTCTAGGCCAGACTAGTCTACAGAGTCCTAGGAATATCCAAAGATACACAGAGAAAGCCTGTTTCAAAAAAAGTAACCCCAAGGCAGTAAATATAGGACATATAATAATAGTTTCATGTATGTATGTATGTATATACGTATTTATGTATGTGGGTAGGTAGTGTGGCAGGCCATGAACTCTGAGTGTTTGAAGGTCAAAGGATAACTTTTGGGGAATCCATTTTGCCTTTCACCTTGCTTATTTTTTGAGGCAGGATCTCACTTGTGGTTTATTACTGCTATACTGCATACTCCAGACTAGCTGGCCTGTTTCTACAAAGTCTTCTCTCTATATGTCCTATTTTGCTACAGGAGTGCTGGCATTGGAAATGGCTACTGCAGCATCCATCTTCTTTTTGTAAGATTGGATTTTATGTTTGTATGTACGTCGGCACCACATGCATACAGTGAACCCCTCCAATTGATGTTACAGATAGTAGCTGCCATTTGGGTGCTGGGATTCAAACCTGAGTGAGCCATCCTTGCCCCAGCTACTACTACTTTTCTAAAAAAAATATTTATTTATTATGTATACAGTATGCATCAGATAACATTATAGATGGGTATGAGCCATCATGTGGTTGCTGGGAATTGAACTCATGACCTCTAGAAGAGTAGTCAGTGCTCTTAACCGCTGAGCCATCTCTCCAGCCCTACTTTTTTTTTTTTAAAGGTGGGTTCTGGGCTATAAACCTCAGCCTTCAGGATTCTATGGCAAGTGCTTTTAGCTCTTTACTTTGCCATTCTCCCAGCCTTGGAGATACGATTTTATTTCAAAGTTCAAGCCAGCTTCATGCTTTTAAAAAAAATCTTGATTGTATTTATTTCATTATTGATTTTTGTGATACCAGGAATCAAAGCAGGCCCTTTTACAAGCCAGGGAAGGGTTCTACTACTAAGCACTATAACCAGTCCTACTTGCTCCTTTTTATGATTAACAAACAAATAGTAATTGTGAGGTGACCAGGGGATGCAGTATAAATAAGTGGTCAGCATGTAAACACAGAATGAGAGATTGTTTTCCTTGTACGGAGAAAAGGAAGAAGATACGGTAGGTGGTGATATGTATGTGACAGTCCATAGATTGAGGATTGAACCATTTATAGTTCCCACACTTACTCAACTCTGAGTCCCTATAGCAGAACTCTGCCCCATTTATTTCTCTCATACTTCACTTCTGACAGACACTCATTCAACACCATTATTCAGTACCAATAATTAAATAAACAATACATGTCTTTTAAGAATTTCTGCCACTGGTAAACGGAAGCTTTTCTCCATCTCCGTGAAAGATTGCTGTGCTTATGTTTATAAATGTTACTTTGATTTTAGTTAAGAGAAAATCCACCAGATGGCAACCTCATCTGCATTTGAAGCCTGGTGTGATCTGCAATCCTTGGTAACTCATTACTGGTCCCTTGAGGACAGCTATTCCCTGATTAGCAGTTGATTTCTATAGCAATCCTAGTAGATGGATACCTGGAGGCCACTTGAGAGTGATTGTTGGAAGGTGGAGGACCCCAGTTAGTACATGTTACCAAGAATGAAATACTAGATATATTTTGTATTAATACTAAAAGCAAAAATACAGTTTCGATTTCACTATTGCCCTCTAAGTACATCTAAATGAAACTAAATGTATTTCTCCTTTGTCTGAGGCTGTGGACAGTATGATTGTTTCACCAGTTATTCTGGCTGCTTGCTGAACTTATTCTGAAGGCTCTCTGTCTCTCTGCTTAAAAGGCAAACTGTTTTCCTCTTCTCTGAGCTTGATAGTATGTAGAGAATCATGCTAGGGATATTTAATGTGTCCTTTGTTTTCTGTTTATAAGCGACCTGCCCTCAGGCACTAATTAGGTAGGTATATATTTATCAAATGCTGCTGTGTTTTTCCACAGAAATTAACTTGTGCTCAAGGTAAAAATTGTTGCAGGCTGCTTATATATAGGCTGAATATTAGTAAATGAATATGCAATAGTAAATATTTCAGAAAAATAAAAATAATGGGCTTGTTGACATTTATTCCTCAGTAGCTATAGTTTGAATGGTATCTGATATTTGATCAACCCATTTCTAAAACTGAGAGTGGGGGTGCACACCTGTAATGTTAGCACTTAAGAGGGGGGACAGGAAACTTAGAAATTCAAAGTCTTACTCTGCTATTTTTGGGGATTATTGTACTACAAGAGACCCCCTCTCAAGTCACAAGTTGAAGTATCATAAATAGAAGACTGCATACATTTCTTTTCTTTTTCTTTCTTTCTTTTTGTTTTGTTTTTTTTTCTCTTTGGTTTTTTGAAACGGGGTTTCTCTGTGTAGCCTTGGCTGTCCTGGACTCACTTTGTAGACCAGGCTGGTCTTGAACTCACAGAGATCCACTGTGTACATTTTTCTCTAATTTCATCTAAATGGAAAATAGATTTTTCTGTTTCCCAAGTATTTTACAATAACTTCATTGAGCCATGTACTATGTATCAAATTCATTCATTTGCTGTGTGTTGAGTTTTGGGGAGGGAGACAAGAATTAGGGGTGTGGCATTGAGTCAGACTGCCCTTCAGGCAGAAGAGTATTACTGTTGTAGTTGGGCTGAAGTAAGAAGCTTCAGGGCTGCTCAAAGTGAGCTGTCTACACTTAAAGGTTTCTGACAGATGGGGAGGGAGGGTCTGCATCACAGGGAACTAGGCTCAGGTAATATGTGGCATTCAGGCACGCTGCTGCACCCCCATCCCTGTCAGAAAGCAGGGAGGACTAGAGAGGATTTGGTTCTTCTTGAAAGCTGTGAGGGGAGAAAGGCTACAAAGATTGGGTGTTGCCTCTCAACTTTTGTTTGTTTGTTTGGTTTTTTGAGACGGAGTTTCTCTGTGTAGCACTCCTGTCCTTGAACTCAGAGATCTGCCTGCCTTTGCTTCCTGAGTGCTGGGATTAAATGTGTGCACCACCAAGCCCTGCTCACAGCAACTCTTATAAAGGAAAACATTTCATTGGGGCTGGCTTACAGTTTCAGAGGTTTAGTCTATTATTGTCATGGTAGGAAGCATGGCAGTGTGTAGGCAGACACGGTGCTGGAGAAGGAGCTGAGAGTTCTTCATGTAGATCTGTAGGCAGCAGAAGCAAATGTAGGCGGCACTAGGCATAGTTTGAGCATAGGAGATCTCAATGCCCACCCCCACAATGGCACACTTCTTCCAACAAGGCCACACGTCCTCACAGTACCACTCCCTATGTGTTAAGGATTCACACACATGACTCTACGCGGGCAAATCTTTTTCACACCACCACAAAATTTAACCTCGAATGTTGCCTATGTCATTGGAGATAGTAAATATTAATTTAATACATATACAGTAGTGGCATTACATGAAACCATTTCATAGTACTTAAGAGAATGCATTTGAAGGAATTACAAAGTAACTAGAAAAAGTGCTAGAAATATGAAGAGTAGATTAATTATTATGGATCAGTGGAAGCTACATGCTATTCAATCAAAAAATAGAAGAATAAGAGCTTTCAATATGGTTTATTGTGAGCTGAAGAGATGGCTCAAAAGCTAAGAGCTCTGTCTGTTCTTGCAAAGGTCCTGAGTTCAATTCCCAGCAACCACATGATGGTGCACAAGCATCTATAATGAAATTTGGTGCCCTCTTCTGGCATGCAGGTATATATGCAGTCAAAGCAATACACACACACACACACACACACACACACACACACACACACACATATAATAAACATATTATTAAAAAGATGGTTCTGTGGATAAGAGAACTTGCTGCCCAGACTGTGACTTGAAATTCATGTGTTTGAAGGAGAAAACTGACTTTATCAAATTGGCCTCTACCTTTACATGCATGCGGTGGCATGTTCATGCATAAAAGCATAAACACAATGCACTCGCATGCATTCACTCACATGGACGTGTATGCACAAATAAATAAAATGTAAAGAAAGCAAAAGAAAAAAGAAGCATGACTAAAAAGACATTCTGATTATCAGGACTACCACTCCTACTACAAGCTGGAAGTGTCAAGTCTGGGAGACACAACTACATCAAAAATAAAAAACAAACAAACAAAAACAAAAACCAAGACAACAACAACAACAAAAACCATCCAGCTAGGCATGGCAGCTCATGCCTATAATCCTAGTACTCAGGAAACAGGTGCAGGAATATCACAAGTTTGAAGCCAGCCTGGTCTATATAGAGGGTTCTAGGCCATACAGGGTTTCATAGGGATATTCTTTCTAAAACAAACAAACAATCAAACAAGAAAACCCAAAGAACAAAACCAGAAAAAGAAAACAAACAAAACCCTCAGCACTTGGAAGGTGGAGACAGATTAGATTAGAAGTTCATTGTGATTGTTGGCCATGCAAGTTCAAGACCAGATTGGATAACATGCGACTCTGTTTCAAAAAATTGAGGATTCCAACTACTCAAGAAATAATGTCACCAACTTACAAATAGGAGTGTATGAAATTAAAAATCCTTTTAATAGCAAAGGAAACAGTAAATTGAATACAGTGGTAGATTATAGAATGAGGGACAATCTTTGCTAAGTACTTCTGATAGAGAATTGATATCTGGAGTATACAAAGAACTAAAAAAGCCAATAAGAAATCAAATAACAAAAAAAAAAAAAAAAAAAAAGAAATCAAATAACACAATCAATAAGCGGATTAGTAAAATGGACACAAAGTTCTCAAAAGATAAAGTACAGCAGCCAATAAACATGAAAACTCTTCATCCTCTGTAACCAGCAGAAAATAAAGGGAAAACTACATCAAGGGTCAAGTGATGTGTATCAGCAGGTGGATCGCAGCACTTGCTGTTTAGTAAGCCTGATGACTTGACTTTGCTCCCCAGAACATAAGGTGGAAGGAGAGAACCAACTCCTGAAAAGTTGTCTTCAGACTTTCACACACATGCTGTGGCACATAGGCATCTGCATTCACATACCCATCACACATATACACGGTTGTAACAAAAAGCCTATGTTGGTATTCCATCTCACCCCAGTCAGAATGGCAGTCATTAAGAAAACAAATAACACATTCAGGCAAAGAAATGTCTGTATGGAAATCATTATGGAGGTTCTTTTAAAAATGAAAATAAATCTACTGTCCAGCCCAAGTGTACCATTCCTGGGTATTTACTCAATGGACGCAAAGTCAATATATTGCAAATACACTGACTGATTTAGTCACTGTTCTGTTGCTGTGCTGAGATACTATTACCAAGGCAACTCTTTTTTTTTTTTTATTAATTTATTCTTGTTACATCTCAATGTTTATCCCATCCCTTGTATCCTCCCATTCTTCCCTCCCCCCATTTTCCCATTATTCCCCTCCCCTATGACTGTTCCTGAGGGGGATCACCTCCCCCTGTATATGCTCATAGGGTATCAAGTCTCTCCTTGGTAACCTGCTGTCCTTCCTCTGAGTGCCACCAGGTCTCCCCCTCCAGGGGACATGGTCAAATGTGAGGCACCAGAGTACGTGAGAAAGTCATATCACACTCTCCACTCAACTGTGGAGAATATTCTGACCATTGGCTAGATCTGGGAAGGGGTTTAAAGTTTACCTCCTGTATTGTCCTTGGCTGGTGCCTTAGTTTGAGCGGGACCCCTGGGCCCAAATCTGCCAAAGCAACTCTTATTTTTCAAAAGCATTTAATTTAGGTCTCTCTTACAGTTTCAGAGGTTTAGACAATTATCATCATGGTGTGGAGCATGGCAGCATGCAGGCAGACTTGGTGCTGGAGGAGCTGAGAAGTACATTCTGATCCTCAGCCAGAGAAAGTGAGCAGAGGGAAAGAGAGAGGGGGGAGGAGAGGAGCTGGCATAGGACTTTGAAACCTCAAAGTCTACCCCACATGACCCACTTTCTCCAACAAGGTTGCACCTCTAAAGCCGTCTCAAGTGCCACTCTGTAATGACTAAGCATTCAAATATATGGGCTTACGGGGGCCATTCTTATTCAAATCAGCACAATGACAAATCAATGTTTATGGTAGCACTATGCAGAACACGTAAGTTATGGAACCAACATACAGCACGATGGATAAAGACACTGTGGCATATACACTTAATGGAATCTTATTTAGCTACAAAGAAGAATGAAATCATGTCATTTGCAATATGAATGAAAGTTCTCAGAAAGAAACTACAACTACTACAGTATGGTGGACTGATTAGCACTTCAGTGATATGGAGAAGCTGGAATTATGCAGGACAAAACCAAGTTACTATGGACCATTGTTATTTCCCTTAAGAGCCATTCATTGCCCACCTCTGTAGGTGAATTAACATCCTTGTGACTATTATGTGAAACTTTTTGCAATGCATTAACTTAACAGACCACTAGCTTCCTCCAGCCCTAATGCTAAGAATGCCATGGGACAACATCTGGTGCCTATAGCAGAGGTTTGCCTACTTTGCTGAGTTCAAACCTGCCTATCTGATATTCCCATCAATTTTATTGAATTGCATGACATGTTTTCATGTGAAAGGTGTTGATTTATAACATACTTTGTTCTATTACAATTACAAATGTCATTAAACCACTACCAAACTGGAACATAGAATTTGGGGAACCTAAATCTAGACTAAGGCCACAAATATTTAGATTTGGCCCCAGAGTAAAGTAACACTTTTTAAAGACATATTTATTTTGAGTTTTTATATGTGTAAGTGTTTTGTCTGTATGTATGTATGTACACCACCTACATGCCTGGCACCCATGGAGATCAAGTTGTTAGTCATATTGTGGGTGCTGGTTCCTCTGCAGGAGCAGCAAGAGCTCATAACCAACTGAGCCATCTCTCCAACTTTGGTCCTCCTTATTGTAAACAGAAGTTGTAGCCAGTACCTTATAGCAGAGACTTTAGGCATGCATCAATAAGTAAAACTATTTGATGAGAATAAGAGATATAATTAAATTATTGTGGTCACCAATGTTAGACTGGCACAGGGTAAAATCCTCTATTGACTACAGCATATTTTGTAACAGTTTTATCAGTGTTTTTCCCCCTGAGTGTAAGAGCATATTTAACAGTGAACCCATTGGCAAGTTTCTAATGCTTTAACATGAACTGTGTAATCTGTGAAGAATTTACCTAGATACCATGGTATTTATACAAATTTAACCTGAGAATGGGTAAATGGCTCTTATGAACTAATAGTTTTCCCTATTCATCCATATATTTATGTTAAGTTATTATAAACTATGAAGAAGGTATCCTGAAATCTGCTTTCCTTTCTCCCTCCCTCCCTCCCTCCTTCCGTCCCTTCCTTCCTTTTCTTTTCTTTTTTCTTTTTTTGTGACAAAGTTTGTCTGTGTAACCCTGGCTGTCCTGGAACTTGGCCTGTAGAGCAGGCTGGCCTCAAACTCAGAGACCTGCCTCCTGGGTGCTGAGATTAAAGGCATGTGTCAGCACGCCTGGCTTTGTTCTCCTTTTATACATTGAGAAATTCAAGCTTGGGAAGACAAAACTGAATAATAAAAAAAAAGAAAAGAAATAAAAAAGGAAAGGACATGCCTGCTCCTAGGTATGGTGGTGGAGAAAGTTTGTTGTTGCTAAAAGGGAAAGAATAGCCAAAGGCAGGGACATTTTGGAGACTGTAGAATGAACATGACGAGATTGAGCCAGCCCATGTGTAGAGAAGAGGAAGGGGAGAGAGGAAAGCCAGGAAGGTAAAGGGTAGATGGAAAGGCCAGGTAATCAAAATGGTTGGATTATATGGGAAAGAGCAGCTGGAAGAAGAGTAGCCCAGCTTCTGGGGTGAAGAAGTTTAGGGTAGGGGGTCGGGATATGCCAGCCATACCCTGTAAAAGCTAGGGCCTGAAGCATGCTGGGAGAACCTGGAGGCCAGGTCTGCTTTGTTAATGAGCACCTCAGTTAGCCATTTGTCCTTGGTTTGAGGCCTAATAAAACAACCTGTCAGAGGAGTCTAAGAATCATGAGCATTTTAAAAACAGAACTTCATGGAACCTATGGATGTTACTGCTCAGGTGGCTAAGAACCTGAAACTAGATAGAAAGTCCACGGACCAAGGGGGAAACCAAATACTACTGTTCCACTGAAGGAGCATAGCAATAAAATGACTCAGTGACATTCTGCTATACTCGTAGAACCTGCAAGGTCTAAGCGAGACAGGGTCCCAGTGCTGAGAGAAGACGAGGACACACATCCCATTGCTAACCCAGAACCTATGTCAAATCAATTAATCCCTTGAAAAGGAACAATTAAGTTTCTCAAATGGAGCCTCCCTGGGGATACAAACCACATTTAAGGCCAGGGCCCACACTTAGCAGCAGACAGCCAACACAAACCCAACTCAATGGCATCTTGGGAGGGTTTGGGAGGTTTGCCTTTGTTTTGTTTTGTTTTGCTTTTTTTCTCTCATAATGCTTTATCTGGGCACTTTTCTACCTTGCAGGTCTATTTTTTTTAATTTTATGTTTTCCAATTTTGTCTTTTTATGGGATTTCCATGTGAGCAAATGTGTGTACCTCCACGTCTGTATGTGTTTCTTGTGCATTTTCTTTGGCTCTTATCTTTCCCTGTTAGTTTTTCTTGTTCTATTCTGGTTTCTTGTTTACTGGATTAAAGGCATGCACTACCTCATGGGTTGTCTGTTTTATAATGAGGAAATAAGGCATGGGGTATAGATTAGGGTGGATGAGAAGGTGGAGATCTGGGAGGACTTGAGGGAGGGGAAACCATGATCAGAATATATTGTATGAAAAAAAAATCTACTTCTAATTTTTTAAAAAGTGAAAAAAAATCTATTTTTTGTTTTTGTTTGCTTGCTTGCTTTTTTCTCTTTTTTTTGATAGCCCTGGCTGTCCTGAACTCACTTTGTAGATCAGGATGGCCTCGAACTCACAGTAATCCACCCGACTCTGCCTCCCAAGTGCTGTGACTAAAGTCATGTGTCACCACTCCTGGTGATAAAAATCTGTTTATTTTACCAATATGACATGATTTTTGTACTGACTGGTTTTATATCAACTGACACAAGCTAGACTCTTCAGAGAGGTGGAGCCTCATTTGCAAAAATGTCTCCATGAGATAAGACTATAGGCAAGCCTGTAAAGTATTTCTAAAATGATGATTTATTGGTGAGGGTTTGGCCCTCTGTAGGTGAGGCCATCAATTGGCCAATTTTTCTGGATTCTATTTAAAAACAAAAACAAAAACAAAACAGGCTAAGCAAGCCCTGATGAACAAGCCAGTAAGCAGCACTCCTCCATGGCCTCTGCATCAGCTCCTGCCTCCAGGTTCCTGCCTTGCTTGATTTCCTGCCCTCATTGCTTTTGATGATGAACTGTGACTGAAAAAAAACTAGCCCAAGGGGCATGTCCCATGAAAGTCTTCACTAACCAGAAAACTAAGACAGAGGGGAGGACATCCTATTGGGACTCTAGATGAGAGAAGCATGGGAGAATGGCAAAGTTGAAGGATCCAGAGGATCCTAGAAACCTACAAGTAGAACATTATGATAGGCAGATCTGGGCCCAGGGGTTCTGCTCAAACTGTGGCACCAGCCAAGGACAATACAGGCAGTAAACTTCGAACCCCTACCCAGATCTACCCAATGGACAGGACATTCTCCACAGTTGAGTGGATAGTGGGGTCTGACTTTCACAGGAACTCTGGTGCCTCATATTTGACCACGTTCCCTGAATGGGGAGACCTGGTGGCACTCATAGGAAGGATAGCAGGCTACCAAGAAGAGACTTGATACCCTATGAGCATATACAGGAGGAGGGAGTCCCCCTCAGTCACAGTCATAGGGGAGGAGAGTAAGGGGAAAATGGGAGGGAGGGAGGAATGGAAGGATACAAGGGAGGGGATAACCATTGACATGTAATATGAATAAATTAATAAAATAAAATAAAATAAAATAAAAACCCGCCTTAGAAGCTGACCAGCATCACAGTCTGGCTCCTGGGCCCAGACTGTGTCTCTGACTGGTCAAGGTTTGTTCGTCGCTCAATGAACTTCCATCATTCTGAGTTTGGTGCTCAAGTGGTCAGTGTGTGGCTACTCCTGAACCCATAACAAGGGACACTGGGAGAACCTGGCAGTCAGGTCCATTTTGACACGTTAAATAGGAACCTATAGGCCATTTGTCTCAGGTTTGGAACTAAACAAACTGTAATTATATGGCACCATGACTGAAATGAACCCTTTTCTTCCCAAGTTGCTTGTGTTCACAGTGTTTCATCACAGCAACAGCAACCTTAACTAACACACTTTCCCCGCCAGGCAGGTTTCATGGGTCCCAGGCTGGTTCCACACTTGCTGTGTGCTCAGGGATAATGTTAAACTTCAGACCCTCTTGCTCCATCTTTTAGGTGCATAGGTTACAGGTGTGTGCCAGCATGCCTGCTTTATGTGCTGCCTAAGGGCTTGTGCATACTAGACAAGCGTTCCACTGGCTGAACTACATCACCAGCCCAGTGTGATGTTGTCAAACAACCAGAGGAAAGCAAAAGTTCCCTAAAATCACATAATTATTTCACCTTTGTTCCTGGAATGCATACAGTGTTGGGAGACAAGGACATGATAAAGATAATAAAATGCAGTTAAAATTATTAATGTGATGCAGGAAATCTGTTATTAGGCAACTTGTGTGTATATATATGTATATATATATATAATCAATCCCTGGATGAGTTAAAATTATCATTTTTTTCTTAGATATAATTATAGATCACAGGAAATGGTAAATAAATGAAAGAAACATACAAGAAAACATGGCACACTTTCTTTAGCTTTCCCTAATATTAACAACTTACCCAACTTCAGAACAGTATCAAAATCAACATACTAATGTTTGTATAAGCCATAAAACGTATTCAGATTTTAATAGCACACTTTGTATATTTGTGCATGTGTGAGCTTGCACACCACTGCAATCAACTTAATCAACTGTGTAATTTAAAGACCTGTTCTGGCTACTGATCTGTACTCATACAGGCCCACTCCTCTTCCTTTCCATTCCTCATGCCTGGAAATCATGAATCTGCTAATTCATGAATGTTACACTGATGAAATCATGGGATAGGTGAGTTTTCAGACTGTGTTTTTTCACTCAGCATAATTCCTTGAAATCTATTCATGTTGTTATAAATATCAGGCATCTATCTATCTATCTATCTATCTATCTATCTATCTATCTATCTTCCACCGAGTCCAACCATCCACTCATTGAAAGTATTAGGGTAATTTCCAGTTTTTGACTGTTAGGAATCAAGTGGTTCTGAGCATTCATATACAAGTTACTGTTTGACATATGTCTTCATTAATCTGGGGTGAATGCCAAAATTTCAACTGTATGATCATATGGCCAAGACTCTTTTTAGATTTGAAAGGAACTGTCAAACTATTTTGCAAAGTGGCTGTACAATTTTATATTCCCACCAGCAATGTATAAATAGTTCAGTCTCCTCATGTTCTCACTAGCATTTAGTTTCATCACTATTTTTCACCAGCCATTCTGATAAATGTATAGTGCTCTCTCATTCTAATTTTTCATTGCATTTATTTCCTGGCTAGTTTTATTTGTCCTCTTTTCATGTAATTCCCATCGTTATAGCCTCTTTGAAGAAATGTTTGTGTGTTCTGTTTTGTTTGTAGTCCCCGCCCCCTGCCCCTTGAGATGTGTTATGAGCTCTCACTATGTGGACCAGTCTGGTCTTGAACTCATGAAGCTTCTGCCTCAGGCTCCAAAGGGGCCGAAACTACAGGTATATGACAGGGTAGCCTTCCTTACTTGTCACATTTTTTTCTGATTTGTTTTTGTTGAAGCCTGGAATATTGAAGCCTGCTTTGAGACATAGCTGTAGCCATTTTTTTTTTTTGTATTCACATATTCAACTTCAGCTTCCATTTTGTTTATAAGGTAAAATTAAACTCAAAAGTTTTTAAACTTCTAGCTTTGTTTTCTAGAAGTAAATATTCATAGCTGACAGTAACACACCCTGCCAAAGAACCAAATTAACCTATATCAACAGACCATGCCAGCGGGTTGAGCTGACCTTATATTTTACTATGATTTAATAGTGTCATCACTTTGTTATCTATATGTTTGGCTACACTCTTGTTGCTCTCTTATTATCTATACACCTGGTTGCACTCGGGTTGCACTTTGGAAGACCCTCACTTACCTCACCTAAGACCAGTCAGCTTAAAGGTTAGCTGATAACACTTTGTGTAGTTAACCAAAAATGTAATATTGCTTTGTGCAGTTAGCCAAAATGTATTACTGCCCACCCCCTTGTCTTCTGCTCTTGGTTTTCCTAAAAGAGACTGCCCTAAGAACAGGTCAATGTTACAGTTAGGTTCCCAAGTCCTTTCTCTGGTCCTACTAAACCATCAATATCTAGTCGAGAGCAGTGACTGACTGAGTGAGCTGTGTGGTACTTCTGGCTCTAACAGTTTTGTTTTGTTTTCTCTGTATGGGTGTTTTGCCTGTATTAGTGTCTATGTACCATGTCTGAGCCTGGAGCTCTTGGAGGCCGAAAGATAGTGTCAGATCCCTGGAACTGGAGTTACAGATGTCTAAGTCACAATGAGGATGCTGAGAATTGAATCCAGGTCCTCTAGAAGAGCAATCAGCACTCTTAGCCGCTGAGCCATCTCACCAGCCTGCTGATGTCATTCTTAATTGGATAGTTTTTATTTTGAATTTTTATCATTATTTATATATATAAAGCCTTTATTGGATAAATGATTGTTGATATAGCCCATTCACGCTGCTATTTGTTTTCCACATTCCCTTAACAGAAACTTCGTCATTTTAGTGAAGTGCAGCTTATCATTTTAAATTCTATCATTCATTTCATTTTATAACAAAGTATAAGAACTTAAAGATTTTAAAAGCTCATTTCTTGAAGTTTTGTAGTTTCACATTTTATATTCCTGGTCATTATCCATTTTTAGTTAATTTTCACCTAAGGTATGAAGTTCATATAGGTCAAGGTTCATATTTTGCAGATGGAGAGCCAACTTATCCAGCACCATGTGTTGAAAAGGCTGTCTTTCTTCTATCAGGTCACTTTTGCTACTTTGACAAAAATAAATGTTTATGGAAATCTAATTTGGGTTTTATATTTTACTCTACTGATCAAATATCTGTCTATTTCCCTGGAACTTCATTTTAATAGAGCTAAATGAGAGAGCTAAATTCTAACTTTGAATTACTATAACGTTGGCAGTAAAATTTTATAAGCTTTTAAAAAATTATGGTCAATATTCTATAGAAAATGAATCCAATGAGCAAAATATTAGCACATTTCATCACTTCTGAGATTTAGTAATATAATATATGGCAATTGAAAGTGTCTTCAAAAATATGTAACCTTTTGTAAAATCTGTATTTCCCTCTCTTTTTCTATATGTTGGAATAATCAGATGCTGTAAACCAAAAAGAAAAAATATTCTTGCCTCCATAAACAGAAAATCATTAGCTTCCATGTTCAGGCTTATTTCTCCTCTACTCTCTACTCTTGTTTCAGCTATAGTTTCAAACTGTACAAAGCTATACATTTCTTTTTTTTTTTTTTTTTTTTTTTTGAATTTTTTTTTATTAATTTATTCTTGTTACATCTCAATGTTTATCCCATCCCTTGTATCCTCCCATTCCTCCCCCCCCCATTTCCCATTATTCCCCTCCCCTATGACTGTTTCCTGAGGGGGATTACGTCCCCCTATATATCTCATAGGGTATCAAGTCTCTTCTTGGCTACTTGCTGTCCTTCCTCTGAGTGCCACCAGGTCTCCCCTCCAGGGGACATGGTCAAATGTGAGGCACCAGAGTACGTGAGAAAGTCGTATCACACTCTCCACTCAACTGTGGAGAATATTCTGACCATTGGCTAGATCTGGGAAGGGGTTTAAAGTTTACCTCCTGTATTGTCCTTGGCTGGTGCCTTAGTTTGAGCGGGACCCCTGGGCCCAAATCTGCCTATCATATTGTTCTACTTGTAGATTTCTAGGACCCTCTGAATCCTTTTATTTTGCTGTTCTCCCATGCGTCTCTCATTTAGAGTCCCAATAGGATGCCTTCCCCTCTGTCCCAGTTTCCTGGTAAGTGAAGGCTTTCGTGGGACATGCCCCTTGGGCTAGTATGCAGATATAAGTGAGTATATACCATTTGATTCTTTCTGCTTCTGGGTTAACTCACTCATTATGATCATTTCTAGCTCAATCCATTTATCCACAAATTTCGGGAATTCCTTGTTTTAATAGCTGAGTAGTATTCCATAGTGTATATGTACCACAGTTTTCTTTATCCACTCTTCTACTGAGGGACACTTAGGCTGTTTCCATGTTCTGGCTATTATGAATAAGGCTGCTATGAACATGGTTGAGCAAATTTTCTGTTGTGTGCTGGAGCATCTTCTGGGTATATTCCGAGGAGTGGAATAGCTGGTCTTGAGGAAGCCCTATTCCCATTTTTCTGAGATAGCACCAGATAGATTTTCAAAGTGGCTGTACTAGTTTGCATTCCCACCAGCAATGAAGGAGTGTTCCTCTCTCCCCACATCCTCGCCAGCATGTGGTGTCGCTTGAATTTTTGATCTTAGCCATTCTGATGGGTGTAAGATGGAATCTCAGAGTTGTTTTGATTTGCATTTCCCTGATGACTAAAGAGGTGAGCATTTCTTTAAGTGTTTCTCAGCCATTTGATTACTCCTCTGTTGAGATTCTCTGTTTAGTTCCAAGCCCCATTTCTCAATTGGGTTATTCGGTTTGGTGGTGTTTAATTTCTTGTGTTCTTTATATATTTTGGATATTAGACCTTTGTCAGATGTAGGGTTGGTGAAGATTTTTTCCCAAGTCTGTAGGCTGTCGCTTTGTTCTCTTGACAGTGTCTCCTGCCTTACAGAAGCTTCTCAGCCTCATGAGGTCCCATTTATTAATGGTTAACATTAAGGCCTGGGCCGTTGGTGTTCTGTTCAGGAAGTTGTCTCCTGTGCCAATATGTTCCAGGCCTCTTTCCCACTTTTCTTCTAAGTGGCTTAGTGTCTCTGGTTTTATGTTGAGGTCTTTAATCCACTTGGATTTGAGTTTTGTGCAAGGTGACAAATATGGGTCCAGTTTTCATTTTTTTTACACATAGACCTCCAGTTAGACCAGCACCATTTGTTGAAGATGCTATCCTTTTCCATTGAATGGATTTGCTTCTTTGTCAAAAATCAAGTGACCATATGTGTGTGGATTCATATCGGGTCTTCGATCGATTCCACTGATCAACCAGCCTGTTGCTGTGCCAGTACCATGCTGTTTTAAGTACTATTGCTTTATAGTACAGTTTGAGATCAGGTATGGAGATTCCTCTGGAGCATCTTTTATTGTACAAGATTGTTTTAGCTATTCTGGGTTTTTTGTTTTCCATATGAAGTTCAGAATTGAACTTTCAATGTCTTTAAAAAATTGTGTAGTTATTTTGATAGGGATTGCATTGAATCTGTAGATTGGCTTTGGTAGGATGGCCATTTTTACTATGTTAATTCTCCCGATCCATGAGCAAGGAAGATCACGCCATCTTCCTCAGGTCATCTTCAATCTCTTTCTCAGAGTTTTGAAATTTTTTTCATACAAGTCCTTCACTTGCTTAGTTAGGGTAACTCCTAGATATTTTATATTGCTTGTAGCTAATGTGAAGGGTGTGGTTTTCCTAATTTCTTCCTCTGCAAGCTTGTCGTTTGTGTATAGGAAGGCTACAGACTTTTTTGAGTTATTTTGTATCAGCCAATTTGCTGAAGGTGTTTATCAGCTTTAGGAGTTCTCTGGTGGAGTTTTGAGGGTCACTTATGTACACTATCATATCATCTGCAAAGAGGGATAATTTGACTTCCTCCTTTCCATTTGGATACCCTTGATCCCCTTTTGTTGTCTTATTGCTCTGGCTAGAACTTCGAGTACTATATTGAAGAGATATGGTGAGAGTGGGCAGCCTTGCCTTGTTCCCGATTTGAGAGGAATTTCCTTGAGTATCTCACCATTTACTTTGATTTTGGCTATTGGCTTGCTGTATATAGCCTTTATTATGTTGAGGAAAGTGCCTTGTATCCCCGATCTCTCTAAAACTTTAAACATGAATGGGTGTTGAATTTTATCAATGCTTTACCTCTGCATCCAAGGAGATGATCATGTGGTTTTTTATTTTCAGTTTGTTTATATGGTGGATTACATTGATGGATTTCCGTATATTAAACCATCCCTGCATGCCTGGAATGAAGCCTACTTGGTCATGATGAATGATATCTTTGATGTGCTCCTGTATTCGTTTTGCAAGTATTTATTTAGTATTTTTGCATCTATGTTCATAAGAGAAATTGGTCTGAAATTCTCTTTCTTTGTTGAGTCTTGTGAGGTTTAGGTATCAATGAGACTATGGCCTCATAGAATGAATTTGGTAATTTTCCATCCATTTCTATCTTTTGGAGTAGCTTGAAGGTATCGGTATTAGCTCGCCCTTAAAGGTCTGGTAGAATTTCTGCACTGAAACCATCTGGCCCTGGGCTTTTTTTGGTTGGGAGACCATCGATGATTGCTTCTATTTCTGTAGGGGAAATGGGACTATTTAACTTGTTTATCTGTTCTTCATTCAACTTTGGCAAGTGAACTTGATCAAGAAAATCGTCCATTTCCCTTAGATTTTCAAATTTTGTGGCGTATATGCCTTCAAAGTAGGATCTTATGATTCTTTGAATTTCTTCAGTGTCTGTTGTTATGTCTCCCTTTTCATTTCTGATTTTGTTGATTTCAATACTGTCTCTCTGCCTTTTAGTTAGTTTGGCTAATGGTCTGTCTATCTTGTTGATTTTCTCAAAGAACCAGCTTTTGGTTTTGTTGATTCCTTGGACTGTTTTCTTAGTTTCTAATTTGTTAATTTCAGCCCTGAGTTTGATTATTTCCAGGCGTCTACTCCTCTTGGGTGTTTCTGCTTCTTTTTTTTCTAGGGCTTCCAGTTGTGTTGTTAAGATGCTTATGTGCGATGTTTCCAATTTCTTTTTAAAAGCACTTAGTGCTATGAATTTTCCTCTTAGCACTGCTTTCAATGTATCCCACAAATTTGGGTATGTTGTTTCTTCATTTTCATTGAATTTCAGAAACTCTTTGATTTCTTTCTTTATTTCTTCCCTGACCCAGGTGTCATTTAGCAGAGAGTTGTTTAGTTTCCACAAACGTGTAGGCTTTTTGTTATTTCTGTTGTTGTTGAATTGCAGCCTAAGAGCATGGTGATCTGATAGGATACAAGGTATTATTTCAATCCTCTTGTATCTGTTGAGGCTTGCTTTGTGACCTACGATGTGATCAATTTTGGAGAAGGTTCCATGGGGTGCAGAGAAGAAGGTGTATTCTTTCTTGTTTGGGTGAAAGGTTCTATAGATATCTGTTAGATCCATTTGACCCATGGCATTGGTTAATGATGTTATTTCTCGGCTTAGTTTCTGTTTCAATGACTTATCCTTCAGTGAGAGTGGGGTGTTGAAGTCTCCCACTATTATTGTGTGGGGATCGATGTGTGGTTTAAGCTTTTTTAGGAGATCTTTTACATATGTGGGTGCCCTTGTATTGGGAGCATAGATGTTCAGAATTGTGATGTCATCTTGGTTGACTTTACCTTTGATGAGTATGAAGTGTCCTTCCTCATCCCTTTTGATTACTTTTGGTTGAAAGTCTATTTTGTTCGATACTAAAATGGCTACCCCTGCTTGCTTCTTGTGACCATTTGCTTGGAATATTTTTTTCCAACCTTTTACCCTGAGGTAATGCCTTTCATTATGGGTGAGATGTGTTTCTTGGATGCAGAAGAATGTTGGTTCTTGTTTATGTACCCATTCGGTTAGTCTGTGTCTTTTTATTGGAGAATTGAGGCCATTGATGTTGAGAGATATTAATGACCAGTGACTGTTAAGAGTCTTAATTTTGATGTTGTTTCCAGTCGAGCGTTTGTGTAGTTGTGTTTTTGCCATGGGATAGTTATCTATTTCCTGGGTAGTTTTGGTTGTAGCTTGACCCTTTGGGATGGAGTTTTCCTTCTAGTACCTTCTGTAAAGCTGGGTTTGTGGATAGGTACTGTTTGAATTTGTTTTTGTCATGGAATATTTTGTTTTCTCCATCAATGGTTATTGATAATTTTGCTGGGTAAAGTAGTCTGGCCTGGCATCTGTGTTCTCTTAGGGTTTGCAGGATCTCTGTCCAGGCCCTTCTGGCTTTTATGGTCTCTGCTGAGAAGTCAGGTGTAATTCTGATAGGTTTACCATTAAATGTTATTTGGCCCTTTTCCCTTGCAGCTTTTAATATTTTTTCTTTGTTCTGCATGTTTTGTGTTTTGATTATTATGTGGCGGGCAGTTTTTCTTTTCTGGTCAATTCTATTTGGTGTTCTGTAGGCCTCTTGTATGTTTATAGGCATCTCTTTCTTTAGATTGGGGAAATTTTCTTCTATGATTTTGTTGAGAATAGTTTCTGGGCCCTGGAGTCTGATGTCTTCTCTTTCTTCAATGCCTATTATCCTCAGATTTCTTCTTTTCATGGTGTCCTTAATTTCTTGGATGTTTTGTGTCAGGAGTTTTCCAGATTTGGCATTTTCTTTAATGGTTGATTCAATATCTGTGATTGTATCTTCTAGACCTGAGATTCGTTCTTCCATCTCTTGGATTCTGTTAGAAAAGCTCACCTCTGTGTTGCTCGCCTTCTTCTCTGAGGTCTCACGTTCTCGTTTTTCTTCTGTCTGTGTGTTTATCATTGAATCCATTTTCATTTTCAGATCTTGAACTGATTTTTTGATTTCTTTCATCTGATTTTTTGTATATTCCTGAGTTTCTTCCATTGCCTCTTTATAGGTCTTCAGAGCTTGAACCGTTTTAGTTATTTCTTTCATCTGGTTGTTTGCATTTTCCTGCAATTTTTCCAGTTCCACTCTATGTGCTTCTTTTATGTCTCTCACCTGTTTGTCTGCGTCTTCCTGCATTTGATTACGAATTTTATTTGTTTCCTCCATTATCATCCTCATTACTAAGGATTTGAGGTCATTTTCTTGTATTTCCGTTGTATTTGAGTTCTCTGGGTGGTTTTCTTTGGGATAGCTGGAAACTGGAGACGCCATGTTGTTTTGGGGTTTTTTGCGTATGCTTTTTCGTTGTCCTTTAGACATCTTGCCGTCTTTGTTTTTGCTGGGTAGCTTCCAGAGTTGAATGGAGGGTGTCTGACGATAGATTCACTTGTTTTCTTACGATTTCCCTAGGCTGCGAGCTCAAAGCTTCACTGGTGTGGATGTTAGGAGGTTAGCCCTGTTGTTCTGGTCTCTCACAGCCAGTGATCCTCAGTCCCTCTCTGCTGTGGATCCTGCAATTGTTCTGGGTCTCTGAATGAGCGTTGGGTCAGGCCAAGGTATCCACAGCCTTCTGTGTTCCCTGCCAAGTCCAGCCAGGAGCACTGGGACCGAACCACGGGCAGAACTCAGCTAGATTCTCAGGGCCAGAACCGTCTGCCAAGCTCAGCTAGGGATTTTGGGCCCAAAATGCACACAGGGCCCAGCCAGAATTTTTGGGCTGGGACTACGCACCAAGCTCCACTAGGGCCTTTTGGCCCAAAGTGCGTGCTGTGGTCAGTTATTGACTCAGGGCCCGAACTGACCACCAATCTCAGCCAGGAATTCTGGATTCAAACTGCACACTGTGTCCAGCCAGAGTCTTAGAGCTGGTGGAGCCGAGAGCTCTGTCCAGCCTGTGCCACAGCAGGAGAACTGCGGCTGCTCTGAGTTAGCGCCAGTGGTGGAACAAGTGCTCTGCCCAGACTGTGTCACCGCAGGGGAGCTGCCGCTGAGCTGAGGTGGTGCCTAGGATGGAACCAAGCACGTCACCAAGCCTGCGCCACAGCAGGAGAACTGCGGCTGCTCTGAGTTAGCGCCAGTGGTGGAACAAGTGCTCCGCCCAGACTGTGTCACCGCAGGGGAGCTGCCGCTGAGCTGAGGTGGTGCCTAGGATGGAACCGAGCACGTCACCAAGCCTGCGCCACAGCAGGAGAACTGCAGCTGCTCTGAGTTAGCGCCTGTGGTGAAACCAAGTGCTCCGCCCAGA
The DNA here is from genome assembly GCF_903995435.1 of Acomys russatus. NCBI lineage: Eukaryota > Metazoa > Chordata > Mammalia > Rodentia > Muridae > Acomys > Acomys russatus. The sequence continues at coordinate 85,747,877 of NC_067169.1, read as the reverse complement.
CTGTGTCACCGCAGGGGAGCTGCCGCTGAGCTGAGGTGGTGCCTAGTGTGGAGCAGCGTGCTCAACTAAGCCTGCGCCACAGCAGGGGAGCTATGGCCACGCTGAGTTAGTGCCTCAGGCAGAATTGTTTGCTGGGCCGGGCCAATACCCGGGACTCTGGGGCCGAACTGTCCGCCCAGTCCAGTCTGGGTCCAAAGGCTCCACGCGACCCAAATCCTGCCCCGAGTCCCCTCTCCCACAGCAATTCCCACCAGCCACCACACCAATCGCCTCCACCGGAAGGCTATGAGCTGCAAACCTCAGCCGCCGCTGCTGGTGCCGCTGGTGCTGCTGCCTCTGCCGCTGCCGCTCCGATCAGAGAAAAACCACACTCCTCCCGTGTGCAGGGGCACGCAGGTCCTTCGCACCCTGGTCCCTCCGAACCGTGGAGCACTCCTGCTGCCGTGATGTTTGGACCTCGGTGTTCCTGGCTCAGAAATCTGTGCAATTCCCTGAATTGTTCACTGGAGCCTCCAAACGCGGTCCACACTGCTCGCCGCCATCTTGGATCCCTCCCAAGTTATACATTTCTAAGAGTTGTTAATCTGTTTGCCTACAAATTTTTGTTGGTTTGTTGGTTTTAGTTTTGTGACAGGGGTTCTCTGTGTCCTGGAACTCGCTCTGTAGACCAAGCTTGCCTCAAACTCAGAGATCCTCCTGCCTGCTGGGATTAAAGGTGTATGCCACCACTGCCTAGCTCCAGTTTTTTTCCATAAACCAAAAGTTATTTTGGTAGTAAGATATAATTTCATACACTCTCACATTTTTCTTGTATACCGTGTGTGTGTGTGTGTGTGTGTGTGTGTGTGTATGTGTGTGTGTGTGTGTGTGTGAGAGAGAGAGAGAGAGAGAGAGAGAGAGAGAGAGAGAGACAGAGAGAGAGACAGAGAGAGAGACAGAGAGAGAGAGAAACGTGAATAAGATTATTTGCATGTGTAGGACTGCATGGATATGTGTGTGTAGAGGCCAGAGACTGAGGGTGGATGTCTTTTTCATTCTCTATCCACCTTATGTACTGAGGAAGGGTCTTTCCCATTGAACCCAGCACTCAACGATTCAGCTAGTCTATCCAGTGAGCTTACTCTTGGAGATCTCCTGTCTCCACCTCCCAGATGCTGCTGAAGATGGAACTCAGGGCCTCAATCAGTATTTTGCAAGAAGAACTTTACTCACTGATTTATCTTCCCAGCCCCACTGAACACCTTAAAGTGTCAAAAAACCATTCCCATACATAGGACCAAGGACACAGATACGTCACAACATTGAAACAAGAAAGAATAAGTGTATAGATTTAAAATTATTCTGTGCAATTTTCTCTGCATTCCGTTTTATAAACTCTAGTAAGTTGCACTGGGGAGATGTCTGAGCAGGTAAAGGCACTTACTACCCAAAGATGCAAATGTGGCAACCTGGGTTTGATTCCTAGGTGTCACATAAAAGTGGGAAGAGTATAGATTCCACAAAGTTATCTAGTCACAATGGCATGTGCACAACCTCCTCAATTATATACATGTATACAGTAAGAATAAATCGAAAAAAATTTTTCATCAAGACAGGATTTCTCCATGTAGCCCTGGCTGTCCTGGAACTTGCTCTATAGACCAGGCTATCCTTGAACTCACAGAGATTCATCTGACTCTGCTTCCCATATGTTGGAACTAAAGGAGTGTGTCATCACAAATAAATATTTTTTTAAAAAAAGAAATAGTCTAGCTATTAAACTATTAAAGATTATCTACAAATTATCAGCGGTGCTTTTATTAATTTATTTAGATTACATCTCCATTGTTGTCCCCTCAATTGTATCCTCCTGTTCCTCCCTCCCTCTTTCACCCTATTTCCATCCCCTAGGTCTGTGACAAAAGGTTATCTCCTCCTCCACCATATGGTCACAGCCTATTAAGTCTCATCCTGGTAGCCTTCCTATCCTTTCTCTGAGTGCCACCAAGGCCTCCCCATGCCAGGGAGGTGGTCAAATATTATTGGCAGTGTTTTAACATGGAATGTCCTCTAAGGATGTTTCTGAGGTAATATTTCTATAAGGATTTTATAAATGTATAATGTATCAAAAGTTTGTTTACAAATTGTTCTTGATTATACAAGTATATTAGATTTATATACATGATTATAAAACTCACAATCTTTGTAGTCATAATCACAAGTAAGAAATCATTTCCTATATGATGTAGAACTATCTGATTTGTTTTCTACTAATGTGGTTTTGCTCCACCACAACTCAAGAGTAAACACAAAAACACAAAAAACGCCAGCCTTTATATACATTTTCTTTTTCTTTTTTAGCTTATTGTGGTTTTACAGTTATTGCGTATATACATTTTTTTCTGGAATACCAATTTTAACTATACATTAATTATTCTCCAGGCTCCTCAGATTTACCTGTACCTATATTTACCCTTTTTAAACATTTTATTAACATATTTATTTTTACAATGTGATGAGCTTGATAGTGATTATGTGAATCTATATTTTCATACGAAGGGTTTTAATTTTTTGTTCACTTATTATCAGATGGCTGGTTTTTCTTAAAGAATGTAATTAAATGGGCAAGTCATTTCAGATATTTAAGTGAGAATGTGATTTAGTTCATCCCATAGTTAGCAATTTAACTTCAATAAAAATCAGCTCTTACTTTTCTCTGTGGACATGTCTGTCACAAATGTATACCAATTAAAGTAAAATCTTTCCACTAGGGTTTAGGTCATCATTTTTCTAATTATGGCGTAATTCCCTCAATGGAAAAAGAACTCTCCACCCCTAAAGAAGTAATTCCCAATAGAAATTTTGTACCTTGTAGCACCAATTATTATATGCCAAAAGCAGCAGGCAGCAGGCAGGACATTAAAATGATAGTAGCTAAGGGAAAGATAAAGTAAACTAGCAGCAAGTAAAAGGCACTGAGAATATGAAGTGATGCATCTGATTTTGCCGCACAAAATTGAATATTTTAAAATCTGTTTTTTGTTACAGTGCAAAATTAAATTAACTTTATTTCATAAGGAATAACCTACTTTTATTTCTTCTTGTTTAACTTGTCGATCTGAAAACATTTTATTGCTTCTAATATAGTTTAGATGGCAGCATAATCTATAGTTCTTATACTATTGTCAAAACTAGCATGTTATGATTTAACTAGGCATTAATAAGGCTATTTCATTTATACTGATGACAATACCTTGATTGTTTCTGATGTAGTTTGTAAAGATTAGTTGGCTGAAATGAATTGATCTTGATAATCTATTCATTTCATTCACTTAGACGTGGCATGTGATTTTTTCCCTCATTAATGGAGAATATGGTACATTTGTTTTATGAAATGCATTTTTAATAAGAACAAATACAAATTATGTAATATATGCAGAATCATTATCTGACTATATTATAGAAATAAAATGTAATAAAATTTAAATTACATATAAATAAAAAACAATGATAAAATATAAAAATGGTAATATTTATATATATGTATGGTTTATTTTGTAGCTTTAAGTCAATATTTAACCTATCATAATCTTAAAAATTATTAGTTTCATTTATGTATCTTGCTATTATAAGTATTGTTCAAAGGTTATGAAGCAAAATGCTTACTTCCAACTACTTATAGTTATGAAAATGACCACTGACATAAGTCTGCATGGCTTTTCATATCTAGATGTCCTCTGAAAGCTAGAAAATTTAGTTCTACTTCTGACTCAATTCATAAATCTTTTATAATGTGGCTAATAGACAATTTTCCCCAGGGAAAAAGAGCTTTGGAGACCAACTGGAGATCTGATTCCACCGTATCATTCATCAGGAGTGTTATCTAACAGAGTCACCATGTCTTTTCATTTCTTGATCTGTAGAATAAAAATAATGATGTTTACCTTTGATATTTAGTAAAGCAGTCACTATGTGATGGGCACTAGGCTTTCCAGAGTAAACACGTACACTCAGTCACCTTTCTTCATCTTTCATATTTAGGGTTACCAAAATTGTATGTTTTGATTATCTAGGATAACCTAAAAAATTTGGTCATTTGTCAAACATATTTCTTTTTTATTGAAAATAAGTATGTAATGTACTATATTCTGATTACTTTTCCCCTCTCTGAACACTTGGAAAAAAGATAGCATCTTCAACTAGTGGTGCTGTTCAAACTGGATGTCTGCATGTAGAAGAATGAAAATAGATCCATACGTATCACTCTTCACAAAACTCAACTCCAAATGGATCAAAGACCTCAACATAAAACCAGATATACCATAAAACCTTTAGGGTAGAACATTGAGGATAGTCTTGGACTTACTGGCAGAGAAAAGATTTTCTGAAGAGAACACCATTAGCACCGACACTAAGATCAACAATTAATAAATGAGACTTCATAAAACTGAGAAGCTTCTGCATGGCAAAGAGCAACATCATTTAGGACAAAGCAGCAGCCTGCAGAATGGAAAAAGTCTTTTTTTTTTTTTTAACCAACTACATATCCAATAGAGGGCCAATATCCAAAATGTATAAAGAACTCAAAAAACTCACAGAGATCCAGAGGTCTGCCTGCCTGTTTCCTGAGTGCTGAGATTAAAAGCATGAGCCACTGTGCCGGGCACCCTCCATCCCCTTACAATCTTTGTGTCTCCTCTTCAGCAAGATTCCCTGAGCCATGGGGCATGGTGGTGCACACTTTTAATGCTAGCACTTGGGAGGCAGAGGGAGGAGGATCACTGTGAGTTCGAGGCCAGCCTGGTCTACAAAGTGATTCCAGGACATCCAAGGCTACACAAAGAAACTGTCTCAAAAAAAAAAAAAAAAAATTCCCTGAGCCAGAACACAAAAGAACTCTTAAGTCTTGATGGTGAAAAGAAAAAATACTTCAGTTTCAAATGGTTAAGAGATTTGGATAGTCATTTTTATTTTATTTTAGTTTGGTTTTCTGAGACAGGGTTTCTCTGTGTGGCCCTGGCTGTCCTAGACTTGCTTTTTAGACCAGGCTGGCCTCCAACTCACAGAGATCCTCCTACCTATACCTTCTGAGTGCTGGGATTAAAGGTGTGCACCACCACCAGCTGCCTTAGTCATTTTATTTTATTTTTTTTTTAAAGATAAATAAATGAGTGCACCATGTAGAGCATTAAATCTCCAGTACCAACCACAAACCAACACAAAAGTCACCTGGGACTAGGGACATGGCTCAATCAGTACAGTACTTGCTGCGAAAGCATGAGAATATGGGTTTGATTCCCAGCACTCAAATACAGACGCAGACATGGTGAGGCACACCTGTAACACAGGTGCTGGGAGAGCAGCGACAAGATCTCCAGAGCTTGCTGGACAGCCAGTCTATCTGACTCACTGAGATTCTGGCTCTGTGAGAGACCCTGTCTGAAAAGCTCATGAAGAACAGTACAGGAAGATACCCAATGCCTCCACTCACATCTTCACACATCCATGCACTCGCACACACAAGAACATGTATTTACACAGGAACATGTGCAGAAATAAATCAATATAATAAATTGACTCATCTATTTCTGTTTATTGACTAATTACAATAAGAGCAGATGCTACAAGATCCTGCTTGATGATGGCTCATACCTGGAAGAATTCCTGCGGGAGAAAAGCTATGAGGTCTGTGGAATTGTACTGTGATCCAGTTCATTTGATACATGCTTAATTTAGCATTTGCATAAGAAACCCCAGGCTCATATAGAAGGGAATGTGACGTTGCATTACAGTGCCCTCACCAACATTATCTGCCTGGTGAAAATCATCAGTGAAGTCAAAGTCTACGGAGGTCTACCACTTGGGGGGTGCAGAGATAAATCAAGATTTCCTTTAACCCTGTCAATCATGTTGTAGATGCTGACAGGGTTGGCACCCTGCAGCTTCTAGATGCAATTAAGACTTGTGGCCTTATCAGTTCTGTGCAGATGTACCAGGCCTCAACAAGTAAATTTATGGAGAAGGGCAGGAAATACCCTATAGAGCCTACCTTTCTGTTGTCGGTTTATCCCACTCATTTGAAGATTGCCTATTCGCACTACTCATAAAGGCCTGAAGTCTTTGTCCTAAAAGACCTTTACCAAGGCTTCTGTACTTTTTGTTTTTAAAACCACCCACACAAATAAATTAAACATTTATAACTTTAAATAAATAGATAATATTGGAGCAAACAAGTTTTTAAAAGCGTCATGTAAGTGTACATTGCATACATGAAAGGGCTCTCAATGTCATTATTTGTCAGGACCACACCATGGGGCTAATGAGATGGCTCATTAGGTAAGGTTGCTGGCCAACAATCCTAATAACCTAACTTTGATGTCTAGGAGTCACATGATGTAGACAGAGAGAACTGACTCCCAAAGGTTCTCCTCTGACCACTCTGTGCCCTTTAAGAAAATAAATAACTAAATGTACATTAAAAATTTAAATCACACCATGGTGTCAATGTGCATTCATTAGATGTAAAATGGCAGGGCTGGTGACAATATGGAGAAATTTAAACCCTTATATAAATGTAAATTGTGCAGCCAATGTGAAAAATATTCTGGCAATTCTACAATCTACCTCAAACTACCTTTTGATTCAGATATTTTTCTATAAATATGCATTGGGAGAATTGAAAACATGTACTCCAATAAAATTTATTCATGGATGTTTATCACAAAATTATTTATACTATTCTCAACTTGGGAACAACCAATATATTCACGAATTGATGAATGGATTTTAAAAAGTGCTATTTCTATACAAAGGAATATGTTTTGGCATTAAAACAATGAAGTATTGATTATGTGCCATAACATAATGATCCTTGAAAATTGCATGACATATGAGTCTATTTAAACTCTTATTATATGATTTCATTTATATAGAATATCCATAACAAGAAAATCTATACAGATAAACAATAGTGGTTGATTAGGAATGGAGTGAATGTAAATATCTTTTGCCTACATGTATGTATGTGCACCCTTTGCATGCCTGGTTCCCAAGTAGGTCAGAAGAGGGTGTCAAATGCCCTGGAACTAGAGTCATGGATGCTTGTGAACTATTGTGTGCGTTTTGAGAAGCTAATTTTGGTTCTCTGCAAAAGTTACAAGTTCTTTTAACTGTTGGACCATCTTTCTCATTCCGAAAAAGATTTATTAGTTTTTATTTTATGTGTTTGAGTGTTTTCACTTCATGTAAGCATACAGTGTGAGTCAAGTGCCCATGGGTGCAAGAAGAGGGCATCAGATTCCTGAAACTGAAGTTACAGATGGTTATAAGTCACCACATGGACACTAGGAACTGAACCTGGGTCCTCAGCATGAGCAGCAAGTGCTGTTAACCATGGAGCCATCCCTCCAGCTGAAACTCCTCTTTTCAAAAGGATTTTATTTTTAATTATGTGTATATGTGTTGTAGGGATATGTGCACATTGACTGCAGAAGCGAGAAGAGGGCATTGGATTCCTTGGGTCTGAAGTTATAAATGAACTACCCTATATGGGTGCTGGGAGAGGAACTCTGGTCCTTTTCAAGAGCAGCATGTCTTTTTAACAGTGCAGTCACCTTTCTTTCTTTCTTTTTTTTTTCCTTTTTAAAAAAATAATTTATTTATTTTTACTTTATGTACATTGTGATTTTCCTGCATGTATGTATGTGTGAGGGTGTTTTTGGAGTTACAGACAGTTGTGAGCTGCCATATGGGTGCTAGGAATTGAACCTAGATCCTTTGGAAGAGCAGCCAGTATTCTTAACCAATGAGCCATCTCTCCAGCCCCCTGTGAAACCATTTTTCTAGTCCCATAACTAAAATATTCTAAAATTTAATTGTCGTGAAGGTGACACAAACATGAATATACTGGACTTTCAAAGGGGTGCATTTTATAGACTGTAAATTATATTTCAGTAGAGCTTTAAAAAGGGCAGTAAAGACATAGTAAATGAAAAATAAGTAGCAATTTAGCTATTTTCCTTTTTGTATCCCATGTCTCATCTTGTTCACACCCTGTGTTATATATAGCCATTTTGAAAACCTGTGGTGTAAAGGTCATTCTCTGTCCTGAAATAATATTACATAGTTGCTAAAACTGTAGATAAGTGACACATACTCTCTACTTTTAATGGTAAATGATTGAAAAGGAGGCAATAACATTGTTGATTTTACTTCATTTTATCTTAATTTTATTCTACTGTCATGGCTATTAACCCAAATGGGAATTTCCTTAACCAAAAATATCATTTTCACCAATGAAGTTCTAGACAAGGGAATTAATGAGCCTTAAAGAACAGTAAAGCCTCAATCTTCCTTATGGTATAAGATTTATCTAATGGTTACTGTGGTAGTTTGAATGCAAATGGTCCACATAGGCTCATATGTTTGAATGTTTCATTCCCAGTTGGTAGCCAATGTAGAAAGGACTAGGCGGTGTGGTCTCTTGGATGAGGTGTCTCACTAGGGATGGGCTTTGGGGTTTCAATACTTGTACCATTTCAAGTTAGCTCTCTTTGCCTCCCTCTTGCAGATACGTATATATGTTCTCAGCTACTGCTCCAGCACCATGCCTGCTTGTCTGCCATGATGATCATAGATTCCCCCAAAACTCTAAGCAAGCCTTCAACAAAATGCATTCTTTTATAAGATGTCTTTGTCATGGTATTTCATTACAGCAACAGAAATGTAACTAAGACAGTTCCTGTGAATATCCAGAGGCTTTATAATTATGCTGCCTCTATACTAAAATTAATTATATCATTTTTAGAAATTGTCATCTTTCTAAAAAAATATTTATTATTATGTATACAGTGCTCTGCCTGCACATACACCTGGACACCAGAAGAGGGCACCAGATCACATTATAGATGGTTGTGAGCCATCATGTGGTTGCTGGGAATTGAACTTAGGACCTCTGGAAGAGCAGTCAGTGTTCTTAACCTCTGAGTCACCTCTCCAAGCCAAGAAATTGTCATCTTTTAAATTTATGCAGCTCAGAGTCAATAAAGCATTGTACAAGTCTTCTTAAAGGCATCTATATTTATTACTAATTTTCCTTTGTCTTTGTTCCAACTGCAGTGTTTTTTACATCTTTTTCTGGTTTTTTTCAGACAGGATCTCAGATATTCCTGGCTGGCCTTGAACTCTCTATATAACTTAAGGATGACCTAGAACAACTTCTCCTCCTGTCGTTGCCTTAGTATTATTATGACAGGCACGTGCCCACACCTGGTTTAAGAAGTACTGAAGACCAAACCTAGAGCTTTGTGTATGCTAGACCAGTATTCTAACAATTGAGCCATGCCCCAAGTCCTAGATTGTTTTCACATCCACAAACCAACTATACATTGGACATTGCCAAATTAGTGTGTGTGTGTGTGTGTGTGTGTGTGTGTGTGTAATTTCTGAAAGCCTGTAGAAGGTATATTTTATTAAAATCTGAGGTTGTCATAATCCTAGCAATACATAAAAACATAATCACAAATTCTGCGTGCTGATGCTGCATTGTTTCATCAACAGCATAAGCTCATTTGAGGAGGATACTGTCCAATTAATGAATTGCTTTAAAAAGCAAACATTTTAAAAAGACAATTGCATAGCAATTTTATTTGGAAGTACATAAAATATGGCAATGGTGTTTTCCTAAGGATAGGTAATGATATTTACATAGTCTGGGAAAATTACCACATAGTTTACATGTAAATGTTAAAATAATAGATGCATGGGTGATAAAATGATTTCTTAAAGAGTGATGAAGCCTGATGTCTATAATGGAATTATATTTGTATATAAATGTGTTCCTTTATTTCATGTACGGAAATATGTGTATAAATTTGTAATGATTTTATCCAGAATTTTGAAGCTTGGATGGATGAGGCACAGGCATATTTTGAAAAGAATTCATAGATACATACTATGAGATCTAGTTTTTAGTGTAACCAGGGATCACAAGAAACTATCAGATTCTATACAACCCTTTTGTGTTCTTCAATGAGACATGAATATAGACCATGGCAACGGAAAGCGTGTGTTCTTCAATGAGACATGAATATAGAACATGGCAACGGAAAGCGTGTGTTCTTCAATGAGACATGAATATAGAACATGGCAACGGAAAGCGTGTGTTCTTTTCCTACCTTGTGAGTACAAGCCATGTATGATGTTAGATGTGTGGCTTTCTCTCGAAATTTGCTCCTCTTTAACATATCAATGCATTTGACAAAGTAAAGTATGTGTTGCTGGATAACTAAGTAGAATGACTAAATGAGGGAGTAAATTTTCACAAAAGGTCCTATAACATACCAGAAGGGGCAATAAATCAAGATGAGTATGAAATGAGATTGTGTAGTACTATCTGCTAAATTAGAAAGAATCCAATATTAGATCACAAAAATGTATTTAAATGATATTAGCAGGAAATATCTGACCAGACTCCAAAGCCAAAAACTTAATCCTTCAAATATACATAACACATATTCCAATATTATTTTGTCATTCAAGACTTTTTCAATATTATATTTTAATTTTGAATTTTGTTCTCTACTTCTGCATTGAGATTATATGATCTGTTGAGATATCATCACCACCACATCAAGACACAGATAACCACAATTCAATTTGCTACATTATAATGAGTTCAATTTGTTTTCAGTTAATAAAATAAAATAAAAAGCAAACTTTGCAAATTTCACTTATTCAAAGAAACAATCATTTTTAAGTATATAAATGCCATGTACTATCCCTTTTTAACCATGTTATATTTTAAAGTCTTTATGTGTTGTTTGATCTTTTAAATTAGTTGAGAACTTTGTACGTATTTCGATCGCATTCATCTTCCCTTTCACAACTCTTCCTAGATTCACCTCCAACCTTTCCCACACAACAGTATGTCATTTTTCCTCCATCATGGCCAGTTTATCTTATCCAAATAATCTTGGCTGTGTGGCTTTCCATTAGAGCATGGTTGACCTATCAGAGGTTATATGCCTAGACAAACACAGAAGCAAACAATTGCCTATAGCTCCCCAGCTAGGAGCGGAATGTCCTAACTCCCCTCTCAATGCTCAGATTTGGTCTGGATTAACCTTTCACACGCCTTTTGCATGCTGTCACAACCTCTGTGAGTTTATAAGTGCTGCTGCCCTGCTGTTTTCTTGTAACTACATGGCCCTCACTCTCCCTTTACCTACCCACCCTCCCCTTCTGCAATAATCCATGAGCCCTTGGAGGGATGGATGTAATATATATGGTCCATTTAAAGCTGGGCATTCTGTTTTCTCTTATTCTTTGAATGTTGGCAAATTTCTTGGTTTCTGTATTGATCATAACCTATTATAAATAGGTTATATAACTTTTGTAAATGTAGTTTGTATTTTCTCAGATGAGGAGATGAGATGAGAGCCATACCCAAACTTTACAGATACATGGCTTGGGCTGAGCCCAGAGCATTTCCCTTAACTATTCCTAGGCCTGGAAGCTTCTGGCATCCATACAATCTAATCTTATGTAAGCTTGGACCTTGAAGGCTTCACCTTCCAGCCTCCATCTGGTCTAGAACGTTTTCAGCCTCCAGGAGTTACTGTTGAATAAGCTCAACCTTTCTATTTCTTTCTGAATTATAGTCGGCTGGTTCAAACTCAGATGTTCTGGCTCAAATGTGTCTCCAAGCTGACTAATTCAAATTGGCTTCTCTGAGATTCTGGCTGAAGCACTGTGCTTGGAAAAACTGCCTCTGAACTCTAAGAACTGAACTGCACTGAGTACAAGAACAGAACAGAACTTCACTAGCTCAACTGAACTCAACTGCACTCAGCTGAACTGCACTCAACCAAACTTCAGAACTTTACGGTACTGTCTCCACGAACTCCCCTGCTGCCCTCCCTCCCATCTCTGACCTGTTCCTTTTTTATTAATTTATTCAGATTACAACTCAATTGTTATCCCATCACTTGTATCCTCCTGTTCCTCCCTCCCTCTCACCCTCACTCTATTCCCCTCCCCTAGGTCCATGACCGAGGGGACCTGTTCTTAAGTAGTTTCTCTTTCCTGTATGTTCTCATGAGAGTTGGGTGTATTCTATCTCTGATTCATTCTGTCACTTTCTAAGTCCCTCAATTGGACATCATTGGTATTAAAGGTGTGTACTAATAGAGTGTCTGTATTCCAGCCAGAGGGCTGGAATGTATATTTGTATTCCAGCCAGATCATGCATACCTAGGTCTTTGGATGTGATCCCTTATCAGAGTAGACAAGTTGCTGGATTGAAATTCCTCTACAAACTTCTCTGATGAAAGGATTATATAAAATAACTTCTATTATGAGTTTGATGGATACCTTAATCTACAGGTATAATGACAGGTCATTAGGCATTTATTTAAAACTATATACATTTAGCAGAATAAGAGTAAGTAGGTTTTCTACTAAGATCTATGACTTGTCTGGACACAGAATCATGACCATGTATTTGGTTCATCTTGTTGAATGGGCCTTAAATCTACTCAGAAAGTGGTTTGCTATTGCCATGGCATTCATGCCACTAGTGTACCTCTTAGCATGTTTTGCCAAGCTAGTTATTAATTAGCTCACAGAATTCACAATTGAGTAAGACTGATGATTGCCTTTTCTTTTCTAGTAGTGCTATGTAAAATAGCCAGGAGGGATAAAGTTTCTGATTCAGTACCAGATTGATTGCCCTATATTCTATGACTCAGGTATGTGGTGTCCTCAGCAATAAGGCCTTATGGTCAAGTTTTGTAGAGTAAACAAGAACATTAACAATAGCCTATGTTGTTTGGGGGGCAGTCTATAGTACCTTACTGGTCAAGAACCCTAAAAGAGGTAACCTATTCCTGGCATTGGGCTAGTTATTTATTTATTTATTTATTTATTTAGAGAGAGAGAGAGAGAGAGAGAGAGAGAGAGAGAGAGAGAAAGTGTGTGTGTGTGTGTGTGTGTGTGTGTGTGTGTGTGTGCGCGCGCACACATGCACACAAGTGCTACAGGTGTATGGATGTCTGTAGAAACCAGAAAAGAGTGTCAGGAAGTTGTGAGCTACCAAAATGTGGGTTATGGAAACTGAGCTCTAGTACTTTAGGATAACAACAAATAATTTTAACTGCTGAGCCATTTTCAGCCTTTCCATCTGGAGTTATTTTGTTTTTATTACTTGAATTAAGATTTACTGACTTTTAACAGGCTTTCATGAAAGTTCTTTTGAAGAATAGAAAATTTCACATCTTCCCTCTCGTACACACTCACTGACTTGCTTCTTAGTAATTTCACATTTATATGTGCTTTGCAAAGCTGAAAAAAAAATCCAAGTCCTAAAACTCCATTTATTACAGTTATAAACTTTTTGTCACATGAAAAAACACAAAAATACAATGTAATAATATCTGAATAGTGTGTTGCTATGGAAACCTCAAAAATGTTTTCAGGTTCTTATTAATCTTTTCAATAACATTAGCTATAGAGATGTCTGTGGGTCATTCTAATCATTAAAATGCAAGCAGGGAACTAACATTTATCACAAAGGCTTTGGAGAAACAACAGCTTAGTCAATGTGAAAGCTTGGAAATTAACACATAACAAATCTTGAACATCAGGAAAATGGTTACTGTCCAGGAGAATCAAACATGCGTAGTGGATATAAACATGTTTTTGTTTTGATCCCAAGTGTGGGATGGGGAACACACTTGTGAGAGAGCAGGTGATGTTTATCCACTTGCAGTTCGAACCACCTCCTGGGGGGCCTTGATTTTTGCCAGCTGAAAAACATCCTAGTACAGACTCTGAGAGGAAATAGATATATAAGCTCACAACAGGAGGAGGGGGCTTTTGGGGTCTTGGTATTGTTTGGCTGTTCATTGCTTCACGTCGAGATACTCCTAGACAGAACCTAGACAGAACTGCTCCAGCGAAGGCTTCAAGGCTTTGGGCTCCTGCTGAGGCAGGTGGAGCTCTATGTGTGTGAGGCCAACCTGGTCTACAAAGTGAGTTCTGGCACAGCTAGGGTTGTGACACAGGAGAAATAAAATGTTGTGGGTTCAGGAATTGACGCACATTGACCGCTCGAACACCAGACTTAGACTGATGGAAATTTATTAAACATTGCATGAAGACTGACTGGTCACAAACACAATCTGGGCTTGGGAGCCAGAGTGTGATGCCATTTTGTTTCTAAAGTAGGCTTTTTATAAGAATAACTGTAATCAGGTATAGGTGTTTCTTTGCATGTTTCATTCACTTATTTGCCATTTTCTGTGACCTATAATTATATCTAAGAAAAAATGAGTTTTGTGCAAGGTGACAAATATGGGTCCAGTTGCAATTTTTTACACATAGACCTCCAGTTAGACCAGCACCATTTGTTGAAGATGCTATCCTTTTTCCATTGAATGGATTTGGCTTCTTTGTAAAAACTCCAGTGACCATATGTGTGTGGATTCATATCTGGGTCTTCGATTCGATTACTACTCAGCTATTAAAAACAAGGAATTCCCAAAATTTGTGGATAAATGGATTGAGCTAGAAATGATCATAATGAGTGAGTTAACCCAGAAGCAGAAAGACTCAAATGGTATATACTCACTTATATCTGCATACTAGCCCAAGGGGCATGTCCCATGAAAGCCTTCACTTACCAGGAAACTGGGACAGAGGGGAGGACATCCTATTGGGACTCTAGATGAGAGAAGCATGGGAGAATAGCAAAGTAGAAGGGTCCAGAGGGTCCTAGAAACCTACAAGTAGAACATTATGATAGGCAGATTTGGGCCCAGGGATCCAGCTCAAACTAAGGCACCAGCCAAGGACAATACAGGCAGTAAACTTTAAACCCCTATCCAGATCTAGCCAATGGACAGAACATTCTCCACAGTTGAGTGGAGAGTGGGGTATGACTTTCACACGAACTCTGGTATCTCATATTTGACCATGTCCCCTGGAGGGGGAGACCTTGTGGCACTCAGAAGAAGGATAGCAGGTTACCAGGAAGAGACTTGATACCCTATGAGCATATACAGGGGGAGGAAATCCCCCTCAGGAACAGTCATAGGGGAGGGGAATAATGGGAAAATGGGAGGGAGGGAAGAATGGGAGGATAAGGGATGGGATAACCATTGAGATGTAACAAGAATAAATTAATAAAAAATTTTAAAAAACAAGAAGAAATAAAAAAAAGAAAAAAATGGTAATTTTAACTCATCAAGGGATTATAGAGATACATATATATATGTATATATATATACACACAAGTTGCCTAATAACAGATTTCCTGCATCACAATAATAATTTTAAGTGCATTTTATTATGTCTATCATGTCCTTAACTCCCAACACTGTATGCATTCCAGGAACAAAGGTGAAATAATTAAATGATTTTAGGGAACTTTTGCTTTCCTCTGGTTGTTTGACAACATCGCACTGGGCTGGTGATGTAGTTCAGCCAGTGGAACGCTTGTCTAGTATGCACAAGCCCTTAGGCAGCACATAAAGCAGGCATGCTGGCACACACCTGTAACCTATGCACCTAAAAGATGGAGCAAGAGGGTCTGAAGTTCAACATTATCCCCGAGCACACTGCAAGTGTGGGACCAGCCTGGGACCCATGAAACCTGCCTGGTGGGGAAAGTGTGTTAGTTAAGGTTGCTGTTGCTGTGATGAAACACTGTGAACACAAGCAACTTGGGAAGTAAAGGGTTTATTTCAGTCACGGTGCCATATAGTTACAGTTTGTTCAGTTCCAAACCTGAGACAAATGGCCTATAGGTTCCTATTTAACATGTCAAAGCGGACCTGACTGCCAGGTTCTCCCAGTGTCCCTTGTTATAGGTTCAGGAGTAGCCACACACTGACCACTTGAACACCAGACTCAGAATGATGGAAGTTTATTGAGCGACGAACAAACCCTGACCAGTCAGAGACACAGTCTGGGCCCAGGAGCCAGACTGTGATGCTGGTCAGCTTCTAACGCCCAGGTTTTTTTTTTTTTAATAAGAAAAACTTTAACTAGGTAACAACCAGGATGCCAGGTGGGAAGCAAGGGGGAAGAGCAGCATTACATCATTTTGACCAGTTAAGAGTACATTGTATCTAGGTAGCTAGAAAGACCATTTTAAGCTGATTCCAAGAGCTAGGCATGGGGACTTTCTAGGTCCCCTGTCTTTCCAGGGCAAAGAAGCATAGCAGGGTATTTTGGTTTTGTTTAAGTACAACATAAATCACTAATTCAAGCAGAACATTCAACAAGTGTTGAACTGTAAATAAAAGGCTATTCAATTTCTCAGGCAGGCAGAGCCTGAGAACCTGAACTTAATTTCACCCTATGATCAAAATGGAGACCTGAAAACAAAATGGTCATAGTTATGCTAAGAAGTGAGGCCTAAATATATTTGGACATGTCTTAATGTTGGTGTGACTCAACAACTACAACAAAATTTATTTTTTAAAAAGAAATTTACCTTTAATCTTTAAGTAGTATCTACCTCAGAAAGATATAAAATACATATTTTAGGGCCTGCCATTCCAAAATTAGCAATTTCTTGCTCTCGTGAACATTTAAAAAAGAGGACAAGATAATTTATTGAGAAGCTGCTAATTACTAGATATTCTCAAATATTTAATGATATCACAAATGTGATGCAACCTCCATAAATCAAAAAATATTCAAAATGTTAATTACTCTAAGTACCATATAACAGCTACTAATGGAAAAGGAGGCCATGAATTGAGAGAGAGTTAAGAAGGGCTACATAGGAGGGTTTGGAGAGGAAAGGGGGGAAATGGTGTAAGGATCACATGATTTAAAAATAAGTCTTAAAGATAAACAAATTTAGAAAAGACACCAGGGCTGATGAAATGCCTTAAGCATAGGTATACTTACTAGCAATCATGACTTGATTTGAATCCCTGAAACCTCCATGATAGTAGGAGAGAATCAACTCCTGCATGTTGTTTTCTGATGTCTGCAAGTTCACCATGAAATGTGTGGGGGCAGATAGAGAGACAAATGATAATATACAGATAGATAGATAATAGACACACAGACAGATAAATAGATAACGAAAAAATTTAAAACTCTATGAGAAAAAGGATATATTAAATAGTTGAGCAAATGCTGCTTTATGGATCCTATGTGAAATCATTAGTCCTTCACTCTCTAATATGAAAGTCACTAGATAAATATAGTTATTGAATACAAGAAATGTGGCTAGCATAAATATAGAATATGCAACAGGTTCTGAAAAATTATTATAAGGAAAAGGAATCTAAAATATCTTTATATTAGTTACAATACTGTTAGATACCATTTTTGATATTTTGGGTTTAATAGAATTAAAATCAATTTTACTTATTTTGACAGCTGTAATTTAGCACTGAAAATTTAAAAATTATTCATGTGGTTTGTATTTGTGGCTTGAGTAATAATTCCTTTTTTATTAAATAGTTAATATATATATATATTTATATTATTACACATACTACAATAAACTACCTACAGCAAGAAGAACCACAAAACAATTAGGAATTATATAAATGTTACATTCATAGTTTGGTAATAATTCTACTGCTCTAGTTTAGGCCCTTGCTGTGCCAAACTATGGTCCAAGCATGAGTATTGATGTTTTCATTTGAGGTAGGTTATGTACAATGTCAAGTCTCTTATTATAATCCACCTTAAAGTCATTATGTAGCACAGGCTGTCCTCCAACTCATGGCTAAGTCTAATTTTAAATCTAAGCCTAATCCTATGCCTTCCAATTGCTGAGATTACAGGAATGTGCTACTATGCTTGGCCAAAAACACTGTCTTTCTTTGTTTTTTTCCTTATGCAGTACTTAGGATCAAACCAAAGTCTCATATATGCCATCAAGAATGTTACTTATTCTTCCCTCAACTATATGTATATGAAAATCCTATGGGCTATGGGATATTTTGGTTTCATAAATTATTTTTATTTTTATTTTTTTAGTTTTCATTTTTTAGGTTTTTTGAAACAGGGTTTCTCTGTGTAACAGTCCTGGCTGTCTGAACATGCTTTTGTAGACGACGCTGACCTCAAACTCACAGAGATCTGCTTTCCTCTGCTTCCCGAGTGCTGGGATTAAAGGCTATAATTTATTTTATATTTATGTTATAGTATGTTTTTCAATACAAGTATATAATATGTAATAATAGGATAAATATAATTGACATCTTAAATCGAGATGTGGTGGTTCACTCCTATAATGTCAGCAGGAAGATGAGACCATCTTTAATTATGTATTGAGTTTGGGAGCAGCCTGAACCACATGAGATCCTGTTCCAAAAACAAAGATAATTAGAATTTCTATGTCTTTAAACACTTGTTTCTTTGTAAGACAGTTCATTGTTTTGAAAGATAGGATCTCACATATCCCTCCACTATAAAGCAAGTTTTAGGTCAGCCTGAGCTAAAATGAGCCCCCCACAGAAAACAATTGAATTTCCTCATAGGTGCTCAATTGATAGATACCCAAATAAAGTATAAAGTTAGAATTATCTTTACATCAATTTGACTGGGCTCTCAACTAGACAAAATTATGAGTTTATGAATACAATATTTTACAATTAGACTTTTGTAACAACATATATGAAATCCCAAAGACAGTGGAAAGTATAGATCTCCAGAAAAGCGAAGAATCCTGAAAGGTCTATTTAGCAACATGTAGCATCGAAAAGATAACAGTAGCCTTTTGCCTACTATTCAGTTTTTCACAATTTGTACCGATCGTAGAGCAATCTGCTAATATCTAATACAGATACTAGAGTAATGGTGAATTTACTAGACATTCTCTGGCATGATAGTGCCGAACTGCTTCAAACTGGGAAATTTGAGGAAGAGTGTTTACAGGGCATTTGTGGTGGAGTTAGAGCCTGCTTACGTGATTTTAGGCTGAGACTTGATACAGGTTGGGTAGGGTTTATAACACAATAGTTTTGGATTGATGAGCATGGTAACAATGATGATCTTGAGGTAAATCAATCTTGACTAGTTGATTGGTTCTTCAGGAGCAAGGATTTATTAGAGTAGTTAAGATGTTAAGTGAAGGAGAGATAAATATGTTTTTTGTTTAGATCACAAGAGGGGGATGAGAAAAAGACTTGTGAGAGAACCCATGATGTTTAATCCCCTTAGAAGTCAAACCACCATGTTGGGGAGATTGGTTATTAAGCAGCTGAAAAACATTCTTGAACAGATTCTAAGAGGAGGTATAAATGTGAGCCAAACACAAGAAGTAGGGCCCTTAGAGACTTGGGATAGTTTTGGCTGTTCATTGCTCCACTTCAAGCTGCTCCTAGAGAGAACTGCTTGAGGGAAGGCTTTAGGGCTGCAGGCTCTGGCTGAGGTTCTGGGTTCTGGTTGCTCTGGGTTCCAGCAGAAGAAATCCTGCTGATTACTCCAGAAGAATCATTCCTTGGAACTGATATCCTTATGGTTTCATTATTGTATTCTTTAATCTTTTCCTATTGTTTAGGTTAGTCGGGTTATAAGTGAGGTACTCTCGGTTAATAAGTTTGCAATAAAATACATTTGTTAAGAAAATTGAGCCTACTGTTAAGCCTAGTCCAAGTCTAAGAAAATGAAGCTGTACCTGATATCTGTGTTATTTAAAATGATACAGGGAAACATACCAATTCTACTGGTGAGGCACACATTTGTAAGGCCAGCCTTGGGGGTAGATGAAGAAGGACGATCAGGAATTAGAGGTTGAGGTCAGCCAAGGCTATATGAGACCCTCTCTCAGAAAATATGATCAATCTCAGAAATGCTTAAAATAGGAAGAGGATATTATTCTGTTATGTTCTTGTACAGTATGCCACACACAATTGTTTCTATAGCTTGTTCTGTTTGCCAATTTCTGGAGGGAAAAAACTTATCTTTTTTTTGCAGCTTTAATGATACATAGTTGGTAATGCTGCAGCTTTTACTATTTATGTATTTATGTATTTATTTATTTATTGTTTTTTGAGACAGGGTTACTCTGTGAAGCCTTGGCTGTCATGGAACTTGCTTTGTAGATTGGGCTGGCATTGATCTCCAAGATCTGCCTGCCTCTGCCTCCCATGTGCTGTGATTAAAGGAATACACCATCACCACATGGCTTGCTTCAACTTTAATACTGGGAGACATTCCATTCTAAAATGGCTTCAACTTAGAACGCAGGGGCTGCTTAAGGATTGTCTTATGCTGAAGGTATTTGAGAGTAAACAGATTCAGAAAGAAATTTCCTTGGAGCCTTCCTCATCTGATTAAAAACAGGCCTTTCTGAGAACTAAGGGCTGCCATGAGTTTTGTCTGTGCAACTATTTCTACTCTCAGAAGAGAGACTGAGACTTAACCTAGCAAAAATCACCTCTCTGAGGGAGTTCATGGTCAGGAAACAGAAAGGTTACTTACACCTGAATAAACAAATGTCACAGGGTTTTCAATCTCATTTTTTCTTCTAGAATCCCATTTGAGTTTAAAATAAACAAAAACAAAAACAAAAAGCCAACCACCCTCATTTGTTCTTTCCATAGAAGTCCTTCACCCTCCTCTTTCTATTTTCTCCTGTTGATCTACTAGTTATTCATATTGCTTCCAGTGTCTGAACACAAGGCTGTAAAGCAAAACCTTTTCCTCCCTGGTCATTTTTAACACACTCTTACCTACTATTGCATTGACAATTTAAAAAAAGATTTTATTTATTTATTATTTTTCAGTATTCTTTCGGCATGTACGCCTGCACTCCAGAAGAGGGCACCAGATCTCATTATAGATGGTTGTGAGGCACCATGTGGTTGCTGGGAGTTGAACTCAGGACCTTTGGAAGAACAGACAGTGCTCTTAACCTCTGAGCCATCTCTCCAGCCCCACATTGGCAAATATTGACAATCAGTTTTGAGTAAATATATATTTGTGAATTTTTATGCTTATAAAATTAGAATAAAACAAGTTTGAACTTTTTCTTGTTTTAACTCTTTATATACTTAAAGAGTTATATTTATCGATAAACTGTTTACAGATTTCCTATAGATATAAGTACAGGTACGTAAAGAACATATTTACAAGTGCTTCTTGCCACTGTTATTCTTTGCTGCCATCAGAACCCAGATTCTTCAACCTTCCAATTGGACTAAAAACCAGGACTCTTCCAGGCCTTCAACATGAAGTTGGAAATCCTGAAGAATCCAGCCTTGTGGACTAAGCATCTACCAGGGTTTTAGGGTCTCAACTGTAAAAATAGCCATTTTTTGGACTGGGCAGACTAAAGTGTATAAAGCCAATCTAAAAGACCTTCTCATATATATATATATATATATATATATATATATATATATATATATATATATATATATATATTCTGTTTTTCTAGATAATCCAGACTAAATACAAATGTTAACAACTAAATATCACTTCCTTTTCATATTCTAATTCATTATGCATAAATTTATGCCCTATGTATGATATTTAAACATGTTATACTTTTAAAAAGCTATATTAAAAATCCAAAATAACTTAAGTATATTTAGATAAGACTTTCAGGAGACAAATCCATCTCTTAATTTAATGTGTGTGTGTGTGTGTGTGTGTGTGTGTGTGTGTGTGTGTGTGTGTGTATGTATGTGTGTGTGTGACATAGTTGGAGGTAGCCCAGGCTGGCATTGTCAAATTCACTATACACCCAAGCTCATCTGTGAACTTCTTATTTTCCTGACATCACCTCCCAAATGCTAGGATTAAGGTATGTAGTGCCACATTTGACTTAAAGTTATCTTGTCATTTCTTACTTGATACCCTCTTGAAATACTAGATTAGTTTGTTTATTGTTGGCTTACTTTTAAACAACCATTTTTACTTTGGGTTCCTTATATCTTTTTCTTCCTACTCCACCCCAATCCCTTCCAACACCCCAGCACCAGGCAGGGGAGAAAGAAGGTTAGTTGGGAGGGGGTTTAGTTTTCCTTAGTGACTTTCTGCTGTTTAGGGTTGTCGAGTTCCTTGGGGAAAGTCTAATCCTCATTTCAGGAGATCTCAGACTTATCATCAAACTGCATCAACAGCAACAAGAAGTAGCAGGAGGAAAGCACCAGTAACCTTCTGCCTTTGGATCTGGCTTTTATTCTCACTGTCAAGGACCATGCCGTCGCAGGAAGTAGTTGACAGCTGACAAACATCACATGTCCTCTCAGGAGACAATGATCAGCTGTGGACAATCTGGAGCAGCCCACATATACTTACATGTAAACCAAAACTTCTACAACAATGTATGATTAATATTTTGGAAAAATCAATACTTGCTATGTTGCTTTTAAATATTTATTGTTTTAATTAAATATTTATTTAATTATCATTTAACTAAATATTTATTAATGAATTCTAATTGGTGTAGAGAAACAAAACTGCACATGTTTTTGGTGTAATGTGGTTTGATATATATATATATATATATATATATATATATATATATAATCTGATTTAAATATTGTACAATATATGTATTCAAATGTCTTCTAAAATATTAATGGCAGCTGTAGTTAACGGTGGTTTGGAATACATACTTTCTTAATTCTACATTCAAGATATAATCTGTAAAAGTAACTTTTACTCACCAGATATAATTGTCGTGTTGGAGGTTTATTGAAGAATAAGCTCACCCTTGCTAGTTCTTTCTGAACTGTGGCTGATTGGTTCAACTCAGCTATTCTGAACTGTGACTGATTGGCTCAACTCAACGGTTCTGGCTCAAAAACCTCTGCAAGATCACTGATTCAATCTGGCAGCTCTCTGTTCTTCACTGAATTGCTTTATTTGGTTTTAAACTAAACTCTAGCAATTTGTTCTAATCTTCTGGTTCCTACTTATTCTCTGGCTTCAACTGCCTCTGCACATACTTACCAGTGAACTCAACTTCACTGCATGGCACTCACTCAACTGAACTGTATTGAACTCTACTCCACTCAACTGAACTGATCTGAACTGCCATGAAATGAACAGTCACTGCGCTGCCTCTCAACTGACTCCTCACTGACTGCCAATTGACTGACTGATCTCAACTCAACTGAACTTCCTATCATTCCTTTCTGTTCCTCTGAGAGTTGGGCATATGCTATCTCTGATTCATTCTGTCAAATCTTTCTCTGATTCATCACATTGTCTGTCCCTCTGTTAGATCACTTTCAAACATGGCTGCTTCCTTCTACAAACTAATGTTACCTTCATCTTTTGGGTTAAAGGTGTGTATTAAGGGCCTGTTTGGAGTCTAGCCAGAGGGATTAAAGACATATCTGTATTGCAGCCAGGTCACACAGTCCTAGAAGGTTTTTGGATGTGATCCCTTGTCAGAGCAGCCATGCTGCTGGATTAAAATTCTTCTACAGTAATTCTGTCAGACATGATGGCTAGTTTAGTTTCCTTTCTATTAGTGTGATAAAATACTCCGACCAAAAGCAACTTAAGGAGAGAAAAGATTTATTGAACTAACCTTTCCAGGTCATAGTTGATCACTGAGGGAAGTCAGGGCAGGGAATCAAGCAGAAACTTGAG
Source organism: Acomys russatus (assembly GCF_903995435.1). Taxonomy (NCBI): domain Eukaryota; kingdom Metazoa; phylum Chordata; class Mammalia; order Rodentia; family Muridae; genus Acomys; species Acomys russatus. The sequence goes on along the minus strand of NC_067169.1, from coordinate 85,724,312 downwards.
GCAGAAATCATGAAAGAATACTGCTCCATTCACTCAGGCTAGGGCTCAGCTTCTTTTCTAATATAGTTCAGGAATACCTGCCTGGAAAATTGGGCTATCCACAATGTACTGGGCCCTCTTCCATCAATTAACTATCAAGACAATGTACTGCACAGGCTGATCAGATATTAACAATCTCACAATTGAAACTCCCTCTCAGATGACTCTAGGTTGTGTCAAGTTGACAATTAAAGCTAAGTAGGATGATGGCTCAAACTTAAAATGTTACTATTTTGGGGAGAGGGACTATGTAAGAGAATTGCCCAAAAGGTAAAGGCCAGCCTGGGATACAAAGTGAGACCCCATTTTAAAATCACAAAACATAAGTCATAAATAACTTAGGTCCTTGGTTCAATCTCCAGCACATTCCATGTAGCATGTACTCATACATGGCAGGGAATTTGAGAGAGAGAGAGAGAGAGAATAGCACTTATGAATCTGCTGAAGTAAAAATAAACAAATTCATCATTTTATCTCAAGAGGTACCAGTGAATAAAATTTACATTTTTTCATGAAAGATGATGCCCATGCATTTCATTATGCATTTTTCCTCTGGAGAAACACCCCTTCCTTTGTTTTCTGACTAGTAAATTTTTTCTCTCCACAGTCACCTTGTACCTTCCTCTTCCAACTTCCATTCTCTTTCTTCATTCTATCACAATTAATCCGTTGCTTTTCTGAAGCATTTTATGACTGCATTATATGCTCTATAGGTTAATAAAGTTGACAAATATCTGTTTTCTCTATATACTGAAGACTTTGCCAACACTGAAACAGTGGTTTGAAGTGTGTGTGTGTGTGTGTGTGTGTGTGTGTGTGTGTGTGTGTGATCTCAATCCTTAACACATTACTCCATTCACGCAAACAGCCACGATTTGAAATTGATACACATAGACATTTCTATCCACAGGACAACAACCCAGCTTTATGAGTATAATCCATTATTTCTTCAGTTGCTTTCTATAAACAATGAGGAACTAAACAAAAACATAATTTCTGTTGATCAGAATAAAATGACAGCCTACAGACTGGGGAAAGATCTTCACCAACCCTACATCTAACAAAGAGCTAATATAGAAAATATATAAAGAATTCAAGAAATTAAACACAGCCAAACCAAATAATACAATTAAAAATGGAGTACAGAGCTAAGCAGAGAATTCTCAACAAAAGAATATCAAATGGCTGAGAAACACTTAAAGAAATGTTCAACATCCCTAGTTATCAGGGAAATGCAAATCAAAATGACTCTGAGATTCCATCTTACACCTGGCAGAATGACTAAGATAAAAAACTCAAGTGATAGCACATTCTGGCAAGGATGTGAAGAAAGGAGAACACTCCTCCATTGCTGATGGAAGTACAGATTTATATAACCACTTTGGAAGTCAATCTGGCTCTTTCTCAGAAAATTGAGACTAGTGCTACCTAAAGATCCAGCTATTCCACTCCTGGGCATATACCTGAAAGATGCTCCTCCATACAACAAGGACATTTGCTCAGCTATGTTCATAGCAGCTTTATTTGTAATAGCCAGAATCTGGGAACAACCTAGATGTCCCTCAACAAAAGAATAGATAAAGAAACTGTGGTACAGTTACACAATGGAATACTACTCAACTATCAAAAACAAGAAAATCTTGAAATTTGCAGGCAAATGGATGGAACTAGAAAGGATCATCGTGAGTGAGGTAACCCAGACTGAGAAAGACATGCATGGTATATACTCACTTAGAAGTGGATATTAGCCCAACATAGATGTCCTCTGAGAGACTCCACCCAGTGGGGCATTGGAACTGATGCTGGGACTCACTGTTGGATTCCGGGTGGATCGCTGAAAGTGGTATGGAAGAATGGGTGGATGGAAGGACTCAGACGGTTTAGGAGCCCCATAAGGAAATCATCAAGGCAGGTGGATCTGGACCCATGGGGGCCTGCACAAACTGTTGCACCAACCAAGCACAATGCATGCAGTGAACTTAGGACCCCCTGTTCAGATCTAGCTAATGGGACAGCTCATTCTCCACAGTTGTGGAGACATGAGTTCTGATGACCCTGATTTGGTTACTTTCCCTTGGTGGGGAGGCCTGGCAGCACACAGAGAAAGGGAAAACAGGCTATTCGGATGAGATCTGACAGGTGGTGGTCATATCGTGGGGGAGGAGATCCCCTTTTATCAGAGGTCCAAGGGAGGGGGATAGGGCAGAAGAGGGAGGGAAGGTAGGAAAGGGAAAATACAAACAAGGGGATAATATTCAGGATGTAATAAATAAAAATAAAAATAATTTCTGTTGATGACTGTATAAGTGTTTTCAAAGCATTGTTTGATTTCCTTGAAACCTGACAAAGTCCAAGCTTAATTCAGCTCTTGGTTTCAGGTTGTAAGTCACCAATGAAAGAGAAAACAAAGCCCCATGGGAAATAGAGATGACCTGAGGAGTCTGTTTATGTGGTTTTCATAATGTGACACTCAACCATGTTGTGTTCTGTCAGCTTACATGTCATGAGGACTGCTTTGTTTGAGTCTGTTGGTTAATGCTGCTGCGCATAAGTCATGCAATGCTGTTGTTGCTAGGGAACACTGTAGTTACTTTTTACTAACCAAATCAATTTTGAAAAAAGAACAGTGTATTCAATTTCATTTGTGAGTGTGTATTATGCACATTTCCGGCTGCATAAGATTCTAATAAACACTCCATAAAACATTTCTATTGTGATTTGTATATGCCAAGGGTGTGTGCATTTGTATTACTGACATGCCACTGTAATTTAGTATTACATTATGCTGTGAGAGAGGGCAGCCAGGAAGTGGTTCAGGGTCTTTAAAAAACCAAGTGTTCAGCTAGTGTTATTTAGTTGTAAGTGCTTTGCTTTTTTCCAGTGAGGAAACATCATTTTAACACAATAGACCTGGTTTAATTTTTTTTTTGAGGTTTCAGCCTAAGTAAACAACAGCCTAAATAAACAAACGTTAAGTTATTATATTCAAATAGCCAGGGTCTCCACACCAAGAATTATGAGATGAAAAAAAAAAAAAAAGACTTTGGGTCAGTAACAGAAGTTCATTTGAAAAAACAAACAAACGAACAAACAAACAAACAAACAAAACCCTCAACCCATGAAGGAAACTGAGATTCTCCCATTGTCCACATACAAAATGGTGGAAGACCAACACCTTCAATGATGGCAATAGAGGTGATGGCCTCAAGGCTTATGCAACACAATTAAACTCCCAACCAGTTGGTGTCGGATTAGGCAAAGGGAGAGATTATGTGGGGTAAGTCTGGTTTAATCAGTAAAGTTTTTAAAAGAGAAGCCATAGAGGCTGGCATATTCCTGCTGGTTTTTGAAGGCAGCTGCCATGTATTTAAAAGTTGCAAGTCAATCGATTGTGCTACATTATATCTAATCTTGGAAGAAAGCCCAGGGCCCCAGAGAGATCTCTGTCCTGGTGAGCTCTTGGATTTTAGCCAAGGAAAATGCTCATAAAATCCACTCAATCCGTGTCCAGACTACTAATACAAGAAAATAACCAGATAATTTTGTTAAGATGCTAAATTTATGGTTTGTTCCTACAGTATATTATTGTACCCCCCTGCACCCCACTTTGCTCTAAGAATCATCCCCTACCACAAATCAATGGGTAAGTTGGTAGATAAATAAGAAAAATTAAAAATGCACAAGAATAATATGAAGTCTTGGTTAGGTATATTTTGAATAAGAGGTGACTTTATTCAAAGAAAATAAGGATCTTTGAAAGAAACATGCATGATGTTTTTCTTTTTGTTTTCATATTTAGTCTCATAATTAAAAAGGATTATAACAGTCTTCACACTTGAGTGGAGAGTGTGATATGACTTTCTCATGTACTCTGGTGCCTCACATTTGACTATGTCCCCTGGAGGGGGAGACCTGGTGGCACTCAGAGGAAGGACAGCAAGTAGCCAAGAAGAGACTTGATACCCTATGAGCATATACAGGGGGAGGTAATCCCCCTCAGGAACAGTCATAGGGGAGGGGAATAAGGGGAAAAGGGGAGGGAGGGAAGAATGGGAGGACACAAGGGATGGGATAACCATTGAAATGTAACAAGAATAAATTAATAATAAAAAATTTTTAAAAAACTAAAAAAAAAGGATTATATGTTCCTTTTGGAAAATTTGGAAAAAGAAGCTGGGGAGAAGGCTCAATAGTTAAGGTTCTTGTTATACAAATATGAGAAGTGGAGTTAAGACCCCTGGGAAACCAAATAAATGCTAGGGCAGGCATGATGACCACTTTCTGGTGTCCATATGCAAAAGCACATTTATAAACATATACCCACACATATGTTCCTACATACATGCAAAACTCTGCACAAACACAGATTACAGATGTACACCACACACGTAAAAATGGAGAAAAGAAAATTTGGAAACTGTAGAAAGTGACATCATTGTAGAATTTCATACCAGTTTTGTCTATTTTTCATTTACCATGATCACCTTTACTTGCTAATGAAAACTAGATCTAGAATGATGCCTGGATTTTCTGACTATTTTATTTGGCTAAAATCCAAGAGCTCACCAGGACAGAGATCTTTCTGGGACACTGGGCTTTCTTCCAAGATTAGATATAACCATTTTATTTTGTTACTATTTAAAAATAATTTATGTATTTTATGTATATGAGTGCTCTGTTTTCATGTACACCAGAAGAGGGAATCATACCTCATTGCATATGGTTGTTAGCCATCATGTGGTTTCTGGGATTTGAACTCATGACCTCTGGAAGAGCTCTTAACCACTGAGCCATCTCTCCAACTTTCATTACTATTTTTTTTTAAAGATTTATTTATTTATTTTATTTAGATTTGTTTATTTCCCCTTTTTATTAAAAGTTTATTCTTTTCTCATGCAATATATTCTGACTATAGTTTCCCTGTACGTATAATCTCTTGCATATTGTATGGATTCTTCACCTGCCAATAAATAGCTGATTGGTTTATAGCTGAGACAGGAAATTGGAGCAAGAAATTCCCATGGAGAGAGTGAATGCTGGGATAGAGGAAGTACAGGGGATTTGCCCTGGAACACTGAGGACAGAGGCATGAAACCTGATCAGAAGCAATCAGCCACCTGGCAGAACTTAGAATAGAATAACTGGAATCTTAGTTATAAGCAAGTCACAGAGTGAGCCAAACCTTATGGTCTAAGCATATATTCATAAACATAAGGATTCAGACTCTTTATTTCTGGAAACAAGGGTGTGGATGAAAAGCACAGGTTACAGAAAACCTCCTTCAACATTTTTTTCCCAATTCCTCCCCTCCCATCCAGATCCACTCCTTTTCTGACTCTCATTAGAAGAGAACCGACTTCTAAGAGATAGCAAGAAAACAACAAAATAAAATAGAAATAGAAAACAAAAAACATTACATAGAAGGTGGAAAAGGCAAACCAACAGAAGAGAAAGAACCCGAGAGAAGGCACAAGAATCAGAGACCCTATATCTGACAGAGGGCTAATATATAAAATATATAAAGATCTCAAGAAATTAAACACCAATAAATAACCCTTTTATAAAATGGGGTACAGAGCTAAACAGCATTCTCAACAGAAGAATCTCTAATGGCTGAGAAGCACTTAAAGGATGTTCAACATCCTTAGTCACAGCAAGACTAAGCACAGCATCGCCTCTCCCTAAGGTCTGACATGCAGCCCAGATAGGGGAAAGGGATCCAGTGGTAGTCAATAGAGTCAGCCCCTACTCCCATTGTTAGCAGACCCACATGATGACCATGCTGCACATATGCTACATATGTGTAGGGGGTCTAGGTCCAGCCCATGCATGTTCTTTGCTTTGCGGTTCAGTCTCTATGAGCCTCCATGGGGCCAGGTTAGTTTACTCTGTAGGTCTTCTTATGGTGTCCTTGACCCTCTGCCTCCCTCTATCCTTCCTTCCACTCTTCCACAAAACTCCGGAGTTTGGCCTATTGTTTGCTTATGGATCTCTGCATCTGCTTCCATCTACTGCTGGATGAAGCATCCCAGAGACAGTTATGCTAGACTCCTGTGTGCAAGCAGAGCAGAGTATCATTAATTGTAACAGGGGGTTGGCTCTCTCCCATGGGGTGTGTCTTGGGCTGCGCCAGGCATTGGTTGGCCAGTCCTTCAATCTCTGTTCCATCTTTACCCCTACATTTCTTGTAGGCAAGACAAGTTTTGGGTCAAAGGGTTTATGGGTGAGCTGGTGCCCCTCTTCCCTCTGCTGGAAGTCCCACCTGGCTACAAGTGATGGTAAATTCAGGCTCCTTAACCCCCACTGCTAGGACTCTCAGCTAGGGTCACCCCATAAACACTTGGGAGCCTCCTATGTTCCAGAGGTGCCCCCTACAATTTCAGTTCTCTCTCCCAGTCCTCCCCCAACTCCCAAATCCTGCTCTTTGCACACCTGATCCCCACCCCCATTACCCTCCTCATCCCCTCTCCCACCCACTTCCCTCCCTCCATCTACTTCAGATGTGTATTTTATTTCCTCTGTTCAGTGAGATTAAAGTATTCTTCTGTGAGCCCACCTTGGCTTCTTGGGTCTGTGAATTGTAGCATGGTATCCTGTACTTCGTGGCTAATATCCACTTATAAGGGAGTACATACCATGTGTGCCTTTCTGGGACTGGGTTACCTCACTCAGGATAATCTTTTCTAGTTCCATCCATTTGCCTGCAAATTTCATGATGTCCTTGGGTTTTTTTTTTTCTTTCGTGTTTTTGTTTCTTGAGACAAGATTTCTCTGTGTAGTCATGGCTGTCCTAGACTCACTTTGCAACCGAGCTGCCCTCGAACTCACAACAATCTGCCTTCCCCTGCCTCCTGAGTGCTGGGATTAAAGGTGTACACCACCATACCCAGCAAATGTCCTTGTTTTTAATAGCTGATTAGTATTCCATTGTGTAAATATATAGTGTTTTCTTTATCCATTCTTCAATTGAGGGACATCTAAGTTGTTTCCAGTTTTTTTCTATTATGAATAAAGCTGCTATCCTTCTGGTGTGGTGGATCGTCTTTTGTGTATATGCCCAGGAGTGGAATAGCCAGGTCTTGAGATAGAACTATTCCAAATTTTCTGAGGAACTGCCAGATTAATTTCCAAAGTGGATGTACAAGTTTGCACTCCCAACAGCAATGGAGGAGTGTTCCTCTTTCTCCACATCCTTGGCAGCATGTGCTGTCACTTGTGTTTTTGATCTTAGCCATTCTGAGAGGGGTGTAAGATGGAATTTCAGAGTCATTTTGATTGGCATTTCCCCACTGACTAAGGGTGATGAGCATTTCTTTAAGTGCTTCTCGAATGCCCAGTTTTTAATATGGTTACTGATGATGCAAACTCAGGTCCTCATGCTTGCGCAGCAAGCACTTTACCCACTTAACCATCTTTCCAGACTTTTCTTTTTCAAATCTTGAGAAGCTTACAGAAACAGAAAGGAAAGTCACTGAATTTGGAGAGAGGTAGGTCAACATTTCTTCTCTCTTAGCCCAGTCACCTTGCACCTGATCATGAATTATACAGACACCTAAGTGTTGATTTACAATATCCCTAGGAGCTTCCTGAGAATGCCAGACATTTCAAAAAGCTCTGTCGGTAAGAATGCAATTCTTCAAAAGTAATTATCTTTACTGTACTTTAATGGCACTTTCTGGTGCTGTGTGATTCATTACAGCTGCTATTTGTTCAGACTTTCCAGATGAACCCCGTGACTTCTGCCCTTTTCCTCTTCCAACTACTCTGCTTTCTCAGTTCATTCTGAATTGTCAATTTTTGACTGCTAAATGGATGAAATGGCACCTTTATTTATATGCTATGCAAACTGAGGTGAAAAAAAAACTTAAGGCCACATCTGTGAAAAGAGCATAGGAATCTTCAGAGAAGCAGTTAATATGCACTTAAATACACACACTACAGATGCTGAAAGATTAGGGCAGTGGCTTTCAACCTGTGGGTCGCGACCCTTTGGGGTGTCAAATGACCCTCTCACAGAGGTCGCCTAAGACCACTGGAAAACACAGATATTTACGTTATGATTCATAACAGTAGCAAAATTGCAGTTATGAAGTAGCAACGAAAATAAAATAAAATATTGCATGTCACCACACACTAGAAACTGTATTTAAGGACTGAAGCATTAGAAAGGTTTAGAACCATTGCATTGGGGGTTTGTTTAGCTTGAAAGCTTTAATTATATTTTTTAATTATTTGTGTGTGTGTTTATGTGTGATTGCGCATGTATTCTGTGACATGTGTGTAAAGATCAGAAGAAATCACCGTTAATTTGATGAGAGAATTTGGGGAGCAGAACACCACTCTTGTTATTTGTTAAGGTTGCACACTTGTCCTCACCACCATGTGTGCATTTCCATCAAAATGTAGAAATTCAGCTTTGCAGTCCCTCAAGGCTAAAAATTTCAGGAATTTAAGTAAAGTTAAATCTTGTGAAAAAGGTTGAAGCAATTCTCTTAGCACACACACCATGTATTTTTCCATTTCTGCAATCTGACTTCATCATTTTCTTGAGGAGCTTTTTTTAAAACCCCAAGGAAAAGCCAGCAGCTGCTAACTTCTTAAATAACTGCCATTTTTCTTGCTTCTTGTTTTCAATCGAGGCATACCTGTGCATCCTTATGAAGTAAACCATAATAATTTGATGCATTTATAGTGTTTAATGATCTGATCTACATGCTCTTCCATCTCTTTAAAATGAGGCCATCAGTTCAGAAGCAAATGACTTAACTCATTAAACCATGTTGCCAGGCCTAGGAAATATTCTTCAAGGCAGATTACGGTGACTTTACAGTCCCTGTGCCATTTCAACTACTTTTGAAATATTAGGACTGGGTTATGTGGTGTTATATTTTACCTATATCCATGAAAAATTGTGTGTCCCTCTAGGACTTAATTTCTTTATAAAATCAAAGTTCATAAAGGATTAATCATTTATGTACCTTTTGCTTAGAAAATTCTGCCTATTTATTCATGTTCTAAGCACACATATTAAGTCAATTACTCTAAAGGAACATGCTGAAGAAAAAGGAGAGGGAATTATAAATGCAAATGATAAAATGAAGAAAATATTGGGAACTACATTTTTATTAATAATGCTCATGTGGCAATTCTTTATTGTTTATTTTCTAACAAATACTCTATTGTTATTTGAATTATGTATGGAATGGTCTTATTAAACCTCCTTAAGATATTCACAAATAATTGTTGTTCATCTACTACTGACAAGGACTGTAGACACTGGGCATATAATGGTTAAACATTAAATCCATTTAGATTTTCAAAAAGATTAAAAATACATTTGGAATAAAGGACTGTTTTAGGCCCTTTATAATTGTACCCAGTACTATCTTAAATATGACAGCTCCTCGGATAATTGTTTTGACTTAGTCTTGGTTTAAATGGAATCTATGCTCTCTAAGCAGATCGATTTGCTTTATAATCTTACTTTAGGTGCATTTATTTTATGCAAATGCACATGTTGCTGGCATGCATGTCTATGTACCACATGCATGTCTGGTGTCCACAGAGGCCAGAAGAAGGCATTTGATCTCCAGGAACTGGACTCAGGGATGGCTATGAGCTGCCATGTGAGTGTTGGAATTGAACCCATTTCTTTTACAAGAGCAACAATGTGCTCCTGATCCCTGAGCCATCTCTTCAGCCAAGATGTATATTTTAAAACATATCAATAGGTAATTTATTCAGTTATCAGACATCTTTCATGTTGCAATTGTGCGGAACTGCATCAGGTACCTAGTTCTAGAACAAGGTTTTACAATACAAATGGTTCAGTCATGATGACCATATACAAGAGACACTGTAACCTTTCTATACATTCATTTATTGAGACAGTATCATGTAGTTCAGGCTGTTCTTCACTCCCTATGTAGCCAAAGATAACCTTGAATTTCTGATTCTCTTGACTCTGCCTCCCAAGTGCTAGAATTACATGGTATTCACCTCAATACTCATTTTACAGAGTGCTTAGGTCAAGTCTGGGGTTGCATAAATGCTAGGCAGACACTCTTCCAACTGAGCTTCATCTCTAGCCTAAACTTCTCCTTTTATAACCATAATTGATCATATAAAAATGTCCTACACATATTACCCAACACACACACACACATGCCACATACACATGCATATATTTATGCTTTTACAATGGAAAGAAAAGCTTCACAAAGTACTTTGTTCTGCATACAATGTACTTTTACATAATTTATAATATTCTTTTTCCTTAATTAAAAAATGCTGGTTGTAACAGCTCCAAAAAAATTCTAGGATCATTTTGTCAGGCCAGTATTATCTTGATACAAAAGCCAGACAAAAATGCTACCTGAAAACTGCAAAATCACATCTTTGATGAATATTCATGAGAAAATCCTCAACACAATACAATACACCAAATTTAACAGTGTGTTAAAAAGATTGTTGTGAATGGAAGTTCCCAGAAAAAAAGTCACACAGTGAAAAATTCTATGACAGAGATTGATTAAAAATCTGTGACTGTAGAAAGGTAGAACGTTGCAAATATACAAGCAAAATTATCTCTTCCTATTGTTAATTCCCTTAACTGTTAATGGTCACTCATCCCCTACCTCCGTGTCTAAGTAATACCCTTTCATCTATCAGGGGGAGCATTAGGAAAGTGTTAGCAGAGCACTGGTTTTCACCAACCCCCAAACCTGGGAATGCCATCAAATAACATCTAAAACCTATCGGTTTCCCCCAACCTTCTGTAACTCACCTACCTGGTAGCCCCACCGATGTACTTAAAAATGCCTTGCTTTACAAAAAAGTTCATGTAACCACAGTAGAACATGCTATTCAGGGTAAACTGAAACCATGTCTTTAGATCACAGTAATTTATATTGGGCTTAGAATAAAGCCTCTTACTCCTTTTAAAGTGAAAGCCGTGCTTTATGTCAATAATTTATATCATGACCAAGTGGGATTCATCTTTAGGACACAAGGGTATTTTAAAATGAAAAACTCAATGCAATATACCATATCGATAGGACAAAGAACAACAATGTATCATGTCAATTTATCCAGAAGCATTTTGCCAAATTCAACAGCTTTTCAGTTTTCACCACCCAAGCAAGTAGGAGCATAACAATATAATAAAGATCTCATATGAAAACCTCACAGCTTTCATCATATTGAATGGTGAGATGTTGAAAGCTTTTTCTCTAAGGTCAGAAACAAGACGCCAACTTTCACCACCATCTCTGCTTTGACCGGCACAATACTAGAAGACCTGTCAAGAGTAATGAGGACAGAAAGAAAAATGGAAGACATTCAAAATGGAAAGGAAGAAGTGAAATTGTATCTTCTCACAGATGAATATAATCATACATGTAAAAGGCTGTGTCTGTCAGGAAGGGATGCAAAGTTGAGAGAGTGAATGTGATCAAACAAGTTATACGGAATTCTCAAAGAACTAATAAAAAAGATGAATCTTTAAAAAATGTCTTAATAATTCCATAAACCTCAAAGCTTGTAGATGATCTCAGTAGTCACAGGATACAAAATCAACGAAAAGTCAGGTGTGTTTCTCTATGCTAATAATAAACTACCTAAAAAGCAATTTAAGAACCAATACTAGCACTTGGATGGAGGAGACAGGAGGACCTGGAGTCCACGGTCTTCATCTGCTACACAGCTGGTTCAAGGCCAGCAGGAGCTACAGAAGATTCTATATCAAAAATGCTCCTTTTCTCTCCAAAAGAAGCAACAAATTTGAAGGTATAACATTTCCTGAATTGAAAACAAAGGCAAGTTTTCAGTAATTAAAAAAAAACTATTAAACTGCCATAACAATTGCTATGTGGCAAATGTAGTGCTATATACCTGTAATCCCAGATGTTTGTCTTAGAAACAATGGCAAGAGGATCACTATAAGTCAGAGATCAGCCTGAACTACATGCTGAGTGGAAGGTCATCTAAGATTACATAGTGTGACCCTACGTCAAATAAATGAATAAAAAGATAGACATATGGACCAAGGCAACTGAAAGAACGCTTCACATGTGTGGTTGCCAGGCCTAGGTGTGCACCCCATGGTTTATGTGCTGGAAGCTTGATTTTTACTTCAGCTGTGTTAGAAAGTGGTAGACCTGGTACAAGTTGATTAGATTATCTGGTAAGTTATCTTACAGAATGGTCATTATTGGACATGTTGTAGGTAAGTACAGGAAGGCACACCCTGTACTGAGAACTCTGTGGAAATAGATGATAGACAGACAGATAGATGATAGTGTGTGTGTGTGTGTATGTGTATGTATGTATGTATGTATGTATGTATGTATGTATGTATGTATTTAGAATGAAGTTCAGTAATAAACTGCTTTAGAAAAGTGGATGTAGTAGGTTCTTCCTTAGGTGCCATGTCTATTAAGTATAGGAAGGAGACATGAATGCTGGCAACAGAGAAAAGCAGTCAATAGTCCTATCCAGCTGTAATACCTACAAACCATAGCAATCACCAGCACAGCAAGATCTTTCTAAAGGTGCAATAGTGGCATTTATATGTTAAGGCTAACCACTCAATAGGAGAGAATTCCTGTCTGGCACTGTAAACATAGGTAAATACCCACAGTGCTGGTGAGGCCATAGCATCTTCTTGCATGCCCACAATTTCCCCTGTCTTTAAATCCTACCTCAGCATCCTGTGTAAAAAGTAACTCAAGTAGGTGAATGCTTGAATATAATATCCGAAAGTATAAAGGTCCCAGAAGAAAGCATTAAGAGGAAATATTGGGCAAATATTTGGTGTACATGACACCAAAAGCACTAGCAGAACAAACGGAAAATAGATGACCACCTCAAGCTAAGAAGCAATGTTTCTGTAGCAAAAGAAACAGCCGAGTGAAAAGGTATCTTATCCCTGAGATCAGGCTATGCCCTGCTCTATGTTACTCTATGTTGTGTAGAACAATTATTTTTCAGGCTCTGTCTTTCCTTGACAGATTCCATTTCACAAGTAGTGTTTGACTGTATTTTGAGTGCAAACACAGACAGGATGACTCTGCACTTTGATAAGCACAGAAGAATTCCTCCTACCATCTGTCTAATAGCAACCACAAGGCACAGACTGATGAATAACTCATTCCTAAAAATAAAAGGATGCTATCTTATAAGTTTATCTAAGTAAAGACTTTCATGGGACATATCCCTTGGGCTAGTGTCCAGATATAAGTGAGTATATAACATTTGACTCTTTCAGCTTCTGGGTTAGCTCACTCATTATAATCATTTCTAGTTCAATCCATTTGCCCACAAATTTTGGGAATTCCTTGTTTTTAATAGCTGAGTAGTATTTCATAGTGTAAGTGTACCACAATTTCTTTATCCATTCTTCTACTGAGGGACACTTAGACTGTTTTCAGGTTCTGCTTATTATGAATAGAGGGGAGGACATCCTATTGGGAGTCTAGGTGAGAGAAACATGGGAGAATGGAGAAATAGAAGGATCCAGAGGGTCCTAGAAACCTACAAGAAGAACATTATGATGGGCAGATCTGGGCGCGGGGGTCCTGCTCAAACTATGTCACTAGCAAAGGACAATACGTGCAGTAAACTTTGATCCCCTACCCAGATCTAGCCAATGGACAGGACATTCTCCACCACTGAGTGGAGAGTGGGGACTGACTTTCACATGAACTCTGGCTCCTCATATTTGACCACGTCCCCTGGATGGGGAGGCCTGGTGGCACTCAGAAGAAGGATAGCAGGCTACCAAGAAGAGACTTGATACCCTATGAGCATATACAGTGGGAGGAGGTCCCCCTCAGGAACAGTCATAGGGGAGGAGAGTAAGGGGAAAATGGGAGGGAGGGAGGAATAGGAGGATACAAGGGATGGGCTAACAATTGAGATGTAATAGGAATAAATTAATAAAATATATTTTTTAAAAAATTTAAGTAAAAGAGCACATGGGCATATTGTCATCATATTCCAAGCATGTGAGATGGCTTGACAGGCAAAGGCTGCTAAGGTTGGCCTGAGTTTAATCCCTGGAACTCAAGTGGTGGGGCAAGAGGTTTTAACTCCTGACATGGCATGTACACACTCACACACATATTCATATTGCCTCACATTCACACACTCAGTAAATAAAAATGTAAAAAACAAGTAATGAAAGGGAGGCAAAGATGGGTTTGTTTCACATGTGCCATGTGAAAACACAGCAAGTAGCTCCTCACTAAATGCCAGCACCTTAATCCCAGGCATGATAACCTCCAACCCTGTAAAAAATATGTCTGCCTTTATAAATCACACATTTTATACCTTAAGAGAACAGGTTATTATTTAGAACAGACAAAGGAGCCTTGCAACTCATTATCGAAACAAAACAAACAAAACAAACCAAAACAAAAAAACCCAAAACAAACAAAAACCTCAAATATCTTGGCTAAAATTAATTAATTAATTAATTTTTTAGATAGCCTGGCTAAATAGTCCTCAGTGCTCTGGGACTTGCCACATAAATCACCTTGGATTCTAATTTTTGCAGCTATCCTCTGCTTCTCCCTCCCATATGCAAAGATTATGGGCACCACCATTCTTAGCCACATTTTTTAAGATACAGAAAAATAGGCAGTAAGACTATAGACTAAGTGCCCAATAGCACTGCTGATGAAATTGAAAAAAGAAAAAGAAAAAGAAAAAGAAACATCAATAGTTGGAACTTTGACCTTTTAGGATAGCGCATATGTTCTTCTTAGTTATTATTTTAGACAACAGTGTGTTGGGTAAACAAACAGCAAGCTACTGCACCATGCAAGGAGGCTTTGGGGGTATTTTATCCACAGATAAAACTTCCTGATACATTGTGATAATATTTACATTAAAATAATAATCCAGATCTGGATCATAATGGCTAATAGTTTTGATATTAGGATATGATATTTGATCCTGGAGCTTATGTCTTAATGTCCTTTACCCGCTGGTCCACGCTCCTGAATACTGTTGAACTGACCACTACTCAAGTATCATTTCCATCAAATCCCAGGAATAAGCTTCCTAGCTGTGAGATACCTTATTATATTCAGTGTATGCCTCCACATGCACAAAATGTGATGTTTGGCCAACAGGAGGAACTGTGAACGAAATTCCTGAAAAGAAGCTATATCTGGCTGTGAACAGAATACTTCCTTGGAGGATTCTGTGTCTGCAAAGACTGATGGAATTTCAATGCTTTGGAAAGACTAGTTTTAGTCTTCTGGATCATCCATTCTTTGCCTCAGTCTATCTAAACTAACACCACAATATTAAATAAAAATCTCCTAGAAAGCAATTAACTTAGTAGAACACTAGCTTCCACCAATCCAAGAGCTGAGAATGTCATCAGATAATATTTTAGGCCTCTAAGAAAGCTTCTCCCAAGCTTGACCATGTATCTGCCTTTCTGCTATATCCCTCTATTTATTTTAAAATTGTCTTGATTTATGACTTTTTTATTGTTGTTGTTCTATAAAACTACACAAACCCTGTGGAACTGCTTCCATCGTGGAACATAGGATTTGGGCTAACCTAAGTCTGTGTTCTCAGGCCATGTTTACTCAAAATAGCTCCAGAATAAACTTCTCTTATTCCTTTAAAAAGTAGCAATGTCTACATTAAATAAATAGGTACTTTTAAAAAGTGTTTTGAACCTGAGTATAATGGGACTATTGTTCTTGAGTAGCCTTAAAGGCCCATAAAGGGAAAACTCCTGGTCAAGACAATAGAATCTCTTGCTTGGGTGGAGACCTAGCATTGGATTTTGACAGGGTCAATGACCTGGTTAGAAGACCATCCCACAACTCTAAATGAGAGAAGCATGGGAGAATAGCAAAGTAGAAGGATCCAGAGGGTCCTAGAAACCTACAAGTAGAACATTATGACAGGCAGATTTGGGCCCAGGGGTCCTGCTCAAACTAAGGCACCAGCCAAGGACAATACAGGTGGTAAACTTTCAACCCCTACCCAGATCTAGCTAATGGTCAGAACATTCTCCACAGTTGAGTGGAGAGTGGGATATGACTTTCTCACGTACTCTGGTGCCTCTCATCTGACCATGTCCCCTGGAGGAGGAGACCTGGTGGCACTCAGAGGAAGGACAGCAGGTTGCCAAGAAGAGACTTGGTACCCTATGAGCATATACACGGGGAGGTAATCCCCCTCAGGAACAGTCATAGGGGAGGGGAATAATGGGAAAATGGGGGGGGGGGGAGGGAAGAATGGGAGGGTACAAGGGATGGGAAAAACATTGAGATGTAACAAGAATAAATTAATAAAAAAAATAAAGAATTTTTAAAAATAAATTAGAATTAAAAAAAAAAAAAAGACCATCCCACAGGGAGGAGAGACCACTCCTAGGAACAGGGGTTAACTTAAGGCCACGCTGAAGAGATAGGCAGGAAGAAGAAGAAGAAGAAGAAGAAGAAGAAGAAGAAGAAGAAGAAGAAGAAGAAGAAGAAGAAGAAGAAGAAGAAATTTGGTTTTTTGAGATAGGATTTCTCTGTGTATAGCCCTGGCTATCCTGAATCTTGCTCTGTAGACCAGGCTGGCCTCAAACTCAGAGATCTACCTGCGTCTGCCTCCCAAGGGCTAAGATTATAGGCATGTACCACCACTCCAGACTGGATAATTATTTCTTTAATGAGCTTGTATACTGTTCCTTCCCAGAATTTTTGGGCCAGGCACTTTCCTTTTTCTGTATCTTTCTTTCAGATGCTGTTCAGAACCTAAGTAAGCTTTGGCTGATAATGTGGGCTTTCTTGTTCCTTCTCTAAAATCCCTATCCTCATGTGGCTGCCTCCCATCTCATGGTGGGCCTCCATACCTGCTTAACACAAACAACAGGACTTTTCTTCTCCCTTGTCCTGGACAGATGCTGAGACTTACACTTTGCCTGCCCTGGTGTTTTGCTTTGGTTTGCTTTTGTTTTTTACTTCTGGTAAAATTGTGCTTGAGTTTCTGTTTGAGTCCATTCTTAGATTGTTTTTATTAATAAATTGAAGAGCCCCCAAAAGACCTCATTTCCCCAGTATTCCATGAAGGGTGTCCTCTAAATTTCATAAGCAGAAACAGCAGAATTGCTTCAAGTTCAAGACTAACCTGGTCTACATATGAGTTTTTGGCTATCCAGGGCCAAATACTGAGGTCCTATAAAAATAGTTTGAAGAAGACGAAGGGGGGAAAGACATATTGAAAAATTAAAATAGTTGGTTTGGTTTTAACTCAAATCTTGGTTTTGATAAAAGTACAATCAATTATGTCAATGCCTACAGTAAGAGAATACCAGGAATACACCTGTAGTTGACCCAGATGTGTTTCTTGTTTTTCTGTAACTGCAATTCCTGACTTTGTGTAAGCAATCACACACACACACACACACACACACACACACACACACACACACACACATGTGAGCAGAGACAGGGCTTGGATCTTTAAGATATGCATCATTGGCTGGTCCGAAGGTAGTGAGTTATCACAATTAATTGTTCACAGTCAGTTACAGATTGAACTCCTGTTCTACACTTTCCCCCCTTCTCACTACTGCACTTGACTAGTCTTAAAAAAAGAAAAAGATATGCATCATCAAGGAAGCATAAATCTGAGAAGGCAGTGTCCTAATGATGGAAATAGGAGGTAGGTTTGGGATAGTGACCTTGATACTCATCCTTAGCCATAAGCCAGAAATGTTGATTATGTAGAAATATCTGATATGTTTGAGAGCCTTCATTTCTAACCTGGTTTCTTATTATCTTTCTTCACCTTTTACGCAATCAAATGAGCATCACAGCGTATTATGTGATTGACAGTGAGGTGCTTGAATGCCTGGTGGGCAGGATGAGTGGACTGATCAGTCATCTCTCTGAAAAAGCCTTAACCCATATATAAGAAGCCTTGATAGTACTGCGTCTCTGAGAGCTCTGCTTTCCTTCTATCTTGTAAGCTCTCCCCTATGGTCCAATAGCAAACAGCTTTCTAAAAGCTTACCCTCCTTCCCCGTAATTGTTCCACGAAATCCATTCTTTGAGTTTATGAGACAACGGACATGCATTCAAGCCATTTTCGGATTTGGGGTGGCATTGAGAGTAAAGCAGAACATACCATGGCTGGGTCTCAACAGTCTGATCATCCATCTAGTTGCAACATGTTCATCATCTGCGTATGAGATCAAGAAAGGTAGCTCTTCTATAGACCCAAATGCTTTGAATCATGTGGTTAGCAAAGCATGTAATATCACAGTAAGAATGCTAACATCACATTCTAAGGCTAATTACGTATAGAACTTCATTCAGTGACCTGGTTTCTGGCATGATGTGATCAGTGAAAGCTTGACAAAATAGTGACACGACACACAGCCAACTTGCTTTACAGGTCGCTTTCAGGATTTCCAAACTCATAGAAGGACCACTTGTAGATTTTTATAGCTTACTTGGTCTTTCCAACCACGACCACAGCCTAAAGTTTTACTAAGTACATTACTCAGCTAAGTTCTCTGCCAGCTTCCTGTAAGGCAATTTATCACTGACTCAGTCTAGGTGTTTGCTAATTCAGTCGGAATTAATTGTGCACTTTAATCATTTTCATTGAATCAGTTCCAATATCTGTAGTGTTTATAACAATAAGCACTAGCTTAGACTGATTAAAATTTCCCCATCAGTTGTATATGATATATTACCATAAATTTTCTCTTTACTTTTTCTTGTATGACTCATAAATTGGCTTAGATGACAGCTTTAAAAGGGAGTAAAGTGTTTCCAAGTGATATAGCTATATCCATGAAATAAATATTCTTTCTTCTCTTAGGAAAAATTCAGATGCTCACATTCTGATCTGTCGACACATTCTAGTTCTATTAGCTAAAACTAGTCATTATCATTTGAACACTGTTGCAAGAATCTTTATTTCCTATTAGAGTTTTCAACTCTTTCAACCTTCAGAATATCATTCTATATACTTGTTTGTACATAAATGGCTTTAAAATGATGAAGCCATGGTTCCCAATGATTGAAATAATCTTCACAACTAGATAGTGAGAGTAACTGTTCTTGCCATTCACAACCTGTATTTTGGTATAGTGCTAGAATGAGACAATATAAGGCTAGACAGCTACTTAGTTAATTTGGGTTCTGTAAATTTTGACAAGTTACACACTCCTACAATGTTGTCGAGATCAAGCTGTGTCCTGGTCTAGGTTGTTCAAACTAAAAGAGTGGCTTTCAGACTGTGCCTTTCCCTAGGTGACTCCATTTTACAAGTGACATGTAGCTCCATTTTGAATGCAGACACAGAAGTAAGATCACTGTACATCCTCATGTACATGGCTAGTACCACCAGTCCTGCACCATCTGTAAGACAGAGATTGATAAATAAATTATGCCTCAAAATAAAGAATGGTATCCCTCGATTCAGGTGTGGTGGCACATGCTTTTATCCCAGCACTCAGGAAGCAGAGGGAGGCAGATTAATGAGAGTTCAAGGCCAGCTTGGTCTACAAAGTGAGTCCAGGACAGCCAAGGCTACACAGAGAAACCCTGTTTCAAAAAACCAAAATATAAAAGAATAAAAAAAGGTACCCTTCTATAAATGTATCAAAGTGGATTGGGAACATTATGAGCATATGGGTCTATTAAAACCACACCAGGAAAAGCCATGCTTGAGAATATATTAACCACATAAGACAGAAGAATGCAACACCCTCACCTGAATCCCACACAAAAGGATATGCAATACTGTGATGACAATCCCCCAAATTGTCATGTAACCACTCAGTGTGTGCCAATGTACAGACAGAAAATCCCTAAATGTTCCAGGGGCTTCTGCTTAGCTTGGTCTCTTTTGCTGATGGGGCTACTTGTACTCCCATTAATTCATTTGTTCTCTGCGAAACACATTCTGTACTTTGACTCTGCAGTCATGCATTCTTGCACCTTAACTCTGTGACTTTTATAAAGCCCCACCTTGACTCTGCTGCTTGCCTCAACCTTCAACACTAGTTACGAACTGGTCTTAGAACTATCTAATGGTGGTGTGACATTTTTTGAAATGTGCAGATAATTTCACAATAAAACTTTTATTAATATTCCATTCTCAGAGCATTCTCTTAATAGGGTAATCAACCTATTAATATTTATTATAATTATGGATATACTTACACTTACTGCTCTTTTGTGTGGGTGGTGTTGAGAAGAGAAACTAGGGCCTTGTACATGCTACCAGTGCTGCCTGTTAGATGAAGTCTCATTGCTAATTTTATTTCATTTTTTCTTTTATTCCAGTTGTCTGGATTGATCATGTTTTGTTTCAATGGTGAATATACTCTTTCAATGCATCTGGCTAGCATTTTTAACATATAAAATTATTTATATGTATAAACATGTATAATAAAACAGATTTTATTGAAACACATATCTTCTTTTTATTAGACAATAGTCATAACATTCCTGCAGTGTTCATGTTGTAAGCCATGTTGAGATCACCTAGGAGTTTATTCCCATGTAAATATAATTTTTTTTATATTGTGAATCCATAATTACCTGAACATACATACAAATTTACTAGTTTTGTTGCTTACTGATTTTCACTTTACTTTTATTTTATTGTTGTGGGGTAGTCAACAGAGAAGACTGCTTGGACATGGACTTAAGTCTTTGTTAACAGAACAGAGACCACACTGAGGTGTTCCAGATCCCCGTGTAGTTCCTAGCCTTTCTCAAGATGAGGTTTTAAGCACAAAATCCATGTTCCGGGTTGACATACTTCAATTAATAAGAACAGATATCTAAAAGCATAACTACAGAACCCAAAAAGCAAGATTATTACATTTAGAGACTTTCCCAGGACTATGGACTTTGATGGATTAGGTTTTTGTTTTTGTTTTGGCAGGAAATACTGTCTACATGCTGAATTTATGCCTTGAATGATACTTCCATCATGGAGTCAGATGTGCTAAGGTCTGGGCCAAGTTACATTGTGTGCATAGGTGTTTTGATCCTATGTGTTTCTGTGCACCACATGCATGCCTGCTGCCAAGAGGAGGCTGGAATTGACCATCAGATCCCTTGGAATTGGAGTTTTGGATGAGTTGGGGTACTGGACACCAGACCTGGGTCCTCTGGAAGAGCAGCCAGTGCTCTTAACTTCTGAACCATTTCTCCAGTCTTGCTTGTTAATTTTTATATCATTTTTTAAATGAGAGTTTTTGTGTGAATTTTTCATTTTTTTTAAATCCCTGAGGTTCAGAGATTCTGCCACCATGTGTGCTCTTGCACAGGTATTAGACAAGTCTTCTCTCCTTGAGTTACACTTAGTGGTTTCCTTTCCATCTGGAGGTTGATATTGTGTGTCATTTCTTGGAAGTTATTTTCCCTTTCTGTCCTTTCATTTTCCT
Organism: Acomys russatus; assembly: GCF_903995435.1. Taxonomy (NCBI): domain Eukaryota; kingdom Metazoa; phylum Chordata; class Mammalia; order Rodentia; family Muridae; genus Acomys; species Acomys russatus. Next base: position 85,702,840 of record NC_067169.1, on the reverse strand, counting down.
AACACATGATATTGAAATTCTGGATCTAAAGTCATGTGTGATGAATTTCTCGAGATTTCGGTTTCTCCAACATTGTGTGTATCCTTCGGCTTGATAGTATAGCACACAATTTCCCTCTTATGCTATATAAAATATGCTTGGTTTTCTCTCATTTATTTATTTTCTAAGAGGTAAAACTGATTCTTCTTATTTGTTTGTATTGAAGCAAGATCTTACTATATAGTACTGGCTAGCTTGGAACTGACTATGGAGACCTGACTGGACTTGAACTCACAGACATCCATGTACTTCTGCCTTCTGAGTGATGAGATTAAAGGCATGTATCATTGTTCCTGGCTGTTTCTGTTTGTTTTTAATTTATTTCTATTTATGTGTGTGTCTCTGTGAGAGTATGTGCACATGTGTATGTTCATGTAGGTCAGAAGAGGATGCTGGATCCCCTTAGAGCTGGAGTTATAGTAATCCAATGTGGCTACGGAATGTCAGTCCTGGAAACTCAACTCTAGTTTTCTGCAAGCAGAGCACATGCTTTGAACTGTGGCACCATCTTACTACCCCCATTCCTGTTGATTTTAAAAAAAGTTTTAATTTTATTTTTTAATAATAGATATATGGGCATGTATGCATTCTCACATAAGTATGGGTGCTCTTATAGGACAAAAAATGTTTTAGATCCCATAGAGCTGGAATTGCAGGCAGTTGAGAACCACCTGATGTGGGTGCTGGGAACAGTACTCGGGCACTTGGAACGAGCAGCAAGTGCTCTTAACTAATAAGTCATCTGTCCATCATTCCTGGTTCTGTTTTAAATATGCTTTTTCCTTGGTTATAGCCTTCTATACTCTGAGAACTTTCCTTATGCCTTAAGTATGTTTTTAACTTGCTGTATTTACTTTTCCCCTTAAATGTTAGTCTTTGTGTTTATTCATTGTATGAATTTTCTTACATGGTGTCCATGGCTCAACTACGAATTGATATGTCTTACTTGTATGCTTATCTTTGTTCTTGAGAGTCTTTAATAATATATCTACAAATTGATATTGTTTTGTAGGGTAAAGCTTGCTACTAAATGAACTATGCTAATAATTTGACTTATATAGAGAGCTGATCACCATTCTATTTATTTTAAGCAAAAATCCAATATATTTTGAGCAAAAAACAATATTAATTGTAAGCAAAATTCATACTGAGACAAAAGCTATGTGTAAAAGCTGGTTCCCTGAAGCACAGTTATCGAAGATGCTCTGCATAAAGCTCCCTAATTAATTATGCTGAAATTCTGTAATTCCCAAAGGACATTTCTTTTATATCATTGCATCTAAGCCTGAAGATAAAGAGCTCTATCTTTATAATTATCTTCACATACATTTTTAATTATTGTGATTTATCTTAGTTTAGTTTTTATTATAGTCAGCATGCATCATATATATATATTCATGTATATATATGCATCATGTGTGCCAAGTGCCTAGTAAAGCCAGATGAGGGCCTGAGATCTCCTTAATCTAACATTACAGGTAGTTGCAAGACACCATGTGGGTGCTGGGACCAAATCCAGGCCCTTTAAAAAGCAAGGCTACACAGAGAACCCCTGTCTCAAAAATTGTATTATTATTACTGTTACTAGTAGTTGAAGTTGTGTGTGTGTGTGTGTGTGTGTGTGTGTGTGTGTGTGTGTGATTTTGTTTGAGCATTCAGGCATGTGTGTGGAGGTGAGAGACAAATTTCAATTTTCAGGAGTTGGTTCTCCTTTCCACATTATTGAGACAGCATCTCTTTTGATTCTTCTGTGCTGTATGTGTGTTTCAGGCTATCTGACTTGTGAGTTTTCAGGAAGTTCCCTGTGTCTATATTCTATCTTGCAATATGAGTGCTGTGATTACAGATGTGCAATACCGCATCTGTCCTTTTACCCACTGGCTCACCTTGAAGGTCTGTTTATTTCTTTATTTTGAGACAGGTTCTCATGTAACCCAGTTTTACCTCAAGTTCTCTATGTAGCCAAGATGATCTTGAAATCCTGATAGTCCTGCCTTGGAAACACTCCAAGTTCTAGGATTAAAAACTTGTGTTATCGTATCTAGCTTTACTTTGTGCTTGTTGTCATGATCTACCTGATAACAGTACAATTAAAAAAAAAAAAAAAAGCACAGGCTCTGCTACCAGATAACTTGAATTCTAATCCCTAGTTCTTCTGTGGTGTCACTGGGAGTTTGATCAAATTCCTCAACCAATTAAACTCCTTTCATCAGTTTTATCATTTGTAAAATGACATTATAATTAGAGTTGAGTCTTTGTAAAGCCTCAGGAAATGGTTAGACTAGTACATAGTTTATCTAGCCCCTTTGTAAGTATAGATAGCCTCTTGATAAGTCTGAAAGACTAGTCAAAAAAATGCATGCACTGGTGCTGTGGTGTAGCTCGGTGAAAGAGTGCTTGCCTAGTGTGGACAAAGGCCTGGGCTCCAACCCTAGCACTAGGAAAATGTTATATATTGCATACTTTTATGAATATGAAATACTTGGAGATAGTAAATAGAGTAGTAGTTGCTTAGGACTGAGGGAGTTAGAGAAAGGCAGGGAATGACGGGCAATGAGGATGGAGAACTTTTGCCTGTTTTCTTTTCTTTCTTGTAGTGAGCTGGTTTCAGTATGGAGTCCATGCTGGCCCAAATTCTCCTACCTCTTGAGTGCTGGGAGGGAGCAAGGAGTTCTTCTTGAGGTATTAGTGGCAATAGTTACAGAATTCTGTGGCTCTACTAAAGACGCTTTTAAAAACTGTGCTGCCAGTTCAGTGGTGGAGAATTTGTGTGGCATGTGCAAGAACCCGTGCTCAACCTCAAACACCAAAATGAATAGGCAGTTTCCCCTGTTTAGTCAAACTCACACTTTACCAGTAGTAATTGCAATTTCATGTTTGGTTTTTTGAAACTGCGTGTACAGACTAAATGAATAGTAAGATAAAAAGCACTCCTTTTTAGAAAACAAATTGCTGTAAGTGGATCATAGTTTTGCAAAACTGTTCCCATTAGAAAATGATTCTGCAGTTATTACTGTTAATCAATTAAATTGACAAAACTGGCCAAGTTCAGCATTGTTCCAGTCTTCTTTTACAGCACTTCTGATACTGTATAGTGGTGGTTGGAAACCTTGTCTCATTGCGTAGTTCTAGGATATAAGATCCTATAGGAGATGGACCAAATCATACTATTGTTTCTGCAGGAACTAGTCCTCTGTCATAGCCATTTACCAAATGTTTGTTGAACAATTCTATGGCATGGCAAAAGCAAGTGCTACTTCAAAAGTCTGTAGAAAATTTCAAAGTAACCCACCACCCCTTTAAGGAGTAGCTATCATTGATATGTTCTGATTCCTAAGAGCTGTATCATTTACCCAGATGTTATAGCAACAGAAATGGAGGAAATTTTTGTGTAATCAATTCGTATATATACAATGCAGCTTAAATGCCTTAAAATTATTTAAAAGGGGGATTTTTTTTCTTTTTTTTAGGGGAAATAAACACTACACACAGTATCAAATATTAAGCTGCTAAATGACTGAACAAAACACACCAAAGCTTAGAGAAAGAGATCTTAATGAATGTGTAATAAGAAATATTGCATATCAATGGGATTCTAACTTAAACATATGGTGATTTAGGTTGAGATAGATTGCCTGCTTCTTTTCAATATAATGAGAGAAGCCATAGTGCATGTTTGCTCTAATCATCTCTGGTTCCCATAACAGAATGTTATAGCCTAAGTGGTTTAAATGATGGGAATAGGTTTATTACTTTTCTGAAAGCTGGAAGATCAATATTAAGATGCTGACCAATTCAGTTCCCTAGCTTTCAGACAGTGGTCTTTTTTTCCCCTGTATGCTCACTTGCTGGAATGGTGATAAAGTAGATCATGAGAAGTGAGTGGGGATATCTGTTTTCATACTAAAATGACTCTACTGTCGTGACTTCACTTAAATGAAAGTACTTTCTAAAAGTGGTGTTTCTAAAAGTCAGCAAATTGGTGGTTAATACTTTGACATATGAATTCTGAGAAGGCCATAGTTCAATTATAGCTGTGCTCTAAATGGTTTGGTAACACAATAAATTGAGAAAATATTCATTTATTCAACCATCAAGCATTTGTCAAGCCTCTATTAGGTGCTGAATTTTATTCTAGACCTTCCTGGGTATATAGCAATAAATAACAACAGCCCCAAATCTCTGCCTTCATACAAATTCTGTACCCATCTCCATCTGATGGTTTAGCTGCTCTGTGAGACCCTCTCAATGGGACTTAGTCTTCTTTCTGGTTTGTTTCTAAACAGAGCCTTTACTGCTGTGTAATTCCTTTAGTGATCAGATGGCAATGCTCTCTAAGAAAAGACAATGACTCTTTTGTGATAAGACTAATTTTTGTCTTGATAGTATGAGTTGTATTATACTGTCAAGTAAATAAGGAAAAGGTATTTTTGTTTAAATATTTTCCCTAAGTATGTTTTGTTTTTCATTTGTGACAGGGGCTCATGTAAACCAGACTGGCCTAAGAAGCACTATGTTGCTGAGGATAACATGGAAAATTATCCTGACTTTACTTACTGGGTGCTAGAATTAGAGTCAGGCACTACCACCTTAGTTTATCTGTTGCTGGGGATCTACATCACGGGTTTATGCATGCTAGGCAAGTACTTGATCAACTGAGCTACATTTCTAGACTTTTGGGTTGATCTTGAGTCTCTTACCTCCACGGGACAAAGTATAAATTATGATGATGATGATGAGGAAGAAAAAGAATGAGAAGAAGAAGAAGAAGAAGAAGAAGAAGAAGAAGAAGAAGAAGAAGAAGAAGAAGAAAGAGTCCCATTTCCATTTTCCCTTCAAGTCTTACTAAACCAGAGACAAAATAATTACAACAAATACAAAGTGTACTATAAGTGCTGCACATTATATAGCATGTTAGGAAAACAACCCCCCCTCTTCCTCTCATTATTGGGGCTAAAGGAATATGTTGTTGTTTCTAGTTTTGCAGAATTGGGGACATTTTATCATTCTAATTTTATCCAAAAATGTTCAAATATTCAGAAATCTCAATACCACCCCACCAATGTTCCGTAATTAATATTTTACTTTACTTGCTGTATCACATATTCTTCCATCTGCCCATCACTCAGGAAGTGAGGGTTTCAAGTACCTTCTTTCATAGGATTACTAGATCAGGTTCAAAAAAGGACCTCAGGATTGTTACAACTTTGTCCCATGTTCAGCTTTGAATTTAATCTCTTTCATGTGGCAAACTCAGTTTAGTTTTCAAATGCTGATAATTCTGTAACAAGTAATCTTTTCTATTAAGCTCTTGTCTAATTGAGGGGGGTTAACTTGGTTGAAAAGCTTCTGGTGGTTTATTTATTTAACATTTTTTGCAATTGCCCAGCAGGTGTCCAGAACTCAGATAGCTCATGAATCTCATTCATCTTAATAAGGTATGCTTATAATATTAATTCTATTAAATGTCACTTCTTATCCTTGGGCTTTCTTGATTTAATCCAGAATGAATCTATTGCTGCCAGGGTCTTTTGCGGACTGTACACGTTAAATTAATTACAAGACTGGAAACATAATTATCTCTACTCATGTTTGACTTGATCTTTGTCCTTTTCACCCTTTTCAATGTTCCTGTGTACACTCAGTTCTCATTCACTGCAGTGATAATGCTGAGTATGAAAGAATAGAAAGGATTAAAAATCTTGTCATAAAGACTATCAATTTCTAGCCCAGAAATATATTTGTTGTTTAACACAATGAACTTATGTTTAAAAACATTAGCCTTATTAAAGTTTACATACTAAAGTCATAAAAAATCGTATGTGTTTAGAGTGTCTTTTGTTGGCTTAAATAATTACTGTGGGTTACAAAAGAGAAAAAAATAAATAAACGAAAAAAATGGGTTGATCAAAGTATTTTTCAAATAGAATTTAGACCTTTATATATGATTTATGTCTTCTGTCCTCCATAGTAATGAAAGTTTAATATCGTCGCAGCATAGCTAGTTGCCTAATTGCAACAGAAAAACAGTACAAATAAAAAACAAAACAAAACAAAACAAAAAGAATGTATCTCTGCACAAGGAAAACTTTCTCTGAGTTTCCTCAAAATAGTCATCAAGAGCAACAGCTACCCACCACATAACAGGGACATATGGTCAACCATGTTCATAGTGGCCTTATTCATAGTAGCCATAACATGGAAACAACCTAAGTGTCCCTCAGTAGAAGAATGGATAAAGAAACTGTGGTACATTTACACGATGGAATACTACTCAGCTGTTAAAAACAAGAAATTCTCAAAATTTGTGGACAAATGGATTGAACTAAAAATGATCATAATGAGTGAGTTCACTCAGAAGCAGAAAGAGTCAAATGGTATATACTCACTTATATCTGCACACTAGTGCAAGGGGCATGTCTCATGAAAGTCTTCACTTACCAGGAAAGTGAGTCAGAGGAGAGGACATTCTATTGGGACTTTAGGTGAGAGAAGCATGGGAGAATGGGGAAATGGAAGGATCCAGAGGGTCCTAGAAACCTACAAGAAGAACATTATGACGGGAAGATCTGGGCCCAGGGGTCCTGCTCAAACTATGGCACCAGCCAAGGATAATATGTCCAGTAAACTTCGAACCCCTACCCAGATCTAGCCAATGGACAGGACATTCTCCACCGTTGAGTGGAGAATAGAGACTGACTTTCACATGAACTCTGGCGCCCCATATTTGACCACGTCCCCTGGATGGGGAGGCCTGGTGGCACTCAGAGGAAGGATAGCAGGCTACCAAGAAGAGACTTGATACCCTATGAGCATGTACAGAGGGAGGAGGTCCCCCTCAGTCACAGACATAGGAGAGGGGAGTAAGGGGAAAGCAGGAGGGAGGGAGGAATGGGAAGATACAAGGGATGGGATAACAACTGAGATGTAATATGAATGAATTAATAAAATATTTTAAAAAATACAAATCTCTCTAACTTAGGTCTTTAGTCATTTATCTTGTCAGTTTTGAAAATTTCAAAGGAGTGATTTTTGAGTTAGAGATCAAAATGATTAAGTGGCTAATATGGATGCCCTAAGTCTCAATGAAACTGTTAAATTTGAAAATGCTTAATGAAAAAAAAAAGAGCAACAGCTACATCTTCTTACTATTGCATACCCTGCACTTAGGAAGTGCATAGTACATGATCAGTAATTATTTCAGAACAACAGCAAAAAAAAAAAAAAAAAGTGACCTTTTCATATCCAAGTTTTTTCATGTGGAACAAATTCATCAAATGTGGCCCTTGAGATCTAGATAAGAGGGAGGGGAAAATGTGGTCTATGTATTATATCTGGCTTTCCCACATAACCATACTCATTTGTCTATTTATTACTTATAAATATTTTCTTCATGCAACCATACATATAGCTCAGTACCTACGAAGGAGATGACTATCACTAAGACATTTTTTTAAAGAGGTATTCATTATTAATACAGTATTCTGCCTGCATGTGTACCTGTGTGCCAGAAAAGGGCACCAGATCTCATCATAGATGGTTTTGAGGCACCATGTGCTTGCTGAGAATTGAACTCAGGACCTTTGGAAGAGCAGCCAGTGCTTTTAGCCTCTGAGCCATCTCTCCAGTCCTCACTCAGAAATCTTAAAGTTTATACTCGCTGTCCTTTTACAGAACATGATTTCCAAAATCTCCTCTAGGGGAATTTTTTGGGGCAAAAATAAGGAGGAGGGTTAATTGAAATAAGTGAGATACCAATTTTCAACTTTTACGGTAGGAGAGAGAAAGATAGCAAGCATGAGAAAGAGGGGCTGGGGACAGGGAGAGGGAGAGAAAATTGGGCAGTTTCTGTCAAAAAGCAAAACAAGAAATGACTATTTAAGTATCTCCAACTTACCCAAAGGCATTGAAAGTAGAGACTCAAATATTTTTGTATTAACATTTATTCTAGAACTATTTCCAGTAGACAGAGATGTGTATAATTAAGATATCTATCAAATGAATGAACAAAATGTGATATATACATTCAAAAGAATCTTAATAAGATACTTTAAAGACTAAAGTGTTGAAACATCCTATTACATGAATAAACCTTGAAAACAGCATGGTTAGTCAGGGAAAGAAGCTACACACACACACACACACACACACACACACACACACACACACCAAACTCTATATGATACAGTTATATTGACTATCAAGTGCAGACAAGGAAGTAGATTGGGAAGGAGAGGAAAATTCATACTTATTGCTTAATGTTTGTGGTAGCTGATGTTGATGGAATCTAGAATTACCTATGTAACAACTCTTTGGGTATGTCTGTGAAATCATGCTTGGAAGAGTCATGGGCCCCAGAATAGATCCTGCTATTGTTATTTTGCTCAGTGGTCTTGCTGTCAATTTGCCTTCTAAATGTTTACACTTCTACCCATAGACCTAATCTGCTTTCATCTTTGGTCAGAGAAGATTCTTTTCAGAATGGACATGAGTCATTGGAGAAATGTACAACTGGTCAAAGTACTAAGAATAAGAGACTAAATTCTCACGTTTATTTTATTTTGTTTATATTTTAGGTTTTTATAGACAGGGTTTCTCTGTGTAGCCTTGGCTGTCCTAGACTTGCTTTGTAGACTAGGCTGACCTTGAACTCACAGAGATCTGTCTGTTTCTGCCTCCTGAGTGTTCAGCTTTAAATGGGACATCTGTATTAATCCTTCACCACCAAGGCTCAGGGAATATCATGGAATAGGAGGCAGAAAGAAGGTAAGAGCAGAAGTATAGGTAGAAATGCTCTGAAATGCTATCTTCTGGCCGTGACATTGTTGTTATTGGAATCATGAACTTAGAATATCTGTGTTTAACCTGCACAAGACCTACACAAGATCAAGCCAATCAATATTCCAGCATAGATGGGGTAAATGATTTCCTGGTCCTACACATATTGAAGGACTGTTAGCAGTGGGTACTTGCTGGGAGAGTGATAATTCTTTTAAAGATATTTTTAATTTTTGAGATGATAATTACATCACTACCCCCTTTCTTTTCCTCCCGCCTTGCTCTCTTTCAAATATATGACCTCATTTTTCTTTAATTGTAAGTGAAGCTATGACCACTAGTAGGCTTCTCATACTCCAGTGGGTGTTCCTATACTTGGGCACATTTGGGCAGCACTAAATGGTTAATAAGTTCTCTGAAGAAAAATCTCAGTGCCTAAGAGCACTTGCTGCTTTCCCAGAGGACCTGGGTTCAGTTTCCAGCACCCACACTGTGGCTCACAACTATCTGAACTCCAGTTCTAGGGCATCCCATGACCTCTTCTGGCCTTTGCAGGTAAAAGGCATGCACTTAGTGTACATTTATATATGCGGGCAAAACCTGCATGCTTGGTGCCATACACATGAAAATAAATATATCTAAAAACAAGACTTGAAGTTTGGAGGAGGAGTGTGGAAAAAGCATGTAGGAGATGGAAGGAGGAAATTGGAAGTTGATGCAATGATGATATATATATCTGTAAAAAAATTTAAAATTATACAAAATATAATTAACAATTATTATATTGTGTGTGCATACATATTTGTGAGACAGCTGTGGAAATTAAAGGACAACTTCTGGGGGTTATTTTTCTCCTTCTACTTTATATGTCCTGGGGATAGAATTCAGGCCACTGGTCTTAACCAACAAGCATCTTTGCCCATTGTGCCATCTCATTAGCCTTAGCTTTCTACTTACTATGCACCTTAGAACTCTAGCACAGGAAATGGTGCTATACATTTTTGTATGTGTCTTCCCACTTCAGTTGACCTAATCAACATAAACCTCATAGGCATAGCTAAAGGCAAAATAATTCTTCAAAGGTATGCCTGGAGGTTTGACTCCTAGGTCACTTCAGATCCTGCAAAGTTGCCAATTGATATTTACCATTCATAAACTTAAGGGAAACTTATGGGGGGATGAAAAGATCTCAGAAGGTCACTGCCGGGTTCAAGTTATATACTAATTATGAAATAGCATAGAGAAGTATACAAGTGATTAGTGTTTGCCATGGGTTCTCAGAGATATGGAAGAGGGAGACATTTGTGACTATAAAGGGAAACTAGGAGATGTTGTGATGATAGTTTGGTTGAGTCTCTTAATTGTGGTAGTAAATATGCACACCTACACATATGATAGTATTGTATAGCCACACTATAAACATGAGTGCATATATAGTATAACTGTTCAAAGTTAAATAATTTATAATGGATGGCACAAAACTCAGTTTCTTGATTTTGATATGTTACAGCAGTTAAAGTGTAAATGAGGAAGAATAGTGAAATCACATGTGAAGTCTTGTATTTAGTTGCCGTGTAAAATATCACCAAGGTCACTTAGAGAGTGAAGAGTTTATTTGGGGTTACTGTTTCAGAGGGATAAGAGACCATCATGGCACTGCAGAAGCATGGGAGCAAGCAGCAGATACAGCCCTAGGATCAGGAAGCTGAGAGTTCCTATCTTGAACCACAAGCACAAAGCAGAGAGCAAACTGGAAGGAGTGGAGGTTTTTAATCATAAAGCACATTCTCAGTGACAGACATCCTCCAGCAAGCCCCACCTAACCCTCCCAAACCAGAATCACTAATTGCAGGCCAATTGTTCAAATACGTGAGTCTATGAAAGGACAATTTCATCCAAACCACCACAGACCTCTCTGCTTATTTCTTTCGCAACATTTTATGAATCTGTTAGTATTTCAGTGAATGTATACTTATATGGGTATTCATGTATAAGATATGAATATACATAAACAAAACAAGTGTTTACACAAATATACATTGAGAGAGACACATATGCAAGGAAATGAATGCTATCTTCGATTCAACAATCATTTACTGAGTGAATCTGTGACCAAGATTCTGATTAAAGCTGAGGTGAATAAATACATTTTCAATGGCCATCCATTCCATTAAAGAGACTCTTTCTGAGAGGCTCCAATCAATATATCATTAATGTCTCAAGAGAGACCTATTAGCCAGTAACATAAAGTAATTGAAATCTATCAGCTTCCCTTGAAACAGATTAATTATGATGATTGCATAATTTATTCTTCTTTCCACCACTCTAATAAACCAATTTTTGTAAAAAAAAAAAAAAAACCCTCCAGCTATGGCCTGATTTGCCAAGTGGAAGTCCTAGTGACCTCTCTGCATCATTTGTCCTTGTTAACTGATTTCTTCTCTTTCAAAATGGTGTAATTCTTCAGCTTTTCTGACACTGTTCTGTTTAAGTTTCCATTCATGTCTCTCTAGCCAGTTTTACTTGTTTCTTTCCCACACATTTTTTTGTGCTTTCCTGTAGATTTAGAAATAAACTCTGTCATAGAGTCCCCTGTATCTTTTTTCCAATATCAACTTCTCTGGGTCTTAGAAATTAACTATTAAATACTCAATTGTATCCTTTTAAAGAATGCCCAGGGTTTTCTAATTTATCTTGATTTCTTTCCTTCCATTCTTTCTCTTTACATGTGCTCTAGGTAGTGGCTGTTCAATAAGTGTCTGAATTAAAATAGAAACATTCTCGATTTCCTGAAGAACACACACTTAATTCTAGTGTTCTCAAAAGTTAAAAACTGCAGTGGGCTTGTCCGCTATCCTTTGTGACTCTGAGAACTGTTTGTGTTCAACTAGTTTTCATTTACAGTTGTTATGACTCTCTTGAGAAGCCCACATCTCACTTGGGTGTGTCCTATCATTTCCCTAACCTTTCTCTTTCTATTAATATGTGCTCAAATCCATATTAAATGTTTCTTCTTAATTCATTACTGTTTCATACTTTTTTTCCTGAAATCCCTTTTGATGACACAGTAAAGAATGTCAGTGTCACCAGAGTACAGATTTTTATCTCAGTTTTTTTTAGCAGAGACAGCACGGAGCTGCATCCCTGGCTTCCATTCTCACCGCTGCTACGGCTTACATCTCGATTGTCTACAACTGAATGATCAGATGTGTGTGTGTGTGTGTGTGTGTGTGTGTGTGTGTGCGTGTGTGTGTGTGCGCATGTGTGTGTGTTTGAGAGATGGGGAGGGAGACATAGAGGAGAAGACAGGAAAAGGGAGGGAGAGAGAGAAATGGAAGCGCTACATACGATATAAAATCATAGTTGTAAACTGTTATCTTAGATTTCTGGTCTGATTTAATTTTTGTTGATAAAATTCCAGACAAAACAACTTTAAGGGAGAAAGTTTACAACCCCACATTACAGCCCGTCCTTGTGCTGAAATCAAGGAACGTGAGGCAGCTAGTCACAAAACATGCTCAGTAAAGAGCAGAGAAAAATAAATGCATACTTAGCTCTTGGGCTCAGCTTATTCCATTAAAAAATCAAGCCAGAAAGGATGACATCCACTCTTATGCTTGTTCTCCCTATATCAGTTAATATAATCAAGACAACCACCCACAAACATCCCCATAGGCCAATGTAATGTAGATAGTCTTTCACTGAGACTCTTGATATTTTGTTAAGTTGACAATTAAAACGAACCACCACATAGACTCATATGTAGCTTAGTTCTGGTTGTGGAATCAAAAACTTGTGGTAGTTACCAAACGAAGGAACTTGAGCTTTAAAATTTTTTCATTAATGCTATTATAAATGCTGTTGTAAATCAGGTGTGGTGGTTCATGCCTCTCATCCCAGCACAGGAGACAGAGGTAGTTGCTCAGTAAATTTGAGGACAACCTGGTCTATATAGCAAGTTCAAGAACATCCTGAGCTACATTGTGAGACCTTGTTTCAAAAACAAAATGCTGTTGTAGTAAAACAATTTTCCCTGGGGCTTGACAAGACCATTGAACACCACGGAGTATAGGCTGCTGTGGTTACCTACAAAATACTTTGGCCCAGAGTCATGGCAATGAAATAAGCAAAACAATATAGTGATAGTTAAATGTATGGTGATTATAATGGAGTCGTGAACACTTCTTCTTAGATAGTGGGGAGAGGGTCATTAATATTTGCCAACCTAGCCTTCTAATACAGACTTTCAAGGATTTTCTGTTGATTCTCTCAGAAAGCTGTTTAAATGTAAGGCAAGTTTACATGCAACTACTCTATCTTTCTTGGTATAAGGCTATAGAATAGTGCAATTATGCTAGTGATGGGGACATAGCTCAGTGATGGAGTGCTTACTTAGCATGCTCAAGGCTTTTGGTTCAACACCAACAAAAATTGGTTTAGTAGAGGCAGGCAGATCGCTGTGAGTTCGAGGCCAGCCTGGTCTACATAGTGAATCTAGGACAGCCAAGGCTACACACAGAGAAACCCTGTCTAGAAAAACAAAAACAAAAACAAACAAAAAATAAATGATATAAAGCCATGTTCAATATTTATTGTACATAGGAGCCTACAACCACTGTTCCTAACATTTGATGGAGACCCAAAAACAAGTAGAAGAGTTGGGGAGAAAGGGACAATCCCTTCAGATTATCCTTAATTGTAGGCTAACTACTAAAAGGCAGGTATCATATGTGATTGCATAGGAGCACATATTTGACTTTCTTTGGTTGGTTCTAAGTTGAGAATAGGGCAAAATGCAGGAAATTGTCAATTATTAATTATTCCCAGATGTTTGGGGCTTACAGAAATTGATATGTGCTTCCTGCATTTAGTTGCTGGAGGGAATGGACTGATTTGTTACAAATCTAATTTATAGATAGTAAGTGACTGTCTGAGCCCATTATTGAGTTGTACATTTTTATTTTTTTTATTTTTTGATACGGTCTTGATAAGCATCCCAGTCTGCATTCAAACTTGTGATCCTGTTGTTTCACTCTATTGGATTTGTAGGAATACACTAGTGCAACTAGGTACAGAGATCTATTTTTATATATTGTTTGGGTATTATCCATATATGTGGTTTCTCAAGTATGATGTGCTTGGAGAACAACAAAAAGAATAGTATGGCTGGCTGGAGAGAGGGAAGTATGAGGAGATGTACCAGGAAAGACTGGTACATCTCCTAGCCCTTAAAATCCAAGAGAATGTGTTGGGAGCACAAAGGTCCTTTTACCCACAAATCACCATGGAAACCAGAAATGTTAATAACACAGGGTTGTCTCTTCAAAGGAGGAAATGAATACCTGTTTTCCATCCAGAATGCCAGGAGTGGATGTTGTTAATTACTTGGTGACTCTTGCTATCTGTAGAGCCAGATCTCACCCATATCCCCCTGAATGTTTATCCCGGATACTAACTCCCTAGACATTTATTTTCAGCTCTCTTTCTCAGCTCATAAAACCCATCCTTAGTGGAGATATTATATGTACTTTATAGCCTGCTGACTTCTATGTTATCTTGGTCAGAAATCACAACAGATACTAGGCCCTTAAGCTATAGAATCCATCTTCATGGTCACATGTACTTTTAGTTGAGTTTTGGTGTAGTAATTAATTATGGTTCCTTGTGCCCTGGGGTAGCTCCCTCACCTCCCCCCCAAAAAAACCCAATTTGTACTGTTTTTAAATCTGCTTACTATAAACCACTTGGTGTCATGCTGTCTGAAAGTATAAACCAGCACCAACTGGATCAGGCTGAACCAAGTATTTCTTGTTGCCTATCACGGTGCCTTTCCATGCTGGTTGTGACTCTTGCAGGGACCCACAGTTATGAGTTCATTTTACATCAGTGATAAGAGTTCTTTAGAGTATTCTTAGGAAGAAAGCAATATGAACCAATTTCATTATTATTATTATTATTTCACATTACATCCTGATTGTAATACCCCCACCCCCCCCCCCTCGCCCATCCTCCCATTCCCACCCTCCCTCCCTTTTCTGCTATATTCTCCTCCCCTAGACTTCTGACCAATGGGGTCCTCCATCCCCACTGTTTGACCACAGCCTATCAGGTCCCATCTGGATAGCCTTCATCCCTTTCCTTCGTGTGCCCACAGGACCTTTCCCCTCAGGGGCAGAGATCAAATTGCAGGCACCAGAGTTCTTGTCAGAGTACAGCCTACAGACTGGGAAAAGATCTTCACCAACTCTACATCTAACAAAGGGATAATATCCATAATATATAAAGAAGTCAAAAAATTAAACACCAACAAACCACATAACCCGATTAAAAATGGGGTACAGATATAAACAGAGAATTCTCAACAGAGAAATATCAAATGGCTGAGAAACACTTAAAGAAATGCTCAACATCCCTAGTCATCAGGGTGACTCTGAGATTCCATCGTATATCTGTCAGAATGGCTAAGATCAAAAACTCAAGTGACAGCACACGCTGATGAGGATGTGGAAAATGGGAACACTCTTTTATTGCTGGTGGGAGAGGAAACTTGTACAACCACTTTGGAAATCAGTTGGGAACAGTGCTACCTAAAGACCCAGTTAAACCACTCCTGGGCATATATACCTGAAAGATGCCCCACCATAAAATAAGGACATTTGCTCAGTTA